>NC_090841.1:60904599-61529599 GCF_028021215.1 Eschrichtius robustus | reverse complement strand
TTTTTACATGGTATAAGAAAATGGTCCAGTTTGATTCTTTTGCATGTAGTGGTCCAGTTTTCCCAACATCACTTACTGAAGAGGCTGTCTTTTAACCACTGTATATCCTTGCCTCCTTTGTCATAGATTAATTGCTCATATAAGCATGGGTTCATTTCAGGGCTCTCTATTCTGTTCCATTGATTTATGTGTCTGTTTTTGTGCCAACACGATACTGTTTTGATGACTGTAGCTTTGTAGTATAGTTGAAATCAGAGAGGTTGATACCTCCAGCTTTGTTCTTCTTTCTCAAGATTGTTTTGGCTACTGGGGGTCTTCTGTGTTTCCATACAAATTTTAGAATGATTTGTTTCAGTTCTATGAAAACTACCATTGGTATAATTGAATCTGTAGATTGCCTTGGGTAGTATGGTCATTTTAACATATTAATTTTTCCAGTCCAGAAACACAGTATATCTTTCCGTTTGTTAGTGTCATCTTCAATTTCTTTCATCAGTGTCTCATAGTTTTTTGAGTACAGGTCTTTCACTTCCTTAGATTTATTCGTAAGTATTTTATTCTTTTTGGTGCAGTTGTAAATGGGACTGTTTTCTTAATTATCCTTTCTGATAGTTTGCTGTTAGTGTATAAAAATGCAACAAATTTCTGTATACTTATTTGGTATCCTGCAAATTTACTGAATTCATTGATGAATTCTAATTGTCTTTTGGTGGTATCCTAAGGATTTTCTATATATAGTATCAGGCCATCCGCAAAAAGAAGTTTTACTCTTTCCTTTTCAACTTGGGATCTCTTTATTTCTTTTTCTTGTACAATTGCTGTGGCTAGGATTTCCAATACCTATGTTGAATAAAACTGAAGAGAGTTGGCATCCTTGTCCTGTTCTTGATCTTAGAGGAAATGCTTTCAGCTGTCACTGCTGAGTATGATGTTAGCTGTGGGCTTGTCATATATGGCCTTTATAATGTTGAGATATGTTACCTCTATATCCATTTTGTTTAGTTTTTATCTTAAATGGATCTGAATTTTGTCAAATGCTTTTTCTGCATCTATTAAGATAATCATATAATATTTATTTTTAATTTGTTAATGTGATGGATCATATTGATTGATTTGTGAATACTGAACCACTCTTGCATTCCTGGGATAAATGCCACTTGATGGTGTATGATACTTTTAAAGTATTCTTGAATTTGGCTTGCTAATATTTTTTGAGAATGTTTGCATATATGTTGATCAACAATACTGGCCTGCAATTTTCTTTTTTTGTGGTGTCTTTGGTTTATTATCAGAGTAATGCTGGCCTTGTAGAATGAGTTTGGAAGCTTTCCTTTCCCTGCAATTTTTGAAATAGTTTGAGAAGGATAGGTAGTAGGTGTTAACTCTTCTTTAAATGTTTGGTAGAATTCACCTGTAAACCATCTGGTCCTGAACTTCTGTTTGTTGGGAGTTTTTTTGATTACTGATTCAATTTCATTACTGGTAATTTGTCTGTTCACATTTTTTATTTCTTCCTGATTCAGTCTTGGGAGATTGTACATTTCTAGCAATTTTTCCATTTCTTCTAGGTTGTCCATTTTATTTATTTTTTAAATTTAAAAAATTTTATTTATTTTGTATTTATTTATTTTTGGCTGCGTTGGGTCCTCATTGCTGTGCGCGGGCTTTCTCTAGTTGCGGCAAGCAGGGGCTACTCTTCGTTGAGGTGTGCAGGCTTCTCATTTTGGTGGCTTCTCTTGTTGCAGAGCACAGGCTCTAAGCACGCAGGCTTCAGTAGTTGTGGCACACGGGCTCGTTAGTTGTGGCGTACGGGTTTAGTTGCTCCGCAGCACGTGAGATCTTTCTGGACCAGGGCTCAAACCCATGTTCCCTGCATTGGCAGGCAGATTCTTAACCACTGTGCTACCAGGAAAGCCCTAGGCTGTCATTTTAATAGTGTAATCTCTTATGATCCTTTGCATTTATGGTTGTAACCTCTCTTTTATTTTTCATTTTATTTTGGGTCTTTTTTATTTTTTTTTGATGAGTCTGGCTAAAGGTTTATCATTTTTTTTATCTTTTCAAAGAACCACCTCTTAGTTTCATTGCTCTTTTTCATGTTTTTTTTTAAGTCTCTATTTCATTCATTTTTGCTCTTATCTTTATTTTCCCTTCTACTAATTTAGGGTTTGGTTTGTTATTCCTTCTCTAGTTATTTAAGGTATAAGGTTAGGTTGTTTATTTTTATTAGGGTAACGTACTTGAAAACATTAAAGGAGTTTTTATATTTACATTATTTATTTTGTAATTTCTGTCAAAATCTTAAAATACATATATACACCTAAATATACATGTGTATAAATGTATAATCAATATGCACATATAAATACACATATAAGTGGAAGTACATGTTATGGTGATACACACACCTCCTGGAAAGGCTAAACTTAAAAAGTCTGATAGCAATCTTCTCTTTCACCCTAGGATGTAGAAAGCTACAAGAAATATAATTCCCATTCTAGGAATGAGGTAAAAAACATAATCTAGAAAATCGTAACTTTTCTTTAGCTCAACAGAGAGTTGAGTTGCATGGCAAACAGCTGAACAGAATTCCCAAGTCAATTCCACATTGACTATTAGTCGTCAATTCTCCATGTGTCTCTCACAGTTCTTTATGTTTAGGCATTAAGCCAATTTGCTCAGATTATAAAGACCTCTCTGTTCCCTCACCAGAGACCATTTGCTCACTTTCCAGAGTAAAAAAAGAAGGTCCTTCTGCAGAAAGGAAGAATGGGAAGACTTGCCAGCAGCTCACTTGTAAGTTTGGAGGTTTCTTAAGCTCAGTGTTCCTCAGCTGCCACACAAATCCACTGTATGCACAGCATCCGCCTGGTCTAGTTCTAAATCACTACCAATGAACTTAGGGAGGGGAGTCAGGGGAACCAACACAAACATGAAGCTCATACTGCCTGCTGTGTCATAAGTAATAAAACCCTTTTTCTCTGACTCAAGTATCTTATGTCTTCTGTAAGCATCTATGAAAACATGGAAGGCTAACTAGGTAGCTTTGAAGCATCATGCAATCTCAGACCATTCTAAGTTCTTGACAGTGACAAGCTCCTCTGAAGAGAAAAGGGAAACATGGTACAGTTCAACCTTAGGCACAGAACAAGTGTAAAAGGTGGCTGGAACAATAGAAAAAGAAGCAGGTAAGAAACAAAGAATGGGTAAACAAACAAAGGGTACCCCAGCAGATCACAGCTCACCTCTGCAGATTTCTTCTCTATACTAACTTATCCACTCTAGTCCTTGATGCTTTAGCTATTGGATGCCTTTAAACACATGATATTGATATTTTGTCTCACTTTTCCATTTCCTATAGGGAATGTTGTTCTGCCACAACCTTCTCCATCCTACTCGACATCACAAATCTGTAGGAATTAACTTAGTAAATTAGTAATAAAAGGGAAATTCCTTAACCTTATGAAAACATCCATTCAAATCCAAATATACATTACCCTAAATGTTAAATAAAGGGCAAAAAGAATTCAGATTCCTTCTGAAAAGGAAGAGCACAGAGAAGAGAGATTATCACATCAGATATAAGTTTTTATCATAAAGGTGTAGTAATTAAGACAGTATAGTGCTTATAAAGCAATTAATATATTGACCAATGAACAGAAAGAAGCCCTGAGAAAACCTAGATATATATGGAAAATTAAAGCTGCAAAGGTAACTTAGCAGATCAATTGAAGAAAGAGGTATTCTTACATAATTAAAGTCTGAAATAGAAAAAAACTCATATAAGAAAAATGCAATTAAATCCATAAATCACTAATAACCCCAAAATATAGTTTACACATGTGTTTTGATTTTTAACATAAAACAAAATATTTAAAGATTTTGTTAAGAAATATTATTCAGACCTTGTGGTATTAAAGTGTTGCTTCAAAAAAAAAAAAGCTATTTTAAAAATTGTCAAAATTTGACTTTATAAAAATTACAACCTAGTTCTTTTGGTATTGGTTTGTATTAACAATATAAGAAGAACGTCTACAAACAAATAAGAAAGTCATAATCACCCAATATAAAAAGAGGTAAGAACATGAACAGGATTTCAAAGAGGAAGAAAAACATTTAGGGAACAATATTATGAAAAGATACTAAACTTTATTACTAATGTGGGAAATATTAATCAAGACCAATGTTTTAAGCACTAAATATATGAATTCATTTCATTTTCACAATAATCCTACCAAACAGTAGTAGTATCATCAAAAACATAGGCAAAGGAGAACACTGTTCCAGGTCAGAGAGCTAACAAGAGACAAATGACATACTATTTCAGACATTCCTTTGTCAAAAATGAAAAATTTGACAATATTAAGTTTTGTAAAGAAAGTGAATTCAGTGAAGTTTTAATATAAAAATGATATTTTATGTATTTATTTTCTGTATCTCTCCATTGCAAACACACATCATGAAATCGTAGATTTTTCCTACCTTGTTCAATACTGTATTTTCAAATACTTACAGGCTTTGTCACATGGATATGAATTCAATAAATATTTACTGAATGAACAGCTATGAAGTAACTGTTGAGTCCTATATATGAAAGCTGGTGAAATAGACATATTTCCACTTCTTTTCCATTCCACTTCTTTATTTTTGATAGTTTTTAACCCTTCTGCATGATAAAGATTTATCATTTTAACATTTTTCTGTGAGAATAGTATCTACAGTTGTCTTCATTTAGTTCAGTATTCAGTTAACTTTGATGCATATCCCACAGTCCTTTGTTACTATGCTTTTTCTGTCCTATGGATACTAGCTTGATTAATTTGAAAGGCTGTATTTTGTGCTCATAAAATTCAAATTTTTTTTTAACTTTTTTTTTTTTTTTTTTTGGCTGTGTTGGGTCTTCTTTGCTGTGTGTGGGCTTTCTCTAGTTGTGGCGAGTGGGGGCTACTCTTCGTTGCGATGAGCGGGTTTCTCACGGCAGTGGCTTCTCTTGTTGCAGAGCATGGGCTCTAGGCAGGCGGACTTCAGTAGTTGTGGTTCGTGGGCTCTAGAGTGCAGGCTCAGTAGTTGTGGCACACGGGCTTAGTTGCTCTGTGGCATGTGCGATCTTCCCAGACCAGGGCTCGAACCTGTGTCCCCTGCATTGGCTGGAGGATTCTTAACCACTGCACCACCAGGGAAGCCCCTCATTTTACTTTTTAAAGAAGAGCTCATAAGTTCTATATTTCCCAAGCTCTATTTTTTCCTCTGGTATCTTCATCTGAAGCATGTGTGGCAGTGTCCATCTGGCTATGATATTTGTAACGAAGTATAAATATCACATATAATTTTACCATGTTCCAGACAATGTTTTAAGCACTGAAATATATTAATTCATTGAATTTTTACACCAACCATATCAAGTAGTACTATTATAATCAGAAAATGCAGGCACAATGAGAACAAGTAACTTGCTCAAGGTCAGAAAGCTAACAAGTGGCAAACTCAGTATTTCATTCAAGAAGTGTGACTTCAGATTCCATGGTCTTACCTCTTAACTGTATTGTTTCTCGATTGTTCTATTTTATGTTTCTTACTCTTTTTTTTTTTCCCTCTGAACTCTACCAGCTTATACATTAACTCAAATGTTACCCATTTCACCTTTCTGATCTGCTGTACCCAAGCCTTGAGCTTTTATTTGAAGGAAACATAGTAGTCTTACATGATTTGAACACATGAATTTACACTTATTGGACATTTTACATTATGGCAAAATTCTTCTGTCATATATCCACAACTATCTTTTCTTATTTGTGCTTTTCCTTCTTATTATTCTTTGAAACGTCATGATTCTTGCAATAGTCCTTTTTTGATTTATCATTCATTTCTGAATGGTATTAATCACTGTTCTGCTGTGGAGTAGAGTGTGTGCTGTGACAGCAGAAGAAAGTAAGCTGGGGAAACTACAGTCTCTAGTCTGGGCTGCTTTCATATCAAATCTGCCGAGTCCTCTGCTATAGGCATCCCCTTGGTGTTGAACAAGAAGAGCTAACTGATCAGTTACAAGGTAGTTGCCCCAACTACAGAGGCAATCATCTAACTGCAAAGAAGATGCAGCCATAGTTTTTCTATTTACCCCATTGCTTGCTGCTACAATATATTGACTTGGATCCACGAATGTGCTAATGAACTGCTTATGATTCCAGGCTTCACTATTAGGATTATTAGAACAATGCCATAATTGTGACTTTAAAAATTAACTTTTCTGTAGCTTTGGTATTACATTTACAGATTTCATTGTGTTGGCAGCTATTTGAATTACTTGTTTTGCCATGTGAGATGCCTCCAAATGTGATGTAACAATTTTTTATTTTTATTAAAAATTTTTTTTCATTATTCCTACCTAAAGATAGAAAAGCATAGGAGTACAAATTATTTTTCCAAATTCAGTCAGATTTCCTCTGAATTACAATTTTTCAATAGATAATGGGAAATATGTTTAGGTTTTTCATATATTATCATATTGTATTTTTTTTCCAGCAAAAAGTAAAATTATTTGATTTCTAATTTTTGCTTGGTTTTTATTTGTTTGTTTTTTTAATATCTGGCATTTATTTGTTGGAACAATTTGTCCTAAGCAACCAGAGAGAACCAGAAAGCACAACCTTTTTTTTTTTTTTTTTTCAAGAAGCCTTACTAATTGAATTTCTTGCAGGATAATGGGAATCAGATTAGACAGTCCATGTCTAGTTGCCATAAAGGCAAAATAGATGTGTACAACAGTGGATCTGTATCCTGTGTGAAGCAGTAACGTTCATAGCATAACCACTAATTTCTACCTGTGTTTGACTTTTGAAATTTGAAAAGTGAAAAAGAATATAAGCATTAGAAGATGTGGTACATATACACAATGGAATATTACTCAGCCATAAAAAGGAATGAAATGTGGTCATTTGTAGAGACATGGATGGAGCTAGAGACTGTCATACAGAGTTAAGTAAGTCAGAAAGAGAAAAACAAATATTATATATTAACGCATATATGTGGAACGTAGAAAAATGGTACAGATGGACCAGTTTGCAGGACAGAAATAGAGACACAGATGTAGAGAACAAACGTATGGACACCAAGGGGGGAAAGTGGGGATGGTGGTGGTGGGATGAATTGGGAGATTGGGATTGACATGTATACACTAATATGTATAAAATAGATAATAAGAACCTGCTGTATAAAAAATAAATAAAATAAAATTCAGAAATTCAAAAAACAAAGAATGTAAGAATTTTGAAAGTAATAAAAGTGATGCCAGGTTGAGTTGGAATATTCTCCATTTATCCCAAATCCTCTCTCTATCCTATTCCTCTCCACGGTATACTCTGCTCCAAGATCTTTACGGATTACATAAAGAGTCTCCCTTGCTCTCTGACTTTCAATTAGGTTCAGCCATAAAGCCAAAATTGGGTATTTACCAACAGAAGCTGATAGTGAAGCAATATGGCCTTCATTAGGAGTATATCCATTCACAGCCCTCAACTTCCTCTTTATTCTGAACTATGGGGTGGTGATGATTGTATTCCTCCAACAGCAAACACAGCACACTAGGCAGATTCACTGCTAATCATTCCAGGTTCTGGTAATGCTCCCTTCAGGTCTAGGGATAGGACTAACTTTCCCGCAGAAGATTCATCCTGGGAGATAGTCCTTGTTGGTTTATCTTAACCCAGCCCACTATTACATAAAGAGCCTCTTCATTAAATTCTCCTTAGTAATTCCATTTGAGTATGCCATTTATTTCCTGCCAGGATCATGTGTCCACAAGTTACCCTCAAAGTTGATTATATTTATGCTTATATCACAGAAACAGTGAGTTTTAATATTATTGTCGGTTTACAATCAATTATTTTCCTTCAAATATTGGACAATATTTGGAAGAAAGTAATCAGAGTGTTTCTTAATCATAACATGTCACATTAAATTATTTAGTTATAAAATTAGACCTTCTATTTTTGGATAAATTCAGCCACTTCAAAGGTATGCAAGTACATTATTTTTTTATTCTACATAAAATTTATGCAGTCCTTTAAAAATATTATAATGTATATATAATAGTATATATAATAGGTAATACATACGATATATGATTATGTTTTCATTGTGGGAAAACATGGTTCATATAATCCAGCTTCAACTTACTGCAACTTCACATACTATAACTTTAAAAGGGCCTCTATTCCTTATTCATTAAAAGTCTATTCTCACCTTTATCAATCTGGGGATCTTAACACTGGCAATGGTCTTGAATCATTACAGAAATATAAACATTTCCATCAGCACAACAAAACTAAAACTTTAAAATTACATTGTTGCGAGAAAAAGAACATTTACTTTTGAAGCACTTTCTTTTAGTTTTCCAACTATTCTTTGTTATAATTTGGATATGTATGGACCCTGAGCGGCCTCTTAAAGATATAAGGTATAAAATATGCATCTATCCACAAATGTAGATTTGAGTTCTTGGGGGATCAGTAATGGGTTGTTCATATTGTTTTGCTGGAGCATTTTTGAGGGGTTGGGAAGGAAAGTGTAATTAAATTCCCTGAGCTTCATAAGTAATGTTCTTCATTCAAATATAATCATGATGGTTTTAGATCTAAATTTTCATCTACTCTAAGATTGTGCCCAAATTGTTTAATAAAACCAACAAAATGTAGCATAAGACAAAGTACCTTTTATTCTTCCTTCATGGAATTATGCAACCAAAGAGCAGATGATAGATAGATGGATAGACAGATGTTCATATTTTATATATATGTATAATATATATAGGTTAAATGCATATTATATGGATATGGATATATTCCTGGTGAGGCTGTTTTAAAAGGCATTTATAATGTTTTCTTAATTAAAAATACATTAATGAGATTGGTTCTGTATGCCAGGTATTTCTTTATAGTCTTGAATAATTTTTGAAAAGCAGATGGCTGATTAAGACTAGACGCCACCTATGAACATGTAAAGTTTATTTTTACTAACTACAACTGCCACATCCTATAAAAGAGAGAGAGTGGAATTTCAGGCATTGTGAAATATGATGCATACTTGATTTGATGGGATTTTAAATTATTTCCTTTCCTATTGGATGTTTAATTATAGTATATCAAAATGAGGTTTCTACTTAAAATATAATTTTAGAATTTTCTATCTTTAAGTTTAAGTGGGATTTAATGTGATGTACTAGGATTTGTTTATTTAGCAGATTTATATAATTTAATGAAAACACATTTTATGGTCTACACTAACTTATTTCAGTATATTTACATATGCTAAATTTTGCAAATATTAAAATATTTACAGTTAGTGAGAATATATTTTATTGATTAAAGAAGACAGTTGGGTTATTAAGGAAATGCCCTTGTATTTTGTAAACTGGGAAATTTGCGTTTTTATTTTTTTCAGAACGTTTTAAAAAGATGTTGAATTTTTAAATTGAGCCTTTCAAGTTCTCAAAATTGTACAGTTCATGACTTATCCTTTCAGGTCAAATTCAAAGAAGTTAATTCTATTTAGCCCTCTGGAATAATACTACATTAATTAGCAGTGTCCTAATTAAGGCTGCTGCTGTGAAGGGCAAGATAATTAAGTTACAGCAGCTGCTCTCTTTTTATCATAAGTGAAGATATATCATTTAGGTCTGCCCTGGTTTAGATGTGAAATAAAACAGTGATAATGCTTCATATATTCTTTCAACTATTTTTACTTTGACTTTAGCTTTCTTATTTTACAGGATAACTAGATACAGAAAAAATGTACCTGCTCAAAAAGAATAAAAGAGCAAAAAATGGGATTAACTTTCTAGTAAATTCACTAGCACTCAAAATGGAACCATTTTCCATTTTTTTCTGATTTAAGGTATGCATGTATATACTTGGTGAATTTGCATTATAAACATTATGATAATATTTATAAATTAACTGGTTTCAGATGACCAACTTTCATATCATTTCAGGAAATTTTAAGCTTCTTCCTCGGAAAGTTCTTACTATTTGGTGAACTATTTTTAACACGTTAAAGTTTGATTTAAGTTTACCTCAAGTTGTATGCAGTAAATCCCCAAGACTTGTAAATTATTTTCCTTTTTGCAATACCACCATTTGTTTTCACGCAAATCTCTTGTCAACTTATATTACCTTCCTGTCCCTGCCAATAAGTTTTCAAAGCTACGTGGTTTTCTTATGGTTCCTGCAGAATCCTGCCTGCCTATCATAAAATTTCCAAATGCATATTTTTGGGGGGATGAAACTATTTTTTTAAATCTAGAACTCTGCAAACTAAGGTCACATTTATAAACAAACAATAAACAAACATAAAAATTAATTCAAAGGAGAAATATTGAAAACTAGAGAGGCAGATCATAGGTTAGCTGTTCTAGTGTGAAATAATAATTTATTTCTTCTTGGTAACTGAACATTGTCATTGCTCTGGGACAGATAAATCAGAATTTTTCCCTTAAAACAATTTTGGATATGCTTTAATACAGGGGTCCCCAACCCCCAGGCCGTGGAATGGTATGGGTCCACGCCTGTAAGGAACTGGGCCGCACAGCAGGAGGTGAGTGGCGGGTGACCTAGCGAAGCTTCATCTGCCGCCCCTCATTGCTCCCCATCGCTCGCATTACCGCCTGAACCATCCCTGCCTCCCATCTGTGGAAAAACTGTCTTCCACGAAACTGGTCCCTAGTGCCAAAAAGGTTGGGGACTGCTGCTTTAATATTCGAGCAGATCATTGCAGTACAAGTATTAGCTTGATATCTATATATTTGAAAAAGTTAGATAAAACTAAGTAACATAACCAGGTAAAGTAAGATTAAAAGCTACATATATTCATAAAGTACCAGCCAAAGTGAATTAGCCAAAAATACAGCAATGATAAATTATACATGTGCTCCCCATTTCTTGTAATATGACATGCAAGCTATCTGTCAGGACAGCATATAAAAGTGCTGAGAAAATGTGATAAAACATATTTCTAAAAGCCTGAAAAACTGTATGAACAAATTCTAACTGAAGATGTAAACACAATTGATAAAATAAGTAATAAAGTAATAAAGTTTCTGCTTGAGAATGTTTGGTTACCTTGGTAATGTTTTGTGTGATAAAATTAAATTACTATAAATTATTTCAAAACAACTAGAATTATAAAGATCTACATTTTCAGAAAATATGAATGAAATAGTGATTAAAAGGGGAAGAGAAGGCTTAATACACTTTGAATCAATAATTCAGATGGAGGGGGAAAGGACAAAGATAAATTTAAAGAAAAAGAGCCAAAAATTTTTACAAAAGATAAAATGCACTAATCACAGGGGAAAAAGCAAACAAAGTTTAAAAGCCACACCTAAACATATTTTAAAATTGAAGAATATAGTACGAAGAGAAAATATTAGCAGCAGTCAGGGTAAAAAAAAATTTAAGTATCACAAGAACAGATCAAATATAATATAGGAAGATACGATATCTTTAATGTAGTGAGAATAAAACCCATTGATACTTTATCATAAGTTAATGTATCTGGTATTCCTACCTGATGGTGGGTATACAGATTGATATGACTTTGAGAAAAGAGTGCATTTACCTTTTTACTACATCAAACAGATTATATGTAAATTTTGAGAGCCATTAAAGAATATCTAAATAAATAGAAAGTATACCATGTTATCAGATTGAAATAACCAATAATGTAATAATTTCAGTGATTTACAAATCCATTTTTAGATTCCATTAACACCAGCTAAAATCCCCAATCCTTTTTCCTTGTGTGTTGTGAAACATGACAAACTCTGTTTTTTAGGATATACAACAAAACTGTAATTTGTTGATTGTGATATTTGAATAAAGGTAAATATATATACACATATATATACCACATGATCCAACATAATCACGCTGCTGTCTTATCTGCAATAGAATCTTTGCCTAATCCTAAATCACGAAATTGCATCCTATGTTTTCTTGTGGAAGTTTTGTTTCACATTTATGTCCATGGTCTACTTTGATTGAATTCTGTGTACAGCTCACAGTATGAAACAGGTGCACTTCTTTGATATAGATGTTCAACAGTTCCAGCATTGTACTGAAATTTAATCTTTCGCCATTAAATTCCTTTCACCTGTTGGAAATCAATTAACTATATCTGCGCCAATCTATTGATTGGTCTTTTCTTCTGTACCATCGATCTATTTATCACCATTGATGCCACTACTCTCACTCCCTTGATTACTATAGCTTTATAAAACATCTCGAAAGTAAGTCACTTGTTACTTTTTGTTAGTGCTATTTTGTTTCTGTTTCTTTGAATTGTCCCCCAAATTTTGGCATGATCTCGTCAAATTCTACAAAAAAATCCTGTGAAAATTTTGCTAGTTATTTCTTTGACTCTTAAAAAGAGACTGAAGAGAATTTTATTTTTAACAGTAAGGAGTCTTTCAGTCCATGAAGAGAAAATATCTTTTTATTTATTTGGTTCTTTAAAATTTTAACCACAATGTTTTATAAGGTTTCAGTCTGCTTGCCTATATTTTGTCATATTCATCCCTAAATATTTCATATTTACATCTATTTAAAATGGTATTTTTACAATTTCATTTTACTGTATAGTTTTAGTATATAGCAATATATTTGATATTTACATATTGATCAAAACATAGAAAAATTGGACTTTCATCAAAATTGAAACTTCTGTCCTTCAAAGGCACTATCAAGAAACTGAAAAGACAACCTACAGAATGAGATAAAATATTTGCAAATCATATATCTGACAAAGGAATTGTATATGTACTATAAAAGATGTCTTATGACTGAATCATAAAAAGACAAATAACCTAACTAAAAATAGCAATATGTGAATAGATTTTTCTCCAAAAATCTATATATAGAAGATATACAAATGGCCAACAAGCTCACGTAAAGAAGTTCAACATCATTAGTCATCAGGGTAACACAATTCAAAACCACAATGAGGTACAACTTCACACCTACTAGGATGGTCATCATAAAAAAGTATCATTGACGATGTGGAGAAATCAGAATCTTCATACACTGATGGTGGGAATATAAAATGCAACAGTAACTTTTGGAACACAGGCTGGCAGTTCCTCAAAATGTCAAACATAGACTTAACTTTTGACCCAGCAATTCCACTCCTGGGAACATTCTCAAGAGAAATAACATTATTTCCATGCAAAAACTTGTACACAAATGATCACAGCTGCATAATTCATAATATTCAAAAGCTGGAAACAACCCAAATGCCCATTAACTGATAAATGGATGAACAAAGTTTAGTATATCTATACACTAGAATATTATTCATCCATAAAAATGAAGGAAGTACTGATACATACTAAGACATGGATGAACCTTCATAACATTATGCTAAGGGAAAGAAAACAAAAGACCAGATATTATATAATCCCATTCAAAGGAAATGTACAGGATAGGCAAATCTATAGAGACAGAAAGTGGACTGGTGATTATTTACGTCTGGGGTGGGAACTGTGGTAAAGTGGTGATAGCTAAAGGGTCCAGGGTTTCTTTTTGAGGTGATGAAAGGATCTTCAATCAATTGTGGTGATGGTTGCGCAAACCTGTAAGTATACTAAAAACCTTGTACTGTAGACTTTAAATGGGCGAATTGTACAACATGTGAAGAACTGTATTTCAACAAAGCAGTTACCAAAAAAAAAAAAAAAAAATCACATCTTAAGAAAAGTCAGAAAATACTCTCCTTTACTTTCCATTATTTTGTTATGTACAGGCCTATTTTTTTCAGGAATGTGCCTTTAAAAGTTTTGCAAAATAATTTTCTTTCAAATTCTTAGAGCAAGGCATATGAATCACTTACTCTTTCAAACTTATTTGTTACAGAGGGTTTTTTAGGTTAAATATCATGTATAATGCTTAAACAAGAGATTTCAAAGTTCTTTCTATAACAAGAGGTTCTTAATTAAACATTGCACATACTACCGTCAATAAAAATACATATGTAAAATATTTTTTGTTTTTCTTACAATACAAAGAAAGAAGACAGCTATTGTTTTAGGTTAAGTAAACTCCAACCAGTAAATTTTTTTAAAATTTTGATTAAAATAAATCAAAGATATTTAAATTGTAGATATGTTCACCAATGTAAACTAATTTTTGTAAAATATTAAAATGTGCTATAAATCAACGTTTATGTTTCCAGGCTTTGAATTCAGTCAAATGTTGATCTGTAATATGGCCCTGCCAGGTACCAGCAATGTGATTTTATCACTTAGGTGCTCTATCTCCCAGTTTCCTCAGGGAAAATGGACTAACAATATCTCCTCATTACAGAAACACATTTAGGATAATTCATATTACATACTGGATCCTCAACTTCATTTTCTATTATTATTATTATTATTATTATTATTAAGTATGCATTAAAACACAGAGTATGATTGCCCCCAAATCTGTACATTTTGATAAAAACTTAGCCTTCCTGAGTGATTAATGCCACTTTTGGAAATCAAACAACTAAAATTCATTCATTAGTATTTTTGTTCCCTATAGAGGCTCCTTTTTCAAAAGACTTAATCTCAACTAATCTGGACTTAATCTGGGTAATTATTAGTTTGAATAATAACATATGAAACAACTGTTATTTATAAATATAATTTAAGAAATATATTTTACATTTCCACTTGGTGCTTTTAATTATAAGTGACTTTCACAATGTACAAGTGTCACAAAGCACTTGACATGTTTGGTTCCTTAATAGGTTTGTGTTGTAGGGCCAGTGAGCATCAAGAGAGAATTGACAGTTAATATATCACAGGACTTCTCTCTCCAAATACTCCTTGGGAAAACACTTTGCTATGCATATAGTGGAGAGAAACAATTATTCACATACTCTGCTTCATTATTTTTCTTCCTGGAGGCTGAAAGCTCTGTGTTTGTGTCTTTTTTTGGTGGTACAATCATTTCTTTGTTATTAAAACACTTCATCCTCATTAGTATTTTCGCCTTGAAGGAGAAAATACCTGCTCAAACCAGGTAATTTCGCTTTAATGTTGAATAGAGTTTTGATGGAGGGAGAGCTCCAACTATTTCCTAAAATTAGATTTGGAGTCGGATGTGTTTCGTTTCTGCAATGTTTTCCCTTAGTCCCAGTGGAGCAAGTAATACTTGGCTGGACAGACACTACAAGTAACAAGAAGTCAATTCACTGATTTTAACGATGATGCTCCCCAGGGTCTTATGCTGCACAACGGTCTCTACACCAGCACAACGTAGAGTCAAATTTATAACTGAGCTGAAACCTAAGTGTACAGACAGGATTTTACAGTGCCAAACTCAGCATCAGATTTCAATGGGGCTGGTCAGAATGAAGGACAAGCTACAATCACAGTGAAAAGTCTGTATGTTTATAAAGTGGAGCACTAGGTAGATACAGGATAGATAGATACTAATTAATATGCTGTCTTATACATTTTCACTTTCAAGAATATCACAGGCAGAGGAATTTAACTCAGGAAGGAAACAATTATCTGGCTGGAAACTTGTCCAAACAGGAATACCCAAGGGTGACAAGAATGACTACATTACCTTGTGACATCACTACTGTATCAGATAAATAACAACTATAACCATTCAAGAATATGATGATCTAATCTTCCATCTGTGAATATCCTTAATCCCTGAGAGATAATAAAAAAATAATACTTAAAAATAACCAAAATAAATCTATACAATATTAGCTATAGATGGAGAAGTGAGGAAAAGTATATATTTATATATAGTGCACATATATCACATGTATCAGTACCCCCAGGGGGATTTGTTACAGGACCCCTGCAGATACCCAAATCCACAGGTGCTCAAGTCCCTTATATAAAATGGCATACTATTTGCATACAACCTACGCTCATCCTCCCATATACTTTAAATCATCTCTAGATTACTTAAAATACCTAATACGATGTTAACACTTGCAAATACTTGTATATAAATGAAAATGCTATGTAAATAGTTGCTAGAGTGCAGCAAATTCAAGTTTTGCTTTTTGGAACTTTCTGGAATTAAAAAATTTTCTTTTTCCATTAGAGGTTGCTTGAATCCAAGGATGCAGAACCTATGGATACAGAGCTAACTGTATATATATTTTGCTAATAACAAGAAGGAACAAAACAAATGCTTTTGAGTAGCTAAGAGAAAGATATGCTACTAATTTTACTACAAGAAAACACAAAGAGCATGGGCATATTAAGTGATTTATATTGTATTATTAATAAATCCAAAGATATAAATGCATAGTCAAAATTTGGCTTCAAGTTCTGCCAGGCTTTGTGCTGGAAACATACTGATATTGGTACAAGTGTAAGCCTGAAGGTATTGGCCAGAGAATGGTTAAGAATTGAGGAGGATGACATATAGGCAGCCCTATAGACTTGAATTTTCAATGTATAAGAGTAATTAACTATAGTAATTCAGGGAACAAATCCTAAATCATGCTGCATCAGTTTGGATTTCAGCTCTGCCCCTTATTAACATAGTAACAAGTGATTTAATGTTCTGTCTCAGTTTCCTCAAGTTCAAAGTGGCCCTAGTAATAATAGCACCTACCTCATGATGGCATTTGAGAATTAAGTAAGTTAGTATTGTAAAGCACTTAGAAAGATGGCCAAGATGTATGAACACTGGCTAGGACCTAAGAAAACCTTAGAACAATGGCTAGAACCTAAGGTATGTGCTTGTCGTGTGTGGTTGTTACTGTTGAGAGGACTTGCAGGAATGATCTGAAGTATAGAAAGCTGTGGTCAAAGAGTGGGATGACTGAATAAGTGATCTCAGAAATAAAGCAATTACTTGCTGCTGACAAGACACTTGAAAGGGTTCATGAAGTAATGTAGAAAATGATCTTGCTGTTAAGGTAATTAAAGCATTAAAGGTTGAGATTTTTGGCTATATCATATCAATATTTTTATATTAATGACATGATATGGAGTTAGAAAATAACACTTTTAGTTGGTTATTAAAGCTTTTAATGGAAGCAGTTTCTACATGATAACATATATGTATAAGAGGGTGATTAAGTGGGATAACATGTGACCCAAAGGAATAATGGTTTTATATGAAAGTGGAAGAGTAATGATATAGAAGTGCAGTGGGAGGAGACCATCCTAAACTCACGCCGTCAAGAGAAAAGAACTCTAGATGCTAAGAAGACTGCAGACCAAGGGGCACCTCAAGAGCAGAAAAGAGGGACTTCCCTGGTGGTCCAGTGGTTAGGACTCTGCGCTTCCACTGCAGGGGGCACGGGCTCCATCCCTGGTCGGGGAACGAAGATCCTGCCGTGCAGTGCAGCCAAAAAGAAAAAAAAAAAAAAGAGTAGAAAAGAGTTTCAGTTAATATGTGAATGAAAATGTGGATGCAATTGTGTTTGTTAACATTGTAGAAGAATTTTCAAATGTCAAATAGAAATATTGGGGAGGACATGGAATGGAACCACAGAGGAACTCAGGATAATAAGAACACAGCATACTCTGAAAAGTAATTATAATTGGATTGAACTGGTTTGTGTGGTGGTGTAATTTTAGTTTTGCCAAATTGATGCAAGTCTTGCAAATCCTCAGATGGAAGAGAGTTTTTAACATTTGAATGTCGCCTCAATAGTTACACTACCTAGAGAGTGTTTTTCTTTATTTTTGGAATCCGGGGGGGATTCCTGTGCATCCTGAATTGGAAGGCTCATAAGAGATTTCAGAACTCGATTACACCAGATTGGTAGAAAATGTTGGTGTGATAAACTGAACAGCTAGAAATGTGACCAAAGGCAATAATATTCTCATAGGAAAGAAATTTTATCATGAGTTAAATGGGTCCTGTATTCCTGAACATTTGCTTATATTCCCTTAATCACATTTTTCTAAATATCCCTAAATAGCCAGGTAAGCATGTAATTATTTATGCTTGTATGCATTTTCATCAGTGTCGTCTTCCTTGGGTAGGTTTGAAGGAGAAAATAATGGTTATTATTACTAACACCTGCTATCATAAATAAATTGTTAGAATCATTTTTTTCTTGTACAAGTGTGCTCATTAGTTCTGGATAGGTGAATATAGTAACATACCTTAAAATGTATCACAACACATCAGAAAATTTTACTGATAAAATATTTTTGAATTATTAACAAATCCTTATCATATAGGAAAAGTGCATCACTAAACCAATACAAGTAAATTGAAGAGTCAGGATATAAACATTAAATTACAAATTCCTATTGTTTTCCAATGACTTTATTGTTATGCATCATTTTTGCTGCTGTTACTTAAGTTTTAGGAGGAAAGGCCATTCTTCCAAAAGCTTCCATGTAGAAATTATTTCAAGTAAGTGTTTTCTTCTACGACATTACTTAGTATATTACAGGCAATATTAGTGACATTCAAATGCTAAGTTTGTCTCCAACAGAAACATTAAAATCATTGTATTTTTCTTATAAAGTCAACTTTGATTCAGTCACTTTAATGACAAATCTAAACCATGGCCACTATGTTCTGGGAACACACTAATCTGATTTTGAAAAAGAACTATCTTGTTATATGTAGAAAATAAATTAAATAAACCTGGGTACCTACTTCCATTTTAGGAAGAAGATCTCCATTAAAAACATAACAAATATAATTGAGAGAGCTGTTCTTTGTGATACTTTTAATGTCCAAATCCTTATTAATGATAATACTTAACTATGATACTCTGCATTGAAGACAATACAAAAGTTGAATTGTTTACTTGAGAGACCAATACCTACTAAAGACATGGGTTGCCAATAATATGTAAAATCATCTTAGATAAAAACATACTGTATTTCCCATGGAGAATAAAAGAATTATGTGCTTCATGTTAAAGAGCTACATGCTAGTTTAAAAATATATAGTAGTACTGCTGCTGTTATTTTTTTCCCCCCAGGCAAGATCATTTATTTTTGATTATTTCAAGAAAGCTTCCCGGCCCCCAGGCTGGCAGCTCGGGTGCGCCCGGCCCCCAGGCTCCTCCCAGGACACACCCCAACGTCGCCCTCCCCAGGCACACGTGCCCACTCGCTACTGTTGTTTTTTTAGTGTTCAAATTACTGGTACTAGTATTGTAAATTAGCTTCAGAGTCTCTAAGTAAACAACAGAGGACTTCCTCTCTTTGTTTTTGTGCATTTTTTTCTAGAAAATATATGGAAAGTCACAGGGAAAAATGACATAAATAAAATTTTCCAAACAAAACAGAAAAAAATAAACACCATGGCTATTCCCCAAAAACGGAATAATTCCAATTTAAATAAACTTCAGGCAAGACTAGGCACTTCTAATATGCAACAAAAACACGTGAGTCAGTCCAAATATAAACAATAAATTACTCAATTGCAAAGACGTGATATAGAGGCACTACTAAATGGAAACATTAAAAAATAAAAAAAACTCAGTTGATATACTAGGTAGAGAATTAAGATTTATGGAAGAGTTCTCAAAGAAATGAAAATTTAAGGAAAATTAGGAAATGATATTCATTTCCTAATTTTTTTCAAAATAGCAGTATACAAGAGGATGCATTTATTGCAAAAGAATGTTACATTAGATTAAACCCAGCATTAAAACACTGGTTATTAAAGGCATCAAAGAAGGCATGTTATATATCAATTATTATTAGTAAAAACAAATGGCCCATCGAAATTATATATCACTCTTTGATCCAGGCGCTATCACATGATCAGTTATCTTTCTGCTTTACTTCTTCATTTTTACTGTTTGATATATAAAGTACATACACATACATAAGCACACACACACATATACACATTATGTGTATAACTGTATATTTGCTTTATATTTTATTTTGAGTTTTTTTGAATCCTCTTCTAACATTATTTATAAAATTAATAATTTTTGAGTATTTTAATCAGAATTTGGAGGATATTCTGAGCTTCCCTCTAAAGCTCTATGCTAGGAATATAGGGTCTTGATAATCCAGGAATAAATAATATTCTGAATCCCTAGTTTGCATTTTTTTATATATTTAAAATAACTACCCTGTAATTGTATATAATCCCCATTTTAAGCATGTATCATGATTTCAATAGGTGATATGTGGTACCTCTGTGATCATTTGTCTGCTTAATTACTGATGCTGGTCATGTAAGAAAACCCAGGACCGTAGATTTCTATTGTAAATGGTGAGTTGAAAACAAGTTACATCTATTTATTATGAATCATTAAATGACAATAAAATCCCTTATTTGTTTTTACCTTCAAGGCCAAAAACGATGAGATAGAGGACAGTAAATTTATTTTGAAATTACAAGCAGAGACGTAAATAGAAAATGTCTAAGTGTTTCAGTTAAACCTAAAATTGTAACTATCAATGCAGGAAGCCCAGAAGTAAACTGATGCACTTGGAAGAAGTTCAAAAAGTCTCAGAAATTGGACGATAACAGATACCTCTGAAGTGGGAATGGTGGGTAGACAAAAAGAGAAAGATAAACAATAATGCATGAGGTGCTATCACTTATTGAAAACAAAGGAATTATCTGAATTTATATATATTAAAAATTGCTGGGACTTCCCTCCCTGGTGGCCACAGTGGTTGAGAGTCCGCCTGCCAATGCGGGGGACGCGGGTTTGAGCCGTGGTCTGGGGGGCCCCTGAGCCACAATTACTGAGCCTGCGCTCTGGAGCCTGCGTGCCACAACTGCTGAGCCCACGTGCCTGGAGCCCGTGCTCCGCAACGGGAGGGGCCACCAGAATGAGAGTCCCGCACATTGCAGTGAAGAGTGGTCCCTGCTCGCTGCAACTAGAGAAAGCCCACATGCAGTGGCGAAGACCCAATGCAGCCAAACATAAATAAATAAAATAAATACATTAAAAAAAATTGTTACTATCAGCTATCATTTTGTGCTTGCATGTGTTTGTGCATTTCTTTTTCTATACAGAAGACTGCATAATCTTTTTCTGAAAAACCTTATCATTTCAAGAGAAAAGGCTTGGAAAAAACACATGATTGCATGCCCTAGATAGTGCCATAAGGTAAGTAAAAGACAAAGGAATTGGAAGAGAAGGAATCAAAATACCAATATTTGTAGATAATATAACCATCAACATGGAAATGCTAAGACATTTCTATGGCATTTCTGATTGACAAGTTATTAGAATTAACTGAATTCAACATGATTGCCAGATACAAATATACATGTTAAAAAATTAAGAACAAGCACAGATTAAACTACAGAAAAATTACAGTTCAAAGCAGTGACTTAAACTATAAAATATACAGGAATCAAACTAGAAGAATGCACATGGTCTTTATGCATATAATGACATAAAATAATATTTGGACAGAGAAATATCCCATGCCTATAAATAGAAAGATATAACAAAAAAAAAGATTAAATTCTCCCCCAAAATCTACCAATTCACTAAGATCCCAATAAAAATTCTCACTTCATTTTTAAGGAACTCTTCAAATGTATTCTATGATTCACACTGGAGTATATACAGATAAACAAACTCTGAAACAGAAATGTACAGACAGCTGTGAATACTAGGTATTTTAAAATACTAGAATTCTATGATGAGATTAGATATGACTACAGTCATTATGCCCATAAAATGACAGAACTAAAGATATACATATTAAACTGTGTTATTAAGAATGTGAGAAAACAAGAATTTTTATGCATTATAGGTAGTAGTACAACCTATTTGGTGTTTTATGGAAAACAGATAGTATTTAGTGGAAATAAATATCTGTATGACCCATGAACCAAACAATCCACTGTTGAGTATACATCTCAAAGAAATGATCACAAACATTTGTAGGAGTACATATTCAAGGATGTTCATTATGCGTTGCTCTTAATGAGGAGAGGAGTATAGCCAACCTGGGTGTTATCATGAAAGAACTAATAAGTAAGATATGTGATGGTCTACCAAAGACAACATGCTGAGAATCGAGGAGTATTCTTAACTCTGAAACTGAGTATTCTTAATTTAACTCTGAAAATTTATGAAGTCTACTTCATTAACAACATCACAGTAATAGGGATTAAAATATTCATATTTAGAATAATAATGTCTTTTTAAAGTAGTTATCTCTAAGGACAAACAAAATTTAATTTATGTGCACTCTAACAGGTATATGCCTATTTATTGTCCCATTTGAACATGTTGCATTCCAGGAATCTAAAACTAAACTTAGACCAGTAACATACAGTTTCACTGGTATTGGCAGGCAAAGCTCTTTGCATTTATAATCATCTTAAAAATAGTCTGGGCAAGTGACTTATCATCATGCTGATGATCTACACAATATGCCACTGCATTAATTTATTTCTTGATATAACTTATTTATATTTAAATTAAACTTTGCATACAAAATAAATATGAAGAAAATTATTGCTTCATGGATATTTAGAATATCATTCTTGAAAATAAATTACATTTTTACATATGACTGACACAAATATCAACAATAGTCTTAAATATCGTAAAGTTCATTTTCCGAGAACAGTGACAGAAATCAAACTATAACAGGCATATTTGCTCCTGTAGGAAAGTAACACAAAGTGATTAGAAGATAATCAAAATGTTATCAAAAATATATTATTCTACCAAATTTTTCTGAAGGAACAGAAATCTGTAAAAGATAAGTTCCTTGGCAAAATAGGAAAAAACAAGTGGGCTCAGGTAGTTCTACAACTGAAGAGTTAAAGGTCTAAGTCCTTAAGGACATAAGTGATCCCTAGTCAATTAAAATTCAGTTTGTCCAATCCTTTCCTACCTTCAGTTGGAGCTTTAATGTGTGTTAGGATTGTTTAAGCCATTGTTTATCCATGTCTTTAATGAGGGACACTGGTTTTAGCTTATTCACAAGTCACTAAGTGACTGTCAAAAGAACTTTACCTGGAATGGGCTGAAGATTTATTTTATTGGTTTTAGATTAGTTCTGAATTGCGTTTAGAGTTTTTGTTACTTAGCTAAAGATCTCTAAGTGCAACATCTATTTATTTTGTGTTGCACAAATACCACTTTATATGCTACATATAAAATTAGTAAAGGATAGATCTTTGCACAATAATAAAATAAAGGTCATTATATTATCACTACTATTTCTAAAGTTACATTTTTAACTATTTCAAATTGGGTTAAAAAGGAGAGTAGTGTTGACAACTGTGCTGGAATAAACCAAAATCTGCAAACAAATTTCAACAATAATTGATAATGGTAAAGTAAAATTTTGCTATCGTATATAATCATAATATTTATTTATATATATTTGCCATAACATGTAAAAATATTAGAAAAATATAAAGCTCAATTTTTAGACAGTTTTAAATTCCGTGACTTTAATAAATTAATGTATTTTTTGACATTTAGAAATATGCATAAGTAGCTTTCCCTCTGGTGCCATAGAGGGCCTAGGTGTATAACATATTTACAATAAATATTCTTGTGTAAATTTCATTATTTTAAACTTAAGTACTCTACCTTCTTTGGCAGGGTATGTAACTGAGTACTTGTTGACCTTATGTAATAACTGAATACACCATGGAGCACAGAAGAGGAAAATACTATTTGCTAGTAGTTATTTATTTATTTATAGAGTTTCCTTAACTTTTCAGAGAGAAACTGTAAATGACGATTCTACTGTTTGAGATGTAGATGAAACCCAAACACTCCAGTTTGTTTAATTAATCGTAATAGTCCTCAGTGACCTGCTATACGGCATTACATTTTTCTTCAACTTCTTTTCACTAACTGAATACAGTTTGACAACTTATCAATTTTTAATATTTACTAAAATATTTTATATGTTTTCAAATCCAAATGAAATAGAGAAATAAATCAATTGTACATCATTTTAAAGTAAAAATATTCTCACACTGATGTGCCAGGAAGATGGCATACCCCAAATTCCATGGGGACAGAAGCTGCTTGCAACCTGTCCAATCTTACCCTATGCAGTAACTCTTCATCTGGCTGTTCATTTGCATCCTTTATAATAAACCAGTAATAGTAAGTTATAAAAAAAAAAGTCAAAATATTCTCTTAAAGAAGTCAACAAGACAGAAATTCTTTAGCTTGATAAACATTATCTACTAGAAACCAACACTAAATATTTGCATAATAATGCTAAAATTATACATATTTATGTACATATAAGAAACAATTGAGAGCTAAATAAAAAAGTGCCTCTATATCAGTAAAAAAGAAATTTTAAAAAGGGTTAAGTAAATTGTAGAATAATATAATGTACAAAATACATTTTATAACTACATATAACTATATATTTAACAAAAAAACTGCCTTGCTAGTGATTCAGAAATGTCTCATAAATAATAACAGAGTAGCTAATACATTGATATATAGTTGATATCATATCAATATGATTGATACAATTTGAAAAGATTAATACTACTTTGTTTATTTCATGGGAACTTAAATAGTTACTGCTCGTTTTGACATGAATTTTCTTTTTTAGTGAAAGTGAAATGTGCATTCCATAATGCACTGTTATCATCACGACATATTAAGAACTAACATTTACTGCATTTTAACTCTAAGCCAGCTCTTCTGCTATTTGCTAAGTATTATTTTTATGGTAAATATCTGAAGTAGGTATCATTTATTATCTGTCATTGTAAAAAGGAAATTTAGACTCAAAGAACCTAAATAACTTGTCCAAGACTTTACATATAGTAAAGGGTGAAGCCAGGGTTCAAACTCAGATATTCTGTCTATCAAATTTAGATCTCTATAGAAAAACCTCTCCTCTGTAACCCCAACTTATATTTCTGACTACCTATTTGATATCAGCCCACAGATATCCCAACAAAATACTAATTTTGGCATGTTCCTTATAAAATCATAATCTCTTCTCACATCATTTAAAATCCTACGCTTTTCCAGAGTTTTCCATCTCAGGCAAGTACGCCATCAAATCCCCCATAAGCAATCCATTATAAAGTACTGTCAAAGTCATTTAATAAATATTACTTTAGTGCATCCTTTCTTTGCACATAAATCAACACTTTTCTCTTCTGAATTTTAGTTATCCCTTGCCTGAACTAGTGTAAACCCTTCCTAACTGGACTCCTACACCTCTCTGGACCTCTCCAATATATACTCAGTAATTAAGAGAGACAATCATATTATCAGACTCAAGATTGCAAAACTAAAAGTGTTTTAAGTAGCACATGAAGTTCTGTTGTTTTCTGCATTTTCCTATGGTATTTGAAATATGTCTCAATTTTATAAAACTAATAAAACAAAATGATTAGAGGAAAATAGAAATGGCTCCAAGATCAAGTGTAAAAAATTAGAATAATCTAAACCAGAACAACTGAGAAATATTTGGAACTTCAGTGTTGAACTGATGGCTTCTGCTATTTCTTAAGTTTCAGTGATAACGTAATGCTTGACAAGAGAGATAATGAAAATCTAGTCCTCCAGATAAGTCTAAGGAGGTTGATTTTAAATGGAAATTATTTACAATCATAGGTCTGCAGTAAATATTTCCTATGATCATTTTAAATGTTTTTCAAAATGTAGTCATATGTTTTCATATCTGTATTAATATAAAGTCTGATTATATATCAATGTATGTCATCTTTCCACTTCTACTTTCTCTCATAATTTCCAGCATAGAAACAATGAAATAAATCAATGCCATGGCACATTATTAAAACAGTGGTATAAAATCAATGTGTAAGACATCATTGTTGTAAATCTTTCTTCCTGATTTTGGCAGAGTTGAGAAGTGTGATATGCTGAATAATGGCCTCCAAAAGATACCCACACTTCCTAATTCCTGGAACCTGTGAATGTGACCTTACATAGCATAAAAGGACATTACAGATGCAATCAAGATAAAGATCTTTAGATGGAGAGAGTGTCTTGGATTATCTGGGTGGTCCCCAATCACATGTATCCTTTTAAGAGAAAGGCAGAGGGAGATCATTTGACACATACAAAGGCAATTTGTTCACAGAGGAAGAGACTGGAGTGCTGTGGCCACAAGTAAAGAACTGACCACATGCTGGAATAAGCAAGGAAAGGACTCTCCCCAGAGCCTCTAGAGAGGGAGTGTGGCTGTGCTGATACCTTGATCTTGGCCCAGAGACATTGATGTTGGACTAGAGGCCCCCGGAACTGAGAGAGAATACATTTCTGTTGTTGTAAGCCAGCAAGTTTGTGATAATTTGTTCCAGAAGCCTTAGGAAAGTAATAGCAGATAAGCCAAAGTAAGCTGTTGTTATCTTATTAGTTGATTTGCATAACTTTTCTCATCCTTTCAGTAGTATCAAAATGACTTAAAATCACATTTCTCATTTATTATTTACTTATCTGCTTTTCATTACACAATATCACTACGTACATCTTTTCATTATATAGTATCAGTAATATAAGTTTCAATGCAAAATAAATATCAAATATTTGGTGTATAAGTATGTTATATATTTCAATTGTTCTAAAAAATTACTATTGAAAGTTAATAATTGAAGCTGTATCTTGCAGACTGCTATTGTAGAATACTGTAGCTAGAATATCCTAATAGTAATATTTGAATAAAATATAAATAATTTCTGCATTAATCATAGAGATGTCTTTTTTCTGTTTTCAAAGTATTTTCAGGTTCTTTTTCTAGTAATTACAGACTAGGCTGCTTCAGATCAACCCCTCTTGCTGATATTAACTGTAAAACCAGGATGAAATATTTTCATCTACTTGAAAGCATCACAGAGCTAATAAGGTAATTAGGATTTATAAAAGGTTTAAAAACCTAAGGAAGAAGGGAAACTAAAAAGGTGATCAAGGTATCTGGCACTGTATTTCTCCCTGGGCCATTTGATGACCCCAACCAAGAGTTAAGAAGCAGAAAAGTTTTTTTTTTTTTTTTTTTTTCCAATGAAAATTTCCAGAATAAAAATAGATTTCAAGTGTGCTAACCTTGAAGGCCCTAGTGAATAACCCAAGCATTCAGGATTATACCTCTTGAAGAATATTAAGCAGACCATTCAGTGACTCAAGCTCAGTACCAGATAATTCTAATCCAGTATTTTGAATTGATTGTGATGATCCAATTTAATAGTATCCCTAGTCCACTGCCTGCCAGAGAGATATGTAAACTATATTGGCCAAAAAAAAAAAAAACAAAATCATTCAGAATCACATATTATCTCCATATTTTTTCATATATAACATTTGACATTATCTCAATAAACTAGAAATAGAAGGAAACTTCTTCAAACTGAGAACAGGCATTTAAAAATATCTCACAGCTAACATCATGTCTAATAATGAAAGACAGAAAGCTTTCCTAAATCAGGAAAATTTAATGAATGACGATGGCTATTAAACATTGTTGGAGTCCCTAACCAGTGCAATAAGGAAAGAAAGAACAAATACAATCTATGCAGATTGAAAAGGAAAACCAAAATCTATTTGCAAATTACATAATTGTCAACACAGAAAACTCTAAAGAATTTATTAAAATGCTGTTAGGAACTAAGAAGTGCATTTATTAAAGTAACAGAGCACAAGGCCAATAAGCAAAATCAGCTATATTTTTATAAAATAATAAGAAACAACTGGAAATTAAAATTTAAAATATACCATTTACCACAGCATAAAAACACGAAATGTTGTGGGTAAATCAAACAAAATATTTGGAAGATTTGTAGGACAAAAGCTACAAAGCATAGCATTGCTGAAAAAATTAAAGACCTAAATAAATGGAGAAATATATGCATGGATCAGAATATTTAATATAGTTAGATGTCAACTGTCTCCAAATGATCTGTTGACTCAATACAATGCCAATCAAAGACCCAGCAGGCATTTTTGGAAACACTGAAAAATTTACATGAGCAAGCAAAGGACCAAAAATACCCAAAACAATTGAAAGAAATGAGACCAAATTTGGAGGACTCACCCTATTTAATTCAAATCTTACCATATCCTTAAAGCAATCAACAAATTTGTTTTACTGGCGTAATTATAGACATATATAATAATAGAAAAAAAAAAGACAATACAGAAATCTCTCTCTCTATATATATGGCCAATTAATTTTCAATACAGCTGGCCAGATAAAATTCAAAGAGAAATGTCATTTCAACAAACCATCTGAAAGCAGCTTTATTCATAATAGCCTCAAACCAGAAACAACTCTAATGTCCATCAATTGGAGAATGGAAGAACAATTTGTGGTAAGTCAAAACATGGGACTATTTCTCATCAATAAGAGAATGAAGTGGTAATAAATGGAAGAACATGAATAAATAGTATTGTAATCTTTATATTAAATGAAAAAGTCTAGAGAATAAATGGCTACATAAAGTATAATTTCAAATACTGACATTCTGAAAAAGGGAAAATTACAGGGCAAGAGATCAAGGCTGAGGTGTTGGAGGGGACAAAGGGACATTAGGGAACTTCCTGAGGCACTGGCAATACTCTAATTCTTTTTTTCTTTTTTAATTTATTTTTTTATTTTTGGCTGTGTTGGGTCTTTGTTGCTCCGCGTGAGCTTTCTCTCTAGTTGCAGTGAGCAGGGGTTACTCTTCGTTGCGGAGCACTGGCTCTCGGCTGGCGGGCTTCAGTAGTTGCAGCACGTGGGCTCAGTAGTTGTGGCTCGTGGGCTCTAGAGCACAGGCTCAGTAGTTGTGACGCACGGGCTTAGTTGCTCCGCGGCATGTGGGATCTTCGGGGACCAGGGCTCGAACCCGTGTCCCCTGCATTGGCAGGTGGATTCTTAACCACTGCGCCACCAGGGAAGCTCCAAAAATTTTAATCTTAATTCTAGACTACTATTTTAAGAATTATCCAATCAAATTTTTGCCACATGTATAGTAATGATGTAGGTGAAAAATAAGGAAACAATTCAGAGCTTTAAGTAATAATTTGGATTTATGTATTCCAATACTGACTTGGTGAGTTGGGAAGACTGCAAAAGTATCGTCTAGGTGCAAGATTAGCCAAAACAATGACCAGAGCTGAGACGGATTTCTCCTAAATTTCCCACTGAACAGCAAACAAGCAGTTCAAAGACCACATTAGGATACAAGTAAGTTGGTACAGTTCTCAAATACTCCTTACCTCCTCAAAAAGAAAGGTATCGTATTTGCTGGTCAGTTCGGGTGCATGCGGGGAGAAATCTAAAGAGAAGTTCAGATAAACTGGCAAGCCGTACTGTCTACCATCAGGCCATCTAGTGTTTATTTGTTCCTGGTCTACTGATACATACTGCCCAACTTCTGTATTCTGCTTTCTCCTTTACCATCAAACCTGGAACAGGCCTACAAGGGGCCTACTATACTTAATATTTTAAAATATATACAAGACAAACATATAATGTTGGCAGTGATAAAGTAATGTCAAAGGATATTCCATCCTGTGAATTCATTGAGGAGGACATAGAATCAAAATGTCCTGCTAACTATTAGGTTGTCAGTGTAAAGGTAAAGTAGAAATCATTTGTGAAGGTCAGGTTTCTGGTTTGTATAAATTGCAGATGGTTTCACTGAAATAACACAAGAAGAAAAAAGCCTTGGAAAATGAAGGAGAAGTCAAAGTCAATTTTAGAATGTTAAGTTGGAGGTTCTAGAGAAATACTTAAATGTATGTTGACAAAGACTTATGTTTGCCTCGTGATAAAATTATTTTCAATGTAGATTATTTATTTGTGTTTCAGGTATTTAAAATTTTGCTTGGAAAACAGATATAAGAAGTATCATTGGTTCTCTCAGACCAAACATTCTTTGATTTGCTTTAATATTTTATTTTCTTAATCTAAAAATACATGTTTTCATTATATATTTTACATATTTTATATTAAAATTCCATAATTTATGTTTAATCTACTATATTGTTTGATTAATCTAAAAAATAGCATTTAGGGCTTCCCTGGTGGCGCAGTGGTTGGGAGTCTGCCTGCCGATGCAGGGGACACGGGTTTGAGCCCTGGTCTGGGAAGGTCCCGCATGCCGCGGAGCAACTGGGCCCGTGGGCCACGGCTACTGAGCCTGTGCGTCTGGAGCCTGTGCTCTGCAACAAGAGAGGCCGCGATAGTGAGAGGCCCGCGCACCGCGATGAGGAGTGGCCCCCACTTGCCGCAACTAGAGAAGGCCCTCACACAGAAACGAAGACCCAACACAGCCATAAATAAATAAGTAAATAAATAAATAAATAAGTTTATTAAAAAAAAAAAATAGCATTTATAGTTTATATATTTTTATAAAGTTCTAGTTGATCTAAAAATGTATTAATCGTATACTGATGATGACACTCAATCCAAAAAATATAGTTTCTTGGGGAATATTATCAAAGTGTAATAGTGTAGCTTGCATAAGCTTAAGTCATTCTGACAAGAAAAATATGACAAAATATACACGAGGCTTAAAGCTTAAAGCTTTAGCTCCACACTCAGTGGATATTACAATACCATTTAAATATTTATTGGACATAATATTTTGTTAGGGAACTCCTTTTCTTTCTTCAACTTGTCTTTATAAAAGGCATTTGACTTATCCTTATTATGGTTTTGCTCAATACTAGTCGTTGTGATTAGAATGTTACATAGTATTCCCTGCCCTCAAAAACTTTACAGGAGGTAAGAGCTACAAACAAGTAAAGTGCAACAGCATCATATAAAGCATGCAAAACATTGCTATAAAGCGTACAAAACACCGCCCGTCACCCTCCTCAAGTATTATGACAAAACCATAACTTATTAACAGATGCTAGGCAATTACATGAGAGGAGATAAGTCGCAACAAGGCAAGCATACTGGAAGATGTGCTTGGATAAACCAAAGCATAGCTTAAATAAAGCACCTAGTTTACACCTAGAAGATTTCATAGCCTATGAATGCCTTGAACTAAATCTAGCCCACAGCCCTCCCATCATACTAGCACAAATCAATCAAATAAAACATTCACCTAACATCTAAAGTATTGGAGATAGAAATTTAAATACTAATGGCGCCACAGAGAAAGCACCCTAAGGGAATGATGAAAGAAACATTAAAAGTAACAAAAAGCAAAGCTTACACCTTGTACCTTTTGCATAATTATTTAACTAGCAAAATTTTAACAAAGAGAACTTAAACTACCTGAAACCAGACAAGCTACTTATGAACAGTTACTAGAACAAACTCATCTATGTGGCAAAATAGTGAGAAGATTTATAAGTAGAGGTGACAAGCCTAACGAGCCTGGTGATAGCTGGTTGTCCAGGAAAGAATTTCATTTCCACGTTAAATAATACTAAGGATCCCTTATAAGGTACAGCTTTTTAGAAATGGGTACAACCTTAACTAGAGAATAAAAACAAACAGCACCATGGTTGGCTTAAAAGCAGCCACCAATTAAGAAAGCGTTCAAAGCTCAACAATAAATATATCTTAATTTCAATATTAAATAAATCAGCTCCTAGTCTTATTACTGGACTAATCTATAAAATTATAGAAGCAATACTGTTAATATGAGTAACAAGAAGTATTTCTCCTTGCACAAGTTTACATCAAATAACAAGTTTACATCAGCAATTAATATACTGATAATTAACAGTAAATAAATATAACCCAACACTACACTATTTATTAAACATGCTGTTAATCCAACACAGCTGTGCACCCAAGGAAAGATTAAAAAAAGTAAAAGGAACTCGGCAAACACAAACCCCACCTGTTTACCAAAAACATCACCTCTAGCATCACTAGTATTAGAGGCACCTCCTACCCAGTGACAATTATTAAACGGCCACGGTATCCTGACTGTGCAAAGGTAGCATAATCATTTGTTCTCTAAATAAGGACTTGTATGAATGGCTACACGAGGGTCTTACTGTCTCTTACTTTTAATCAGTGAAATTGACCTCCCCATGAAGAGGCGGGGGGTGGGGGGGGTGACAAAATAAGACAAGAAGACCCTATGGAGCTTCAATTAATCAATCCAAAAAAACATAGTTAAACCACCAGGGGATAACAAAATTTCACATGGATTGACAATTTGGTTGGGGTGACCTCCGAGCACAAAAAAACCTCCCAGTGATTAAAGCTTAGACCCACTGGTCAGAGCATAATATCACTTATTGATCCAAAAATTGATCATACGGAACAAGTTACCCTAGTGATAACAGTGCAATCCTATTCTAGAGTCCATATCGACAATAGGGTTTACGACCTTGATGTTGGATCAGGACACCCCAATGGTGTAACGGCTATTAAAGGTTCGCCTGTTTAACGATTAAAGTCCTACGTGATCTGAGTTCAGACTGGAGCAATCCAGGTCGGTTTCTATTTATTATGTATTTCTTCCAGTACGAAAGGACAAGAGAAATAAGGCCCACTTTAAACAAGCACCTTCAAAACAATTAATGATGTAATCTCAACTTAATAAGCAAACACAAAATAACCACCCGAGACCAGGGTTTAGTTAGGGTGGCAGAGCCCGGTAATTGTGTAAAACTTAAGCCTTTATACTCAGAGGTTCAAACCCTCTCCCTAACAAAATGTTTATAATCAATATCCTAATGCTTGTTATTCCTATTCTTTTAGCCGTAGCATTTTTAACATTAGTAGAGAGAAAAATCCTGGGCTACATACAACTCCGAAAAGGACCAAATATTGTAGGACCACATGGTCTATTTCAACCCACTGCCAACGCAATCAAACTGTTCACTAAAGAACCACTACGACCAGCTACATCCTCCACCTCCATATTTATTATCGCACCGATCCTAGCTCTGACTCTAGCTCTAAGAATATGAATCCCCCACCCATGCCATATCCCCTCATTAATATAAACCCAGGAGTATTATTCATACTAGCCATATCAAGTTTAGCTGTATACTCTATCTTATGATCCGGATGAGCCTCCAACTCAAAATATGCACTAATCAGGGCCCTACGAGCTGTAGCACAAACAATCTCATACGAAGTAACACTAGCAATTATTCTCTTATCTGTACTCTTAATAAATGGGTCTTTCACCCTATCGACCCTCACTACAACACAAGAACAACTATGGTTGATCTTCCCATCATGGCCACTAGCCATGATATGATTTATTTCTACCCTAGCAGAAACTAGCTGAGCCCCATTCGACCTGACAGAAGGGGAGTCTGAACTCGCATCCGGCTTTAATGCAGAATATGCAGCAGGCCCTTTCGCTATATTTTTTCTAGCAGAATACGCTAACATCATTATAATAAATATGTTCACAACAATCCTGTTCCTAGGAGCATTTTACAACCCACATACACCAGAGCTATATATAATCAACTTCACCATCAAAACACTATTATTAACAGTATCCTTCCTATGAATTCGAGCATCCTACCCTCGATTCCGATATAACCAGTTAATACACATACTCTGAAAAAATTTCCTGCCTTTAACACTAGCCCTGTGCATATGACACGTACCACTACCCATCATAATGGCAAGCAGCCCCCCACAAACAAGAAATATGTCTGATAAAAGAGTTACATTCATAGAGTAAATACTAGAGGTTCAAGTGCTCTTATTTCTAGAATTTTAGGAATTGAACCTACCCTTGAGAATTCAAAATTCTCCGTGCTACCATATTACACCACATTCTTTAGTAAGGTCAGCTAAATAAGCTATCGGGCCCATACCCCGAAAATGTTGGTTTATATCCTTCCTGTACTAGTAAACCCCATTATCTCGATCATTATTTTAACAACTGTCAATTTAGGGACTATGATTGTAATAACCAGCTCCCACTGATTGCTGGCCTGAATTGGGTTTGAAATAAACATACTAGCCATTATCGCCATTATAATAAAAAACTAACCCACGAGCCATAGAAGCCTCCACTAAGTATTTCTTAACACAAGCCACCACACCCATATTACTTATAATAGCAGTCATCATTAACTTACTCTATTCTGGCCAGTGAACCATTACAAAAGTATTCAACCCAACAGCATCAACAGTAATAACAGTAGCCCTGGCCATAAAACTAGGACTATCCCCTTTTCACTTCTGAGTGCCCAAGGTAACACAAGGCATCCCATTAACGGCAGGCCTAATCCTGTTGACGTGACAAAAACTTGCGCCTCCATCAGTCCTTTATCAAATCTCGCCATCAATCAACCTAAACCTACTACTATCCATATCCATACTGTCCATCCTAATTGGAGAGTGAGGTGGGTTAAATCACACCCAAAGCCAAAAAATCATGGACTACCCATCAATCGCCCACACAGGATGAATAACAGCCGGCTTACTACACAACCTAACTGTAACAACTCTAAACCTACTAATCTACATTATAATAACCTTCACACTATATTCATATTATTCATTCACAGCTCGGCCACCACTACATTGTCACTGTCACACACATGAAACAAAACACACATTATCACAACCCTTACCCCGGCTACTCTACTATCAATAGGGGGACTCCCACCACTATCAGGATTCATGTCTAAACGAATAATTATTCAAGAAATAACAAAAAACAGTAATATTATTTTACCCACACTTATAGCCATCACAGCACTACTTAACCTATACTTCTACATGCGACTCACATACTCCACAGCACTGACCATGTTCCCCTCCACAAACATGAAAATAAAATGGCACTTTGACTCTACAAAACAAATAGGTGTATTCTTGGGAATATGAGGAAACAGAGGAGGGAAAACCAACACAATGTGTGTACTGGTATTTCAGAGGGTCTTGAGGATGAAGGAAATTCTGCTAGAAATAAAAGAATGAAAGAGAGTTATTGGCACAGAGAGTAACACATGTAGTCATCAGAAAGAAAGATAAAGAATGACACATTTGGAGAGTAGTAAGAAGGTATCTATACATTTAACACAAAGTAATAGTGGATTATAAAAGACTGGAAAGATAAGCATGGGTAAGTTTACAAAGAAATGCTTATATATATGGCACACTAAAATGTTTGGACTTTTTCCTGAGGGTAATAGAAGCTCTTAAATACTATTAGGTAGACAGTGAAATGGAGATATTTGTGTTTTAGAACCATTTTTTATGTCTCCACTAAGAAGTATGTGTGTGTGTGTGTGTGTGTGTATATATATATATATATATATATATATATATATATATATACACACACATATGTATATAGTGAGACAAAAGAAAAGTAGCAGTAAGAACAATCTGAAACGGTTGTGGGAATCCAAGTGAAAAATGGTAATGGTGATGCAAATGAACAAATGGCAGGTGGTATGTAGACAAGTGAATGCATTTAGCAAATAATTAGAGGACAGAATCAATGAATTCGATAATTGACGGGCTGTGTATGTAATAGAGGGAGTTGTGAGTGGTGAGGCTTATCCAACTTGTGTAACTGTGGGTAGAGTAGGCATTCTCTGAGATAGGAAACATAAGAAAATAAAATGATTTGCTGGGGAGGAGATAAGATCAGTTGGGTCTTATTAAGTTTGACTCTCTCAGGAACTGCCCAAATGTACTGCTTGCGTAGGCAGCTTTATTTATGGATTTAAGGTTAGGAAAATAAATATTGGCTACACATAAAGATATGAGAGGGGGGACCTTCAAGATGGCGGAGGAGTAAGGCGTGGAGATCACCTTCCTCCCCACAAATACATCAAAAATACATCTACATGTGGAACAACTCCTACAGAACACCTACTGAACACTGGCAGAAGACCCCAGACTTTCCAAAAGGCAAGAAACTCCCGACGTACCTGGGTAGGGCAAAAGAAAAAAGGAAAAACAGAGACAAGAGAATAGGGATGGGACCTGCACCTCTGGGAGGGAGCTGTGAAGGAGGAAAAGTTTCCACACACTAGGAAGCCCCTTCACTGGTGGAGACGGCGGGTGGCGGGGGGGAAGCTTTGAAGCCACGGAGGAGAGCGCAGCAACAGGGGTGCAGAAGGCAAAGCGGAGCATGCACAACCTGGAAGAAATGGACAAATTTTCAGAAAAGTACAACCTTCTGAGACTGAACCAGGAAGAAATAGAAAATATAAACAGACCCATCACAAGCACTGAAATTGAGACTGTGATTAAAAGTCTTTCAACAAACAAAAGCCCAGGACCAGATGGCTTCACAGGCGAATTCTATCAAACATTTAGGGAAGAGCTAACACCTATCCTTCTCAAACTCTTCCAAAATATAGCAGAGGGAGGAACACTCCCAAACTCATTCTGCGAGGCCACCATCACCCTGATACCAAAACTAGACAAAGATGTCACAAAGAAAGAAAATTACAGGCCAATATCACTGAACAACATAGATGCAAAAATCCTCAACAAAATACTAGCAAACAGAATCCAATGGCATATTAGAAGGATCATACACCATGATCAAGTGGGGTTTATCCCAGAATGCAAGAATTCTTCAATACATGCAAATCAATCAATGTAATAAACCATATTAACAAATTGAAGGATAAAAACCATATGATCATCTCAAAAGATGGAGAAAAAGCTGTCTACAAAATTCAACACCAATTTATGATAAAAACCCTCCAGAAAGCAGGCATAGAGGGAAGTTACCTCAACACAATACAGGCCATATACAAGAAACCCACAACAAGCATCATTCTCAATGGTGAAAAACTGAAAGCACTTCTTCTAAGATCAGGAACAAGACAAGGATGGCCACTCTCACCACTCTTATTCAACATAGTTTTGGAAGTCCTAGCCACGGCAATCAGAGAAGAAAAATAAATCAAAGGAATCCAAATTGGAAAAGAAGTAAAACTGTCACTGTTTGCAGATGACATGATACTATACATAGAGAATCCTAAAGATGCCACGAGAAAACTACTAGAGCTAATCAAGGAATTTGGTAAAGTTGCAGGATACAACATTAATGCACAGAAATCTCTTGCATTCCTATACACTAATGATGAAAAATCTGAAAGAGAAATTAAGGAAACACCTCCATTTACCACTGCAACAAAAAGAATAAAATACCTAGGAAGAAACCTACCTAGGGAGACAAAAGACCTGTATGCAGAAAAGTATAAGACACTGCTGAAGGAAATTAAAGATGATACAAGCAGATGGAGAGATATACCATGTTCTTGGATTGGAAGAATCAACATTGTGAAAATGACTATACTATCCAAAGCAATCTACAGATTCAGTGCAATCCCTATCAAACTACCACTGGCATTTTTCACAGAACTAGAACAAAAAATTTCACAACTTGTATGGAAACACAAAAGACCCCGAATAGCCAAAGCAATCTTGAGAAAGAAAAACGGAGCTGGAGGAATCAGGCTCCTGGACTTCAGACTATACTACAAAGCTACAGTAATCAAGACAGTATGGTACTGGCACAAAAACAGAAACATAGATCAAAAGAACAGGATAAAAAGCCCAGAAATAAACCCACGCACATATAGTCACATTATCTTTGATAAAGGAAGCAAGAATATACAATGAAGAAATGACAACCTCTTCAATAAGTAGTGCTGGGAAAACTGGACAGCTACACATAAAAGAATGAAATTAGAACACTCTCTAACACCATACAAAAAAATAAACTCCAAATAGATTAAAGACCTAAATGTAAGGCCAGATACTATAAAACTCTTAGAGGAAAATACAGGCAGAACACTCTATGACCTAAATCACAGCAAGATCCTTTTGACCCACCTCTTAGAGAAATGGAAATAAAATAAAAAATAAACAAATGGGACCTAATGAAACTTAAAAGCTTTTGCACAGCAAAGGAAACCATAAACAAGATGAAAAGACAACCCTCAGAATGGGAGAATACATTTGCAAATGAAGCAACTGACAAGGGATTAATGTCCAAAATATACAAGCAGCTTATGCAGCTCAATATCAAAAAAACAAACAGCCCAATCCAAAAGTGGGCAGAAGACCTAAATAGACATTTCTCCAAAGAAGATACACAGATTGCCAACAAACACATGAAAGGATGCTCAACATCACTAATCATTAGAGAAATGCAAATCAAAACTACAATGAGGTATCACCTCATACTGGTCAGAATGGCCATCATCAAAAAACCTACAAACAGTAATGCTGGAGAGGGTGTGGAGAAAAGGGAACCCTCTTGCACTGTTGGTGGGAATGTAAATTGATACAGCCACTATGGAGAACAGTATGGAGGTTCCTTAAAAAACTAAAAATAGAACTAATATACGACCCAGCAATCCCACTACTGGGCATATACCCTGAGAAAACCATAATTCAAAAAGAGTCATGTACCACAATGTTCATTGCAGCTCTATTTACAATAGCCAACACATGGAAGCAACATAAGTGTCCATTAACAGATAAATGGATGAAGAAGATATAGCACATATATACAATGGAATATTACTCAGTCATAAAAAGAAATGAAATTGAGTTATTTGTAGTGAGGTGGATGGACCTAGAGTCTGTCATACAGAGTGAAGTAAGTCAGAAAGAGAAAAACAAATACCGTATGCTAACACATATATATGGAATCTAAAAAAAAAAAAAATGGTTCTGAGGAATCTAGGGGCCAGACAGGAATAAAGATGCACACATAGAGAATGGACTTGAGGACATGGGGAGGGGGAAGGGTAAGCTGGGACAAAGTAAGCGAGTGGCATGGATGTATATACACTACCAAATGTAAAATAGATAGCTAGTGGGAAGCAGCCACATAGTACAGGGAGATCAGCTCGGGGCTTTGTGACCACCTAGAGGGGTGAGATAGGGAGGGTGGGAGAGAGATGCAAGAGGTCGGAGATATGGGGATATATGTATACATATAGCTGATTCACTTTGTTATACAGCAGAAACTAACACACCATTGTAAAGCAATTATACTCCAATAAAGATGTTAAAAAAAAAAAAGATATGAGATTAATCAACATACAGATAGTAACTGAAGAAATGCATATGACCATCACCTATGAATGATATTCAGAGTGAGAAGGTTAAAAGCGAAAAACAAGAAGATCAGTAGAAGAGAAATGCTCAAGAGAGAAAGAAAATCATAGTATTGTCAAAATAGAACTAGAGGAAACATGGAAAATCTCCAGAAAGAAAGAGTGGGCAATAATATCAGCAGTAATACAGTAGTAATTTAAATAAGAGATGAAAATTACCCATTCGTTTAAAATATTTAAGTTCTTTAGTAATTACGTCAATACCAGTTTCAGCAAAATCATTCAGGTGGAGACCAGAATGCAGTATATTGGGAAATAACTCAGAAGCAACCAATTTGAAGCCAAATTATATATTCCAGTATATGAAGCTTACTGAAAAAGGGAAGAAATAGATAGCAGTAAGGAGAGTTGTCATGAGGACAAGGATTTTCCTAACTTGTAACATGATAACTTGTGTTTAAATTCACATGTGAAAATAAGAAAGAAAAAAGTTAAAGAAACAGAAAGAAGTGTAATTAACAAGGTAAGTTGTGTTAGGTTATTCTTACATACATATTTTACATACCTTAGCCATAATCCTCGTAATTTGTATGGGCATTAAAGTTTCATAAACATTACTTTAAATTTTTCTTCAAAACCAGATTAAGTTCACCCATGGAGGCATTGGTCTTAAGTCATTTTTCCCTGTGACTTTCCATATACTTTTCTAGAAAAAGTGCACAAAAACAAAGAGAGGAAGTCCTCTGCTGTTTACTTAGAGACTCTGAAGCTAATTTACAATACTAGTACCAGTAATATGAACATTAAAAAAACAACAGTAGCGAGTGGGCACGTGTGCCTGGGGAGGGCGGCGGTGGTACGTGTCCTGGGAAGAGCCCTGGGGGCCAGGCACACGGGGCTGCCAGCCTGGGGTCTGGGAAGCTTTCTTGAAATAATCAATAATATTTAGGAGTAAAACAAATGGAGGTATGAATGCCAATGTAGACCAAGAAGTTGAGAAGTTTCCTACTGGATCATTTAAATCACCTTAGTCATCTGCTGACTATGAAAAAAAAAAAAGGGTGGTAGATCTGTAGTTATCTATAGTGGAGAGACTTTCTAATGCCTGATGGAGTAAACCTGAGAAGAGAATAAATAGAGAAACATCAAGATTTTAAGACAGTTTTGAGGGACCAGTTAAAACTGAACACTGTAATTGTGTAGTGGCACCACTCTGAGTTATTTTCTCTAACTGTACTGGAGAGGCCTCAGCACAGGACAAAAGTAAGCAACTAACTGCAGTTATCCTGTGTTGCGATTTTTAAAAAATATATATAACACTTAAGCATATTTGCAAAAAAGAAAATAGTTGAAAATCATAGAAAATAGTCTAACTAAGGAAAAGAATAAAGACAGAGAAAAGGGATTGAATTGAGATTAATGACTAAAGCCAAGGAACCAGAGGTTGAACAGTGTAAGTACCAAAATTAGACTACTGGAATAATCAGAAATGATAGCCTAAGGATGAAGAATTTGAAGCTACTGTTTCAGAGTGGAGCTTTTCTGAATAATGCCAAGGTACAGGTTACAGTTATGAAAGTGAGTTTCTGAGGTATGTTGACACTGAATACCCCTAAGTGTTGAAAATATCCAGCGAATGACAGATCAGGGTGCTGAATGGTTTATCCACTTGATTGTTGAAACCAATGTAAATGATGAGTTGTCTCTCGAGTAGAAAGAATGAGACTGAATCAAGTGCAAAATTCCATAATAAACAATGAACAAGAGCAAGGAGTTAGTAGAGGGCTGCATTACAGCTTTCGTGAGCCCAGGGCATTATTATCTTCATGATCCTCTTCCTCCATTAAAAATAAATAAATAAAAATTATACTTTACAGCTTCTTTGGTTTAATGACAAATATATTAACATTCAATCTAAAACTTCATTTTTTTCCTTCTGATTTTAACAGAAATTACAACATTTCTGTGGGTCTCTGAAACTACTGTAGGCCCTAGGCACTGTGTCTACTGGATAAGTTGGTGTTGAACGTATCAGGAGAAATACAAATCAATCAAACCCAGCCCCAACTTAAATTACCAGACAAGGCTGTTAAAACACTTATGATGACTATATCTTCTATGTCAAAATGTTTAGTAGAAACATAGAAGATATACAAAAGACCTGAATCAAACATCTAGTGTTGAAATATATACTGTATGTGATAAATATACACCGAATGTGTAGATGAGTGGGACTTCCAGAATGGTAGCGTATCTTTTCCCTAAAAAGTAACAGGTAGAAAAACATTCAAAAAACCAACCATTCCCAAAACCTAGAAATTGAACAAAACCGTACATCACACAACAAATTGAGTGGTATTTATCCAAGGAATACTGCTAGAAGCTTCCAGTTTCCTGTTCCTCTTGTAAAGATCTTTGAAGTCACTACTCCATCCCTAAAACAAGTGAAAAGCCAAAAAGACTAAAAATTGGCAACTCTTCTTTAGCACAGGGAGTCACAGTTTACCAGAGCTGAGACTCACCTCGGGAATCGGTGCTGGGTAGGGAAACCAGAACTGTAATTGATGAACTGCTAGAGGCTCAGCGTGGACAAGTCCGAGAATTAAAAACTCCAGAGGGACCTAGTCCCTCCTCCCCCCAGCATTGTGAGATTTACCTTCAGGAACACGACCAAGGTCCCACAGATTATGGGAGAAAAATCCTGTCATACTTCAGGCAAAGTGAGGGGAAAAGGAATACTAAGACCTGGTTAGAACAGTTGCATCCCATGATATTCTAGCCAGGGTCTGCTGCTAGTCGTCCACTGAACATAATGGCAGAGTAGTTAAACCAGGGCTGCGCAGGCCAAGAGCACCTGCAGTTCTGCCGCTTGAGGGCCTGGCCAGATTGAGAGAATAGGAAAATCACCAGGCCCAGGGGAACTGTCAAAACAATGGCAACCCCAAGGCAATCAGTCAGGGAAGGCCAACATCCCAGCTGCCTCAAGATGTGATACCCATCAAGTCAAGCATTTGTAAGTGTAAAAACACACACTCAGACAAGCCAAAAATATAACAGGGAAATCTGAATAAGGAGACAGACGCAGTGGGCCTTGATAAGCTCTGAGATATCCCTAGTGCTCTGGAAGTCTGAGCACATGTACAAGGCAGCACACGCACGCTTAGGAGAGACCGGAGGGGGCTCCAACTACCTGTAAGTCAGGATGAACATGAAGCTTTGCAGGAGCAGAACATAAAAGCTGAGGCAGCCTTCTAAACTGCCTGAAATTTAAATGTGTTCCCCAAACCACACACAGAGACATCACAAAGAATGGAAGTCTTACTGGCTCAATGTTCTATAAGCACAACCTCTGACCAATCTGCAGCCAGTCACTAACTTATGCTTCCAAGGAGTGGCACATAGGAAGCCAGACTTAAAAATAAAAACAATAATTAAAAACAAACAAACAAAAAGAACAAGCAGTATCATCATTGGCCTCACACTGCAGGAGAGAGATGATTTTGAATTAGTCCATGCAAGTCAAATTAACACAGACAAGCAAATTCCAACAACAAGCCCCAGTGGCATCATGATTCAGAACTGATCAACTTATTACCTAAAATGTCCTGTTTTCACCACCACCACCAATAGCAAAATTGTAAGACAAAAAACAAAACAAAACAAGAAAGTAACCCAAAAAGAGGAGACAACAAAAACCAGTACAACTGTCTCTGTGAGGGCCCACATGTTGAATTCAGCAAGCAAAGCTATTATAAATATGTTCACAGGGTTAAAGAAATTAAAATATGTCAACAAAGACTCAACAACTACAGAATATTAATAAGATAGAAAGTTTAAAAAGCACCAAATACAAATTATGATATTAAAATTACAATACAAAAATGAAAGACAATCACTAAAGGAGCTCAACAGAAGATGTGAACTTGCAGAAGAGATAATCTGCTAACTTGAATGTATATTAATAGAAATATCCAATGTGAAGAACAGGAAGAAAAGAAAGAATGATGAAAAATGAGCAGAGCTTCAGAGATGTGTGGGAGCAGCAGAAAGAGAGAAAGAGAAAGGAGCAGAACAATAATTGAAAATAATTGCTGAAAAATCCCTATATTTATTTTTTTTTTAAAGAAGTGATGGCTGTTTTTGTATGACCCACTTCCTCATCCTCTTGTTGCCACCAAACATATAACTAGAGTCAATTCCAGTGTGACCCAGGGAAATAAGCTCAAATTTCTGAACCAGCAGAGAGAGCTTGCGCTGCAAATAACTGGAGCATTTAGTTAATTCATACCAGCAGAAACCTGGGGGATATTTCATGAATGAATTCTAAGAATGCTAGTCACAGAATAATGTAATGTAACATTAGAATAGGTTGAATTTATTGTTTTGGGTACACTTAATGATTTTGGATGTAAATGACTAGCTTTGCATAGTTGGAGGTGACTCAAACAGTTTGAAAAATTGACTGAAACTTGATCTTAAATTGTATTGGCTTAGATTCAGTTAGGTTGAGATACTAAAAATACCCTAGAAAAAATCCCAAAGGTTTAGAGAGATAGGAATGCTGTAGTGTATTTATCACGTGCTACTGGCAAAACCATCTGCCTGATAATATCCTCCAGCAGGTCAAGAGTATGTTCACTTCACTAAGGCTTCAGCTGCATTAATGAGGTCTCCGACATCATCCTCATAAACTCCGCTGTGGTTGGTATGTAGACCATAAACGATGATGAGAAACAGCATCACTGAGATGGGTGAAATGATTTCCAGGAGTATAATTACATCCAGAACCAACAGACACCAACTAATAGTACTTCATCATCTGAGACAAAATAATCATAAACACTGTAATAGGCAGCAAGAATTAAGTAGAAATCAAAATACTTTGACATAATCTTTGCAGTGGTCAAGTAATGATGGATTATTAGCAATAAAATATGAGGTCAATATACTAAAATATTGCTTGATGTATACTACAGAAAAAAATCTTCGTGTTAATAGAAGATTTATTTGTATCGTCACAATGGAAAGGGATAAACTTTTAAGAAATTTCTGGACTTTATTCAAAGTTCTGTAATCCCTTGTTTCAGAGAGGCTAGATTTCACTATGGAAAGACTTTACAACATTGACAAATACAAATGTAATTATGATTCCAAGGCTATCTCTAAAGGAATTGGGATCATTCATAAAGGTGACAGAATACCAGCAAATGAGAATTATTCAGAACTTTTGAGAATATATAGACTTTAAACTTTAATATAATGCAATTTTCTGAGGACCAAAACAATACTCTGCCTATGGTTGTCAGAGCATAAAAGGATTTTTGACATAAGGTCATCTCACAGTGAGATAGTGAGCTTCCAGACCCACTTATAATTATTTTGTCAGTTTTTAAATGCATAATTGAAATAAGGGGTTGAAACTGAATTGAAATGCATAATCTATATCAGGGGCTTAAGAAATGACCTCAATTTTGGCAGGTATACCTCTTATTTTCTTTTCCATATTCGTAATAGGCATAATCAGAATCCCAACATTGGCTCCTGGACCAATGAATTGAGAAACACTTTTATTTACCATAAATTATGGCCAAACTCTGTTAACACCTACTGTCCAGATGTAATTATTGCACATCTTTCACTCAGAAAAGCATCCAGTTGTGCACAATAAATTAAAATGTTCATCTAATCTATTATAGTATGTACAATGCTGTAAATTACACTTATCAGGATAATTAACAGGGAATTGCAGAAATCAGTAAAGACTTGGAAGATGTAGAGATAAAGACTCCTATAACATCCCCACTTACTTGGCTGTACTTCTTATATAAAAGTCAGATGAATCTTAGTGATAAACTGTGGCTTATAATAATCTTAATTAGATGGCAGATTCAACTGCAAATGCTCTCCAGGTATGTTATCTCACCTGGAACAAATTTTACCCAGCGCTTGGTTTGCAGCTATTGATCTGGCAAATGCCTCTTCTCTATACGAATTTACATGCATCACCGTAAGTTGTTTGCTACCAACTGACTGAAACAGCAGTACAATTTCAAGGTCTTGTCTCAGGACCATGCCAGCTCTCCTATTCTTGTCCATAATCTCTCCAGTGCTATTTGATGTCTAATCTGTGGATTTATGCCAGTCTCTAATAACATAAGTAAAAGCTTACTTTCAATTTCTATACTTATTGTGGGGCAGTAACAAAGAGTTTTCAAATCAACACTAGACAGTGGACCTTACTTTGAGTACCACTGATTAAGTTCACCAACAACTTAATTGTAACCCATGGAAAATCACAGTGGTCAAATAAATTCATGGTCATGCTGATTGGACCTAATAAGAAAAAACTAGCAAGTCTATAAGATGCATGTGTCTTACCAGTGGCGTGCATCTCAGATAATGGGAGAGCAACTCATTGTTAATAAGGGTCATGAATCCAAGACCCTGTGGTGAAATTTCTGTCTAGAGGTCTTGACCTATACAGGATAGACCCAAAATAAAAGACAATTTGTTATATCTTGCACTGACTATGACTAAAAAAGAGAAGAACAATTCTTAAAGGGGCTTTTTCAATTTTAGAGGCAATAAAAATCATATACAAGTGTGTGTTCATGGCTCATTAATGAGGTAACCATAAAGTTGACATTCTGAGTAGGGCTCAGAGCAAGAGAAGGCTCTGCAGCAATTTCAGGCTGCTATGAAAGCTATTCTATTATTTTTCCCTCATGACAAAACAGATCCAAATATAATCTATGTATCCTTGACAAAGAGAATGTTCTATAGAGCCACTGTAAAAGCCTTTATAAGAGAATCACTAAACAGACTTCAGGAGTTCTGAAGAAAGACCGTGCTCTTTTTCCTCTAGTTTTGAGAAACAGGTCTTATCTTATTATTGGAATCTAACAGAAAATAAATGTTGATCATACAATCAAGTAAACTTCTGATTATAATTTGTGTTCTGTCTGATCCAACTTGTTATAAAATCATTCATGCACAAGTGTAACCCATCTTCAATTAGAAATAGGTTATTACATGATCAGGCTTGAATAGTTCTTCATGATAAAAATAAATTCCAGATGCATATATCTCAGCTTCCATTGCATCTGATCTTGTTACATTTCTCCTTTATTTCATTCCCTAGCAATGTACACACGGACAGTTTCTCAACACCAGTGGATTTTGGAAGAAAAAAAAAAAGTTTGGTTACAGGTGGTGTTGCTTAATATGCAGGCATTAATGGAAACATTTAGTGCAGCACTAACATTCTAATTGATAGTCTTCCTGACACACAGTAGTGCCTAAGTTCTCCTTAGGCAGACTTTGACTATTGCATCTGATCGTCCTGTTTTGACTGAAAATATTGCAAAATCACAATGATGCAAGGGCAGTGTTCAAAACTTTGACCAGATGTTAGGATCTTAGAAGGATCAAGATTGGAAGATTATTAATTTGGAAATCCAAAAAGGAGATATGTGGCTGGACTTCTCAAAAGGGGTAGAGTGAGAAGATACTTGTGTTATATTTGAATGTTTACCAAAGAATATCCACTGCAGAGTCAACTCTTAATAATCAGAAGAAAAAGATTACATGATCTATGGATACCAGTCATTCTCTTTAATTTGTTGTGTGCACCATGTGCCCATGTTCAAAGTGGCCATGACACTAGTCACTTGGAGGCCAAGCACGAACTCAGCAATGTGAATTTTCCTTGCTAAGGCTGATCTTACTACAATCACTGATGAGTAAACCTGCCAAAACTGAGACCATTTCTTGAGCCCCTGATATATTCAATAGTATCCTTCCTCTAAGTAGAGCAACTGGTCACCTGATAGCAGAATGACATCGGACCCCTTTCTTGAGTAGGCAATCATTTACCTGTAATATTCCCTTTAATTCTGGATATGGATTTGCCTTCTTACCTTAAATGATTCTGTTAACACCATTATCTGTAGACTTATAGAATGCCTTATCTGGAGTCATGGTACCCAACCCAACATTGTTCTTGAAGAAATGTATTTCACAACAAAAGTTACACAGCAATGTGCTCACGCCCATAGATTAGTGGTCTCCCTGCACAGTGCATCTAGAGGCAACTGGTCCAACAGTATGGTAGAAAATTCTCTGTAAGATTAAAGAGCTGTTTACAGGAGGGATGTTTCTGATATTTTATGATGCAACAAAAATGCTTGGATTCAAGGATGAAGTGGTGGAACTGAGTGCAGCCTTTCTCACTATTAGACTATAATCTCCCTGCAAAATTTTTGCTTCCTGTCTCTGCAGCTCTGGGTTGGTTTAGAAGTCTTAATTCCTAATGGTAAGAATGTTTCTATCAAGTGATACCAAAATAATTACATTGAATTAGAAGTTGATATAGCCACCTGGGTGTTTTGTTCTCATTTCTATGAATCAATAGGCAAAGAAGGAGCTAACAGTTACTGCTGAAGTTATTAAATTATCAAAGACAGACTGTGTTACATTTACACAATTGAGACAGAATACTTCTGACCTAGGGTTTTTTTGTGAGGTCAGTCTTAAACATAAATGAAATATTACAGGGCACAACAGGAAGGACCTCTGAGGATACAGACCCTTCAGGAATGAAAGTCTGGATCATCCTTCCATGTTACTGAACACTGACCAGCTGAGCTGGTGGCTGAGATCAAAAAGAGTATGAAATTGGCGATGAAAGAAATTACATAAACCATTGAACCTAAACATAAAAATGAAGATTATAGTAACTATGCATATTTTCTTCCCTGCTTGTTATATTTCTAGTAATTAATTGACATTAACAAATTTTTATTTTTCTACCTTTTTTCCTCTTTCCCTTTAGTATTTCCAGATAATATTTATATTTTTTGTGGATAACTCTATATTTTAGTCTTTAAACTGCAAGGATATTCACAAAGGATTGTGACTAAACTAAAAGATAAAGTGGCCCAAATATTCTTTCATGACTAGTGCCCTGAGATGGATACCAAGATACCTCTTGGATGAAAGGATGAGTGTCTTTGTTCATGTGAAGGATATGTGGATCTTACTGAGGAAAAGTATGTTACTGTTTCATAGACGATCAGTATGTTTAACGAGCTACGTGTAGATGCTGAGTGGGCAGCTTATTTAGCTCTTGTCCCTCAGGGGTCCGCGGCCTGTTAGGAACCGGGCTGCACGGCAGGAGGTGAGTGGCCGGCAAGCGAGCAAAGCTCCATCTGCCGCTCCCCATCGCTCACATTACTGCCGGGACCATCCCCCCTACTCCCGTCGTCCATGGAAAAACTGTCTTCCACGAAACTGGTCCCTGGTGCCAAAAAGGTTGGGGGCCACTGCCTTAGCTCCAAAATTCCTTTGGAATCCATTTGGACAGGCTCAAGCTAGGATTCTACAACCTTCATTTCCCTTACTTCTTTGTCAGTGGCTTCCCATTAGATTCTGGCAGTAGGATAAACTAAAGGAAAATTCGGAAGCAAGGTTAGAGGAGAAGGGTCTTGTGTTTCCATCTCTGCTTGCTGTTCCTTTCAGCACTGCCCACATAGCCACAGAGTACCCCAGCAGAACCAGTTTACCACTGTAACAACAGCTGGCTCTAGCCTCCAGTCTGTTCTGGCCTCTGGAATCAATATCAGTGCACTCTTCAAACGTATCCCTCCTTTAAGACTTGGATCTCGAGGAGACTCCTCTGAGCTTATAGGATGCTTCTCATTTTCCCAACCATAGACATGGTAACAATTTCCTGCAGTTACTAACTTGGGGTTACCTCATTTCTGTGTTTGCTCCTTCAGCTTCCATATACCTGTGTAACCAATTTCTTATACTAAATCCTTTATATTACCTCATGCAATTTCCATTTTACTTAGTTGACCCTGACTGATACACTTAAAATGCATTTTTCAACCTTACTCAGGAATACACATAATTATATAACCTTAGCTGCATCTTGCAAAGCTCAGGGACAAAGCACAGCAGGGTTCAGCTAAAAATTTGACCTAGCTCTGGCATTTTATTTTCTCATTTTATTTTCTCTTTCTTCTATTGGAGGTAAATTCAGTTCCAAGGGTATTCTGCATTTTTTATTGGCTCCCCAAATATAGTCTACAATTTGCAAATATTTATGTGGTTGCCATCCCCTGTATCTTCTTTCTCAACCCCAAGTTATATATACATATGTGCGTGTATGTGTATTCATTACCAAAATAAACAACTTCTTAAGACTGCTTTCATGTAGAATGCTATTACAGAATTGTTTCTCAGAATTCCAGAACTGAAACTTAAACTTAGTTGTAACAGACATCTTGTTCAGAAACTAAATATCAACTAGTGTAATGCCCAATATAATACATAAAAATGTCAATATATTTTCATATACTCCAAGAAAATAAGAAATAAATGACAGCTATTTTCCTCTGTTTATTTTCAGATGTGTAAAACAGTAGGTAGGGTGAGTGGTGCTCACATTTTTCCTCTCCACTGAGCTGTATCTAGAAGATACTCCTTTCCATCAGTGACAGTGTTTCTTCATCAAGGTGATTCTTAATTATTCTTACGTGGTGTCTATGGGGAGAGGGACCTATATCTCTATAGGAGACATCTAAAAATGCAGTTATCACTAAAACTGTTTCTTCAACCAAATGTAGCAAGGAATAAAAAGAAATGTAATGGTAACCTAGTTAAGAGAGATTTAAGAAACTGAATCTAATACAATGTAATGGACTTCATTTGAATTCCAAATCTAACAAAATGTAAAATGTGAACACTGACTAGATATATGATAATATAAAGGATTATATTAATAGCATGTTAATGATGCCTTCAATTGGTATTTGATACAAAATAATAGTGACGGCAAGGGAGCCTGCTAAATGAAATAGAATAGACATTTGTTGAAGTTGAGATCTGGATGGATCAGAGTCATGATATTTTTCCCTCTACTTTCTAATATCTTTGAAATTTTCCATAATGAAAAGTTTTAAAAGATAAAGAATTAAATTTCTTTGTTGCCCAACCTTCTTCAACCAGAAATTTACCAATCTGAGTTTCAGACTGTCCAAGGAAAAATATTTTCTAACATCTTTGTACAACCTAAGACACCAGTTACATTAGTTTGAGATTTATCAGAGGAATTTTTTTCTTTAAGATTTTGTCTCACTACTTAAGTTCAGACATGTTTAAAACCAACTCTAATAAAATATGGGAGAAAAAGAAACAAAATGTAAGAAAGTACTAACAGTAATTCTGTCTGGACAGAAACAGAACAAAAACCAGAACGCTTCCTGGTGACCCTTGAGGGCTCTGCTATCAGATACTCTAAGTAATAGTCATTCCATAGAAAGGGCCCACCCCTTTATTGTTTAACCAAATTATATTGCATGTTTATAGATTGTATCAGAATTACTGTAAAGGGTTATGAGTGGATTTTCCAGAATGGCACTTTAAACACAGCATGATTGATTCTTTGGTTTATTCTCCCAAACATTTTTATTGTTGACAAAGCTTCTCGGAATATTCTAAATGTTACAGGTCGACTGTGACAAAAACATGTATTTATGTGTTTGTAATTTGCTTCATGTACTGCATACAAAAACTTTATGAACCTGAGTGGACTTATTGCAATGTTCTTTTTAAAATAATTACTATATTCCCTAGTAATATCCTCCAAAAGGAGAAATGGGAACATCCATTACCTCATAATTTTGCTCTGTAACTACTTCCCTGATATCATTTTTAAGATGTCTTTCTTAATTGATTTACTGTACAAAAGAAAAGTTTGGAAAATTGTTTTCCCTATGTCTTTATAAAAATTACAGAGTATTCACCTTGTGCTTTCTCTTTACTTGAATATATTTCTCAATATGGAAAAGACATGGAGCTTCTCTTTTTTTCTTCTTCAGTAGTTTCTATACCTCAGTGTGCCTTTGAAATTGAAAATGGTAAACTTTCAGCAGCAACTGCTTATATAAGCTGTGCCTCTTCTTTAAATTAACTTATATTGATTTTCTGTTTATGCCTTTGTTCTAATAATCATGAGCAATATTCTTAAGGCTATCCAGATTTAGTTGGTTAAAACATACTCAGGAGATCCATCCATGAATTTGTGGGTATGATAATTTGACTCAATTTTGATGAGATCACAGCTATGTGAAGGGCCCGCTAATTTGTTTTTTGTTGTTGTTGTTTTTAGGAAAATTATTTCATTCTTTTCTGAATCATAAAATAAGTTAATAAAAAAATCACCTCTGTCTTGAATCTTCAGATATGATTTTTATTTCTTTCCCAATTCTCCTTTGTATCTAGTTGTACCTTTGATAATTCAACAGCAGGTTTAAAGAAATACGACTGTGTAAGTAAAAAACAATAAACTACTGAGTTCTGTTAAACAAACCATCAGCATATTATCAAAATAATTTTATGTAACTAAACCAAACTAGGTAGTAAAAATGATTACTCGGGTGGGTTCTTGTCCGTTTAACCTACATATGAAACCCATTCTGCATCCCATACAGTGACTTTTTCCTTAGCAAATACTGCTTCATCTGCTGGGACTCTCACTTCAAGTTTAATCAGATTCTTTTGAATTGTGATTCAACATTCCCTTTTTAACATTCTGACATCAACTGAAATGCTAAGTATCATTGAAAGTCAAAACATTTAACATATCACAAGAAGCTGATTTCTGAGTACTTTATTTAAAATTGAGTTCCCAGCATTTGTTGAAAATAAACCATGAAGGTTCTGACCCCAGTGAAAGACAATAGATAAATGGTGCGTGACCTCTATGAAAATTTTTCCCAGCGGTGGTCTATTATTTGCATTTGAAGTCATGTCAGTTATTATTTCTCAGTGGAGTTATCCTATGCTTAAATGCTTTTTATTTAAAAAGCAAAATATTAAATTAAATAAAAAGATAGACTCAATAAAATCAAATTCAGTTAACTCTAAGATCTTACAACAAATAAGTATCATTCTTCAGAATATAAGGTCAAATGTGCTATTCTGCCCTGAAAAGCTACAAGATTACATCAAATGTGTTTTTGTATCCCTCAACTCTTACCCAGAATAATCAAAATGTATATGAATAGCCACCTATCATAAAAAATGTTTTCATTACTTTTGTGCATTCTGTTTTAGCAAAGCACTTAGACCAAATCAGTTTTTAGAGTATTATCTCCTTGAGAAACTCTTTAAAACATAACTTTTTGTAGTGTAATTTAAAGACCTGTCAATATTATGAAGTTCATTAGTACTAAAATAATAATAGATTTTAAAATTCATGAACAAAAATATGCAAAGTAAAATATAATAGGATTTTTAAAATATATAGGGAGTACTTTATATGCAGAATGATTCCATGAAGTCCCTTTAGAGTAGATATTTTCTTAATAGGAAAGAATATTTTTTTGTGAATTAAAAGGTCTTTTCTTTAACATTATAAGCAACTTTTTTTTACTGGGTCATAGTTGAATGACAACATAAGGTTTGATATTTCTTGAGTGTTACTAGATACGGGAGAACAATAAAACCAGTTCTGGGATGCAAGATGCTAGCTGGACAGCCAGGCTGAGTAGTCAGCTAAATCTGGCTTACTCACCACCTTTGAAGGTTCAGGATTTAAATTAGTGACCCAGAGTAATTACAGGTCACTTTGTATCACAGACTTTCAAATTACTTGTAAAAGTTTTAATTAAGAACAACAAACTTTAAAATGCCACTTTAAATAAAACTTACCAAAAATTCAGCAAAAGCAATTACTGTACTTTTTGACTATGCTTTTTTTTAATGGGTTAAGTACACATTGTCTGATCCTTTTATCGTTTAGAGTGCCTTTAGCAAATATAAAATAAATAAAGCAAAACCTCTCAATGGCTTGACATAATAGAACTTTATTTCTCATGCATTCAAACTGAAGGGGCTGTTGCTGTTTGGGAGGAGGTGATTTAGGGTCACAGGATTCTTCTATCTCAGAGCTCTACAGAAGGGAAAGTACAGGGAGAACTGAGTCCTAGACTCAGGCTAAAAGGAGCGCATATCACTTCCACCCATATCCCATTACCCAATCTCATGGCCACACTTAACTGCAGGGAAGCTGGGGGCTATCATCCAGCATTGTAACCAGAAACAAGAACAAATGTACTTAATTATCATCCAGCAGTTGCTACTACCCCACCGAAGCAGAACTTTCTATTTTTTATGAAAAAGGCTTGGCAGGACATGTGCAGACTTGGAAAAACAATTATATCGAACAGCAGTTTGAATTCAAATATCGTTTTCTCCTATATAGAGATGAAGTCTCTATATGGGAGATGCACATATTAATTTTGCCCTGATTGGATTTGTATGCCTATGAAATCAAATAACAATAAAATATAATTAAAAACTTAAAAACTTGACATTTTAACATTTTCAAATGAATGATTCTAAATCAATAACATCTGCTCTTCTGGAATATATTTCCATCTTGTTTTCCTGTCGCATGTTAGAATCTCAAGGATAGGAATGTATAACAAAATTAGTGAGAAGAGTGTATATAATAAGCACATTATGAAGGATAAGATGATTTACCCCTTAGTCTTTTCTACATAAATTAAAGGTTACAACTGTGCTTACAGCAGCAGTTTTTTCTCCTCGTTCTCTCTTATCAAGGGTATATACTGCCTGTATCACCATTGTTATCATAGAAGGAAACCTGTATGTTTGATCATTGCTTATTGTTAATTACAGTTCAGGGCTACTAAAGTTCTAGTTTAAATAATCATTTCATCCTGTTTAGTCTTACATGATAAAATTACACTCACAGAAAAGATAACAAAATTGGAAAAGGTGACTATTTCTGAATCAGTGTAAACTAGGGCTATAAATCTAATCATAAGACTCAGTTAAGAACAATGTCTTATAAAGCTAAGAAACTAATAGCACTGCAGAATACATATCACCAATTCAAGTTACTTTTTAAAGCAAAGATTTTTTTTTCCCCCTTTGGGGTGGATGCTAATATCCCATCGGATTCAGCATATTTATATTTCCAGCTAAGTACAACCTAGATTTTTCAAAAAGTTACTACAACAAATTGTAAGAATTCATGCTGCAGCATGGATATCTTGCTGAGCTAGGTAGGGCCTGTGAAGAGGAGTTTAGCTTAATGCTGCTTCTCATGGCATATTGGCCTATTTGCAAAGCAGTGAAAGAGCAGAGCTTGGGATGAGTAGTTAAGTTCCCACTAAAGTTATATATCGTTATTAGCTCAGTAATTTAATTATTAATGTTTCAGGCAAATCTGGGTGAGAAAAACAGAAAGCAGTCTAGGGATTTTAATCACAGAGAATGGGAACAGCAAATCCATGGCAACATCATTAGAAAAAATGTGTAGGGCAGCAAGAGACTGGGCTCCTAGAGAAACAGACAGGAAGAAGGGAAAGCCAGAAATCAGAAGAGCTAATGCCCCAGGGCTGGCATACATGAGTCAACACCTACTCTGCAGTGGAAGATGATGCTGCATTTAATTCTCGACCTGCCTAAAAGGGGCAACTCCATCAAAGCCCAGAACCACTGAAATTGGGCTGCTCTGCCCTGGTCACTGGGGACCAAGATAAACACACCACATCCACCTAGACACAAAGCAACAATGGTAGGAGGCAGGGCCAAAAAGATTTTTTTTTTCCCTCCTCCCATTTTGCTACTCCAGTTCCGTTCCCCTTACTCTTCTGTTGACCTAGTCTTTCTAGTATCTTGGTAACCAGTTTCCTATATGGACTTCTCTCCTTTTGAAATAAGGAGTATAAAGTCTGTTTTTCTTTGCATCAGTAGAGCGGTTTTCCCCTATGCATGGGCAACTAAGATACTTGCTATTCATACATCCAGCTCACCAGGTCTAATCTGCATGCCAGCGAGGTAGTGGACCACTACGATGTCCTACGTGATGTGGAAACAATTAAGTTTCATGAGTAATAATTATGGAAGAGACAGTATCAACAGAGCTTTGATTTAAGACAGTGAAGTTGGACAGTTGGTCTGCAATTTGAAAGTACCTCCTTCTGATGGTCCTGGGTAATCAACATATAGGAAAAAAAAGCAAGAGGGGAGTATTTTCCAGCTCTCCACATTAGTAGCTGAATATTAAATGCCTTTCTCTGTTAATTGTTCCAATAAAGAGATCACAGCTTGAAGAGTAGCTACAAATGCAGTCACTGACAAATTATCTAGATCATGCTTTGTAATGGACTCCTGTGGTGAGTACTCATTTTAGATACAGGTATCCTTACACTCCATACCATTACTTAAGGTTCATCTATATTTCTCTTTCTCAACTTCCTTTTAAATAATCTTCCAATCTTTTTCTGACTATCCTATCACACAGTTTGGTTCTACGTTACTGGTTATGAATCAGTTATCAACTTAGTCCTCTGGCTACATCCCCATCAAAGAACAAGGCACGGTGGATAACCATATATGCTCCTTGACCTTTTGCCTAGTGGGATGGAGCTCTGTGAGGGGACTGTGGTGCTTCAGCATGTACTTCTGCTTGGTGGGAACATAATGCAAATAACCATCTGAAAATACAGCCTTTTTTTTTTTTTTTTCTTTTCTCATTTGGTGAACTGGTCCTAGTCAATGAGACAATATATATGGATGGAGGTAGATGGAGCAAAACAGTTGAAGTGTGTGTCTTGGAATTCTGAGCCACATACTCTCCTAACTTACTCAAGAATTCAGGATCTGATTGAGCCAAATCTTGCATATCGTACTTCCAAATGATGGTGGTATATTGTGTACAAGCCCATCTTTATAACTTTGTGAACCCCTACTTGATTATTGACAGCTGAGGTCACAACTGACTTGGGGTCTTATCACCAGTTATTTAATCCTTAGCAGGGCCAAGAAACAAGTCACAATATACTTTTTTTTCTTCAAACGGAGAATCATTTTCTGCAGAAAGCTGGATTTGCACCAGAACCTTAGGGTCTGACCTATGATTCTCCAACTAGGATTACTAACTGAAAGCCAGCTACTAAAGGTGCCCGGAAATGTAGGTTTTAGAACCCCCATGCTAGTATTCAATTATACAAAGTAAAGTGTGGGACTGAGGGATACCAGTTAAATTATGAGCACAATTAATAATATTAAGATATTTTAATGCACTTGTGAAAGCTGTTTTTTTTCATTATCACAATAGAAATGTTTAATAATGAGGTATTTTTTAAAGGTGTATTTCAGTAAGACTGTCTCTGCATATTAAAACAAATAAAAAGCAATTCAACGGAAGAAATGATCAGTCGCACCAATCTGACCATGTTAATTGAGTTGAGCCAAATTTATTCATCTTATTCTTAATTATTTGTTATACAGTACTTAAATACTTAAGGGACTATGTACATATGGATTCCCGGTTAATGCCGTTTGGTTACAGGCTTTTAATAACTGATGTTTGGACTTTTGAACTATTTGTATTAAGTGGGTGATGATCAGAATCAGGGCAACTATTTTAGATGTGTACAATTTTAAAAAGATGATTGTTGTATGTATGAAAACATAGGTATATATAAGTATTTTCCTTTAGTCTCTACCACTTTTAGTATACTCATATTTATTTCCGGATCCTTCTGCTATTAAAATTGATATTGAATCATTATTTATTCAAAAATAAATTATACAGAGACAATTTAGTCACATGTTGTTCTTACAACTTAAAAATTCATCTATGGTCATTTCTAGCACTAGTGAAACAAGATCCCAGAACCAACATGTACAAACAAGAACTTATTCAAGAGTAATTATAATGGTAGTGAAGTTAAGATATCTATCAATATGTTGTACATAACAATTTTTCCTCCATGAATTTCAGTGGAGCCTAGTAGGTCTTATTTGCTTTTAAATTTTGATCTTTTTGGATAAACATATAAATTTCTTGAGAAGGATCCTTAAGAATCTTAACCAATAACTTTTTTCATGGAACATATATGTAGAAAAATATGAAATTTTGTAAAATAAATATATATAAATATGCATTTAAAATATCTACTTCTAGATGGATTATTATAAATTCAGTTTTAAAAAAGTAGTTTGTGAGGATAAGTAGAAGGGTATATTGAAAAAGTAAATTTAAAAACATACTTTCAAATATATTCATTTAAATGGTTACATTAAAAAAAAAAAAGGTCTAATTTAGTGAGTGGAAGAAAAGAGTTACCAGGAATTCTGCTGCCTTTTCTCATGTAAGTTCTTGGCTCAGGTAAGCATGAAAATGTGACTTTAAGTAGAATCCTCCTTGCAACACTAGATCAAGAAATGTATACTTGATTACACTGCTAGATCTAAGAGAAACGATTACTTGGCCATATTCCCCATGTACCAGAACAAACAACTCTACTTCTTTTTGAGATTATTTATTGACAAATGATTCAGCAGGATTAATCTGATATAACTACACCATATAATGGGAACTATACCCTTGAGGGGCTTAAGTAATTAGTAAGTTATCAAACTAGATGAGATCATGAAAGCTTCCCTGAACTGAGGTGTTGACAAAAATTCTTTGTTTGATCAATCTGCTAACGCTTCTAGGCCCATCTGTGTACTTCCTTGTAAAATCTAGTTTTAGCAAGAACTCTGCTAAAACAGTTTAACCAGACCCCTCCCACCCTCTGTATCTGATCACCCTCAACATCTCATCAGGTTTCTCATCCACCATCCCCCAGGTGATGTCTGATCCCTGACCCTGGTCTGTCTTCAGCAAGAATTCTGTGAAGCTGATTTAGCCCTAATCCCCCTTACTCCTGATGTTTCCTCTTAGTACTTTTCCATTCACTGACCCCCTACTCACATCTTTGCTTATAAATTCCCACTTGCCCATGCTGTGGGCATTCAGGGTTGACCTCAATCTCTCTCCCCAACTGTAAAATTCCATTGCAGTGGTCCCTATACCTATTACAATGGTCCTGAATAAAGTCTACCTTACTGTTTTAACAAATGTCATGGAACATATTTTTCCTGAACAGTGGTCTGCACCCACTCAGTCTCATCACTTGTGAACACCCACATTCCCAGTGCAAAGAAACTGAGATTGCAATCTGTGGCCATGGATCACATGATCTCTACTATATTCTTGATGTTCATGTTTCAAGGTAACAGCGTTGGGTGAAGACTATCTTGTCTCATAAGTTTGATTTTGAATCCAAACCCAAGACCACTGCTGCTGGTTAAGCAGAGAGTTACAAACCGTTAAACACTAAGATACTGAATATTTCCCAAGTGACCTGAGACACAACCAGGCACTATAAAAACATACGCAAATTAAGAAAAAAGACTTTTGCTTCAAATAATTACAAGTAAGACACTTTATAATTTAATGTGGTGATAAGTGTTGTATTAGAATTGGAAACAGATGTGGCCGGGAAAATGAAAAAGAAGAGCATTATGAAAAGATTCCTGGTGCAGGCACACTAACAGTGGTGAACAAAAATTTAAATGGTCCTTGCCTTCACAGAGCATAAGGCAAATATGTCTGAATATAGGATAGATACGTGGGAAACTTTCAGCTTCTTAAGCTACAACTACATCCAAGTGGAATCTCTGGAATTACCTCATTTAGCATGCCAAGGAGTGCAAATTTTATTCATTTTAAAATTTTTGTTTAACTTTCAAGGTGTCACTTAACCAACTGTCCATACACTCATCTGTCTAGAATCCCTAGTGAATATCCCAATAACTGAATATTTTCTGAAATATTTTCCTGAATTATAAGTAGTAACACTAATATTATAAATTTATAATCCTTAAGCTTTAAAAATCAGAATATAATAAGATGGTTTCTCAAAATCCATCACATCATAAATGATAAGATTTCTATATGGCAAAGACTGTGCTAAGTATCAGGAAAATAAAAATAGAGGGGGAAGCTTCTCTTAAACTGTTCAGCCAGGAATTCAGATGAGAGGAAATGGAAACCATGTCTCTACTATTCTCTAATTATTATATTATTTTATCCTTAAAATTTACAGTGATTTTCCCCTTCATGGATGGTAGAATATTACGCTGCCTCAGCCTCAGCCTCAGGAATATCTAAAGCACTTAAAATATCAAATCCATTAAAAAGATAAGGCAGTTATAAACTATGATGTTAAATTGCACATTCCCCAACCAAGGAGCTAAAATAAATAATTTTCTTGTTATCACATATATGTGAAAATTATTTGGTTATTTAAAATATAGAAAACTGTACATAGCATAAAAAAGAAAATTCTACATGTAAACAAAGAAAGCAATGTAAAATTTTACAAGCATAAAAGCAGCAGAAAAAGTAATACCTCAGATTTAACTTCTCTAGTTAATTATATGTGATTTTATTAACTTCAAAAAATTAATTCCTGAACCCCTGCCCATGTTTATTTCATGATTATAGTTAACATCAATTTAGTATGAAAAATTATCAAACATAAATACTGAAGTATATTAACACATGCAAGTTTATAGAGCCATACAGTGAACTTCGGAAATGCAAAAGTCATTATACCATTAGTATAAATTTTAAACTACGGAGTAGTCTGAGATTCCATGTATAGCTCAATTATTCATATGAAAGTCTATGCTATTGAGAGAAATAAATGCTTCATCATACCATTTTAGAATTGTTTTTAAGCAGTCTCTGAAACCATCTACTTGCTAAGAAAGAAAGAAAAGTCAAATGCAAAAGATACCGTAATGTATTCATGTCCTTCAGCACTGAGCAGATAAATCATTGTATTCAAATAAAATCCTTGACTTTTTTTTTTCCTGCTCCTATGTTCAAGTGATATGCTAAGGGTATACGAATTCTCAGAGAACACTCTGTCTCTCCGTTTTCTTTTTTTTTTCCTTTCAGGATGAAGAATGAAACTAATGGGAAGAATGCAACCTAAAATGAAACTTCAACGGATAATTCATTGAAAAATGATGCAGGACATGGACTATTTGGCACAGAATTTTCACATGTCTTGTTATTTCTATCCACAAAATCCTGTGAGATATTTCTCCTTATCATACAGAATGTTCACAGCACTAACTACAAACTTAAGGAGAACTGAGACATTTTGTAACTTCCCTATTACTGAAGAAATGTTATTTTCCTCTAAATTGGCTTAACAGTGATAGCCCAGGGACCAGTCTGAGGTATCCAAAAAAAATTTAACTAGGGCTGGTATCACCTACAGTGTTAGGCTAAGACAGAATTATTTCCTGTTGTGGAAGGAGTCAGGGGTACCTTATCACAGTAACGCTAGTGCTATTATGTTTTAAGAAACAGTGTGAAAATTCCCAGTAACAGGAAGAATATGTGTTCTGTGCGTGCACATAAAACTAGAATGAATTATCTCCAGAAAAATAATAATAAAATAAAAATTAAAAAATAAAATTAATCCTCACTTTGTGATATGTATTCCTTTTTAAGTAACTAGTGTGGAAATTAATAAAGCTTTATGTGTTGTATGGGAGACTGAACTGGTGTTAACAGCAGCAACAGTGGGCCAAGCAACCACCTTTCTTTTCGGTTTAGAAACAGACAGTAAGATCTCTTTTACCACCTGGTCAATGTCTGAGAAAGTCACCTTTGCAAAACAAACCAACTAAAGAGTTTTTTTCCCCCTTTCTTTGGGGAATAGTTGAAATCCCTGGTGAAGAAGATACACCAGATTGAGGATATTCAAAGAAAAGTTTGCAGGAACAAAGAAAGGATTTCAGGTACTTTAACACTATCTTTTTTTTTTTTTTTTTTAAAGAAATTCACGTTCTTTTATTTATTTATTTATTTATTTATGACTGTGTTGAGTCTTCGTTTCTGTGCGAGGGCTTTCTCTAGTTGCGGCAAGTGGGGACCACTCTTCATCGCGGTGCGCGGGCCTCTCACCATCGCGGCCTCTCTTGTTGCGGAGCACAGGCTCCAGACGCGCAGGCTCAGTAACTGTGGCTCACGGGCCCAGCTGCTCCGTGGCATGTGGGATCTTCCCAGACCAGGGCTCGAACCCGTGTCCCCTGCACTGGCAGGCAGATTCTCAACCACTGCGCCACCAGGGAAGCCCAACACTATCTTTGACATGTGTTCATTTTATATTTGCATTAGAGTCATCATTTTATCTTTTTTGAAAATTATACTTTAACAGTTTTCTGCATCATCTTCAAGTTGCCAACATGGACTCACCTGAGATAGCCAATAAAATACATTTTCATAGAAGTATACACTTCATGGGCTGCTTAAATTCATGCACGTCTTTTCCTAGTTTCCAGAGTAAATCCTAATTGTTGTTGTTTTTTAATCTTTTCCTACCTGGGGTGCCATATTTGAGAATAATTCTCATTTAGTCAGTTCTGGCAAGGAGACTATTAAGGAACACAAATTGACTTTCCTTTTTTTTGTGGAACCAGTGCCCTACACAAAGCCCTCTCGAGAAAACTGGTCAGTATCTGGCTTCTAGGGATTCAGGTTCATTGGAAAAACCACTGGCAGACCAGGGACCTTAGCAGATTTTTGAAACCTCAATAAGAGATGAATTTACCCACACTTATAGGAGACAGAGGCAAAATCTGATGGAGGAAGTGTCTTGAGCTTATTTTTCTAGCGTCAGAATAGAAGTGGTAATCACAGAATCTATGAAAAATCGATCCTAAGATACCATGTGAATACTGACAAACAGGAGTTATCTGGTCTTAGTTTGCTCAATAATATATGTTAAAAAAATTATATAGTATTAAAATAATTAAAGAACATGGCCATTAGACTGAGGGGGCTTTAATGTCTTAGTAGTCTATGTGAGGAAACCAAAACATAAGACTATGATGCCTCAAGGTTAAGAAATCGAAACCTAAGGACAACCAATCACAAATAGCCAAGGAGGCTTCCCCAAATAGTGCAACCACTTAAGCTATAGCCAATCAAATTACTTCCGGCTTTGCTTCTACTTCTCTGTAAAAGTCTTGCCCCAAGCTCCTGTCTGTGGAGTCCTTCTACCCACTTCCAGCTTGGTGCTGCCTGATTTAATTTTTGCTCAAATAAACTCTTAATTTTTGTAATATGCTTCAGTTTATCTTTTAACAGTCATGATTAATACTTTTGCTATACTTATGAAAATAAATAGACCAAACCTAATGAGGACAGCTCTCTGTGATTATGAATAATCTTTGGAGATTAATTATGATCACACAGGAGTGGACTATCAGAATAATTAGAGGAACCTGGGCATAGACTAAAGTCATTGCTGTTTTTTTCCCTTCAATGCTATACTGGCTTGTACCTTTAATTGATTTTCTATGTCCTGAGCTATCTTACAGCTCAGTACATGCAGAGGTTAAGAGGCAGATATGTATCTGTTGTAGACATCAATGATTTCTGTCCAGTGAGAAAGAAAACTCCAAAGGTCATCGCTTATTGCTCTTTTGTTATTTAATCAGTTTTGCATCTCCTCTCACATTCTTTTCCTAAAACTCTATTATTAAATGGTCTAAAAATACCTAACTCCATAAATGTTCTTAAGACTGGTTTTAACATCTTCCTTAATTAGTTAATCAAATCTGTGACTCATGAAAATTATAGATTAACATACATTATATAACAAATATTTGAAAATAGTCAACACAATTTTGGAAAAAACAATATGGTGAGAAGCATGTACTTCTAAACATAAAAATACATTGTAGGCAGTATGGTTCTGAAATAAAAATAAAATGCTCATAAGAATAGACTAAAATATCCTGCATAAAGTATGTGAATTTTTTTATTATCAATAAAACTTTCTATTATACTAGAGATTGATTCTTTGAATAAAGATGATGAAACGATTTATTTATATCATATACGAATAAACATAAAATAAATGAACATTTAAATGGGAAAAATAATTGATATAAATTATTAATGAAATTTTTAAATGTAGGCATTTAAATTTCCATATAGTAAACAAAAAAAAGGAAAAAATTAAATTGGATAAAAATATTCAAGACATATATGGGAGATAATTCTGTTTTATGAGGTCAACTTAAATTCAAATGGCTAAAAATTAACAACCTATATAGAAAATAAAGCTGAGTGAAGGAAAAATATGAAGTCAGAAGTGTACGTATTAAATTTTTTTTATTTTAGGCTTTTATTTAGCTAAATGATCATAAAATAAAACAAATATCTTGTAGGGTTTTCAAAAATATAGTTCCTTTTCAAATTCTAGGCAACAGGGTGGGTTAAAGAGCCACTCCATGCATGACTGCCTTAACTACTTCTTGTGAAAATGGAATGGGGCCTGTGGTTCCTACAGCACAATTTGTAACTCTTTTAAAAGAGTATTCATTTTATTTGAACGATAATGTTATATTTAGAAATTTATCTGGAGGACTTAATTAGAAATGCACATCAAGATTAAGTATAAAAATACTTTGTAGGATTCTTATAATAAAAAAGAATCAATTTAAAAAGTTATTGATTAAACAAATAATGTTAATCCATTAAAATTCATCAGAATAATCTTGTAAAACATTTTACTACACAGGGATAGACAAACATTGCATAAATTGAAGAAATAACAGTGATTATAAATTAGTATGTAAAGTATAATATTTCCATATAAATATCCATGTACAGTATTTATTAGTATATTCTATATCATACCAACTGTGAGCTTTATTGGACAGTACTTTTCACAGATAAATAGGTAGATAAATAGTAGTTTTCATATATATATATGAATATATATATATATATATATATATATATATATATATACATGCAAAGGTAAAAATACAAAAGATGGGAAATACCACTCTGAAGAACTGTTTTGCGGTTTCTTATAAAATTAATTCCTCTTGCAGGTAATTATATAAGATAAATGAAAATGAATATCCACAAAGACTTGTGCTTCAATGTTCATAACAACTTTTTTATAATAGCAAAACTCTGGAAACAACTCAAAAGCTCATCAGCAGGTGAATGGATAAAAAGAAACTGCAGGAGGACCTTCAAGATGGCGGAGGAGTAGGACATGGAGATCACCCTCCTGCCCACAAATACATCAAAAATACATCTACACGTGGAACAACTCCTACAGAACACCTACTCAACACTGGAAGACCACCTCAGACTTCCCAAAAGGCAAGAAAATTGCCACGTACCTGGGTAGGGCAAAGAAAAAAAGAAAAAACAGAGACAAAAGAATAGGGATGGGACCTGCACCTCTGGGAGGGAGCTGTGAAGGAGGAAAGGTTTCCACTCACTAGGAAGCCCCTTCACTGGCGGAAATGGAGGGTGGCAGCGCGGGAAGCTTCGGAGCCCTGGAGGAGAGCGCAGCAACAAGGGTGCAGAGGGCAAAGCAGAGAGATTCCTGCATGGGGGATCGGTGCCAACCAGCACTCACCAGCCTGAAAGGCTTGTCTGCTCACCCGCCGGTATGGGTGGGGGCTGGGAGCTGAGGCTCGGTCTTTGGAGGTCAGATCCCATGGAGAGGACTGGGGTTGGCTACGTGAACACAGCCTGAAGGGGGCTAGTGCGCCACAGCTAGCCGGGAGGGAGTCCAGAAAAAACTCTGGACCTGCCTAAGAAGCAGGAGACCACTGTTTCAGGGTGCACGAGGAGAGGGGATCCCTTCTCTGTCTGCCCACAGAAGGTAGAGCACCGCCTAAACGAACTCCAGAGATGGGGACGAGCCACAGCTATCAGCACGGACAAGAGAGACAGGCATGAAAGGCTAACACAGCTGCTGCAGCCATCAAGAATCCCTGTGATCCAGGGACAACTTCCCTGGGAAGACACACGGCGCATCTCAGGCTGCTGCAATGTCATGCTGGCCTCTGCTGCCAAAGGCTCGCCCCGCATTCCAATTATAACTACCATGTCTCTCCCTCCCCCGGCCTCAGTGAGTCAGAGCCCCCTAATCAGCTGGGGTTTTAACCCCATCCTGTCTGGGCGGAACAGAAGCCTGAGGGTGACCTACATGCAGAGGTGGGGCCAAAACCAAAGCTGAACCCCAGGAGCTGTGCGAACAAAGAAGAGAAAGGGAAATCTCTCCATGCAGCCTCAGGAGCAGGGGATTAAATCTCCACAATCAACTTGATGTACCCTGCATCTGTGGATTACCTGAACAGACAACGAATCATCCAAAATTGAGGCGGTGGACTTCGGGAGCAACAGTAGACCTCGGGTTTGCTGTCTACGACTGACTTGTTTCTGACTTTTATATGTTTATCTTAGTGTAGTTTTTAGCACTTGTTATCATTGGTGGATTTGTTTACTGATTTGGTGGCTCTCTTCCTTTATTAAAATTTTAATTTTAATAATTTAAAAATTTTTTTATTTTAATTATATTAATTTTATTTTACTTAAAAAAATTTTTTTTTTTAAAGATTTATTTATTTAATAGATTGATTGGTTGCTATGTTGGGTCTTCGTTTCTGTGCTAGGGCTTTCTCTAGTTGCGGCAAGCGGGGGCTACTCTTCATCGCGGTGCGCGGGCCTCTCAGTATCGCGGCCTCTCTTGTTGCGGAGCACAGGCTCCAGATGCGCAGGCTCAGTAGTTGTGGCTCACGGGCCCAGTCGCTCCGCGGCATGTGGGATCTTCCCAGACCAGGGCTCGAACCCGTGTCCCCTGCATTCGCAGGCAGATTCTCAACCACTGCGCCACCAGGGAAGCCCTAAAATTTTTTTTTTTAATTATTGTTTTTCTTTCTTTTTTTCTCCCATTTCTTCTGAGCCCTGTGGCTGAGAGCGTCTTGGTGCTCTGGCCTGGTGTCAGGTCTGAGCCTCTGAGGTGGGAGAGCCGAGTTCAGGACACTGGACCACTAGAGACCTCCTGGCGCCAGGCAATAGCAATCGGCAAGACCTCTCCCAGAGATCTCTGTCTCAATGCTAAGACGCAGCTCCACCCAACAGCCAGCAAGCTCCAGTACTGGACACCCCATGTCAAACAACTAGCAACACAGGAACACAACCCCACCCATTAGCAGAGAGGCTGCCTAAAATCATAAGTTCACAGACACCCCAAAACACACCACTGGACGTGGCCCTGTGCATCAGAAAGACAAGATCCAGCCCCACCCACCAGAACACAGGCACCAGTCTCCTCCACCAGGAAGCCTACACAAGCTACTGAACCAACCTTACCCACGGGGGGCAGACACCAAAAACGACGGGAACTATGAACCTGCAGCCTGCTAAAAGGAGACCCCAAACACAGTAAGTTAAGCAAAATGAGAAGACAGAGAAATACACAGCAGATGAAGGAGTAAGGGAAAATACCACCAGACCAAACACATGAAGAGGAAATAGGCAGCCTACCTGAAAAAGTAATGATAGTAAAGATGATCCAAAATCTTGGAAACAGAATGGAGAAAAAACAAGAAACGTTTAACAAGGACCAAGAAGAACTAAAGTGCAAACAAACAATGATAAACAACACAACAAATGAAATTAAAAATTCTCTAGAAAGAATCAATAGCAGAATAACTGAGGCAGAAGAATGGATAAGTGACCTGGAAGATAAAATAGTGGAAATAACTACTGCAGAGCAGAATAAAGAAAAAAGAATGAAAAGAATTGAGAACAGTCTCAGAGACATCTGGGACAACATTAAATGCACCAACATTGGAATTATAGGGGTCCCAGAAGAAGAAAAGAAAATGAAAGGGTCTGAGAAAATATTTGAAGAGATTATAGTAGAAAACTTCCCTAACATGGGAAAGGAAATAGTCAATCAAGTCCAGGAAGCTCAGAGAGGCCATACAGAATAAATCCAAGGAGAAACACGCCAAGACACATATTAATCAAACTATCAAAATTTAAATACAAGGAAAAAATATTAAAAGCAGCAAGGGAAAAGCAACAAATAACATACAAGGGAATCACCATAAGGTTAACAGCTGACCTTTCAGCAGAAACTCTGTAAGCCAGAAGAGAGTGGCAGGACATATTTAAAGTGATGAAAGGGAAAAACCTACAACCAAGACTACTCTACCCAGAAAGGATCTCATTCAGATTCAATGGAGAAATTAAAACCTTTACAGACAAGCAAAAGCTAAGAGAATTCAGCACCACCAAACCAGATTTACAACAAATGCTAAAGGAACTTCTCTAGGCAGGAAACACAAGAGAAGGAAAAGACCTACAATAACAAACCCAAAACAATTAAGAAAATGGTAATAGGAACATACATATGGGGAGAGATATGGGGATATATGTATATGTATAGCTGATTCACTTTGTTATAAAGCAGAAACTAACACACCATTGTAAAGCAATTATACTCCAATAAAGATGTTAAAAAAAACCCAAAAACTAAAAGCTGGTTCTTTGAGAAGATAAACAAAATTGATAAACCATTAGCCAGACTCATCAAGAAAAAAAGGGAGAAGGCTCAAATCAATAGAATTAGAAATGAAAATGGAGAAGTAACAACTGACACTGCAGAAATACAAAGGATCATGAGAGATTACTACAAGCAACTCTATGCCAATAAAATGGACAACCTGGAAGAAATGGACAAATTCATAGAAAAGCACAAACTTCCAAGACTGAACCAGGAAGAAATAGAAAATATAAACAGACCAATCACAAGCAATGAAATTGAAACTGTGATTAAAAATTTTCCAACAAACAGAAGACCAGAACCAGAGGGCTTCACAGGCGAATTCTACCAAACATTTAGAGAAGAGCTAACACCTACCTTTCTCAAACTCTTCCAAAATATAGCAGAGGAAGGAACACTCCCAAACTCATTCTATGAGGCCACCATCATCCTGATACCAAAACCAGACAAAGATGTCACAAAGAAAGAAAACTAGAGGCCAGTATCACTGATGAACATAGATGCAAAAAACCTCAACAAAATACTAGCAAGCAGAATCCAGCAGCACACTAAAAGGATCATACACCATGGGCACTTACCTGGTAGCGCAGCTGTTGAGAATCAGCCTGCCAATGCAAGGAACATTGGTTCGGTCCCTGGTCCAGGAAGATCCCACATGCTGCGGAGCAACTAAGCCCACGTGCCACAACTACTAAGCCTGTGCTCCAGAGCCCGCGAACCGCAACTACTGAGACTGCGTGCTGCAACTACTGAAGCCCACATGCCTAGAGCCCGTGCTCCACAGTGAAGAGTAGCCCTGCTCACCGCAACTAGAGAAAGCCTGTGTGAGGCAACAAATACCCAATGCAGCCAAAAAAAAAAAAAAAAATTAAATAATTAATTAATTAATTTTATAAAAAGAAAAAAAGAATTTGCCTGTGAAGCCATCTGGTCCTGGACTTAAAAAAAAAAAAAAAAAAGATCACGCACCACAATCAAGTGGGGTTTATCCCCAGAATGCAAGGATTTTTCAATGTACGCAAATTAATCAATGTGATACACCATATTAACAAATTGAAGGATAAAAACCATACGATAATCTCAATAGATGCAGAAAAAGCTATCGACAAAATTCAACACCCATTTATCATAAAAACCCTCCAGAAAGTAGGCAGAGAGAACTTACCTTAACATAATAAAGGCCATGTATGACACACCCACAGCGAACATTGTTCTTAATGGTGAAAAACTGAAACCATTTCCACTAAGATCAGGAACAAGACAAGGTTGCTCACTGTCACCACTATTATTCAACATAGTTTTGGAAGTTTTAGCCACAGCAATCAGAGAAGAAAACAAAATAAAAGGAATCCAAATCAAAACAGAAGAAGTAAAGCTGTTTACAGAGGACATGACACTATACTTAGAGAATCCTAAAGATGCTACCAGAAAACTACTAGAGCTAATGAATGAATTTGGTACAGTAGCAGGATACAAAATTAATGCACAAAAATCTCTTGCACTCCTATACACTAATGATGAAAAATCTGAAAGAGAAAAGCAATCTTCAGAAAGAAAAAAGGAGCTGGAGGAATCAGGCTCGCTGACTTCAAACTACACTACAAAGCTACAGTAATGAAGACAGTATGGTACTGGCACAAAAACAGAAATATAGATCAATGGAACAGGACAGAAAGCGCAGAGATAAACCCACTCACATATAGTCACCTTATCTTTGATAAAGGAGGCAAGAATATACAATAGAGAAATGACAGCCTCCTCAATAAGTCTTGCTGGGAAAACTGGACAGCTACATGTAAAAGAATGAAATTAGAACACTCTCCAACACCATACACAAAAATAAACTCAAAATGGATTCCAGACCTTAATGTAAGGTCAGACACTATAAAACTCTTAGAGGAAAACATAGGCAGAACACTCTATGACATAAATCACAGCAAGATCCTTTATTACCCACCTCCTAGAGAAATAGAAATAGAAACAAAAATAAACAAATGGGACCTAATGAAACTTAAAAGCTTTTGCACAGCAAAGGAAAACATAAACAAGATGAAAAGACAACCCTCAGAATGGGAGAAAATATTTGCCAATGATGCAACGGACAAAGGATTAATCTCCAAAATATACATGCAGCTCATGCAGCTCAATATCAACAAAACAAACAACCCAATCCAAAAATGGGCAGAAGACCTAAATAGACATTTCTCCAAAGAAGATATACAGATTGCCAACAAACACATGAAAGGATGCTCAACACCACTAATCATTAGAGAAATGCAAGTCAAAACTACAGTGAGGTGTCCCCTCACACTGGTCAGAATGGTCATCATCAAAAAATCTACAAACAATAAATGCTGGAGAGGGTGTGGAGAAAAAGGAATCCTCTTGCACTGTTGGTGGGAATGTAAATTGATACAGCCACTATGGAGAACAGTATGGAGGTTCCTTAAAAATCTAAAAATAGAACTACCACATGACCCAGCAATCCCATTACTGGGCATATACCCTGAGAAAACCATAATTCAAAAAGAGTCATGTACCACAATGTTCACTGAAGCTGTATTTACAATAGCCAGGACATGGAAGCAACGTAAGTGTTCACTGACAGATGAATGGATAAAGAAGATCTGGCACATATATACAATGGAATATTACTCAGCCATACAAAGAAACGAAATTGAGTCATTTGTAGTGAGGTGGATGGACCTAGAGAGTGTTACACAGAGTGAAGTAAGTCAGAAAGAGAAAAACAAATACCAAATGCTAACACATATATATGAAATCTAAAAAGAAAAATGGTTCTGACGAACCTACTGCCAGGACAGGAATAAAGACGCAGACGTGGAGAACAGACTTGAGGACACGGGGAGAGGGAAGGGTTAGCTGGGACAAAGTGAGAGAGTGGCACTGACATATACACACTACCAAATGTAAAATAGATAGCTAGTGGGAAGCAGCTGCACAGCACAGGGAGATCAGCTCGGTGCTTTGTGACCACCTAGAGGGGTGGGATAGGAGGGTAGGAGGGAGACGCAAGAGTGAGGGGATATGGGGATATATGTATACGTATAGCTGATTCACTTTGTTATACAGCATCAACTAACACAACATTGTAAAACAATTATACTCTAATAAAGATGTTAAAAAAATTGAAAAAAAAAAAAAAGAAACTGCAGCATATACCTAAAATGGATACTGCTAAACAATAAAAAGGACTGGATATTCACACATGCTGTAGTGTGGATGAATCTCAAAATAATTATGCTTTGCAAAAGAAGACAGACATAAACGATTCTATATGAATTTCATTATATGGGAAATCTAGACACTGCAAACCATTTAATGTCATCATAAAGTAAATTAATGGTTGTCTGGAGCTAGTGATACAGGAGGATTGGCTGCAAAGGACCATGTGGGAATTTTTGTGAGTGGTGGAAATACTCCATATTTCAATTATGGTCTTTAAATTTGTCAAAATTCATCCAAATATATACACGTAAAATGTTTGCTATTTATTATATCTCAATAAAATGTATTAAACTATGAAGGTTAATTAAAATACCTTCCAATTAAATAACAAACATATATTTAAGAACATATTTTAACATTTCTTGGATAATTTTTACATTTGCTATTGGAAATAGTTACTAAATTGTTGTAGTTGTAACTCAGTAAGATTGCACGAACACCACCTGCATTATCTTTCACCTATTTAATCTACAGATTTCTTTTATACCCATTGGAATCTAACCCACAAGTCGGCTGGTGAATTAAGACTCACCAGCGACTTCTCAAAGATCAATAATGCCTAAACCAGCTCAAATCCTTCCAATAGGTTAAAAAATTGATGAGATGATTTGTTGAGAAATTCTAAGAATAGATTTTGAAAAGAACAAGTCTGTACTCAGTAAAGCCATATTTAACATACTGAAAAAGAACATTTTTTTCCAAATTTAAAAGAAGTACGAGACCAGTATTATAGCATTTTAATGCACATGATGTAACCCATGTGTTCATATGAATCATTCTTATACTGCCTCTCTGGAATCCTCGTGACTTGAGGCTATAAAAGAAGCCACACAGCTAAGAGTGAAAGTGTATCTCCTCTGAGTCTCAAGCCACAGATTTACAATTATCCAATGACAAAGAGGAACAAAAATAAAACTCAAAATAACAAGGCTACTGCATGCCATTTGCTTTAATGGCTTTAATGTAACAAAGAATTATTCACAATACAAGCTGAGTTTTAACCTAACTTTAATATTCCAATTTGAATATACATATTTTCATGATGATATGATTGCAAGGTATATTGTTAAGATTTTATCTGTCCTCAATTTTTTCCCATATTACTTGACTTATGACACTGAATTCAATGTTAAATATCCATCTTACTTTTCAGCAATGACATTAAAGGTTATGATTATGACAATAATTTGAATTAATTTTGTGCTTGAAAAAGAATGGTGGAAAGCATTCATATTATAAGAAGAAAAATTTTCTTATGCAGTTATCAAATTATGTTAAAAGCCCAGCAAATATAACACAAAGTAAGTATTTCCAGCAAAATGATAAAAGTGAAGAACTTCAACTAAAAGTGTTAGAGTGTTAGCAGTTATTATTCAGATAATTGTGTTTCAAAATTGAGTTAACATCAGAGAAAAAGATTGGTATTTAAAAACCGTAGGTAGTTTTGGGTTTTTAAAAAATTAGAATTTTATACTTCAATTTACTTAAATTAAAAACTGAATTTTTCTAAGAACTCTAGGTATATCATGTTGTAGTGGACAGTACTGTCGAAAGCTAACCATTTACTCTTAACAGTGTTAATGTGGCTGCCAGTGTTTGCTTCATGAATATGACTGAATTCTGATGAAATATAAGCAAAAATTATAATCAGAAAGTTGCTGGAAGTCTTGGTAGTAATTGTTCTCAACTTTTAAGTCAGATATATGAAAATTTCTCCCTCTCTCGCTCCCTCCCTCCTTCTCTCTTTAAAAGGGAAGCATTTAGCCTCATTTTTTATTGGCAGCCATCCTATAACCAAGAGATTAAAGAATTTCAGCATTGATCCAACATTGTGGAAAGTATACTGAGACTCACAAACACCTGTGCTCTTTGATTATATCATTAAACTGTTGGATCAAGCTGAATACCACTCCTTTTCTGGACTTTAGAGTAAGTGAGAATACACACCCTCACTTGTTCGGGCCACTTTGATTTCACTATTATGTTGCTACAGAGGAGAGATTTTTGACTAATGAAGAATTCGGGAACAGGAAGAAATGGTACCACAATGAACATACAATGGAATAAGCTTGTCGAAACAAAAATTGTGTTGTACATCATTAAATAGGCAAGGGAGACCTTATTCAAGGCTACTGCAATAGGGGATTGAGGCCAGAATTCAGTCTGAGCTCAACTCTGCTGAAATAAAGGGCTGGAGAGTTTTAAGAGCTGAGGTGGGGAAATTATAGACCATCTGCATTTGCTAATTGGCTGTATGTATTCAAAGGAAAAGAACGCTTTTTGTATCTTCATAATAGGAGGTAGTTTTACAACTGGGGTCAAGGCTCCCACTGAAATTAGGGTCCTACCCTCTCCCAGAACCTGGGAGTTTGGGGTACTATCTCCCTTGATGATTACACTTCAAAGAGATGGCTCCCAGTCCATGAGAAAGACATGCTTGGCTTGGAAAACTGACAAGAAGTTTTTAAAAAAGATCTCAAAGGGGCTCAGAAAGAATTTACAGTTACAAGTTTTCTAAAGAAATGCTCTAAGAAAAGAGAGGTCATGGACCTAGAGTCAGGAAGAAACCTGGCGAAAGTTGAATCAAGTACTATAGACTGAATACTTGTGTCTCTCAAGACTCCTATCTTAAAACTTAATTCTCCAACGTGATGGTATTAGGAGGTGGGGCCTTTGGGAGGTGATTAGATCACGAGGGCAGAGTTCTCATGAATGGAATTTGTGCCTTATAAAGGAGATCACAGAGGACTCCCTTGTCCCTTTCTGACATGACAGGTTACGACAAAAAGACGGCTATCTATAAACCAGTAAGCAGATTCTCACCAGACACTAAAAGCGCCAGTACCTTGATCTTAGACTTCTCAGACTCCAGACCATGGGAAATAAATTTCTGTGGTTTATAAGCCACCCAGTCTATAGTAGTTTTGAAACAGCAGCCTGGATAATTGACTAAGACAGAGGGGAACGGTAAGGCCATCTTGGTCAGACAGAATGGAGGAGATAGGGCAGAGGGTAGTGAGGACCTCACCATGCCAAGCTAAGCAGATGCCTTGTCATGTACGTAGAGGACTAATGCTGTTGGGAAACTGCTGCTTAAACTATGATCTGGTGTTTGCTTCTTATTTACTGATTGTGTAGTATTAGGGGGCTTGGTAATGACTAACTAAATATATGAAAATACTGTTATTACATTAGGTATTTCTTGGGGCATTTAATATATCACCATATGTAAAGGACACTTGAAGACAAAAATTAGAGGAAGCATGGTTTTTCTTACAAAGCCTGTTGACTAGACTTCAATAAAAATGTTGTAAATTTGATAATCTAACATTCTATATAAGGTAAAACAAAACAAATTTTCTAACCTGATAATGAAGGTACCAGCATACACAGGGAAATGAGAAAAGAAAAAAATGTTATTGAGGTAAAAATCAAGTCTGATCACATTAGCTTCTTCAGTGCTTGCCCTCTTTACACACAAAAAAATGCAAACACACCTACTGGTGAAATGCTGCTGAAAGGCATTCTATCCAGTTGCCTCCCCAGTCAAGGGTATAATTTCAAACACCCCAATTCAGAGACCTTTAACTTAGGATCAGCATGAAAACAGGAATTCTATGAATCAAAAATCCATTTCTAGAACACTTCTCTGAGTAGTTTTCATCTTACAAAATTGATCTAAAGGATTGTTTCTGTAAATGTGGTCCATAGACTGGTGTAGACTCCTGAAATGTTTACCAGTTTGCTTATAGAAATTGAGAGTGTTTATAAAATGTCATAACATTTTGACATTGCTTCAACATCCAATACATTTTTCAAATTTTTCTAATAATTGACTTTGTATTATCTTTTTAAAACTGTTATCCTATGAGAGATTTAAAAAATGGCTCTTTCACATATATATCTAGAAGCATGATATAAAACAAGTAGGTCACAAACCTACTAAATATTTAAGGAAACCACATTGTCAAAGAAATACCAAATCAAGAATGTTTAAAGCTCTGAAGCAATTCTTGGACTCCAGACTCACACCAACAGCAAGTGGTCTAAGAATGCATGAGACCCAGAAAGAGAAACTTGGAGAAATTCCATCCTAAATAAGGCCAGAGAAAACAATGTTCAAGAAAGAGTCATCCAGAAACCAGATCCTGGGAACAGCAGATTGGATGACTTTGTTAATCCTGGTCCGCCAGGGGGCAGATGCCAAGACAGAATCAAATAGGCAAAGACTTTAAAAGAGGAAATGCCTGTGTGGAAGGAAGTAGGGATGGAGCTCAAAAGGGCTGAGAGAGCTGTAAGGCCAAGATCCAAATCTGACCACAGGTGAAGGAGAGAGGAAGAGAAAATTGGGTGGAAGCATCATAGCCTGCCTTGCAGTATAAGGAAGATTCAGCAAAGTCTCCATGGGACCCTTGAGCCTTGAGTGGGCTGGCAAAGGATTCTCAGATTTCCCAGGAATGGGCCTGCCTTAGTATCCCTTCTGCACTCCATCACTAGTGGTAGATTTCAGAGCACAGCAGCTGGGGTCTTTGGTCAATGATCAAAGTGAGGCAGTTCTCAGAACCACCACAGTTATCTCTGTGCTGCACAGATCTACTTCACTCAAGCCCAAACGTCAGCTCCTGTACAATTCCCACGGGCTTTTCTTTCTGAGGGAAAACTCCTAAGAAAGAGAACAGCGGGAAGAACTGCAGCCCTCGCCACCTCAGTCAGTTTCAGGGCCACAGCTGGTGCTCATCTCCGACCTTTTCCATCCATCCTGAATGCCCCTCAGGCTCAGCTATCAGCAAGGTGGGTCTTGGTGGCTTACTGGGTAGTACGACACAAACCTTCATCCCAGAAGGTTACTCATACTCCTCTGAGTCCAGGGCTGCTGCCCAGGGCCACCCAATGTTACGTTGTGACTTGATGCCATGTTACGGCAGGGGCTTGCCACGAGGTGTGCAAGAGGATCACTTAAGCTCACAGGTATTCCACCGGCTTCTACTATGTAAAGCAGCCCTACCTTGGCCTGCTGGTCAGTGTCAAATAGCACAGCCATTATAATGACTGCTCTTCTTGCCTACTGATTGCCAGACACAAGGCGTCCAAAGGGCCCTGGTGGCAGAAGCGGCTGAATCATGCTGAGTAAAGGAGAGCTCTTTGGAGTTAGGGTGATTCTTTCCAGAAGGAAGTAGAAATGATGACAGAGGAGAGGGGAGGGTAAGACAAGAGTTCATGTGCATATCCTGGATCCCTGCTTGTGGATTAAAATCAAGGCAAGAAAGGGGTGGAAATACTAAGCTGGGTTTTGGAGAATCTCCAGAAAAGAGAGCTGTGTGGTACTTGACTGGAGTGACGGACTGGTAGTCTGCAAGGTTCTCAGAGAAACCTCAGCCTTGGAATGACATTCTACCTTGCAAATCATAGCGGTAATAAAATAAGAAAAGCTAAGTAGGTAGCCAGTTGGATCATAAACATTCCAATTTTGCTCAAAGAATGTGGCCAAGTGTAGGACTGGTGAAAAGTTGGGTGGCCTGCAGGCCCCTGCACTAGCTCTGCTCTCTGCTATGCTTGAACGACAGCCTCGTTGGGCTCCATGGACGTAAACTGATATGAGTTTGCTCTGCAACCACAGCATCTTGGGAAGAAGAAACGTAAAGTAAGGACAACTGGGAAGAGAGAAATTACTCTGGAAGACTGGTGATAACACACATTTTATTTATCACAAATTATTAAAAGCTGGGATAACTTCACTTGGCAAATCAAGCATGTTATAACCTCTGGAAAATTAGCCATAATGAGGTTACTGAAACCAGTTTTCAAAAGAATTACACGTTTTGCACACCTTGGCTCGGATCACCTAGTGTCCTTCTATATGTGCATGAATTAATAGATGGAAAGGAACATGGGATTCTCTACCTGCTTTCTTCAGGCCTGAGAGAGAGAGAGAGGAAAAAAGAGACGGATGAAGGGGAGAATAGATATATGAAATGTTTTAAATTGTTCTATTATGTAAATGATTCTAAGAGCTTATATGCTTCCCAAGGTAGGATACATATGTATGTAATAATTCTATCACACTTGCATAATGAAATTAGAGGGACTTGACAAGGGATAATTGAGAGGCAAGGGAAAATGGGTGATATACTTGAGATATCAGAGAGTATGGGTATATCAAGTCAATTCTACAGATAATGGTTTTAACAACTTTTGAAGGAAAAAATTGTCTATAGGCTATGTTAAAAACAAACAAAGAAACAAAAAATCTCCAAACAATTCTATTCCTCATGTTAAACCCAGAAGCTGTTGAAGGATGGGAAATGCAAAATTATATCAGGAAAAACAAAAACATGGGTATTTTCAAATTCTTCTTTGTATAAAGACTGTATTTGCATTCTAGGTCAGTGGTAACAAAGTCACAAACTAGGTGACTGAAAACAAGAGAAAATTTATTCCTCACAGTACAGGAGACTGGAAATCTGAAATCAAGGTATTGTCAAGGCAATGCCCCCGGAAGACTTCAAGAAAGAATATTTCCTTGCTTCTTCCTAGCTTCTGGTGGATACTAGCAATCCTTAATGTTCCTTAGTTTGTAGATGCACCATTTCAATTTCTTCCTCCATGTTCACATGCCCACCTTCTCTCTGTGTCTGTGTCCAAATTTCCTTCTTCTTAAAAGGGTACCAGTCATATTGGATTTAGGGCTCACTCTAATCCAGTATGACCTTATCTTAACTCGATGACATCTGTAAAGACCCTGTTTTCAAATAGGGTCACGTTCATAGTTTCCAGGTGGACATGAATTTTCAGGTGTGTGGGGGGTGCATTATTCAACCAAATTAAAAGACATATGTAAAACTTGCAAACAGGGCTTCCCTGGTGGTGCAGTGGTTAAGAATCCACCTGCCAATGCAACCCCAATGCATGGGTTGGAGCCCTGGTCAGGGAAGATCCCACATGCTGCAGAGCAACTAAGCCCATGAGCCACAACTACCAAGCCCACGAGCCACAACTACTGAAGCCCGTGCGCCTAGAGCCCGTGCTCTGCAACAAGAGAAGCCACCACAATGAGAAGCCTGAGCACCGCAACAAAGAGTAGCCCCCGCTAACCACAACTAGAGAAAACCTGCGCGCAGCAATGAAGACCCAACGCAGCCAAAAAAAATAAAATAAATAAATTTAAAAAAAAGACCAGTAAGGTATTAGAAATGAAAAAAAGAATTATTTAAAAAAGAAACTTGCAAACAATCAAGAATTACAATGCAAATCTAAGATTATCCAAATGTTCTTAATATTCCCAAGAAAAGAAAAAACAGCTGAATCCTATGGGATATGGGAATGTTTAGAAAAATTGTCTGCTCCAACGATTTTTCCTTTTATTTTAATTGTTTTGAATATTATATAGTTAACTTTATATTAGGATATATTGAGTTCATAAAAACATTTTTTTAAATGTATGAAAATAATATTGGATATTCACTGTGAAGTTATTTTGATAAATCATTTTCATTTAGTACTCTAGCTAGTAGGCAAAACAAAAAACTTAATGAAAATATCTGTTTTTTAAGTGATGCAAACTACAAAGAGAAAGATGACTTTTTATCACACAGAAAAGGACTATTCTTCTCTTCTTCTCTCTCACAGCTCTCTGTACCTTCTTCTGGCTCTTGATTATTTCTCTGGCCTCATCTGCTCCCTCTCGCCTTTGCTCCCTTGGTGCCAGCTACATTGGTCTTCTTGCTGGTCTTAGAATTTGCCAAACTCATCTCAACTCACTGTTCCTTTCCTGAAAGCCTAGTGCTCCACAGGACACTTCCCTACTGACCACTCAGGTCTCTACTCATATGTCACTGCCTCAGGAGGACCTTTCCAGACTGTCCTCCACATCTATCGCCCTCTCTCTTCTTACCTTATTTACCTGAAATTGCACTGTTGTTGTATTTATTCACTTGTGTTTTTACATTTTAAAAACTGCGTATCTGCTTTGTCTACCTCTCTCTCCAGCATTAGGGTAGGGACTTTTCCTTAATATACAAAGATGAATAAATTAGAGAACAAATTAAATGGAGGAATTCTTTAAAAATCATTACCACTTGTTTTGAAAGATAAGCAAATTTTGATCAATTGCTAAAGAAGCTTTCAATGTTACAGAACAGAAAATCTATTACATGCAAATTAAGTAAATTAAAAAATATATTTAACTCCATGTTTTATTATGAATTCCTAGTACTAAGATTTGAAAAACCATGCTTTTATCACTCTTTGAATTTACTTTTAATAAATTGATTTATAAGTTATTAAGTAAAGTCAAAGAGTTCTTAAAATATTTTAATCTGCTGAAGTCATGCTGAAAGAAAACTACATAGACACTAAATATTAACATTTCTTATTCCAATGTACAATATACAGCACCAAGACGTTAGCATCTTAATCTTAACATTCTCTCACATTCATTTATAGAAGTTATTTTAAAAGACATTTTGAATTTCTTTATACATCATCGTAACAATTCTATAACCTCTTAGAGTTTGTATTTCACTTTTACATTTTTCATGTAGAGTAGAACCTCTTGTTTAGTTTTCATTATTGGGCCTGTATATTATTCCTCTTTTGTACCTCTGGTACTGTACAAGGCTTGTAATACATAGCATAAAATTCTTAGAGTGTTGGTTTTTCACCTCTTATAGAAGAATTTTTTCTTGTTCGTTTTTTTAGTGGTAATAAACCCAAAGCAATTCTGAAATGAAAAACAATACATTCTCAAAATGGATTCTCAATTTGGAATTGAACTCAATGCTAACTTAATAATCTCTTCAAAGCTATTTTATGGTCTCAAGTTTATTTACATAGTGGAACACTACAGAGTATTAGGAATTCTTAATAATGTTCACACCTTAAATGATTTATCTACGTAAACTCAGACATACAATGAAATCATATTTAATAAAACTACTGTATCTACAAATTCAACCACACAATTTCCTTGTCACTACTGTTACGTTCAGGAAGCATGTCTCCTAATTTTTAAGGCTAATCATCTGCCGTGAACATCACCTTTCCTGCCTCCTCTGAGACCTCACTGTGGATTATCTCTTCTTTCCCAAGCCTCCCAAACTTCCCTCTCTACTTTATTTTCCCCCATCAGTGCTAAACCATGTTTAAAAATTCTTTTTTTAAAAAAATTAATTAATGAATTAATTTATTTTTGGCTGTGTTGGGTCTTCGTTTCCGTGCGAGGGCTTTCTCTAGTTGCGGCAAGCGGGGGCCACTCTTCATCGCGGTGCACAGGCCTCTCACTGTCGCGGCCGCTCCCGTTGTGGAGCACAGGCTCCAGACGCGCAGGCTCAGTAGTTGTGACTCATGGGCTTATTTGCTTCGCGGCATGTGGGATCTTCCCAGACCAGGGCTCGAACCCGTGTCCCCTGCATTGGCAGGCAGATTCTTAACCACTGCGCCACCAGGGAAGCCCTAAAAATTCTTTAAAGTTTTTACCAAGGATTATCTGCATCATCCCATTCAATCTCTTCTCCCAGTTCCATCACAAAACAATAATTTTTCTAAAAATTACTAAAATTACTAAGAAAATGTGATGCTAAACTCTGTAGAATATCCTCAATTTGTATCTTATTTTACCACTTAGAATTATTCTGGAAATATCTTCATTCTTAAAAGCTTTATCAGTCTTTAGGCGTAAACTGACCTCCCTGGAAATTTATTCTACCCACTGGTTATTTTTAGTCTGTCTCCTTAGCAGACCCTCATTCCTTTGGTCCCCTCTAAAGGTCTGCATTCCTCTGCTTTGGACATACTCCCTTCTCTTTTTAGAGTAACAGTCCCCTGAAATAATTCCTTCTAATATCACACTTGCAGTCCTCGTCTACATACCACCGGTCTTCTGAGAGATATCAAAGCAACTAAAATTATACCCCAAAGTGAACATTTCATTATCTCTCCAAACTGCTCTCTCCCGAGTTCACACTGTGTATGAACTGACTCCCAAGCACCTGAAGATCAGAGGTGCTGATGTTCCTACTCTCTGGATTTATTCTGTCTCAAACATATTTGTATTTTATCAGATTATTTATCATTTGTTTACTTGATACTAATTATTTCCTTAGCTCCAACCTTACATTATGGATTAAACTATGTGGCTTTATTATTCACAATAGCGCAGGTCAGACTCTTTGGAACACAGGCTCTGCAACTGATATTTGCAAGCAGATTTATTTGGGAGAGCTCTTGGGTATAACACCTGTGAGGGTGCAAGACAAACATAATTGGGAAACAGAGGAAATCTGAACTATGAGGTAGTTTCAAAGCACCTGGGACGGTATTTAAGAAATGTCTGAATTGAGAGAGGCCCTGTATCTCCCCCTCCTGCATCAACTAGGGCAAAAGTATAATGTTCAGTGAGATAGCTCCTTCTGACTGAAGGAAGTCCTCAGCAAGAGACTCAACAGTAAGCCATCAACAGCCAAAGCTCCTGGCAGTTAGAGAACGAGGGCCTGTCTCAAATGAACTCGGTGGGTCTGGGCAGCACGTCACAACATCCACCCCGTTTCTCAGGAAGATCTGGTTACTTTGTATTAAAGTTTTTTCATCTGGGAATAGCTCCTCCAGGTTTGTTTGGTCTCTTTTCCTAAGGAAACGCACACAAGAAAGGTTTTTGATATATCCTATAGCTGTTATCACAGCAGCTGGTCTTAGAACAGCAATTAATACTTATTTCCTTCTTCTAATACCCATTCTAGACAGATTCCCATCATCCTCAGGTATCACCTCTACAGGTATCACCTCTAACAGAGGCTTACCCGGTGGGATGATCTGAGGGATCTGAGTCTCTAATCACCATGAACTTCTCAAGCCAATGCTACTGTATTTGGCAATTAACAGTTAGAATGGGGCAACAGCATATCAAGAATCTCCACAGTGTGTCACCGGATGCCAAAATTTTCTTCCCTGCTCTCATGGTATGACAGCTACCCTACCTCCTCCAGATAGGAAGATTATTCTTTCCTTACTTACTGGTCCCTTGCTTCTCTCCCTTGGTAGAGGCAATATCTTTTTGGAAATCAGAACTTCTATATGCACAGAGCATAGATTTGTGGGGAATAAACCCCAAATTTCCAAAGTGAATACCTGGGAATAAAGGTAAGTAGGAACACTCCTATATATTGACTTTTGGACCCATATATTCTGTCTATTGGGACAAAGAACCAAATGATCATTGTTATAATGGTCTTCCTGAATCCTGAAGGTATGATGGCCCACTGACTCAGGATGTCCTGCAGGCTATTATCTCTGAGCTGGAACTCATACACTGTTCTATTACTATCACGCTGGTGTTTTCTGGTTACTGTTATATGTGATAAGATCACTGAATCCCATCATCGTGTGCTCACTACATCACCTTTGCCGAAAACTATGTGCCACGACACACAAGTATCCTGTTTGGGTGAATTAAACACTCTGTAACCTCACTTAACGTTGCTATATGAGGTTCTGAAGGAAAGGCAACTTGAAAACTCATCAAGATGAATCATTCTTCTGTTCATCAACTTGCTACCAGTTGGATGGTTTATTTCCTCAAGGTATGGTGCAAGATTTGAGTGGCAGGCTCATGCACTCATTGTGCCAACTCTGACTAGAGGCTGGCTGACATCAACTGATTGAGTCATTCTATCTACTTGGTTGTTGATGGGGAACGCTGTTTGTTGGGTGTTAAAATGGGATTAAAAGATGTTCACACTTACACATACTTCAAAAGTTTCAACCTCATGCCTCTTCTCCAGATGACTTTCTCTCTGATCTTCCAATTTTTTCCTCACAACCACCTGACCAAACCACTGCCACTGACTCTCTCCCTCCCTCCCTGTGTGTGTGTGTGTGTGTGTGTGTATAAATGACTAACAACCGTACTACCCAAATCTCTGTCAATTGGGAGCTATTCTTCTCTCACCTCTGTTTTACCTTTTAGGGCCACACTTGAGTGGGACTGAAGGGTAGGAATAGTCAACTTCTAGCTCGTATTCAGTTACCGAGTCTACAAAGGCTGTGTTATTTGGAAATCAGCACAAGATTTCCCAATGCAACACTGAGATGTTCCCAATCCTCATCGTAAGGTCCTACACTTTCCAAATCAGTAACATCTGCAGAGAAGTCTACTCTTTGTGCCTGAAGATCCTTTATTATTTACTTTTATAAAGGTTTGCTTGTAACAAAATTACCTAAGTTTTTGTCTAAAAATGACTTTTAAGTAGGCTATTTGTCAAAGGATATTTCAACTGGATATAGACTTCTAGGTTGGCAGTTAGTAACTTTTAGCATTTTATAAATAGACATTGACCTCTGGCTTCCATTGTTTCCATTAAAAAGTTAGTTATCAGGGCTTCCCTGGTGGTGCAGTGGTTGAGAATCTGCCTGCCAATGCAGGGGACACAGATTCGAGCCCTGGTCTGGGAAGATCCCACATGCTGCGGAGCAACTAGGCCCGAGAGCCACAACTACTGAGCCTGCGCGTCTGGAGCCTGTGCTCCGCAACAAGAGAGGCCACGATAGTGAGAGGCCCGCACACCGCGATGAAGAGTGGCCCCTGCTCACCACAACTAGAGAAAGCCCTCGCACAGAAACAAAGACCCAACACAGCCAAAAATAAATAAATAAATTTATTAAAAAAAAAAAAGTTAGTTATCGGTGTTATTTTGGTTCCTTTGAAGATAACATGGGTTATTTCACACCTCCTCCAGCTTATTTAAGATTTACATTTTTTCTTGGATAACCAACAAGGAGCTACTGTACAGCACAGGGAACTCTGCACAGGGAACTTTTCCCATTTAGGTTATTATGTAACAACCTAAATGGGAAAAGAATTTGAAAAAGAATAGATACACATATATGTTATTACTGAATCACTTTGCTGTACACCTGAAACTACCACAACATTATTAATCAACTATACTCCAATATAAAATACAAAGTTTTAAAAAAAAGATTTACATTTTTTCTGTTATCAGTTTTTATGTGATGGACCTAGGTGTAGTTCTAGTTGCATTTATCATGGTTGGGATCCTCAGATCTTCTTCAACCGTTAACTTGAAGTCTTTAGTTAGTTTTAGAAAATAGTCAGTGATTAACAGCTTAATTATCTCTTCTACCCTATTATCTTTCTTTTATATGGGATTTGAATTACACCTATGTTAGACCTTTACCACGTCCTATGTTCTATTACACTGATCTTACTTTAAGAAAGGATTTAGTTTTGCTTTCGTTAGGCAGCTAGCAGATAACATGAATCAAATAAGGTACTGAGGTAATTCAAAGCAGACCAAATTATGGTTAACCTTTTTTCCTAAGGTTTACTTTTAAGGTTCCTAATTGTATCCTAACTGAAAGTATTGGCCTGCAGTTTCTTCCTCCGTCCAATGTGTATGCCAGTTTTGTGTAGCCTCTCTTTGCCACCATATTTTTGAATCTTCACATACCTCAAGAATTAAAGGGCCCAGGGAGGAACACTCCCAAGCTCATTCTACAAGTCAACCGTCACCCTGATACCAAAACCAGACAAAGAAACTACAGGGCCAATATCACTGATCAACACAGATGCAAAAATCCTCAACAAAATACTAACAAACAGAATCCAACAGCACATTAAAAGGATCATACACCATGATCAAGTGGGGTTTAACCCAGGAATGCAAGGATTCTTCAATATACGCAAATCAATCAATATGATAAACCATATTAACAAATTGAAGGAGAAAAACCATATGATCATCTCAATAGATGTAGAAAAAGCTTTTCACAAAATTCAACAACCATTTATGATAAAAACTCTCCAGAAAGTAGGCATAGAGGGAACATACCTCAACATAATAAAGGCCATATATGACAAACCCACAGCCAACATTGTTCTCAATGGTGAGAAACTGAAACCATTTCCACTAAAATCAGGAACAAGACAAGGTTGTCCACTCTCACCACAATTATTCAACATAGTTTTGGAAATTATAGCCACAGCTATCAGAAAAGAAAAAGAAATAAAAGGAATCCAAATTGGAAAAGAAGTAAAACTGTCAGTGTTTGTAGATGGCATGATACTATATATAGAAAATCCTAAAGATGCCACCAGAAAACTACTAGAGCTAATCAATGAATTTGGTAAAGTAGCAGGATACAAAATAAATGCACAGAAATCTCTTGCATTCCTATACACTAATGATGAAAGAGAAATTAAGGAAACACCTCCATTTACCACTGCAACAAAAAGAACAAAATACCTAGGAAGAAACCTACCTAGGGAGACAAAAGACCTGTATGCAGAAAACTATAAGACACTGATGAAAGAAATGAAAGATGATACAAGCAGACGGAGAGATATACCATGTTCTTGGATTGGAAGAATCAACATTGTGAAAATGACTATACTACCCAAAGCAATCTATAGATTCAATTCAATCCTTACCAAACTACGAATGGCATTTTTCACAGAACTAGAACAAAAAATTTCACAATTTGTGTGGAAACACAAAAGACCCCGAATAGCAAAAGCAATCTTGAGAAAGAAAAACGGAGCTGCAGGAATCAGGCTCCTGGACTTTAGACTATACTACAAAGCTACAGTAATCAAGACAGTATGGTACTAGCAAAAAAACAGAAATATAGATCAATGGAACAGAATAGAAAGCCCAGAGATAAACCCATGCACATATGGTCACCTTATCTTTGATAAAGGAGGCAAGAATATACAGTGGAGAAAAGACAGCCTCTTCAATAAGTGGTGCTGGGAAAACTGGACAGCTACATGGAAAAGAATGAAATTAGAACACTCTCTAACACCATACACAAAAATAAACTCGAAATGTATTAAAAACCTTAATGTAAGCCCAGACACTATAAAACTCTTAGAGGAAAACATAGGCAGAACACTCTATGACACAAATCACAGCAAGATCCTTTTGACCCAGCTCCTAGAGAAATGGAAATAAAAACAAAAATAAACAAATGGGATCTAATGAAACTTCAAAGCTTTCACACAGTAAAGGAAACCATAAACAAGACGAAAAGACAACCCTCAGAATGGGAGAAAATATTTGTAAATGAATCAACGGACAAAGGATTAATCTCCAAAATATATGAACAGCTCATGCAGCTCAATATCAAAAAAACAAACAACCCAATCCAAAAATGGGCAGAAGACCTAAACAGACATTTTTCCAAAGAAAATACACAGATCGCCAACAAACACATGAAAGAATGTTCAACATCACTAATCATCAGAGAAATGCAAGTCAAAATTACAATGAGGTATCACCTCACACCGGTCAGAATGGCCATCATCAAATAATCTACAAATAATAAATCCTGGAGAAGGTGTGGAGAAAAGGGAACCCTCTTGCACTGTTGGTGGGAATGTAAATTGATCCAGCCCCTATGGAGAACAGTATGGAGGTTCCCTAAAAAACTAAAAATAGAACTACCATACGACCCAGCAATCCCACTACTGGGCATATACCCTGAGAAAACCATAATTCAAAAAGAGTCATGTACCCCAATGTTCATTGCAGCTCTATTTACAATAGCCAGGACATGGAAGCAAGCTATGTGCCCATCGACAGATGAATGGATAAAGAAGATGTGGCACATATATACAATGGAATATTTCTCAGCCATAAAAAGAAACGAAATTGAGTTATTTGTAGTGAGGTGGATGGACCTAGAGTCTGCCATACAGAGTGAAGCCAGAAAGAGAAAAACAAATACTGTATGCTAACACATATATATGGAATTTAAAAAAAAAAATGGTTCTGAAGAACCTAGGGGCAGGACAGGAATAAAGATGCAGACGTAGAGAATGGACCTGAGGACATGGGGAGGGGGAACGGTAAGCTGGGACCAAAAGAGAGAGTGGCATGGACTTATATATACTACCAAATGTAAAATAGCTAGTGGGAGGCAGCTGCATAGCACAGGGAAATCAGCTTGGTGCTTTGTGACCACCTAGAGGGGTGGGATAGGGAGGATGGGAGGGAGATGCAAGAGGGAGGAGATACGGGGATATATGTATATGTATAGCTGATTCACTTTGTTATAAAGCAGAAACTAACACACTATTGTAAAGCAATTATACTACAATAAAGATGTTTAAAAAAAAAAAAAAGAATTAAAGGGCCCAAGTTCCTGGCTCTTTTGGCTTCTCTTCTCTCCTTATTCAAACCCTGTAATTCCTCACTGCCTTGGCAGGTTCCCAAAACATTTGAATATGTTTTTAAAAATATCTTGTCCAGATTTTCTAGTGTAAGTGCTGGTCAAAAACAACCTAATCTGTCATTTCAGGAAACAGATTGTTGGTAGTACAGTGCAACATTTAAAGAATGGGTTTTGGCAGCTAGGGTTTCTGAGATTGAGTCCTGGCTCTCTTATATAGAAACAGCTATAACATAATGTTCAAGAGAAGAAGTGTTGAAGCCAGATTGCCTAGGATTGAATCCTGAATCTCTAAATTGTGTGACCTTGGACCAGTTTCTTAATGTATCTTTGCAATATGACTTCATATATAAATTAGGAATGATATTAATTCCTACCTATATCATTGTTGTGAAAATTAACACGTTTAAGCAATTAAAACATTGTCTGGCATAAATTAAGCACTCAGTAATGTTAGATTTTTATTTCTCCATGTTCTCTTGGCAAAATGAAGATAATATAACCTATTAATAGGGTTGATTTAAAAAAATGGAGGCTTTAATATAAAAATTTATTTTCCTAGTGCTTAGTACACAATAAATACTGTTATATATTAGTATGTAAATAATAAATGAATGAACAATATATAGTAAATGAATGAATTAATAAATGGTTTTCCCTCTTATAGTTTTCCTTTAACTCCCTTGTGTTTTAGTAGATTGCCTTGTGAAGTTCAGAGTTAAATAAGGACTGATGGATGCACAGATATTTGTTTTTGAGATGATTAGATGTCATGAAAATCAAATTAGAAACAATCAGAATTGAATGTTCTTTCTCTGCACATTGGAAGGCGCATTTCTATAACCACATGATTGATCATGCATGATCTAAACAAAAATTGTTTGTTATTCAAGTCAAAGGTCAGAGACCAAGAGGCAATTATAATATTTTCAAAGAAATTACTTGAAAGAACTTTCAAATTTTTATGCACTTAATCATTTTTATTATTTCTCTTAGTAGTCGGAAATGTTACTTTTAAGTAAAAAGTAATGAAGTTTTCAGTAGTCATGATTAGAGTTTACTTGATAAAACAATTTGGTTATACATTTTTCTGTCTGGCTTCACAAGAATACTAAATAATATGGATAATATGAATACTGGACTTGTATGAACACAGAAGAAGGCCTTATACTAGACCCTATGTTTTCCAAGTATTTTATTAGTCCTTGAAGAAACACCAAATGTGCAAGCAAATACTCTCTGAGACGATAATAATGGATTTCAGATACAAAAAATAATTTATAGGCTGAAGAAGCACCCTTAACCCTGAAAAACGGGGCACGTAATGATGCAATTTCAACACTTGCATTTAGGGTCACAAAAAACGCACAATAAATTAAACATTTCTTCCATTCATTAAAAATTAAACAAACAAACAGAGAACTGTTAATTTCAGAATGTTTAACACAGAATTTAGAAGACAAGTGTTGGAAAAGTAGTTAAAGAACTTATTACCAGGATTTTTAGTTTATTCTTAGATGTAACCTACAAGTAGAAAGTACACAATGGGAAGTTTTAAAATTAAAATTTATTATATTTCAGATATATAAAAAAGAGAACAGTATAACAAACACTCATTTGTCCACTACTTAGCTTAAGTTAGATACAAATATCAGTATATACAGAGTTAAACATCCTTGTGTGGCCCTAATCAATTTCATTCCCCATTTATACACCCTACTCCTACCAGAGCTAATCAGTTTCCTAAATTTGGTGTTTTTCATTTCCATGCGTGTCTTTATACATTTATTTCACGCATTATATCCATAAACATGATGTGGTATTCTGCATATTTTTAACTTTTATTTAAATGTAATAATGTCCTTTGCATTATGCCACTTATTGTCAGATTCCTCATATAGAGTTTGGAAGCCACCACTCTGTCCTAGCAAGTTAAAAGCTGAACAGATTTACAAAATCAACAACTCTTTATGGATCCATAACAAAGGGACAGACACAGGGCAAACTGCTGCCCCCAAGATGGGAGAGACAGGCAAATACAGAGAAGAACAATTTATTAGAGCAGAGGCTCATGAGCCTAAGCCTCCTAAGAAACCAGTGCTGGGAGAAAACCTGAACTATAATTGATAAATTGCTGGAGGTTCAGTGTGGACAAGGCTGAGAGTTAAAAACTCCAGGGGGACCTAATCATAGGGGGATACCACAGTTTTGTGAGATTTACCTCCAGGAGCTCAGCCAGGTTCCCATGGTAATAAAGGAGAAAAATCCCCTCAAGCTTCCCACAGGGGGAGAAGAAAAGGAACCCTACTGAAATACACCAGAGCACCCTGTTCTTAATACAGTCTGCCCTCAGGGGAAACTAGTTAACCAGACCCTAACCTGCTGGGGTGTTATCAGAGCCTAACTGACCTGGGGGAAAGGAAATATCCAACTCTAGCCCACCCTAGTCATCCTGTGACACCTAAGCAGGAAGAAAAACAAACAAACAAAAACCCTGAAAAGCATCTGTAAAGTTCACAATTCAGAGGTATAGGCTCACTAAAAGACAGACCTAATCCAATGCTTCCCCCCCTCCCAACCTCCATTTCATCACATTAGTCAAGGTCTATTACAGCAGTTCTTTTTACCTGGCACATTTCATATCCAGCTATCAAGAAAACAATTATAAGTATACCAAAAAGAAAAAAAAAAAAAATTGAAGACACAGAGCAAGCATCAGAAGCAAATGTGGCAGAGATGTAGGAATGATCAGATTGGGTATTTAAAACAACTATGATTAATATGTTAAGGCTCTAATGAATAAAGTAGACAGAGCACAAAAACAGATGGGCAATGTAAGCAGAGATGCAGAAACTCTTAAGAAAGAACCAAAAAGAAATGCTAGAGATAAAAAAACCTCACTGTAAGAGAAATGAACAATGCCTTTGATGGGCTTATGAGTAGACTGGACACAGTTGAGGAAAGAATTTCTGGGTTAAGGATATCCCTATAAAAACTGAAAGGCAAAGAGAACAAACACTGAAAAAAAACAGAACAGAGGATCCAAGGACTGTGGGACAACTATGGGTGATGGAAATACCAGAAGGAGAAGAAAGAAAGAGAAGAAATACTTGAAACAATAATGACTGAGAATTTCACCAAATTAATGTCAAAAACATTATGATATTTACTGTAATCAATAACTTTAGGTGATTTATCCATGTTGATAAATGTAGTTCTATATATTTACTTGCATTGTTATGTATTTCATTGTATAGATACACCATAAATTAGTAAATTTATTTTCCTGCTGATAGTATTTGCTTCCAATTACTTGCTGACATAATGCTATAATAAATATTCCTTCTTAATATCATTGTACATATGTATAACATAGGGCAATGCTGACGAACAGAATTTTCTCTGATGATGAAATGTTCTATATCAGTGTTGTCCAAAAGAGTATCCACTACCCATATGTAACGACTGAGCACTTAAAATATAGCTAGTGTGACAGAGTAACTGAATCTTTAATTTCAATAAATATAAATTTAAATAGTCACATCTGGCTAGTGATAATATTTGAAAGTATACTAAGAAGTACTATGCTATGGAAGTACTATACTATAGAAGTACTATGCTACTAGAATTGGTACCATTGCATCATAGATATATTCATTTTCAACTTTACTATTTCATATTGCCTGAAATATGAAACATTGTTTCATATGCTGTATTATTCAAACAGTTTAAACTTTCTTCAGCACAGATAAGAAAATCTGTTTTATTTTCATATCTTTACCAACTTTTGGTAGTCAGTCAAAATAATGAGTTCACAATTTTTACCTTTATTTTTTTCTTTTTTGAGGAGAGAAGAGGTATTGTCTTCTTCTGATCACCAGTGAGATTAAGCGTTAATTTTCATGATTTTTAGCTATTTGGCTTTTTCTTCTATGAATTATCTATACATATAATTTCTCCATTGATTTCTCTATTGCTTTATGTTTTTCTCACTGATTTATGATAGTACTTTATATATTCTGAAATTAATCTTTCTTTGGTTATATTGCAAAGCTCTTCTCCACTTTTACTTCTGGCTTGTCTTTCTACCAATTATCTATTTAAGCCTCAGAAAATTAAAAGAAGAAATAATGTAGTTTAAGTTATCAGCATTTTTGTATGGTTTTGCTTTTGGAGTCTTGTCTAAGAAATATTTTCCTAATTCAACGTCTTCAAACCATGTGTTCTCCTAATTCATGGTTTTGTTTTTGGGGTCTTGTTTAAAAAATATTTTCCTAAATCAAGCTCTATATTTTATTTTATAATTATGTGTAGTAATTTAATAAATAAATAAGAAAGAGAAATCTAATTTTATTTTTATCTATGTCTCAATACCATTTACTCGACTGTGTTCCCCCTGATTTTGCAAAGCCATCTTTTTCACTTATCAAGTTATCAAATATTCATTGATTTACTTCTGGACCTCTAGTCTATTTTTCTTCTCTTACACAAATATTGCATATTAATTGCAATATTTTATAATTCTTGATCACTGGCAAGAAAAGCCCTCCCTCTTGTTCTTCTTAAAAATTGTTTTGACAAATAGTGTACACAATGTTTGGGCTCCTTTTTAAACCATTTTATATATCCCCTCAGTTTGGGTGGACTTTGAGTCCAAGTATCTTTGTGTCCCTGGGACCTAGTTTTGTCCATAAACAGGAAACCAGAAGCAACCCCTAACCAAGAACTCACTAGTGCAGAGTTATGAAAGATCAGGTCCATTGTCTTAGAAAGGGACAACTCTGAGTTAGTTTACTCCAGAGTTTTCCTATGGAACCGGCCTAAATCTATTCATTATGGTAATTTGTCTGAAATCACATCCTTGCCGGGCTCCCTCCTTGTTCCTGTCCTGCTTTCCTCACTCTCTCACTAGTTTCTTCTTGGCACACTTCCTTTAAAAATCACTTGTACAAGCATACTTATTTTATAGGCTGCTTCTGAAGAACCAAATTGAAAACAGCAGCATGTACTTACATAATGCTTGTCTAGTTTCACACTCACATATGACTGTGCACAAGCACACACACAAACGTGAATTAGTTGGGATTTTTCATGGAAAAAGACATCAAATTTATAGATTATCACATTTCATATGGCATCTTTATGTTCATAAATCTGCATCTCTCCCTTTTTTTTAGTTCGACTATAACTATTCAATAAAAATTTACTTTTACATAAAAGTGATGCACAGCTTTATTACATTTATTCTTAGATGCCTTATGTTTTCATTGTTATTTCCAAAGACTTTTTGTTGCTGATTCAAGGAAATTGAATTTGTGACAATCTAATATTTACCAACATTGCTAAACTTCTTTACTCTATAATTCTCTTTAGACTTTTTGGTTTTCTAAGTAGACCATCATATAATCTAAGGATGACAGTTTATTTTCTCTTAAATTCCTTTTATTCCTGTGACTGTTCTTACAGCTATAGAATACTGCTGGCACTAAGGGATAGATTTGGTGATACTGGCTTGACTTTTATTTATAAGCTTGTAAATAAAAAAAATATATTAATACTAATCTTTTGTTAAATATGATTCGTAAATCAACATATATACAGTGACTATTATACAGACATTATCAATTTTATTAAATTTATTAGTAACTTTTTTTATATGTTTCATCTGATTAAGAAATCCTTCCATAACTCGATATAATAAGACTTATTCTTTACACATTTCTGATATTTTAGAGTCTATCAAGAAAGTACAGTAAGACTTCCCTGGCAGTCCAGTGGTTAAGACTCCACACTTCCACTGCAGGGGGCACGAGTTTGATCCCTGGTCAGGGAACTAAGGTCCCATATGCCACGTGGCATGGCCAAAAAAAAAGTACAGAAAAATAAAAATTCACAATTACATTTAAAAATTTCATTTGTAGTTCTGTTTTTTCATAATGCAAGTTATAATATTAAATGAATAACACCTTAGATTCTTTATACTTTCCTGGTAGATTAAAGATATATTTTCATGCTATACACTCTTTATTCTTAATTCAGATTTTTACAGTAAACTTTCATTTCTCCTAATATTAATATGCCTACATGAGGTTTTTCATGTATGTTTAGTATTTGCATAGGAATATTTTTAATGATTTGAGTGATCTCATATAAATAACCAATAGTCATTTTTTTAAAACTTTTAGTCTTTTTAGTTTTTTATTTGGAGAGCTTTTTACAATTAGATTATTGAAATATTTGAAAGTATTTTCAAGTTTATTATATGCTTTCTGTTTATCTAGATTTTCTATGATTTTTTTCCCAACGTCTTTCATATCTATTAATTTTTATACATTGTTTTCCTGCATTACAGTCTTAGAAGTTATGCATTTAATTTTTAAAATTTTACTGATTACCCTTAAAACTTACAATGCTGTAGTTACTTAAAAGGCTAAAATTATCGGTATCTTTACACTACTTATAAGTATTTCAAGGATCTTTGAAGTCTTCTACTTCAATTACCTATTTGGGTTTTAAATGTCATGGATGTTCAATATTTTATATCCACCATTTTCTGCAAAACTGTATTAATTCTCCAATCCATGAGCATGAACTACCTTTCCATTTATCTGTGTCTTCTTCAATGTCTTTCATCAATGTTTTCACAGCTTTCAGTGTACAGATCTTTTACCTCCTTGGTTAAATTTATTCCTAGGAATTTTAATCTTTGTGAAATGCAATCATAAACTGGATTGTTTTCTTAATTTTTATTTCTGATAGTTCACCGTTAGTGCATAGAAATGCAACAGATTTTTGTATATAAATATTGTACCCTGCAACTTTTCTGAATTAATATATTAGTTCTAGAAGTTTTTTGGTGAAGACTCTAGGGTTTTCCATATATAAAATCATGCTGTCCACAAACAGTAGACATTGCACTGGAGGCTTCAGCAGGCTAGCCGGAGAGCGCTGTGGCTGCATGCTCCCGCCAGTGCCAGCAAAGCAGAGCGAGAACACTGAAGTGGCGTCTGCCAGTGCCTCTGTCCCCAGTGAGAGTCCCAGCAGGCCCCTCCCCCACCAGCAGAGGCTTTAAAGTTAGCAAATCAATCTTTTTCACATATAGTCTAGGTGCTTTTCAATCTGCTGCTTTTGTGCTGGGTCCCTGGGTGAATGTGTCTGTGGTTTGAGCCCTTTAAGAGCAGAATTTCTGTTCCTTAAAGTGCTTTGGGTCTCCCGGACGTAAGTCCTGTTAGTTTTCAAAGCCAGATGTTTTGGGGGATTGTCTTTCCACTTTCAGGCCTCATGTGCTCGTGTGCCTGATGTGGGGCATGAACTCCTTGCTCCTGACGGAGAAGCTCTGTAATTGTGAGATCCCTCCCTATTGTGATAGTGAGATCAAGTCTCTGCCTCTCCTCATTGTGGTCCTTTTATCCTCTATTATGGAGGAGCTAATTTTCAGGTCCATTTGAGAGGAAACTGTTCCATATGTAGCTGTAGATTTGGTGTGTCCATGGGCAGAGGGGATCCGTGTGTGATCTCACTTGATGGTGTAGCTCTCTTGAGAGGCACTGCATTTGTTGCTTCCTTGCATCCCAGACACATTTAGCACTTGTAGTATTATTTTTATTTATTTTTTTCTTGATTTGGGGTGTTCTAGAATATTAAGGTAATATTAAACCAATCTCAGGTCCACCTAAGGGTAAAGTTCTTGTTATTCACTTACATAAGAATTCTTGTTCATTTTCCCAATATTAGCCGGCTCCATTAGAATTCAGTCTTCTTTTCTTTGCAAGATCATTTTTCCCATGGTCTATCATTTCAATAAAGTTGTAAGCCTTTGAAAACCTTGGGTTTAAAAGGCATCCCAGATTGTACTCTCCATATCACATGGCCACAGGCCTGTTATTCTACCCCTGTTTGAACCATTATCTAAAGCCTATTTATTTCAGATAAGGAAAGCTCACTGCCTGCCTGTTCTTCCTTCCTTCCTAACTTCCTTCCTGCCTTCCCTCTCTGTCTCTCTCTCAATACCTCTCGCTCTCTCTTCCAATCTCTCTCATTTAACTCCTGGGATGTGTTACTTTCTTCTGAGTTCAGCTATGCTTTTAAGGAAATTATTAAAACATATTTCATCAGCACTTATAGGTATTATTTTATTGTAGGATTTTCAACAGGTCTAGTTTACCATGTCATTAGAAACACAGGAAATCAAGAGACATTTCTAGGTACTTGGTCCCTCAGAAGAACAGAGGAGAACTGAGCAAAATGCAAACATTTTGCCCAATATGTCAAGATTACGAACTTGACATACTCTGATTATTCAAATGTAAGTAAAAACCTATTTAGTTTCATAACCTGATGGAAAGGTGAAAAGTTAGTGTTGATTTTTCTTAATGTTTAAGATATTTCATCCATGACCTCTTTTCAACAATCTCCAGATAATTCAACTTTAAAATTTTCTTCTTCTGTGAATTTGTTATAAAATACAATACTCTTTTTACAAAACCACCTTAATTTTTATGTAGGAAGACAATATTCCTTATATTTGGAGTATTTGTGATTATATGACACTACCCAAAGCCCCAAACCAGAGTTATGGCAAGCACAATGCAAGCTGAAATGGCTGAGGCTAATTCCTGGTAACAACAAAGTTTCTTCATATTGTATTACTTTAAAAATTATATTGATTACCAACCATCAAGATAAAACTGACAACTATAATAAAGAGCTAATATAAGAGATGTACTGAGAATGCCAGTCTGTATCTCTGTCTGTACACATAATTCAATTCTAAAAATTGAATTGTAACCTTACTCTAGCCTTTCCTAAAGCAGAAAACCATACATAAACCCTGATGTTGTCCCTAAATCATAGTATATTTCTAAAGTGGTTTGAAGTTAACCAAGTACTTTCACTTCAGGGATCTCATTTGATTTTATTTTCTGATTATCTTTGTGATGTAGACAAATGGAGGTATTACTATTTCTACAAATGAGAGACCTGAACTTCAGAAATGTGGGTTAAGTTCTCAGAGCCTCTTATTTCTATAATGAGGATGAGGAAAGAGGTCTTGTTGTCACCGTCTGCCTTATACTACAAAATAGCAGACTGCTAAAGTGCGCTGTGCTTTCAGGCTCATTCTGCAGGGGTATATATAATAATGAGACCACGAAAGAGTGACTCTAAGAAGAGGAATGCATGTTCTTTTAGCATAACTGTACAATCAATCAATAAAGTAAGTGTACCGTTACACTATTGATTTGGATTTAGTAAGCAAATCCTCTATGAGAAATCATGTTGAAAGCCAGAATACTTTCTGTTATGATCAAGGTTAAATGTAATAACTCATACAATTGGATTTTTTTGAGTACTATTGCTTTTGTTATGAAAAAATATTTATATTTTTTCACGAAGAATAATGAACACTGTGTGGTTATTTTAGATATAAGGAGCAATGCTTACCAGTTTTTCTTTAAATTTCTTTCCTTACTTTTTTTCTTCCATCTATTCTTGCTTCCACTCTTATTTTTATTTAAAAAAAAATCAAACCACATGGCAACAAGTAAAGAGACTAAAATTGAAATATAATGACATTCTGGTGGTACTAAATTATGTGAACAAATTTCAGAGATTTGAAAAAAATTATAAAAGTGTCATATGTTTTTATCTCTACCTAAAATAATTAAAAGTGTCTACAAAGAGAAGAAAGTAAAAATGAACAATAAAGAAGAAAAAGTTTCTATTTCAAAATAGTACTAACTCTTTGTTCCCTAGTCTGTATCTTATTTATGTATATTTGTCCATTCTGCTTCCAGTAATGTATGTTTTCCATCACTGAAGCCATTTCACATTGTGGGTATCTAAGCAGATGTATTAATAAGGTGAACACAATGATACCATGGTCCCTATGTCTCATACATTACTGTGAACTAAGCCTTAAGTTATAATCACTCAAAATTGTGTATTAAATATCTAAATCCCAAATGATAAATCCACTATAGAAAACAACATAAATTCTTTATCTGGCAATGTCTGATGAGAATACATAATGAAACAAAGTCTGGAAACAGATTATAATTATTTTTTCTCTTTACTAACATGCAAACAAATAATAAACTATATACTAATATTGCTAAAATATATACAAAATTTTGTATAGATATTAATTATAAAGACATACATGTATGTGTACTATATATGTGTATGAACACATAAATGGCAAACATGTTAGATTACTATTAGTTGGATTTCACTTTATGTATTTGTAAAAGTGAAAATTTTAGTGGGAATATAATTTGGTAAAACTCAGGTTGTGAATAGAAATGCAAATACCTACTACATTATCTAGCCATTCCACTACTAGGTAATTATCCAAGATAAATGAAAAGGTATATACATATAAGGACTTGTACATGAATATTCATAGTAGCTTTATTTATAGTAGCCCCATCCTGGAAATAACCAAGTGGTTGTCAACTGGTGAACGAACAAACAAACTGTAGTATATCCATACAACGGAATGCTACTCACCAATAAAAATGAATGAACTATTAATATAGACAACAGCAAAGATAAATTTTGAAATAATTATGCCAAGTGGAAGCAGGAAAAAAAAAAGTAGGTACTGTATGATATCAATTATATAAATTCTAAAAAATGCAAACTAATCTATAGTGAAAGCAGATCAGCTGTTGCCAATATTGGTGCTCGAGACGAAGGAGAAGGAGTGGGAACAGAGGGGCATGAGGAGGAGTTTCCAAAGGGTCCTGAGGAAACTGCTGTGGATGATGGATATATTAATTATTCTGAAATGAGTGATGATTTCAGTGTATATACTTAATGTAAAAATTTATTGAAACGATATTGTAAGTATATGCAGTTTATTATGTGTCAGGAACACTTCAATAAAGTTGTTAAAAAAATTATAGAACCAAACCCAAATGCAACTCCCTTCCATCCACTTCTCAGATGGAATTATTCCAAGAGCACTTATTCAAAAAAGACAGAACCGGGGCTTCCCTGGTGGCACAGTGGTTAAGAATCTGCCTGGTAATGCAGGGCACACGGGTTTGAGCCCTGGTCCAGGAAGATCCCACATGCCGTGGAGCAACTAAGCCTACGAGCCACAACTACTAAGCCCGCGCGCCTAGAGCCCGTGCTCCACAATGAGAAGCCACTGCGATGAGAAGCCTGCGCACCACAACGAAGGGTAGCCCCCGCTCGCCACAACTGGAGAAAAGCCCGCGCGCAGCAACGAAGACCCAATGCAGCCAAAAATAAATAAATTTACTAAAAAAAAAAAAAAAAGACAGAACCTTTATACACTGATAGTTGTGTAACCCGTGTAGTCTCTTAAAAATTGTGAAAATTTCCTTGAGATATCTCACAAGTACTCAAGAGTAAATCTGGTCAGTTAGTTTACAAAGGCTCCAGTGGTTTTCCTTGACAATTTTTGTTTCACTCCATGAGGACAGTTACCCCTGCTGGGTGCCATGCTGCTTTTGCATGGTACTGCACCTCCAGTTAAGAGAACTCCCCTATTGACATCTACCAGATACTGGCTGTCTCGGGCAAGATTTGGCTACAGGAAGGAGAAACCATTTCAGCTATTCTAAGCAGAAAATAATTTAGTATTGAGGGATTAGGTACTAACAACATTATTAGAAGAGCTAGATGAGGGGATTCTAGACTAACCTATTCAGGAAGGTGGGAATCAGGGAAGATTACTGGAACTCAACTTCAATTACATATTGTCTAGGTATGATCCATGGATCAGACAGACACCGTCTATGCCAACTCAAAAGACTTTCAACATCAACAAAGCCAGTGATTGTACACTGGGAGGCTGCTGCAAAACCTCCAATATCTTTACGCCTGCCAATGAGCAGGAAAATTTTTAAAAATTAGACAAACAAACAAACGAATAAATAAATAAAGGAGTAGCAAGATGGCCTCTGCCTCACTTCTGCCTTCCAGGTCTAATGGAATTGTTTATATTTGGTGAAACCTGATTCACCTCCCAAATTTCCCAGAGTGTGGGAAATGTAATCTAGCCTATACGGTATAGGAAGCTATATCACAGTATAAAGCTTGTGGATGCTGAGTGTCATTCACCATGTCTACTAAATTATCCATCTCTACCAGATGCCAGTCAGAGTCTTGGTGTTGCCTAAATGGGAGCTGTGCTATCAGGTATTCCTGAATTATAGAAGTTGCACTGCATTCTTCCAGAGGATAGAGAGACCCCTGTCCTGCCCTTTGGTCTTAATATTTTTCCACAAGAATACCAAAGCAGTACTACTTGTGATTGTATGCCTTAAGGGTTTTTTAATGAAGCAGTACTATTAAAATATTGTAATTTCACTTTTATTTGACCCTCTTACTCCACAATACAGATATGAATCTAAGAAAAGATGGGTATGTACCTTAGAGAAATCTTAATGATAAACGCTATACTGCACTCTGAATTTTTTTCTCAACAATGCAGGTTTTGTCAGTGAGTCATATTTATCTCCTTAACTCTCAGTTCTCCTAGATTGAATTCTCATCTTCCATAGAAATCTAGTTTAAAGAGTTCGGCAGATCATGTTTCCTAAAATGACACTATAATTCCCATTCCATATGCTCTTTTGCAGTGTTACCTTGACATTCTCTAGTCAAGAGGTAAAGTCTATTTTAATTTCATTTTGAATTTAAGCTACCCCTGAGACTACTATGACCAAAATAATCAAAAGGAAGTGGCATTCTGGGACTTTTAAGACCAAGTGTTGAGAATGCTTGGTAGTATCTGCCTTTGTGCTCTGAAGAAGGAAGCATGCAACATGCAAGAAATTGTGACACCATCATATTGTAGGGAAGCTCAAGCTAGCCATATAGAGAGGCCATGTGGAGAGAGACAAAGAGACACCTGACCAGCCCTGAACTGTTCTAGTCATTTCAACTGAGTCAGACACATGAGTAAAGAAGCCATCTTAAAAATTTCAGCCCCTTATGTCAGCAGTGTACACCCACATGGAATAGAGAATACCTGTCCCTAGTTATCACCATCCAATATAGTGTAAGTGCCAGATATTAAGCTTTTGATTGCCAAGGCATCCTTTTCAAAATACATCCAACTTGAATAAACAAATATCCAGCTCTATGACATAGCTACTAGCAAAACAAGGAGATAAGGAATTAGGCCACCTCCACCCATGAAGTTCCCTCTTCAGAAGGCCCTGGGTAACCTAGATAACTGACCTCTTGAGTGACCCCATTTCTCCCTTCCCACACCTTAATTCCCATTCTTTAAATTAGCCAATAAAGAGTAAACCTGCAAAACCACAGATACACTGTAATAAAGGCCGAGCCCCAGGTTCACAGTCTCTCTCTCTCTCTCTCTCTGCCCTCAACCTCACTGTGTGGCCCTCAGGCATGCCAAGTACCCTCCAGGACTTGAAGGGTAATAAATCTTGTTCCTCACAATTCCTGATGGTTTTTGCTAAAGTACATCCTGCAATCATAAGAACCACAAGGGCCAGTCCAGTCACGGCACTGATCACAGTGGGAGAAGTATCTGTGGGGACTCCATACAAGTAACACTGACCTCGCCCAGACAGCACCACTATCAACAGTCTGGGACCGAAACAACACCCAAGTTTAAGAAACAAAAGCCAAGACAGACGATAACTATTGTTTCAAGCACTACTACCCCCTACCCCCCTAAAACAAAACAAACAAAACAAAAAACCTTCAGCTACATTTTTTAGTACAATTAAATGAAATATTTGATTTCAACATAACAAATAAAAATTGTATACTGGTATTTTAAAAACAGAACTACTTTTTAAGCATTTTTTAACTTCAGATTAAAACATATCTTAAAAACATTCTTTTATGAATTAAAATATTTTAAACATTTGCTTTTTTAATGTTCTGACATTATTACTGGAACTCTGATATTTCTTACCTGAATTCTTTATGGTTGCAAATTCTTGATTTATAAGGACATCATCAAATTATATAATTAGGAATAAAATGTGGCTTGCAACTTCTATTAGTGCCATTACATAATGTTAACAGGTTGTATTTGACTTCAGCTGGATTTTAAAATGAATAAAATTAGCAATTTATAAGTGAAGTGGCCTCCAGTTGCCCAAAGAAAAGGAGAGGGTGAACCGCTTGATCAAAACTAGCTCTCCCTGCAATTAGCGATCCTGAGCAAATGAAAAGACACAGTCACATATTTAAAATACATTTTCAAATCATTTACAACTGTGTTGGTGGAAATCCACTAAGTTCTGTGGAAACCTAATAAATTCTAGGAGCAATTATTGTTATTTATTTGCATTAGAAGCTCTAAGTATGTGTAAGTATTTTGAAGTCAGTACTGTAAACTGTAATTATGAATGAATTTACTCAGACCCCCTCAATACTGAGTCATCTATTGGGTCAAAGAGGATGGCTAGGTCAGAGAACCAATGACTGGTTCTCTTGAGGCTGACACAAAAGCTCCCACTTTCTCTTTTCCTAGGATCATTTAGTAAGAAAGCCTGTCTGAGGACAAACTAACTTGGTGCTGGCAGTGAATTTCTGAAACCTGACAGGACCGGAAAGAATATCTTCCTTTGGATATACTCTCTTCTGGCATGTCTGAAAAATCCAGTGTTAGCCTGAGGAATAAAGTTACCAAACCTTCCTAAATCCCCAACAGAAAGCAGCTGTTCCTGGGGGAAGTCTGCAGCATTTAACTGGAGCACATTCAACAAGACTCCTTCCTCTCACTACAGGCTAGTACTATCACCATGTTCAGAGAGCCCTTTGAAAAACATATCGGTGCTCCAGGCCACTCCCTGCCCCTCCCTATAGATAAGGCTGACTAGTTTGGAATAATCTTTGAAGGTCTGGGTGGACAGCTTCAGATAAAAGTGCTGCTAATGTACAGGGCAAAGCTGGGAGGGACTGAACAGACTGTGAGGCCAGGAAAAGAAAGCCAAGGTTGAGGGAAATTAGCCAGGAGTGCTGCGGAGGAATGCTCCTTCTTATGTGGGCTTATTAAAAGTTTGCCTATCTCTAGCTAGCACAACCTAAAATAAATACATTATTAATACAGCATTTAGAAAACAACAATAGTGAATACATGTGAAAACGGACCTTTAGATCATAAATTCCGGGCAAATCAAGAAAGCAGCTAACAATTGCTGCAACTTAATACTGTCTTCCCATTATCACTGATGCTTGCTACAATGCTATTAGGCAAATGCTCTATCCTCTCAATTCTAAGACAATCCATTTTTAGGAGGTACTTCATAATGCCTTTTCAGAAGACTTAGGAAATCTAGGATTTTATCTGAAAGATTTACATTAATTTTCCACCCTACTTAAATTTAAAAAGGGTTCATGCTTTTGGGGAAGTATCCTAGTCCCAAGGTGAGAGAACTATTTATGTTTTGGATCTTTCATTTAATCCAGGTCAAAATCCACTACTCTTCAATGGAAACCATCATTACCCTTATTCTACCTCCTTCTCCAGAGTAATCCCAACTCCCTTCCTGGTCAGTGAAGACTGCTCTTCACTCCATAGATTCTAATTAATTTTTCCTGACTTGTGTTTATTCTTTTTTTTTCCTAGTAGGGTAGAATCTAAGTTTGTCAAAATATAAGCAAAAAGTTAAAACTACTTATGTATTTATTGTTAATTCAGTACAGGATTTGTATGAAATACAGTCATGTATACACAATCACAATACTGGCAGCAATTTTTTAAAAAAGTTTATTTAGAAGGATCCAACACTCTTAGAGAAAGTATAAAGTATGTTTTAGATCATTAAGTTTAAAATAGGCAATTCATTCCATAGTTGCATGTGACCTATATATCACTGAAGATGTAGGTTTAATTTAATCAGAAAACCATGTGTTTAGATTGAAAGATAAACAAAATTTAAGTAAGAAAAATTAGAAATACTACTTCAATAATTAAAAATTGAAGATTATTTTGGTAACAATAGTAAAATTTTAAGCGGAAATAGTCAAGCATTAAATTGAAACAGAATAATCATGGCTCTTCTAATAATATAAATAACTAAATATTGAGAGAAAAAGAAACATAATGTAGACTGAGTTTATTTTGACTTGTTTCCAAATTTGACCCTCCTCCACAAGTTTCAATATACTTTTTATCCTTTTGGCACTGCAGTTTATACCATTAAAGACTTTATTAACCTATGAGTCTAATAGAGTATCAAAAAAAAAAATGTACACTCCAAAGAATACACTTTCATTAAATAACATTCAAGGGAAAGGAATTAAACTGAGATTTGATGACCTGTTTTCCCCAAAGAGACTTTTTTGAAGGAACTAATTCACATCTATTTATATTTGTTTTCTTAAAGTATACACTTACCTTTCCATGAGGAAAATTTAAGCAGTACTTTAAAAGTATCTACTTATTGACACTAAACTTTAGACCAGTTGGTAAGCTTCATGTTTTCTCTTTTAATAGACAGCTTTACATACTCAATTGAAAGCAACTTTATATTTTTAGCCCATATGTAGCAACAACAAGTAAGACAAATACTTAACTGATTCTACACAATGTTAATGTTTTTATCACATTGATCAACGCCACTGGTGTGCTAGAAATGTTTAGTAGCTAACACAAAGAAATTAAGGAAAAAAAAAAAAGCCTTAATTTTTTCACGTTTGCCAGTTTCCGAGGTATATATACTCCCACAACGGCCACTTTCAAGACACAACCTGACATCACCGAATATGTGGTTTGGAAAAGAGGAGCATAATTGGCTTATGCTGAGCTGATCTGAGCTAGTTACAGCACAACACTGGGTAAGTCCTTAATCATGGACTTTTGAAGAACAAAAACAATTCCATACCTAACATGTCTGCTTCTGCTACTGGAATTTTCTAGGGTTATTTATATTTTTATGATGTTTGCAGTAATAAGCTTTCAAGAGACATTAAGAGATAAAGATGATGTGTAAGCTACCCAGATAAAACAACTGAGATATCCAATCTAATAATATTATCATTTTTAAGTTGTTGCTTCTCTTTGTACCTATTTCTCTGCATTTTACTCCCACAAAGTTTTTTCTTGTTTGTTTGTTTTTGGTTTTTTTTTGTGTGTGGCTATTCGTTTAATGTTTACAGAAACTAAAATATATCATGTTTTGATAATTTGAGAATGTATCTTGAGGCCATTGAAGATTCTCTGATGGGTCAAAAGTACCAGAGAGGTACCATTATTCAGTACTTAAAGGATTTTGAGCATAATAACTTTGGTGAATGACAATTACATCCCACTTAGTGGAAAATTATGTTCTTTTTTTAACCTAATAATGAAAAAACACCGAAAAATGAATATTCACTATTCACATAGTTTTACTCATTTTGATCCTACATTGTTACAGGTATGTCATTTGAGAGGGAACAGAACAAAGCTTATTAACCTAATTTCATCATAACTAAGGAATAATAAAAATGTAAATGCAAAATTTAGGCTACTGACACTCTTATTTTACTTTAATATAACTAAATACATGCTTTGTATATATGTGAATTAAGATTAAACCATAAAATAGCTGTTCAGAATTTCCCATCAAGTGAAATTCCTTCCCTTCCATATATATATATTTGTATATTTTAAGTCCTATAATTTTCAGGTCTGAAAATAGTTCATGAATTATGATTTCCTCCCACCTTGAACATTCAAACATTCAAAAATCCATAGGCTAGACCTCATCCTAGAATTTTTTTTAATAACTTTACAGGCCTAGGTGATTTTGAACAGGCCTTGCCCTGACCATTAGATTTGATCTCAACCTAAACGCCTTTATCCATTCTCTACTGTTGCCGGTTCTAGCTGGAGCAAATTCTATTAATTTCAAGACTTGTTCAAATTCCCTTTACCCCAGCTCTGTTTACTGGTACCACTGTCGTTGGTAAACCATGTTCAGGACCAGCAGAGTTAAGGAGCTCTCAGAAACAGTATCAGACTATCTAACACCAAATCTCTGGGTACACACACTGAGCTTGAATTTGTTTTTCTTTTTTACCCTTGGAAATCAAAATATGTGAAGTTGTACTGTAAAAAGAACCACTCCACTGACCTTGAGGAAGCTGTCAAACACGAAAGGAATTTCTTCTTTTCTACAAGAAAGGAAATAACACAAAAATGACAGGTGCCAAGTATCTCTAAATGGTAAAATACATTTACAAATTTTCGAAGCTCTTTCTCTTTTCAAAGTTTGCCAGGATATGTTACTTCACTTCAGTCTTTGGCAGGTGGACATCCTTCAGCAATATGTTGGATGATATAGATATTCCCTGAACAATTATTTAGATTCAAGAAAGTTTGGCAGACGTGAAAGTCTTCTTTGACAAATTAACGACTTAAGGCAGCATTTCTAAATATTAGGTTAAATTATTTCAGAAACAACCCCCCAAAGTTTTAAAAATAAAAATTGATCAAGACCAATTTAATATGAGAATAGACAAATGCAAAAGTAAACATAATGATCACAAGAGGAATAAGTTTAACTTAGAATATCAAAAAAGAAAAAACAAAACATTTTTAACCTTTTTGCCTGATGACTGACATACTCTTAAGAGTACGCTCTCATTCAATAAATTATTGAAAAGTGTTTATATAAAGATACTGAATAAAAGAGGAAAATACACTCAATTATTTGTGATTGGCAATGATAGCAGTGTTTCGATGTTCCTCCATCAAATAACAAATGTAAAAATATCAAAAACATACATTGCTTAGGGTCTACATACTTTACCAGGAACACCTATTTTCATTAATCTCACAGGTATTGTGTCCTCAGAAATTGCATATTACAAAAGTTCACCATAAGCTATCAAACTGTTAATAGAAATAAGATCACAAACATTGTAAAGCACGGTGAATCTATGATATAGTCTAGGATACTGCCACGGTGAGCTTCGGCTGCTATAACAAAATATCATAAATTGTGTGGATTATAAATGACAGAAATGATTTTTTACAGTTCTGGAGGCTGAAAGTCTGAAATCAAGGTGCCAAGCATGATCAGATTCTGCTGAGCATTCTCCTGGGTTACAGACTACCTACTTATCCTCAAGTATGGCCAGGAGCAAAGAGAGAAAGCAAGCTCATTCCTGACTCTTACAAGGGCACTAATCCCATTTATGAGAGCTCCATCCTCATGACTTCATCTAATCCTAATTATCTCACAAAGACCACACCTCCTTATACTATCACACTGTGGGGGTAGGGTTTGGAGGATACAAACATTGAGTCCATAGCAGGTAACATACATAACTCTTCAATAAGTGCAGTTTATTCATGTGATTCCAGCAATTTTCCAATGATCCTTAAAAATGTGGGAATAACTGCATTACAAAAAAGGCAACTATGTGACATTCAAGTGCAGACATGGCAAGGCAATTACTATAAAAAAATAAAATAAGTCTAGAAATAACAGAAGACTTGTAAGGACCTTGGCAGTGTAGGGGATTCATGAAACCTCCGGGTTTATTTTTAAAAAAAAGAAAAAGCAGCCAAAATTTTTTCTGCAATTCCTTGTCTGTGATCACTGATCAAAAGTATAAAACAACTTCTTAGCTTCTTAACCTAAGTTTTGCAATCAGATGTCTTCATCAAGATTAAGGACCTTGCATGGGTATTAGCTATAAACAAGCTAAGGAGTTTAAGAAAGTAATAATATCAAAAATTAAATCATATTCTTATGGAAGACACAGGTGATTGACAAAACTACTAGAAATGACACCAAGTATTCTTTTTATATCTTGGATAGTTTAATTTCATTCTAGGTATATATCTCTAAAGAATATTCATTCAAAACATTCAGGAAAAGAGGTAGAGGTTTGTTCACATACATAAGGATTTATAAATGCTCATTTCCAAAGATATAAAATATCAAAGAAAAAAAAGAACTACGATGGTAAAAATCATCATGAAATGAATCTTTAGTCATGGGAATTACAGTAGATGATACATAGATTGAAAGATGATATGACAGAGATAGATAGATAGACAGATAGATAGTTGTAAAAATAGGATAAGATTATTATATTATTCTGAAGAATAGACCTAGGAAAATAAGTAGAAATAATAGGAAGCTCAGAAAAATATAATATAAAAAGTAGGGCCCTTGCTCACTGTCTCTCACTAATAAAGACAGAGAATTATCTATATGTAAAATATTACAAATGAAGTCTAGATAGCTATTTCTTAAAGTTGTATTTTAAAAAAAGATTTCTTAAATTATGCAGGAAACTGAAATACATAATCTCTAAAGTCTCTTTTAAATTCCTCCTAAAAGTGTTATTTGCAATATGGTTGCTACATAAGTTAGAAGAGTAGACATTCTATGTTATTTAACACTTAAAAAGCTTAGACAAATGGCTATTCAAGAAGTTAATACGATTCAAACGTAATGGGAAGCAAATCAGAATCTCAAACGAAAACTTCAAATTTTAAAAGTCAACTGTGTAACACCAAGAGTGAATGAAAATGCAAACTCTAAACTTTGGGTGCTTATGATGTGTCAGCGTAGGGTCATCAGTTGTAACTAATGCACGCTGGTAGGGCATGTTGATAATGGGGAGACTGCACACGTGTGGGGGCAGCAAGCATATGGGAAAACTCTGTCCCATCCCCTCAATTCTGCTGTGAACCTACAACTACTCTAAAAAACTAAGTCTTACAAAAGAAAAGTCAACAGCTGCAAGTACCAAAAATAAACTTAGAGCAATGCATGCAAGTAAAACCAATAAATAGTGCATTGCTATAAATGAAATGAAATCACTACACTGTCCTGGCATTTTTAGCTGAAATAAGTTTCAGAAAGCTTTATTCAAATAACAGGTGAACTGAATCATAAAACTGCAGTGACTGATTTGTTTTTCCTTGGGATGCCAGTAACCACTGAATATACTTCTTAATTTGGAAGTTTGTGTTTTATGTCTTCTTAGCTGAATATACTTTGCGGGAAAACTTCAGATTTTTAAAGTTAATTTTGGTCTCTGGTTGATTAATGTAAGAGTAATAGATTTTGCTCATGCATTTCCTTTTTCTTCACCTCTAAGGTGTCCATTCTAATCGAAGGCATAATTTCAGGCATTAGCCATCACATTATCAATAATAGTTAGTCATAGAATAAAGCCTAGTTAATTTTACATTTTCTATAAATGTGGTCATTCTGTTGGCCTCTACAGTCTTTTAAGGTATTTAATTGTCACCAGATGGTTAGACAATTGAAACTCATGAAAAATCTATAATATTGGCTTTAAGACTAAAAAGTTTGAATCTCTCCAATGATCATTTAGAGCAGGGGTTTGTGTAAGCCACATCTGGCCAAGGCCATCAGTTTAGGTATGGCATATGGCCATTTTCCATGCTACAAAGGCAAAACTGAGTAGTTAAAAAAGAAACTGTATGATCCACAAAGCTGAAAATATATACTGAAATAGCTTGTTGCCTGAGCTTTTGAGGGAAGCTTTCAGATAAGTCTTTAGACGTTGGTGTCTTCCTGGGCTTTTCTATCAACTTGCTGGACAGGCCAGAGTTGAACTAGCCACTCTACTGATTAACCAAGAATAGGCACTGTATTGGCATTAGATCATTAGATCATGTTCAGATCTACACGCTAGTCTATAGATGTATTTAATATTTAAATATTCTAAAAATTAGATCTTGTAGAAACTTTCAGATAATCCCAGACTGGATTTTTTAGAATTTTACTGAGTTGTAAAAACAAAATTCACTCTTCTGAGATATTCGCTCTAGGAGGCGTAATTCACTCTTCTACCTCTTCTCTCCCTCAACAGACACACTCAGTGTATGAAATTCAATAGATGTTAGCCAAATTGTTAACAGACCTACACTTTATTTCTTGGTTCTGTCTGCTGGAGTCTGATCAGGGAAGCAGAACACTATGAGTTTCATGGAATAACAAATGAAATGAGATTTTTTTTTTCACTTGAAATTGCATCTCATGCAATTGAGGGATGTGCTAGGGATGTAAAGTTCTGAAAAGGGTCAGAGGAAAGTCTTTATCAGCATGGAGCTGCTGGAACGGAAATGTGAAGAAGGCTATTGCAGAAGTCTATGGAGTCTGTTGGTTCTCTGTTGCTCCTCCCTTGGTGAGTTTGCTACAAAACATCTAGTGGTAGGCCTGAATCATTGCTAGTCAGCAAGACCTGCAGTTAGGAATGAGAACATGATGTGCTGAAGCGAAAAGTTGGCAGGCCGCTCTGTACTCTGTACCTATTCCTCACAGACTCTAACCAGCTTTAGTTAGTAGAGCCTCCTGACTGCTGCTGTATCATGCAGATTTCACTCATGACCAAACCCAACCTGGAATCATATACAAAAGAGAACACTGGGAAACATAGTTCATGTATTCCTAAACTGACAGTCTTAAACCATGGCACTGATGGTGTGTAAGAGAGCAATACAATTTTAAACTATTTGAAATTATGCATGCATATGTGTATAATCAGTCATTAATCAAATAAATATTTCAGGCCAATTAAGGAAACTTACCAATAGTAATAAATACATATTAGATGTTTACCTGAATGCCTTAATTAAGCAAAAAAGATATAAGATAGGGCAATATATAATCCTACAATTCTAAAACTCTGATTGTACTTCAAATATTTTGGAAAAAATAAATTTAAAAGTTATATAATCAGCTTTAAAGAAGGAATAAAATATAACCCATCCCTAGTAATAGTAATGATATTTCTATGCCATAGTAAAAACTTTCTTATATGGTCTAGGTCCTTGTTAAAAGGCTTATTTCTCCTCTCTTCAGTAAACAAAATGTTATCATTTTCCATGCAATATTTGTTTTACGTTAATTATTATGTTTCTTAATTTGAAGATAAAGATAATTTAAATTTAAGAGAGAAAATTCTAGACACTGTAGTTTATACTTATACGTTCAACAAAATCATGAAGATGGAAATGAGGAAATAATCTGGTACACATGGACAGATAGCATCTCTCAACAGAGTAGCTGCTTATGCATTTGATTGAAGGACTATGGAGAGGGCAAGAGACTTATGTTCCTAATATAATTCCTCACTCTATATGATGACTGGTAAACACAACTGGCCATTTTTTTCATTAAGCCAAGTATTTTTTTTTCTTTTTTTTTAATAGTAATCTTTTATTTATTTATTTATTATATTTATTTTTGGCTGTGTTGGGTCTTCGTTTCTGTGCTAGGGCTTCCTCTAGTTGCGGCAAGCGGGGGCCACTCTTCATCGCGGTGCGCGGGCCTCTTCACCATCGCGGCCTCTCTTGTTGCGGAGCACAGGTTCCAGACGCGCAGGCTCAGTAGTTGTGGCTCACGGGCCTAGTTGCTCCATGGCATGTGGGATCTTCCCAGACCAGGGCTCGAACCCGTGTCCCCTGCATTAGCAGGCAGATTCTCAACCACTGCGCCACCAGGGAAGCCCCTCATTAAGCCAAGTATTTTATGTCCCATTGAAATTTAAATATATTTGGAAGAATTAAATAATACTCATGATCTTAAATATACTATTCATATCTTCCATTCATTCATTCACACATTCATCAAATATGCAAATGTGGATGGGGTAGTTTGTGAGAAGGCAGAGTAGAAAGAAAGAGGTAGAAAAAGATAAATGATGATATATCAGTAAATATTTTGTATTTCTTTACAGCATGTTTTACCCATAGTGGCTATATAGCAAACACATCCATATGAAAGAAGATCAGTATGTTAAAAACTATGACCATGGTGACTTTATAGAAAGTCTCTCACTTTTCCTGGGAGTTCTCTAGAAAAATGACTGCATAAAGAACTCAGAGTTCTTGTAAATAGCTTTCAAATTCTCCCAATTGCAGCTGCTCATTTCAAGCCAGAAGTAATGTGCAGCTATATTTTAAATGCCAGAATTATATGATAATTCTGAAATATCAATTCTATTTCTGTCCTACAAATACTTGTAAAGTAAATTTACTCAAGGACACTCATTGAACAGATTATTTGTGGACTTCAATTTTCTCTAACTGGATGTTATTCATTGATCTTTTTACCAGCTTTTTTCCCCTCACGTTGCAATGTTGATTAAAGAAAATTGTTATTTGAGATGCAGCATTGCTATTTTCTGTTTCTAAGGAACAGAAAATATCATTGCCATTTATTTTCTAAAAGGATTGAAATGTGTGGGATGACAAGGAATCTGTCCAATTTGCTATTATACTCAGCAGCTGCATACAAACATTATGTTAAGGGAATGTAACTATAATCAATTATAACGTTATTTCCAAAACAATTTTCATTGTAGTCCATCTCACTTAATATATCGCCCTCATTCATAGTATGGACAGAGATAGACTAGGCAAAATAATAAAATAGCAAAGTTATAAAATAATATGTTGAATACAAGCACAATATATAAAATACATATGCAAAAATAAATCCCATGCACCATGGACTAAATTTTCTCAAATCACTCATTATATGAAGAATATCATATAACAAATAAAAATATGATTTTACTGATCTTGACTGAAAATCTTTTCTTTAAAATTGGCTTCTTCGAACTTTGTTATGTGCTATTTAATGTAATCTTGTGATTACTAACCAGATTTTTGCCTTTATCATTTATAGTGCATACTGCATTGTTCCATCCTTATTCCCTATGAAAGACCAACACACTAATTCACTAGTTTCTGGGAAAGTCTTTCATTCATGTTTGCATTTGTATCTATCATTATGAATTGCCTTTAGCTACACAAAAAGCTGTCTTACTCAAAGTTATCAATGGGAAGCCTGTGGCTATTATATATGGCTCTGTACAATATGCAGGCACCACCCAAAAGTGACCAAACGAGGAACAGAAGGAAACTTCCTCAACATGACAGAAAACCCATAATTAATATCATACTCAATAGCAGAAGACTGAAAGCTTTCCCCCTAAGAAGGAACAAGAAAAGTAAGCTCACTTGTGCCACTGCTGTTTAACACTATAGTGGAAGGTGGAAGTTCTACCAAAGCAATCAGATAAGAAAAAGAAATAAAGGTATCCACATTGGAAAAGAAGTAAAACCATTTCTACCTGCAGATGACATGATTATGATATATATCCCCAAAGAATCCACAAAAAGACTATTAGAACTAATAAATTCAGAAAATTTTCAACATATATCATCAGTATACAAAAATCAGTTTATGTCTATACATGAGCACTGAACAATCAAAAATGAAAGCAAACTATTTCATTTGCAATAGCATCAAAAATAAAACATCGCTTAGGAATGAACCAAGCAAGTGTATGACTTGCACACTAAACCTACAAAATATTGTTGAAAAGTATTAATAAGATCTAAATAAATGCAAAGAGCCTTTATGTTCATAAACTGGAAGACTTAATATTGTTAAAATGTCAAAAAAAAAAATGTCAATACTTCTCAAAGTGATAAACAGATTCAATGCAATCTCTATCAAAATTCCAATTGTCTTTTTTTACAAAAGTGACCAAGCTGCTCCTCAAATTCATATGAAATTGCAAGGGACCCAAAATATCCCAATCATCTTGAAAAAAACAGAATAAAGTTGGTGGACTCACACTTCTCAATTTCAGAATATACTACAATGCTATAGTAATCAAAATAGTACTGTAGTGGCATAAGGACAGACATACAGATCAATGCAATATAATTGAGAGTACAAAAGTAAACCTGTATTCCAATAGTGAATTGATTTTTAACAAAGGTGACATTCAGTTGGAGAAAGAACAGTCTTTTCAACAAATGTTACTTGGATACTTAGAATTCCACATGCAAACTCCTGAAGCTGGATCTGTACCTCACATAAATAGAAAAATTAACTCAAAATTTATCAAAGAACTAAATGTAAGTGCAAAAACTATAAAGTCGCTAGATGCAAATGCAGATTTAATCTTCATGACCTAGGATTAGGTAACAGTTTCTTAAATATGATACCAAAGTTACAAGCAGGGAAGAAAAAAAAAACTGTACATTGAAAGACACTAGCAAGAAGTTGAAAGACCTTCTTAAAATCTTTTTTTTAATAAAATGCCCTTAGAAAGTTGAATGAAATTAAGGAGAAATATTTACAATTTATCTAAGTGATAAGGGTCCTGTATTCAGAATATAAGAATATATAAAGAACTCCTGCAAGTCAACAATAAAAAGATATACAATCCAATTAAATAATTCACTTAAATAAGCACTTCTCTAAAAATATATAATTGACCAACAGGAATTTGAAAAGATGTTCTAATTCATTGAACATGAGGAGACGCAAATCAAAACCACAATGAGATACCAGTTCACACCCACTAGCATAACAACAACAATAATAATAATGAATAATAACAATGAAATGAACAAGTGTTGGTGAGGATGTAGAAAAATTGAAACTATCATACATTTCTGGTGGGAATGTAAAATGGTGCACTGACTTTATAAAACAGTTTGGCAGTTCCTCAAAAGTTAAACACAGAGTTACCATGTGACCCAGAAATTCCAATTTTATATATACAACCTATGAGAACTGAAACCATGTTCACACAAACACTAGTGAATAAATATTTATAGCAACATTATTCATAATAGTGATAAAAGTAGAAGCAACTCAAATGTTCATCAAATGATGAATGGATAAATAAAAAATGGAACACTGGGGCTTCCCTGGTGGCGCGGTGGTTGAGAATCTGCCTGCCAATGCAGGGGACACGGGTTCGAGCCCTGGTCTGGGAAGATCCCACACGCCGCGGAGCAACTAGGCCCGTGAGCCACAATTACTGAGCTTGCGCGTCTGGAGCCTGTGCTCCGCAACAAGAGAGGCCACGATGGCGAGAGGCCCGCGCACCGAGATGAAGAGGGGCCCCCACTTGTCGCAACTAGAGAAAGCCCATGCACAGAAGCGAAGACCCAACACAGCCATAAATAAATAAATTAAAAAAAAAAAAAAGGAACACTATTCAGCTATAAAAAGGAACAAAGTACTAAATACATGCTGCACCATGAATGAATCTTGAAAATACTATGCTATGGGCAAGAAATCAGACACAAAAGGCCACATACTATATGATGATTCCATTTAGATGACAGGTAGGAAGGGGCACATCTTACACACAGAGAAAGTAGATTAGTGGTTGGCAGGGGCTTCGGGGGAGGAGGCAATGGGCACTGACTGCTAATAGGTATGGTGTGGGATTTCTCTGGAATTTGCTCTGGAAAATGCTCTTAACTATATAGTAGTGATGGTTCTACAACTTTGTGAATACACTAAAAACTAATGAATTGTACACTTTAAAACAGTTAAAATGGTGAACTTTATAGTATGTGAAGTTCATCTCAATAAAGAAAAGCTCACTTCCATTAAAATTTCATTCCACTGTTATTGCCAGTTAAAAGCCCATGTTCTTAACATTTCCTGCAAAGTTACTCTAATGCACCCATATTGTCCACCTGCCTTATAAAACAATATTCCCATCTAGCCCACGGCTACCTTTTGCTTAGCTAATTGGTTCCATACTCCCCTACTTGACTTTCAAAGCCCTTTAGCTACTGTCTACTTCATAATTTTCCAAGATTTTATCCACAACCCAGAAACAAACTCAATCAAGTCATACTAATCTCTTTGCAGCTTACCTTTAACGATTTAATTCCTATATCCCTGCAGTATATTGCCATTATTTCTAAGAATCACTTCTTTCCTCTTATCTGCTTACAGAAATCTACAAAGTCTACAAAGCATTTAATTACCTCCATATAGTTTTTTAAAAACAATTAAGCCCGTATTATCCTCTTATATTAGTCAAATTAAATAACACGTTTTATCTACTAATAATTTTCTGTAGTAAGTTAATAAACAATTTAAGTACATGGGAAATACATCTGAAATAGCTACTATAAGTGCCTGAGATAGCTATAAAGAGGAATCTTGAAAAATAAAGAGAATACATGTACACAGAGAGGTTACTTAACCCTGAAGCCGAACCTGCCATAACATTAACTACCAGTGCCCCAAAGCCTAGAATTTTAGTTTTATTAGTTCCATGCAGCAATCAAGAGATAAGTCAAAAACCTGATCATTAATGGACTTTGAATTAGAGATGCTCTTTAAATAGCCAGGGCCGCAAAAATGGCACTTTCTATGGGTAAACTAGTAGTAATAGGAGGATAAGGATGGGGAGGGGGAGGGGAAGGGGAGGATAAGGATTGGGGGGAGGAGGGGGAGGAGGAAGAGGAGGAAGAGGAAGAGAAGCAGCTGCTACGGAACTGCTGGTGTCAGACTTGGCTTTGGGTAAAAACAAAAACAAAAGCAATTCTCCCCATTCCCTGATAACTGTTAGCACAAGTTGAATTCCCATGGAAATATAAATCCAGAATTCATCATAACTTTTAATCACTAGAGCTAGAAACAGATGGTTTAACTTAATTTGGTCCAGAATTGCTATTGCTTTCAGGTACCTAGAAGAAGTAATGCAAAACCTATCAGAAGACAGTCACTTAAAACATGACCCCAAACATTTTTTTAAGGTCACATATGGTCACAATAAAAAAACACAGACGCAAAAAACATGGAATAGAAGTCTTACTTACTGACAGATAAATAAAATAATAAACAAGAAGAATCTAACTATATGTATTTGAGATATTAAAAGCATTGTTATCAGAAAATACATTAAATGTTTATTTCAGATATGTTAAGCTATAAGAGGAGGCTAGACACAAAAATGGATTGCTCTAAAATTTTTTAAAAGTATGTTTCCATCAATAGTAATTACATTTTTGCATGTAACAACAACGCTAATTTATATGTTCAGGAAATGAGACTTGAAAAGAGGAGAATTTTTCTTTTATTGGGTTAAAAACAGTGATTAATACCTGAGTACACCTAACAGAAGAAGAGAGGCAATAATTCATAGAAAAAAAAGTCTGATTGATTTTCTCAAAGATGGTCTGGATTCCAGGAAATTATTGAAAAGAACACTCTGAAAGCTTCTGATGTATAATCCATAATAACAGTCCATAATAATAACATTTAAAACATTAGATGATTACAGGAAAAAGAGAGGAAGACTAATTGGGATGAAATACCAGGAAAATGTATGTACAATATTTCTGACTTTATTGTATCAGTTACAAGGTGACACAGTTACTGCTAGATGGTGATATAGTTATTCCTTCTGTCCCTAGAGCTCCTGCTTAGAATATGTTAGAGAATTACAGGAAGCAAGAGAAACACTAAGGTACAGAACAGAGAAAAAATAGGTTAAATCCAATCCAAGCCCCGTAGGATAGGAAAACAAAATTGCTTAGTTTAAAAAAAATAAATAAATCTCTGGACCACAAAACAATCTGAAGGGAATAGTAATAAAGGTACTGCAATTCAATCCAACAAACAAGGCAAACAAAAATGTGACCAACTTAAGAGGAGATACAGGGCTTCCCTGGTGGTGCAGTGGTTAAGAATCTGCCTGCCAATGAAGGGGACACGGGTTCGAGCCCTGGTCCGGGAAGATCCCACACGCCACGGAGCAACTAAGCCCGTGAGCCACAACTAGTGAGCCTGTGCTCTAGAGCCCATGAGCCACAACTACTGAGCCCGCATGCCACAATTGCTGAAGCCCGCGCGCCTAGAGCCTGTGCTCCGCAAGAAGAGAAGCCACCACAATGAGAAGCCCGCTCACCGCAACGAAGAGTAGCCCCTGCTCGCCGCAACTAGAGAAAGCCTGCGTGCAGCAATGAAGACCCAACGCAGCCAAAAAATAAAATAAATTAAATAAATAAATTTAAAAAAAAGATGAGATACAGATTTTTAAAACTCAGTTATGCTTAACTACAAAGGGTAAAGGAAAAATGGAACACAGCAGGCGTGTTCTACAACCACAGAAAAATGTATGGCAGAAGGGACTCTTTCTACTCTTTGAAACCCTGAATCACCAAAGGTTTCTAAAGGCTTGGGATGATCAAATCTGCGGAAAGGCAAAGTATCAGCGAAGACCATCTGGCAGAAGTGGCGATTCTCACTAGGTCCTTGGGAGCCCAGGTTCTGCAGGCATCATCGATAGCAGCTTCATTTCAAGAATGCACGAAGAAGTCTCATGCTGAATCAAATGCAAATGCTCAAGGGAGGCCTTCCCTATCAGATAAATACTACATACCTAGGAAACTCCACTCCAAAAATTCATGGGAGCAGATACTGTAGCACAGGGTTAAAAATGCACTGGGTCTCTGAGGAAGGAGAAAAACAGAAGAAAATACAGGATTTGAGATATGTAATAAAAGCACTTTGTGAATGGAGAGTTGGCTGCTACAGATGCAATTTACTCTGCATAGTGGAGCGAGAAAAGAAAATGTCACCTGACAGAATTCACACTCAATTTAGCATTGAAGTGCCTAAAACAAAAAGCTCAAATATAAGTGGAAATTTAGAAGTTATAAATATGCAAAGTGGCAAATAAGAGCAGAGTTCATCACTGCGCATTTCTAAAACTTTTAAGGACACATAAGTATATCAAATGACGAGAACTGCTATGCACAGAAGGATTTTAAATCACTTTACATGATTAAGTGAACTTCCACACTTAACTTACTGACTGCCACCTCCCAGTAAGTTAAATTTCCCAGGCTTGAGTAAACCGTCAGATTTTTTTTTTTATAAATTTATTTATTTTTGGCTGTGTTGGGTCTTCGTTGCTGTGCACGGGCTTTCTCTAGTTGCGGCGACCGGGGCCTACTCTTCGTTGCGGTGGTCAGGATTCTCATTGCGGTAGTTTCTTTTGTTGCGGAGCACAGGCTCTAGGCATGCGGGCTTCAGTAGTTGTGGCACGCGGGCTCAGTAGTTGTGGCTCACGGGCTCTAGAGCGCAGGCTCAGTAGTTGTGGCTCACGGGCTCAGTTGCTCTGTGGCATGTGAGATCTTCCCAGACCAGGGCTCGAACCCACGTCCCCTGCATTAGCAGGTGGATTCTTAACCACTGCACCACCCAGGGAAGTCCTGTCATAGACTCTTGAGGCCAAAACATTTTCCCAACTCGCAGGAGTCCTCTATTTACTGCTTTTGCCAGAGATTTCATTGAGTCTCCACTATCAACTCTTATAAAAGTAGCATCTTTCTGTATTGTTCTATGCCCTGGTTCTGAAAACATCATTTTGTTTGAGATAACGGCTCTAGTCATTCTTCCTTGAGTTTTCTCAATATCATAGGTGTGGAGTGATGCTTTGATAGTTTTGATTTGGAACTTAAAGGTTGGGGCTGTTGAGAGTCTTGGTACTAAAGAACTTCAATTTTGAGGTTTTAACTAAACTGCCTCATTTCCTTAGTAGACAATTCAGGCTGCAGTCACTGATGAAACAAAGCTTCAGGATTAAAGCCTTTTGAATTTAACTCCCATATACCTTATTGTACCAGGAAAGGAGGATACAGTGTTTAAACTTACATTACTCTATGGGAATTTGATAATGGGGGAATACTGTTAATGTTCAAATTTGTATAAATCCAATGTCTTGTGTGCATGCAACAGAAACTAATATTGAATTAATGGAAGAGTATCAGGATACATGGGATCATGGGAGCAGGAGCTGGAAAATGGGTAAGAATCAAGGTGACTTCTGAGGAAGAAGAGAAAGAAGTCCAACAACCATGTTTTAACTAGAAGATACTGGTGGACATCACAGCTGGAAATACCTAATGCCACATACTATTGCACTTGCCATGCAACACTGTTATAGTTGCTTTTAATGAATTCTAATAATTTCTTTCTATGTGTCACCTACTCCAAATTCAATTTTACGCTCTCCAGAAACACTGAATTTTCTAAGCCTAGGTCCTATGCCAATACCCTGCCTGCTGGGAGTTAGATGGGACAGAGAACAATGAGCTTTCCCTTTTTGATTTGTGTTATAGTGGTTGGCCCTTTAATTACAGTAATATTAAATACAAAGGATTTAAAAAAAGATTTTTCCCAAAGTAGTTGTGAAGTTGGATTTTTATCAGCCCTTTAAACACATACACATATACACACAAACACAAACACACAAATAAATATGTAATATATATTTTATAAATTTAAATTTTATATTATATAAATATATTTATAAAATAATTATGCAAATATATTTATATAAGTTTTATATATTTCAATGTACATTTAAATAATATGTATTACATGTAGAAATATACATTATACATATATTATTCTCTGTTCCTTTCACTGTTGAATAACCATACATACCATCCTTCCAAATCCCAGACTTAACATAAATAAAAAATTCTGCCAAATGTGTCCCCAGTGAAGTAGATACTAAAATGGAGCAGAATTGCAAAAGCTTTACAGGGAGCAACAATTTTCAAGAAAACAGAAAAGAACAGGCCAGGCCAGATGAAGGCATTAGACCATCATACCAACCCAAGAGTCTCTGCCAGTGCAGCTGGGCGCTCCAGAGCAAAGGCTGCCGGTCAGAGGAGTGTCTCACCGGACACAGAGGGCTAGGCCCTTGCTTAACCTCTTTGTTCAGTCATTGGCTGGAAGCTTTCTGGAAAAGAGCAGGACCTTGTTTGAAAACTGAGGCAGGCCCTGCAAAGTCTCACAGCGCGAACCTCAATTAATCATTATCCTAGCAGATATTAGGCAGCATATCATTTTTTGCAAGGGGTTAGAAGTCTCCATCTCTGTGTGACCTAATAAGCTCCAAAACAGCATAATACAATGATCCTTCTATTATGGATATCAAACTCACATTTAATCCCAAGGAAAATCAACCCAATACTGTATTAATTTCGGCATTAGGTTCACAAGTTAGGATTTTTATATAATTCCTATTTCTATTCTAATATCATCTCAGTCCCATATTTTTATATTGCAAGTCACATCTAAATTTGAAATTTAATTGCCATCAACAGACTCTAAAAGAGATTGAGGAAAATAGAAATTTTAAAAGGGCAGTGCTAATACGTATAAATATATATATATACACACACACACATATTATATATGAAAAATATATAAATTAAGAAAAAATCATGTGGTATTTTTTTTGTTTTTTTTTAATGTTGGCCTTGGCCTGGCTGGTTTTTGTGTCTATTTCTAGTCACCAATTAAACTTTTTTTGTCTTCAGGTAGCACAGAATGTCAAGAATCTATAAAAATAAAAGCACATATGTAAGCATAAAAAATTATTAGCATTTTAGCATTTTATATTAACATATTAGGATAAAGCCCTTATAAATGGTTCAAAAAGAAAAAAAAGACACAATCACCTTTTCTTAAAGAGCAATTTATATAAGAACAAATTCAAGTGGCTACAAACCATATTACTAATGCTTATATTCAATACTGTAAAAAATTGCTAATTGAGATGAAAATAAGTTTCAGTTAGCTCTTTTTCAAAAATTAAAATTATAGTAAGACTGCCTGCTTGTTTTTAATACTTGCTAATAATTTTATAAAAGCTAAATATATATAAAATATTTGTATAACTGTCAATGGCATATCATCACATTAAAAAAATAAGTTGCAGAGTGATTCCGTTTCAATGAAAAAATACTTTAAAGAACATGTTATTTGTACATATGTGTATACGAGTCACGTATGATGTGCTCCTGATGAACTGAATGCTGTGGAGGGGCAGGGCTTGACTTCTGAGGCTAGGTTAGAAAGGCAATGCTGCTTCCACCTTGCTCTCCCTTGTGGGATACTCGTAGACAGCAGCCACCATGTTGGGAGAAAACTCTGGTCACAATAAGAGGCTCCTGCTTGTAGGTATAGCTAATTTTCCAGTGGAGAGCCAGCTCATTCTCAGAGAATAAGCCCTCAGATGATTCCAGTCTGCAGCCTTTTAGCCACCTCAGGTAATGCTCAGTGGAAGAGTTTATAAACTGACCCCCGTGAACCCTCCACAATCTACCTTATGTTGTCGTTGTTTTAAAACATTAAGTTTGTTAAGTATTTATTTATTTTGAGACAGACAATTAGAAAACGTGTATATCCCATCAATTAAATGTTACATCATGAGATATAAACACATTTAATTTCGCAAAGTACTACTACTATGTGCTCCTGAATAGCTGGAGATTTTGATTCTAGAAGCAGTGCAAAAAGTTTGCCACTTTCTCATATTCACATGAACACTTTTGGAGGTAACTTTCCAATTTTTTTCTACGTAATGGATATAATGTGGGACATAATTATCGCTTTGATTTGTATTTCTCTGATTACAAATGAAACTGACCATTCCTTTCTGCATTTATTAACTATTCATCGTTTCATTATGTAACATGTTTATGCATAAAATGTGCCTATTATTCTTCTGTTTTTCACTGTTTTGTTGATTTGCAGACATTCCTTACTTTTCTAGATATGATCTGGTGTCATGTTTGGCTGCTGCAATTATCTTACTCAGCTATCTAATGACTATTTTTCACAAGTGTCTTCATGAAGTGAAAGCCTTAGTTTTGATACTTTAAAAGTCTTTCTTTATCTTTCTCTCTCTCTCTCTACATTATGCTTTTGCTTCTGAAGTACTTGTTAACATTTTTTTCCCATTCCAGTTCACACATTTTTACTCTACACTTTTTTCTCTTTCCTTTATCTTTCACATTTACGTCTTCATTTTACATAGATTTCATATTTATTTACGCTGTGATTTTTCAACAAGTACATACATTACTTTATAAAGAAATGATTATTTAACAAGTATGAATTTCATAAAAATCCAAACAAATCTATCTCCTATCTTCTGTTTTTTCACCATAGGTAGAATCACCACATTCTTTGAGATCTACATATTAGAAGGCAAGGAGTTCTAGTGGTAGGACTTGCAAGAAAATATTTATTTCATTTATTCACATATTTTAAACATAACTTGGCTTAATCGATTTAAGCAAGGCAGGGGATGCATTTCCTTGAACTGGTTTTCATATATTTTTTATCCTGTTGTACTTCTTCAAGAAGTCAGTAAAAAAAAAATCTCAGAATTATTCACAAATTCAACACTTGCTTGATTACAAGGAGCACACTGCTGCTATGGTCCTGAACTTGATATTTTTTCCACCTGTGATTGTAAATAGTATTCAATTTAAATGAATTCCACACATATGTTCAAAATAATTTTTAAAAGGTTATTTTCTAGGCAATACAGTATTTGTAAGAAAGACTAATAAGTCAATATTTGAGTATTTTCTATTCATCATTAGTGTTTTTCACCTTTGAGTAAATTAACTTTTTATTGTAGTAAGATTATGATGTTCACAACAAACAGTATGGCTAAAGTACAATAAGAATGCATCTATGATTTTCTAGACTAAAGAAAAGGACCAAAACCCACAACTGTATTTGTTTACAATTTACAGAACACTTCCCAATACATTTTGTTTTGTCCTCACAACAACCCTGGGAGGAAGATGTATTTAGTATCATCATTTTACAACTGGCCAAACTTTTATAAAAGTTATATTATGTATCTGCAATCACAGTGAGTTGACTACTAGGATTAAAACCTCAGTCACCAGATTCTATATCATGTTGGGAAAGGTCAGGTAAAGGTAAAAGTAGCATTTATGGGAAACTTAAAAATGGTATAGATAGGAACAGAGAAAGTGTGGTTAATGAGTACTTTGGCAGCCAAATGGGGAGGATGGACTAAGAATTGGTCCTGATATGTCCAGGGAAGGAATATAGGCAATTTGATACAGCATTATACCATGAATCAGAAAACTTGGGGTTATGTCCTCTTTCACTGTGACCTTGACCACGTGACATTTAATTTCCCTTGGCAACAGTTTCCACATCTACAAAATTTACAGTTTGATCAATATATTCCTCTAAATCAGTCACCACTTTACAACTTCATTTTGGAATGGATATGATTAATAACAAAGTCAATTTTTCAACAATGCAGGGATTATATCTGTTCTATGGTGACAGAGTAATCAGATACATAGCAGAACTTGAGGAGTGACAAAATCTCTCAAAGTATCTATCCCCTTTCACGGATCTTGACATCCATGCATTAGATGTATACATCATTTCAGACATTAAAATATCTACTAGCATACAAGTATTTTCAGCAAGTGATACTACATTATACTATTACTATCCATAAACAACTCTGGTTAGAATAAACGATTTTTGATCATCAGACACTGATTTAGCTAGTTCAAATAAGTCCCAAAAACTGAGCAGGAACAAACACCCAGTGATGCTAAAGGATAAAGAATACAGAATGTTCAATGTTAAACATTTTCTAATTTTCATGGAGTCTCACCTTAACAAAATGAATTTTTAAAAAATCCTTCAAACCTAAGAACCAGAAACTTTCCTTTTCCTAATCATGATTCTGAAACATTTCATGCTCATGGGTGACATATTCACTCGAATGCACAGAAGTTTGATTCTGCCCAATACATTCCACGCGTATCGTCACTGTGACAGCAGACGATTCCTCTTAAATCCTACTGTTATTTGTTCTCTTAATAGATAAATTTACCCACTGCTGTTTTATTTTATTTTGGTTTTCAGTAGTCCCCCTTAGCTTCTGTGATTTACTTGTAACATTACTGACTACTCCATCTCGACCATGAGTGTGAGTTACTTTCACTGTTCATCTTGTGCATTTAGATGGGCCTAGTAGGCCCTCTATGCTTCTGACTTCCCAACAATGATAATAAGCTCAATCAGACCCAAAGTTTCTCCAAAAAAATACATTTTAATACCCCTTTACCCCACTTCATACCCATAAAGATGGAAAGTAAATTAATGGTTACCTTGGGATGGGGTGAGAGAGGAACTGGGAGATATGGGGTGTCTTTTGGGGGTGATGGAAATATTATCAAATTAGGTAGTTGCACTAACACACATTAAAAATATATCAAACACCACTGAATTACAAACTTTAGAATGGTTAAAATGGTGAATTTCCATTTATGCTAATCTCACCTAAAACAAGTATCTAAAACATTTCATCTAAAACAATATATAAATAAACTGGGAAATGTTCCGAAGCTTGAAGGACCTTGAAAATATGGCACCTGAAGGTAGGAAGCACAACAAAAAAGTGTTAATAAAAGCTGAGGAAAAAATGACCCATGCTGCGAAAAGGTGGAAGTTTGACAACACCGTTACCTACAATAACATGGAAAATAAAGTTTGTATAATGAACTTGTCATTGTGACTAAATAGTTTCAGAGATATTTAGATATCTTAACATCTTCAACCTGCAAGGTGCTAATTGGCTTTTTCTAACTGTCTTAAGGTAATATATGAGAAAAGAGACACAAAGTAAGAAGGAATATAAATGTTTTAGAAGAATTTAGAGCTATTAAGGATATTAAAGAGTCTTTCCAGTTAAAATATGTGTTTTAAAAAAGAAGTGTCTTTTAAGAAAAAGATGAAACTCAGGGTGCTACCACTAAAAAAAAAAAAAAAAAGAATAGTCTCAAGATTTTTTAAATACCTCATAAATACTGACGGTGTTATTTCATAGACAATTTCAGCAAAAAAAAAAAAAAATTCAGAGAATCTTAAAACATGCCTCTTCAATCTTCTTGTTAGACACGAAGTATTCTAAGAATGCTAAGGGTTTTTTCCACATAAACCTGATTTTCATCCTTATTTATATAAGGGTTGGTGCTGGAGAGTTACAGGGAATAAAATGGGATGGGGGTCTCTCAGTTCTCAACTTAGCATAGGCATTTAGCAGTGAGAAGGCTACTTAACTTCTAACAGTATTCGTGAGGAAAAGGAAGAAAGACTCAGAGGTCAGAGCCAAGAGTTGAAGAAAATCCTTTCTAGAAAGCATGGGTATTGATGAAACATGGCTGGCTGGACACCTGAACTACTATGAAACAGTGTCTCCCCAACCTGCAACCCTTTAAACGCAGGTATTTGTTGCAGTTATCCTGTTCTTTTCTCAACATTATATGTTGGATGCTTTTGAGTTCACAAGTTTTTGAGACCAAACAAATGCACCTAAGATGTTAAACACAATGAGCCCATCTATACCTTGACCTTATTTCAATGATGAAATCTTGAACTTTTCAACAATGACATAATTAGAAGAGACGGAAGGAGGGAACGTATTTTTCACATGGAAATGAATTATTGTGACAAGAGGGTGAACAAAGCTATCTAATTTTTCCCAAATTCTTTCCTTCCCTGTACAAGCCCCAGGATCTAAGATTATGCTGTAACAATCTGATGAAGAGATTGTGACAGAAACGATATTCAGAGACTTCTGATCGCAGGCCTTAAAATGATAGGAAGAACCTGCTTATTTGCATCTGGAAAACTTGATCTTGGGATGCTTCTCTTGGAACCATACCATATGAAGAAGGAACGGAGTGGGAAATAGAGGCAGTCTGGCTGACAGTGCCAGAAGGGCTCCCACAGCATCGACTATCGGTCTGCTGATCTCTGCGCATGACTGCAGCCAAAGCATCATTCAGTAGTGCAGAAGACTCAGGTGCACTGAGTCTAGGCACAGATTATAACACATAATAAAACAGTTGTTTTAAGGCACCAACTTTTAGGATTTTATACAGCAGTAAGTCATTTAAATATCCACTCACAGTAGAATGTATAAACAAACTGTTTCACAGTCATTCAACAAAATATGAGAATGCATAAATACAGCCATATGGAAGGGACTCACAACCATGATGTTAAATAAAAGAAGCCAGACACAAAATGGTGCATGCTGTTTGCTTCCAATAAGAAATTATTCCAAACCAGGCAAAATTAATCTAGGATGTTAGAAATCAGGATATCAGGTACTCCTGGGAAGAGGCAGTGACTAGAAAGGTGAACATGGGGGGCCTCTGGGGACCAGGCAATGTGTCAATATTCTTTGTTTTGACCTGGGTGCTGGTTACAAGTGTGTTTTGAGTTATGAAAACTCATCAAGCTGTGTACTATGCTCTGTTAACTTTTCTGTATATTTGGTAATATTGAGGAAAGTTTATATTTGACTTTAAAACTTGTAGTGGTATAAAATATCATACCTATCCGATTGGCAAAATTTAAAAAGACTGATAAAGCAAAATTGCAGCAAGTATTTGCAAAAACAGAAATATATTTTCACTGCTGGAACATGCACAAACTAATACAACCACTTTAGAAAGAAATTTGGCAATAGATAACATTTGAAAATGTACAAGGCCCACCCAGAACTTTGCAATCTACTTTCACCCAAATGCCTTAGTGAAGACGGTGCAGGTAGGTGTGCATTAGGAAGTATGTACGGGAATGTTCACTGAAGCATTCAGTAGCATAAGATATTTAGAAAAAGAAAACAACTACTCATCCATAAATAAAAGAATGGTAAAGCAAACTGGAGTATAATTGTAAACTTGAATACTATATGACTATTAAAATGAATAAATTAGAATTAAATATATCAATATGAAGATATCTCAAAAGCACAAAATTTAAGAAAAAGCAAGATGCAGACTGATATAATTTATAAAATATTTAAAACAAAAATACAACACTTTCTTATAACTTTTTATGGATACAAAGACATTTGGTGACTGTATAAAAATACTTTTGTGGGTTACAGTAAAAACAAAAGTCAATATCTTTAAGGAAGGAACAAGAGAACAGAATAGAAGAGAGGAATGCATGGGTGTGAATCGCATCTGTAATATTTAATTCCTAAAAGATAATCTGAAGCACACATGGCAAAATATTAAGATTTGATGAGGGAGGGATTAACCAAGATGGCGGAGTAGAAGGACGTGCTCTCACTCCCTCTTGCGAGAGCACCAGAATCACAACTGGCTGCTGGACAATCATTGACAGGAAGACCCCGACTTCACCAAGGAGGATACCCCACGTCCAAGGACAGAGGAGAAGCCACAGCGAGACGGTAGGAGGGGCGCAATCAGAGTAAAATCAAATCCCATAACTGCTGGGTGGGTGGCTCACAGACTGGCGAACACTTATACCACAGAAGTCCACCCACTGGAGTGAAGGTTCTGAGCCCCACGTCAGGCTTCCCAACCTGGGGGTCCGGCTACGGGAGGAGGAATTCCTAGAGAATCAGACTTTGAAGCCTAGTGGGAATTGATTGCAGGACTTTGACAGGACTGGGGGAAACAGAGACCCCACTCTTGGAGGGCACACACAAAGTAATGTGTGCATCGGGACCCAGGGGAAGGAGCAGTGACCCTGGGGGAGACTGAACCAGACCCACCTGCTGGTGTTGGGGGGGTCTCCTGCAGAGGCGAGTGGTGGCTCTGTTTCACCGTGGGGATAAGGACACTAGCAGCAGAGGTTCTGGGAAGTTCTCCTTGGCGTGAGCCCTCCCAGAGTCTGCCATTAACCCCACCAAAGAGCACGGGTAGGCTCCAGTGTTGGGTTGCCTCAGGCAAAACAACCAACAGGGAGGGAACCCAGCCCCACCCATCAACAGTCAAGTGGATTAAGGTTTTACTGAGCTCTGACCGCCACAGCAACAGGGAGGGAACCCAGCCCCACCCATCAACAGCCAAGTGGATTAAGGTTTTACTGAGCTCTGACCGCCACAGCAACAGTCAGCTCTACCCACCACCAGAGCCTCCCATCAAGCCTCTTAGATAGCCTCAACCACCAGAGGGCAGACAGCAGAAGCAAGAAAAACTACAATCCTGCAGCCTGTGGACCAAAAACCACAGTTACAGAAAGATAGAGAAGATGAAAAGGCAGAGGGCTATGTACCAGATGAAGGAACAAGAAAAAACCCCAGAAAAACAACTAAATGAAGTGGAGATAGGCAACCTTCCAGAAAAAGAATTCAGAATAATGATAGTGAAGATGATCCAGGACCTCGGAATAAGAATGGAGGCAAAGATTGAGAAGATGCAAGAAATGATTAACAAAGACCTAGAAGAATTAAAGAACAAACAAACAGAGATGACCAATACAATAACTGAAATGAAAACTACACTAGAAGGAATCAATAGCAGAATAACTGAGTCAGAAGAACGGATAAGTGACCTGGAAGACAGAATGGTGGAATTCACTGCTGCGGAACAGACTAAAGAAAAAAGAATGAAAAGAAATGAAGACAGCCTAAGAGACCTCTGGGACAACATTAAACGCAACAACATTCGCATTATAGGGGTCCCAGAAGGAGAAGAGAGAGAGAAAGGACCAGAGAAAATATTTGAAGAGATTATAGTCGAAAACTTCCCTAACATGGGAAAGGAAATAGCCACCCAAGTCCAGGAAGCGCAGAGAGTCCCATACAGAATAAACCCAAGGAGAAACACGCCGAGACACATAGTAATCAAAGTGGCAAAAATTAAAGACAAAGAAAAATTATTGAAAGCAGCAAGGGAAAAACGACAAATAACATACAAGGGAACTCCCATAAGGTTAACAGCTGATTTCTCAGCAGAAACTCTGCAAGCCAGAAGGGAGTGGCATGATATACTTAAAGTGATGAAAGGGAAGAACCTACAACCAAGATTACTCTACCCGGCAAGGATCTCATTTAGATTTGATGGAGAAATCAAAAGCTTTACAGACAAGCAAAAGCTAAGAGAATTCAGCACCACCAAACCAGCTCTACAACAAATGCTAAAGGAACTTCTCTAAGTGGGAAACACAAGAGAAGAAAAGGACCTACAAAAACAAACCCAAAACAATTAAGAAAATGGTCATAGGAACATACATATCGATAATTACCTTAAACGTGAATGGATTAAATGCCCCAACCAAAAGACATAGACTGGCTGAATGGATACAGAAACAAGACCCATATATATGCTGTCTACAAGAGACCCACTTTAGACCTAGGGACACATACAGACTGAAAGTGAGGGGATGGAAAAAGATATTCCATGCAAATGGAAATCAAAAGAAAGCTGGAGTAGCTATACTCATATCAGATAAAATAGACTTTAAAATAAAGAATGTTACAAGAGACAAGGAAGGACACTACATAATGATCCAGGGATCAATCCAAGAAGAAGATATAACAATTATAAATATATATGCACCCAACATAGGAGCACCTCAATACATAAGGCAACTGCTAACAGCTATAAAAGAGGAAATCGACAGTAACACAATAATAGTGGGGGACTTTAACACTTCACTTACACCAATGGACAGATCATCCAAAATGAAAATAAATAAGGAAACAGAAGCTTTAAATGACACAATAGACCAGATAGATTTAATTGATATATATAGGACATTCCATCCAAAAACAGCAGATTACACGTTCTTCTCAAGTGCGCACGGAACATTCTCCAGGATAGATCACATCTTGGGTCACAAATCAAGCCTCGGTAAATTTAAGAAAATTGAAATCATATCAAGCATCTTCTCTGACCACAACGCTATGAGATTAGAAATGAATTACAGGGAAAAAAACGTAAAAAAGACAAACACATGGAGGCTAAACAATACGTTACTAAATAACCAAGAGATCACTGAAGAAATCAAAGAGGAAATAAAAAAATACCTAGAGACAAATGACAATGAAAACACGACGACCCAAAACCTATGGGATGCAGCAAAAGCGGTTCTAAGAGGGAAGTTTATAGCTATACAAGCCTACCTAAAGAAACAAGAAAAATCTCAAGTAAACAATCTAACCTTACACCTAAAGAAACTAGAGAAAGAAGAACAAACAAAACCCAAAGTTAGCAGAAGGAAAGAAATCATAAAGATCAGAGCAGAAATAAATGAAATAGAAACAAAGAAAACAATAGCAAAGATCAATAAAACTAAAAGTTGGTTCTTTGAGAAGATAAACAAAATTGATAAGCCATTAGCCAGACTCATCAAGAAAAAGAGGGAGAGGACTCAAATCAATAAAATCAGAAATGAAAAAGGAGAAGTTACAACAGACACCGCAGAAATACAAAGCATCCTAAGAGACTACTACAAGCAACTTTATGCCAATAAAATGGACAACCTGGAAGAAATGGACAAATTCTTAGAAAGGTATAACCTTCCAAGACTGAATCAGGAAGAAATAGAAAATATGAATAGACCAATCACAAGTAATGAAATTGAAACTGTGATTAAAAATCTTCCAACAAACAAAAGTCCAGGACCAGATGGCTTCACAGGTGAATTCTATCAAACATTTAGAGAAGAGCTAACACCCATCCTTCTCAAACTCTTCCAAAAAATTGCAGAGGAAGGAACACTCCCAAACTCATTCTATGAGGCCACCATCACCCTGATACCAAAACCGGACAAAGACACTACAAAAAAAGAAAATTACAGACCAATATCACTGATGAATATAGATGCAAAAATCCTCAACAAAATACTAGCAAACAGAATCCAACAACACATTAAAAGGATCATACACCACGATCAAGTGGGATTTATCCCAGGGATGCAAGGATTCTTCAATATACGCAAATCAATCAATGTGATACACCATATTAACAAATTGAAGAATAAAAACCATATGATCATCTCAATAGATGCAGAAAAAGCTTTTGACAAAATTCAACACCCATTTATGATAAAAACTCTCCAGAAAGTGGGCATAGAGGGAACCTACCTCAACATAATAAAGGCCATATATGACAAACCCACAGCAAACATCATTCTCAATGGTGAAAAACTGAAAGCATTTCCTCTAAGATCAGGAACGAGACAAGGATGTCCACTCTCACCACTATTATTCAACATAGTTCTGGAAGTCCTAGCCACGGCAATCAGAGAAGAAAAAGAAATAAAAGGAATACAAATTGGAAAAGAAGAAGTAAAACTGTCACTGTTTGCAGATGACATGATACTATACATAGAGAATCCTAAAACTGCCACCAGAAAACTGCTAGAGCTAATTAATGACTATGGTAAAGTTGCAGGATACAAAATTAATGCACAGAAATCTCTTGCATTCCTATACACTAATGATGAAAAATCTGAAAGAGAAATTATGGAAACACTTCCATTTACCATTGCAACAAAAAGAATAAAATACCTAGGAATAAACCTACCTAGGGAGACAAAAGACCTGTATGCAGAAAACTATAAGACACTGATGAAAGAAATTAAAGATGATACCAACAGATGGAGAGATATACCATGTTCTTGGATTGGAAGAATCAACATTGTGAAAATGAGTATACTACCCAAAGCAATCTACAGATTCAATGCAATCCCTATCAAATTACCAATGGCATTTTTTACGGAGCTAGAACAAATCATCTTAAAATTTGTATGGAGACACAAAAGACCCCGAATAGCCAAAGCAGTCTTGAGGCAAAAAAATGGAGCTGGAGGAATCAGACTCCCTGACTTCAGACTCTACTACAAAGCTACAGTAATCAAGACAATATGGTACTGGCACAAAAACAGAAACATAGATCAATGGAACAAGATAGAAAGCCCAGAGGTTAACCCATGCACCTATGGTCAACTAATCTATGACAAAGGAGGCAAAGGTATACAATGGAGAAAAGACAGTCTCTTCAATAAGTGGTGCTGGGAAAACTGGACAGCTACATGTAAAAGAATGAAATTAGAATACTCCCTAACACCATACACAAAAATAAACTCAAAATGGATTAGAGACCTAAATATAAGACTGGACACTATAAAACTCTTAGAGGAAAACATAGGAAGAACACTCTTTGACGTAAATCACAGCAAGATCTTTTTTGATCCACCTCCTAGAGTAATGGAAATAAAAACAAAAATAAACAAGTGGGACCTAATGAAACTTCAAAGCTTTTGCACAGCAAAGGAAACCATAAACAAGACGAAAAGACAACCCTCAGAATGGGAGAAAATATTTGCAAATGAATCAACGGACAAAGGATTAATCTCCAAAATATATAAACAGCTCATTCAGCTCAATATCAAAGAAACAAACACCCCAATCCAAAAATGGGCAGAAGACCTAAATAGACATTTCTCCAAAGAAGACATACAGACGGCCACGAAGCACATGAAAAGATGCTCAACATCACTAATTATTAGAGAAATGCAAATCAAAACTACAATGAGGTATCACCTCACTCCTGTTAGAATGGGCATCATCAGAAAATCTACAAACAACAAATGCTGGAGAGGGTGTGGAGAAAAGGGAACCCTCTTGCACTGTTGGTGGGAATGTAAATTGATACAGCCACTATGGAGAACAATATGGAGGTTCCTTAAAAAACTAAAAATAGAATTACCATATGACCCAGCAATCCCACTACTGGGCATATACCCAGAGAAAACCGTAATTCAAAAAGACACATGCACCCGAATGTTCATTGCAGCACTATTTACAATAGCCAGGTCATGGAAGCAACCTAAGTGCCCATCAGCAGACGAATGGATAAAGAAGTTGTGGTACATATATACAATGGAATATTACTCAGCCATAAAAAGGAATGAAATTGAGTCATTTGTTGAGACGTGGATGGATCTAGAGACTGTCATACAGAGTGAAGTAAGTCAGAAAGAGAAAAACAAATATCGTATATTAATGCATGTATGTGGAACCTAGAAAAATGGTACAGATGAGCCAGTTTGCAGGGCAGAAGTTGAGACACAGATGTAGAGAATGGACATATGGACACCAAGGGGGGAAAACTGCGGAGAGGTGGGGATGGTGGTGTGCTGAATTGGGCGATTGGGATTGACATGTATACACTGATGTGTATAAAATTGATGCCTAATAAGAACCTGCAGTATAAACAAACAAACAAACAAAACAACTAATACTAAACTTTCATTGGGTTATTTGTATGGAAATATGTTAATATAAATGTTTCAGACATTACATGAAATTTCTAAAAAAAAAAAAAAAAAAAAAAAAAAAAAAAAAGATTTGATGATATACTCCTGCTATATAGATAAAAGTAAGTATATAAACAGTTTCTCTAACTTGGAAATGTCGTTATTTATCAACTATTATGATTTTTGTCTGTCTGCGACATTTGACAATTAAAAATCAGCCTGATATTTCTGATCTTGTGTCAAGATCTGACTTTAAGAAAATATAGATTTTAAGTCTTTAGAGTCAATTTAACAAGAATGTTACTTGACATAACTCTCACTGATTTTTTCTCAAATATTTTGCGGGCATGCCTTTATTTATGCGATCTGTGCGTGAAAAGTATTCAGTCTGAATGAAATCAAATCCCTTTGGAGAATCCCAAAGGAGAGATTTAAAAGCTCACAGATAATAACGGACATACCATTTTGTTTACTAAGTGGTATACAACACCTTTATCACTGTTATCATGTCCAAGAGATTGCCTTTGAAATTCAGACAGAACACAGCCTAGACACCACCAAAGTCCTGGTGCATTATTCCCAGTTGTGCTAAATGCCAAAGGAGATCAATGAGTTTTGTGATCTGAATGACCTCTCTGTAGCTCCTGTGTTGGGGCAATTTGTTGTGACATTCAATATTATTCATTCTTTGTTGGTGGTCATGCTCCAGTGTACATGTGAATAAAGTTTTAGTGCTCTATAATTACTTTGACTATTCCTGGGACTACTATTGGCCACCATTATTTGGTTTTTTAAAAAAATCGTATTTCCAAAAATCAGAATTACAACATACTGTAACATAGCTGGTTCCTTATAACGCAAGTTTTACATCTCAGTACTTAGGTTATAAACTGATAAAAAACAATTTTCTTTTTATATTAACTCTTTTATAAATCTTTGAAAGGACTCTGCCCCAGGAGCTGGAAAATAGGAACTTGAGTATTCATTCATGGAAGTTTATTGAGCTCCTAAGATACGGCAGGTTGTGAAGCACTGTCCTTAAGAAGCTTATAGTCTAGTGAAGCATACAATTAGATAACAGGTGTATTAATATGCAGTTAGTGGCACATACTTCTAGGTAATAGATGCATTACTATACAGTGTAATAAGCACTTTGACAGCGATAAGTGAGGGGTCAATGTGAGGTCATATACAGAAACACTCAAAGGAGATTTTGGGAGCTAGAGCCTGGAATCACAGGGGGAAAAAAAGCAAATGCTCTTTAAGTGGACAGTATTTGAAGGACATACATGTTATCAAGCTTGAACTGACAGCTGAAGGAGAGCTCTAGGATGGCAGAGCGTCATCAAAGGATAAGAGGCAACAGAGCAAACGGGGAAGCAGCATAAAGTTCAACCTTAAATGAATATTCGGTGAATGTGTGAGTGGTATTGATGGGAAGGGAGGGATAAAATAGGGATTAGATTATCACAGGATATTATGAGGGACTGAAAAGAAGTCATTAAATTCTAGAAACAGAATCAACAGATCTTGATTGCAGCAGATTTTGCACCCATATAGTAGGTCTTTCTACTCTTTACCAAAGATGAATTATCCAAACAGATTGCTAAAGCCAATTCCTTGATTGTTGTGCCAGATCCCATCCTCTCTTGCCTACAAATAAAAATTTCCTCCCTCTTCTAAATAATCATTAATTTGCATTTGACAGGATGATTTCCATGAGTATAGAGATACGCTATTTTTACTGACATCTTAATAACAAAACCAAAAAAAGTTCTGTTGCTACCCCAAATCTTTGTTCCCTCTTGTTAGATTATCTTCAAACACTCTGGCAATTTATACTGCTGTAACAGTTAACATTGGGTATAAACCCTGGCCCTTGGTCATGCCATAAGAGAAGTTGGTGGATCCTCAATCATGCCTTCTACAAGCGCCCAGTCCAAAATTTGACATCCAGCTCTGCTAGTATATCTTCCCTGCCCCAGGATGTAACGGGCAATAAGAAAATCTCACACCTGCTATAAATATTGTCTGAAAACCTGGCCTGTGTACTATGATGGCGTATGGCATTATATGCTCAACATTTGGTTTCAGTTATTTTGACACCTAGTTTTTTTTTTCTTTTTTAAATCTATAGCCCAAATGGCTCTTATGAAATCTAGATGTATATATCCAAATGCCTATAGGGCATCTACATTTGGATGTCAAACAGACCTAAAACTTAACATTCCCAATGCTATACCCATCTTTTTAACTCCATCCCTCTGAATATACTATTTTTCCTGTGTTCTCTATCCTGATGAATGACAAATGCTACATCCATCCACACAGGGTATCATCACTTGTTCTATCCTACATATCATTAATTCATTCATTTGGTAATTCAAAATATTTATTGTCAACTTGCTATTTTCTAAGCAATGCTTTAGATGGTAGAGCTGTAGCAGTGAACTAAAGAGAGACGATCTCGGGCCTTAATAAGCTTGTATTTCAGTGATTGAGATGAACAATAAACATCTGGAAATGTCAGTGAAAGCCATTTACTTTTCCAGAGGCAGCTCTCTATTGCCACATATAGACTTTTACTTCTAGAAGCTACAGAAAATTTTTCTTTGGTATGCTGACCACCATCCCACTATTTTCCACAAATTTCAGTGGATTCAAGTGGAAGCTTTTAAAATGGTCTTGAACTTTTCTTATTAGTCTTGCAGGGAGAAGGAAGCACTCCTTCCTTCCTCCTTGGAACGTCTTCCTAATTTCCGACGTCTCCTCCACCCCGTCAGTCTCTTTCAGAGCTTGGAGGGGTTTGGTCTGCTTTGGTCTCAAAAACAGTTTTTTGACACCTCCTCAGTTTATCATGCCCACGTTCTTAAACATGTAACTTTGGAAAATGACTGTAGTTGCCACCATTTTTAAAATAAGTTGTAACAGAGAAAGAATGTGTTAGATAAAAGACACGGATGTAACTGCTACAGAAACGTGTCTAAAGCAATGGGTTTTTAAAGGGTCCAACCACTGGGGAAGGCAGTATTTTAGAAATCGTTATTGTTGTATTCCACCTTATTCATTGGTACTGTTATTTGCCTCTAGTGGCTTGGAGATAGCACAATAAATGTTATTTGAGGTGCACTGTATAAATCACTTTTGAATTTGTACACTTTGGGAGAGTAGAAATCACTCCCATTCCCCTCTTGCCACCAAAACCTGAAATATTTTCCCTAATTCTCCAGAACATTCACATATTCTACTGGATATTCATGTAGATGAAAAATATGTTTTCATAAAAATACTTATATGAAAGTATTTCTAAAAATACTTTTCTAAGCAACATTTAAATCTATATAATAAAATTATTTTTGCAGAGCTTAATAATTACAAAATATGCAACAAATTCAACTACTACATCAAATGAAGAAATATAGCACTTTGCTTTGTTCAAAATTATACTAATATTTTTTCATTGTGTCAAGAAAATGTGTTATTTTGTTAATGATGCCAGTGGCTTGAAATTTACCTTACAGCATTCCTATCACATTTATAGTTAGACTACTTGTAGGTGTAAGTACATGATGACTTTGTTATGTCTCCTAAGCTAGTCAGGACACAAATTTAAGAAGTAAATGGAACCCATATTACTTAACTGCAAATTACTCTCCTTTTATTTCAATTTATGTTATATTTAAGAAACTGGAGCGACTGTTAAAATGTATTAGATTGTGGTTTTGATTTGTGTGTCTCTAATGACTAATAATGTGGACCATTTTTCCATGTGCTTATTGGCCATTTGTATATTATTTGAAGAAATGTCTATGCCTTTATCCATTTTTAAGTGGGTTATTTGTCTCTATTGTTCACGTAATACTGAACAATATATTTTATATACTTAATACACATTTATACGTAATACATATATTAATATTTTATATATTTAATATATAGTTACATATCCTAGATACTAGATTCATCAGATATATTCCTTGAAAATACATTTTCTTATTTTATAAGTTGTCTTTTCACTTTCTATTTGTGTTCTTTGATGCACAAAAATTTGCTGTGACATGAAATATTTTTTTAGGTCAATGCCTTTTTCAAAGCTATACAATATGGCAAGAATTTTATTGATTTTTAAATTATCTAAAAGTAAATTTTCTCAGAGATTTACAGCTATGTTTGACTTTATAGGTAAAGCAGGTGTTTGTCTAACTGTCCCCTTTAAAAGAAACACATAATAAATGTTTTTATTTAACAAATTAATAATTTGAGCTTTAGAGAACTGTGTATCTTTTTATATCAACTTCTCACGGAGTATAAAAGTCATTTTTATTCATATTAAATTCAAATAAATACACCTTTAAAATAAAGGCCCTTTCTTTAACGGAGGGTAAGCTCAATTAAAAGAGATCGTAGTAGAGGCCAGATTTGCGATTATGAACATGGGAATCTATTCAGGGCAGGAAATGGGGAGAGAAAGGGCAGAGTGGGGAACAAATGCCAAACACGGTCCTTCCCCCCAAAAAAGCCATGCAAAGTCTTTAAAATAGATCACTGTGAAGACAAAACATTTCTAGAAGCTACAGTCACCTAATCTTATATACCACTATTCTCCATTTCTACTTTATACCTACACTTCATTAGGTCATGCATTGCATGGAATTATTTTTTTTTAACTGACAATAGCAGAAAAAGCTTTCCCCTCTGTGCAATCTATTTTGAAATGACAAAAAAGACTTTGAAGATACATATATTACTCCCGATATAACTGTGCAACACAGTAGATGCTAGCCATCGTGGCTAGTTAAATTTATATTTAAATTAATTAAAATAAAATAAAATGTTCTCCCTCAGTCACACTAGCCATATATCAAGCACTCAATAGCTGTGCGTGGTTAGTGACTACCGCAATGGACAGTGCAGTTATTAAGAGTTTCCATCATTGAGGAAAACTCTCTTGGATAGCACTGTTCAAGGTTATCAGAGTTTTAATATGCCTTACTTTAACCAACTAAATTATTGCCATTCTATGTGGGAAATAATTGAGAAACTACTAAGAAAATGAAATATATAAACCTGTTGGGGAGGAAGAGATTTTCCTCTACCCTCCTACATTCCTCTGGCTGGTCTAAGAATTAAGTTGACATGAGACACATGAATAGGATAAAATTAAACAGAAGTTTAATAACATATATACATGGGAGAGACCCAGGAAAACTGAGTAACTCGCCAAAATGGCCAAAATACTCATTTTAAGTACCACCTTCAGCTAAAGAGAAAAGAGGATATTGGAGGTAGTGGTTTGGGACGTCAAGTGGAAGGAAGACAATACACATGGAGGTGAAAAAGCAAATGAGTGGTAAACAAATGTTTGCTGGGCTAGGCGGAGACCATGGGGCACAGAAAGGAACAGACTTTGCCAGGTTCCACCCTATCTACACACCTAGTTCATACTACAGTTATCTATCGTGATAGTTCCCTTCCTGGAACAGGTTCTCTATCTACATTCTTTTAGGCAGTTAAGGGGAAGGTCACATTTTTTTTTTTCCTGAGTCTTTTGGGCCTTGATTGTTTTCAGCTTGAAATAATGTGCATGCCAAAATAATATTTTGAGGTGGCAAATTTTGCTCCCCTAAAAACCTTATTATGGTATTTATTGGGAAACACATTTAAAAACATTAGGAAAATATATCAGTTTAATTTTCAGACTTTCATGTATTGTCATATATTCTATAGCCCGATATTTCTAAAAGCATTGCAAATGTGAGAGTGCTTTTTATATTTAATAAAATTGAATATAATCAAGGATATTTGCAACGTATTTGAATAACTTAAAAATTACACACATGCACACATACATTATATATATATATACACATATATATATATAAGTTCTCAAAATAAGTTAACATGCATAAATCAATTACTAATTCTAGAAAATAGAAGGAACATTATAAATGAGTTTAGATACGGTTTTGTGAAAGAATCCACAATTTCTAAGATTGCTTGTCACTCCCCAGCTGTTGCTTTTCAAATGTATCAGGGTTCAAATACAAAGAGAAACAAAACTAAAAGAAAATAGAATATTAACATTTCTTTTTTTTTTTTACTGCACAAATCCCCCAAATCATTTTAAAAATAGAAGACCACATGTAGATATTCTTCTAGATCCAAATTCTTGAATGTATAAGTAACTAATCATGAGAGAATTTGTTGAATTTGCATTAAATTGTTCAAGCCAGTAGGGTGCACACATTTTGCATTCCAAAAATATCCAAATATAGTTTTCAATAATGGGTAATATCCTGCATTCACTTAATATTATATAAATATACAGGCTACATTTAGCTTTAGGAAATGCACCCAACTCACCACACACACACACACACACACACACATACACACACACACAGACACACACACACACTCTCTCTCTCTCAATATTTCCTGAGTATAACCTTTGTTCATTAGTTAGAGGACTGCCATTTCTTAGAACTGTTCATAGCAGGGAAAGTTTATTTTCCCTATTGTTTTTATTTTATCTCCTTATATTTAATAATTAATTTTCTCAGATCAAGTCTTATAGAAAAATAAAATAGTCCTCTATCTATAGAGTGAGTTGAGGACTGTTCCTTAGGAATTTTGTTATTCAATTGATCTCTGGAGTTGATTCTCCTGATCTGAACGACTAAATGGATTCTCCATTTCTCCTATTGGCTTATATCAAACATACCCACAGGTCTAATTATTGTACAATTTTAGGACCTCCTAAATATCTCCAAAGAATGTCTTACATTCTGCCTTTAGGTAATATATTTTTCAACTCCACTCCAAGGAGAAATAGTTTATGAACTCTCTCCAACAAAACTAGTTTGCTAGGAGCAAGTATAGTTTGAAGAGTAAACTAGAGAGATTAGTCTAAAACACTGAGAATTGCCTTATGAGGACATGTCAGAAATGATCATAAAATAGGGAGCCTTGGGTAATGAGAGAATAACTAGTAAAGAAAGTAGACAGAAAGAAAAATAGGACAAGACAAGATAAAAAGAAGATTTGGACTTTTCCAATGATTAGTCCCACTAATTTCAGGCTTTACCTTATAGAATCAGATTTCCATTTTTTTCAATTTCATTTTTATTTCAAATATATAAAATTTAGTAAAATCAAACTTTTGCTTAAAGACCTATAATTTTAATATATGAGTCTGTCACTTGAGATGTTAAATAAGACTTAATGAAAGGCTATATATATTTTTCCAGATTTGTCCTTTCCTCATACATCTAATATCACTAGTCAACTATTCATCATTGCATTCCATCACTTTGTGTCCTCTAGCATCCTATTTCTACTACAGCAAGTAATTCAGCAATGTTTCAATAAATATTGCTTTTTCTACCATCAATTATTAACTACACCTTTTCTAGTTCTTTGTATAGCCAATATAAAATATTTGTTCAAAGTGATTATTTCATAGGGATTATTCTTTTATTATTATTTGGCAAATATTTTTGAACACTTAGTTTGTGCTATGTACTTGATGTATATACAAAACTAAGAATGATCACTGATCTCTAATATCTCCAGTAGATTATATCCAACTCAGGAGGATATGTGCTAAATAATTTTACTTTTGACAATATGGTTCCCTACTAAAGAATCTCATTGTTTATACAGCAATGGCATCAATGTTTACACTTTCTATTTTAAATTATCACGTTGAACTCACTAACCAACTGCCACTCAGCCAATGGGACTTCACGGATCGTAATGCACTCATCCTTATATTTGTTGGAATGCTTTCAAGTGCATGTAACATAGAACTATCTCAACTGAATTTTAAAGGTAAGGAAGTATTTTCTCTAACACAGCAAGAAGTTCAAAGGTAAGTGTTATCAGAGTCCTTAACTATCAATGATAGTATTAAAGTCTCAGTTTCTTTCAATCTACTCTTGTCAGAAATTTTGCTGCTGTCATGTTCTAAGGATGGCTGCTGTTGTTTCAGGTCAATGTTTATGGAAGGAGAGGGGGTCAGGGAGAGAAGAACACTCCTCCAAAGTGTTTGGGTCTTCTTATCAGTGACAAAAAGCTTTTTAGAAGTTTGCCAATTGTGTTTTTTTTCATATTACAGGTGAGAATTATATTATAGTTCCACTCCTAAACCAATTCATGATGAGAGTAATGGGACCAGCACACACATCTTAGACCAAAAGGATTTTATTTCATGGACTGAGTTCTACTTCCCTGGAGGATTATGGCCACATGGAGTAGAGTGGATTCTTAAGAACAAAACAAAACAAATGAAAACTTATTAAAATTATGTCTTGACTGAGGAAGGAAAGAGGAAGGATATACTTGGTAGTGAAGTCAGGCAACAGCAAGTTCTTGTACCTTCTAATCTGTCACATATCCTCCATCTGGCAGGTCTTAACTAGACCATCTGTTTTATGGTTGGAAAGTGCTGAGAGGGTCTTTTTATCCTGCCTAAAACTACAGACAAAAATGATCTAATCATTCTGTCACCAATAAGACTATTTTCCTAGACACCAGTATTCTCAACCATTGAAGCTTTTTTTAAAAATAATTTTTAGTTCCAAAATATCTTCTCAAACCTCTCACAGCTGTAGAGCAAAGAAAAACATAGCCTTACTTAATATGTGAAGATTGTAACACAAATTACTGCTATTTCTTAATACACTTTAATTTTATAAAGTTAAAATTCTTACATCTGCTTCATTGGTAAAGAAGTTGGGATTCAGGGAGTATAATAATTTGCCTAATAGCTTCATTCCTCTATCAAAATATTTCCCTTTTTTGGTGTATACAAGGCAAGGGATTATTTCCAGGGCACGGGTCCTTGCTAAACACACAGAAGCAGCAGTTAGTGTGACACAGCTAGTGAACATCAGATCTGAAACTTGAACTCAAATTCTCTCATCAACTTCTATGCTCTTCCAGGACAACATTATACACAGAAATCATTATTACTGGAGGTTCATGGGCTGACTATTTTCACCACAAATTACCTTGAATTAATTAGGAAATTTCTACGGTGAAGATACTGGGAACAAAGAACAAAGGAGCGTTCCTCACCACCCAGTTCTATAAGGGTTGACTCATAACCCACTGCAGTTGCCCACTGACAGTGCAATCTAAGAGGAAGTCAGGATGAAAAACAGGATGAGGCACTCTGTACTTTGGATCAACAGGCCCTTAGATAGTTAGATGCACATCTCAGGAAGAATTTCAATGACCTCAGATTCTTGCATCTTCCCATACGCAGAAAAACACTAAAATCATTAACTTGAGACATCTGTTCTTTGTGATTAGCAGTGATCTAAGATGTATTCTTGACTGCATGCATTTCTTAGCAAAAAAAAAAAAATAATCATATATAAATTGGCCTCTCCCCTACCTCTTCGGAGCACCTCCTCAAAGCTACCTGAGTGGCTGTCTTTCAGGCTATCATCCTCAGTAAGACCCGGAATAAAACTTAAACTCACAGCTCTTACGTTGTGTGTTTTTCTTTAAGTCAACAATACAGAAAGAGTAGGATAGAGGCAGTCACAAGAGGTCATCAGTCCCATTCTAAAAACCAAACCATGTTTGACAAGTTAGAGAAGCATTGTTTTTTTCTCAGAGAGCTGACAATAAATAAGAAGCCTTGGAGAACTAAGTGGCAGGAGTGAGAAGCCTCATATGAGAGAACAGACTGATGACTTCTCTTCACACTGAGAGGGCAATGAGAGAATCAATCAATCGGGTATAATAAAAAAAACAGAAAACACATAGTTGAACTTGTAATGACTCTGTGTATGTATGACAGAATCCTGAGGTTCTCCAGCCAAAATGTGACAACTAGGCAATATTTTCCTAGGATCTTCCCCAAGTGATTGGGAGCAGTATGCCAAAGATGGGGCTCAGGGCAGAAGATCTGAGAGACATCTTCCCTCATGAAGCTGTGGCTTCCCCAAGCGTGAGGTAAACTTATATTATTGAGTCAGAAGAGGAAACCTTAGAGAAATCCCACGTGAGACCTTATACCTAAGGAGGCAATTATCATCATTTATGTATAACTTAATTTTTGCACTTATTTTTCTCCTGAAAAAATCAGTTACCAATTATATACTTTATGCCAGGCACTGTGCTACATGTTGAAAAACATTATATTATAAAACTAACATAATTACTCCAAGAACTCAGTGTAAAAACTGAGACTTAGAGGATTTAAGTCTTGCCCAGAATCATGAACTAGCAACCAGCAGAATCACAGTTTGAAGCTATGACAGACCATAATATCTGTGCTTTGCTCTGAATAATTCAGAAATACTGCACCCTCCACAATATTTGATATCCTTATATATATGAACAAATTAATAATATAGTATTGTATATTCATACATATGATACAAATTAATGTGCTAATGTATTAAAAATGGGTCCATATTTTAAATCTTCTAATATCACTTATGTTTCTTAGCAGATTTATATTATACAACTGTAATAAGTATTCAGAGGTTTATTTTTTTGAACATGTAATTAGTGTTTGTTTAGTATAAAATATGGAATTGTAAACTTTAAATAAAATGAAATACATCTTTATGTCCTTAGAGACAGTATTTCCATTTCAATTTATTTTGACAGCAAAAGTGATTAAAATATTAGAACACATGCTGGCATTATAAAATTGCTACAATAATATTTATTTGATTCAGAAAATTCACCCCCAGGGTTTTTTGTTTGTTTGTTTTTCTTCCAATAGTAACAGATTACCGTGCCATCGGTAGCAAACGATTTGAGGAACTGTTAATCATCTAATCAATTTGACTCAGTAGGAATTAGGAACACAATTAAACACGTAAAGCTAAAAATAAAGCTGATATAGCAAGGGCCTGAAAAATCTGCTATTTTTACCTAAGTTATCATTTGTTTCTTGTACCTGTGCAGGGTGTTACACACAACTTCTTAAATTAATCTCTACAATGTAAGGTAAAAATAATATTCATGTTAGTCAAAGTTAATCTTCGCTCATTAGAGAACTGAATTTTAAATGCCTTAAGCCAGAAAAATAGATTAAAAGAAGAAAAAAGAAAGACATTTATTAAAAGAATGCAAGTAAAGGATCCAGCGGTATTTCATTGAACTCAAGGGCAGGCAGTACGTTCAGACCTCCTGAGTGCTGAGAACTGTGATGAGGAAATCCATCAAGGATCAAAGCTTCCACATCATCAGTCTCTCTCTCTCTCCCCCTGGAGCCACATGACTTCTCATCTCTACAACAGTTTGTAGGTCTCCTTCATTCTTCTCTCTGTAGACTGGCTTTCTCTACTCATCAGTACACCAACACAGCTCTGCAATTTACATCATCTTGATTCCCAACACAAATGGAGATTTACAAAATTACTGAATGTCAACTTTAAGTTCCTGAGACTATAACATAATTGGGTAAATAAAGATGTAACCCTTTACTATGGTTGATATATTATATTTTAGATTTTATAGCCATTAGTTGGGAGAAAGGAAGCATTCTCACCATTAGACCAATACAGTAGACAATACTACATCCAAATATTTTGGACATATATGGTTTAAGCCACTGTTAACAAACCTTTCAACTGCCAAACAAGCATTAGAAATGATCAGTTCTTTACTTTGTGTGTAGAGTTACCTCTTTTCTACTGAATAATTTGAAAAAAAAAATAGAAACTGATAAGGTATCCCCAAAAGGAAACAGAGCTTTGAGTTTCAGAAGGCAAATATCTGAAATACATGAAATATTAATATATAACCAAAACAATGAATTTGGAGTATTTCTTGAATCTGTATTCTTCACTTCAGAGGGGATAAAAACTCTCTCATTTATAGGTGACAAGTAGTAGGCTAGATGAATGTCCTTGCCAAGAGTCCTTGGTACTGTCCTTTCAAGACTGAGCATCATAGAGAGTCAGGCTAGAGATACGAGAAAATGCCTAGTCAAGCAGTGGAATTTGATGCCTCCCTTTATGGAGCAAAAAAGACTTAGCCAGCTTTCCCACAATCCCCTTTTTCAACAGAGAGGAGGCCAAACCACGATGTTCAAAACACCAAAAACAAAATGTAAATCCAAAAAGTCTGCAAAGAGTAAGAGTGGTCATCTTCAAATGAATAAGAATAATTGTTCCCAGTATTTCCATTGGCAAATATGTGCAAGAGGATGAAATGGCATAAACAGGATTCTGTTTTAAGTATGACGCCTATGATCATATCTTGAAATATATACATATTTACACACTAGATAATATGTTCAGACTACAGAGAATATCTCAAGAAATTCCAAATAAGATCAATTAGCTAGGTGTAACATCCAATGACCTCAATGTATTAATGCAATATAAATAGAAAATAACAATAAACTAATCAAATATACCTACCTGTGAACTGTTAAAATTTTTTATGTTTGATTTTTGAATGATAAAAACAGAAATAAAAATAGAAAAGACAGAAATGAAATATATATAGAAAGTAGATTTAAAATACTTGGAGTGAACCTTTTCCTTATAGTTCAGGACACATCTCATTTAGATATGGGAAAAAAATAGATAAAAATCAAAACCGAAAAATTTTATAGAAGACAAAATAGAAAATGTACCTAATAAAATTCCAATAGAAAATGACTAGATGCCAAAAGAATGTGACCACAAAGCAAATGGAAACAGAAACCTAATGATTTAAAATTCTATAAAAGAAATTCAAAGAACTGTCCAAGCTTTGGAAGGACACAAATCAGAATACAAACAAATTCTGATATTTTGCAGCTAGACAGGCAGGAGGACATGAAATGGGAGCTGACACATATCATAAAAGAACTGGAAAAAAATACACTTTTTTTTTTCAGAAGTAAGAAGTAAATTCAAAGGAACCTGATCAGATATGTATGTGTATACAGAAGCCAAAATATGAAGAAAGTGATAAAATTTGAAAATCAACATTTGGTAATTCCTCATGAAATAATTTTTTCAAGAAATAATAAGGAATAAAATTATTGAGTGAATACTTCATGGAGAACTTCAAAATGGAAACATAAGGCTGTCATCTCCTGAACCACTAGTAGAATCTCAGATTCTCTAAAAATGGACAACAAATATTCTGTTTCCTGATATAGAGCAATATGAATCTCAGAGGAATATCTTTCAAGTGTTCATGTCAAATTTGTAAAGCAAATATCTAGAATTAACTTCAAATTTTAGCAAATACAGAGAAGAGAGAAACAAGTTAAATGACAATCAGAGAACAAGCAGAAACACAATGTGGTATGTTCTAAAGGGAAATTTAACAGGTTTCCACGTTAAGAAAAAAATTAGACGTAGAACATCTAACAACTAAATGTGGTACGTGGACCTTGTTTAAATCCTTACTGAAATAAATCCACTCTAGATAACAGTTCAGAGAAAATGAGAAAAAAATGTGATAACAGAACAACAGCATCATGGTTATATGGTAAAAAATTATCTACGACCTGAAAAACACATATTGAAGTATATATATGGGTCAAGGTGTGACCTATGGGGATATGTTTAAAATTCATTACAGAAAAAAAAGGACAAGTAAAGCAAACGAAGAAAAATTAATTTTTGAATCTTTGTGTCATGCATATATGGGGTTTAATTCACTATTTTTCCTACTTCCCTATTTGATTATTTTAACAGAAAATGATAGACAAGTAAAGGTGACTAAAAAAATACCTTGTGGGTTATGGCCTAAGTAGTTTACAAATAAAATATTACAGCTTTAAGTAGATTTCTTAGAAAGAAATGGACAAAATTTTAATATCAGGAATCTATGAAAAGACCAACAAAATAAAACAAACTAAAAAAATGGAAGTCACAAATTTGCAAAGATATGATGAGAAATTAAGGTATTTGCTGCTAATCAAAATTGTAGTGTTATTAATTAAAACTTAAGTTGGCTCTTTGAAAAGATAAAAATATATACATAACCTTAGGAAGTTTGAGAAAAAAATATAACATAATGTATAAATGCATGCATTAATTTATAAGGTACATATTTAAAAGTTAAGCTAATAGTGCAAATACCTGTACTCCAATACATTTGTGATTATATAGTACATGGATTATTGCCTATTAAATTGTAATTTACAATAATGAGGTCAAACAAAATAGAGGCAGAACAGGAAATAAACCTAGAAGAAAATGGCAAGGCACTACAAGTTCAAATCCTAAAATCCACTGGGTCAACATGACTTATTTAACTCATTAATTCATTTTGTAAAGTTAGGCTAATGTGGCTTCAAAATTAAACAAGTCACACATTATTAAAACCAAAAATGTCACTTAATAAAGCTGAAAAATTTTTAAATACCATATTATACAATCATACCTAAGTAAGAATAATTCCAAAATTTCATGGGTGTTTTATTTTATGACATATTAATCCCGGTTTAAAAACTTCAGATTGAGAACCTGCTGGAATTTATACTCACACAAATAGTTCACAAAAAGAATGAAAAAGATGAACTAAAGTATATGCTACAAATATAAAAGTTCCTGTATACCCTCATGTAAGTCAGTTAAGGGAATTATCTGTGTTCAGAAACTCTTAAATGTATTTGGAAGAGGCAAATCAAGGAAAAGACTTACCTTGAGGCTGCCTCTTTCGAGGGGAGACCCATGTGTGCCACCTGTGCTCTCAGCCTGGTTAGGGCGCACACTGGAAACCGTGAGCCCAGCTCCATCCGATGTTGCCACAAACACATGTTCTGAAAAATCCAAATTTTTAAGACAATAAATTGATTTTTATCAAGTCTTTAAGAAAGTAGTATAAAAATTAAGAAACTGAAAAATAAATTAAAATTCATAGGACTGAGTTACATCCAGGGCTCTAATGATTAGGAACAGGAGTTCCACAAACAGTGAAAAAGAAGAGGAAGTATTTGAAGGATTGATGGTCATTTCAAAGTTAAAAAGGACAAACATCATTCTTTTAAAAGGGGAAGTTAAAAAATACGTTTACTACTGTAATAGCGATTTTTAAATAATGGAACAAAAATATTTTTTTTTCTGTAATAAGTACACAAGACTAAGAGCATTTGTCAAAGAAAAACGAGGGGATTTTTGTCTTACCAGAAAACAAACAGTATGAAAAGATATAAATTTTTATAAGAGGTGCTATTATCACAATGATGTATAAATAGACCCAAGGCATAGCAAAGAGAATTTGGAAACAACCTGATGACTATATGTTAATTAAACAGTGGAAAGTTAATTTAGAGAAGGAAAGCCATTTTCAAAAATTAATAATGGAGCAATTATGAAGTAATTAATAATAATAATTGTGAAAATGTAGGCTACAAAATATATCGGTTACAAAACTGACAGCTAGTTTAAATTGATTAAAAAAAACAACTATAGAACTGTTAAAAATATAGGACAATTTTATACATTTCGAATAGGTGTTGTATTAGTTTTCTATTGCAGATGTAACGAATTACCACAAATTTGGTGCCTGAGAACAATGCAAATTTATTCTCATTCTGTACTGGAGGTGAACGTCCAAAACAGGTTTTATTGATCTGACATCAAGGTGCCTGCAGAGCTGCCCTCCCACCAGAGGCTCTAGGAAAGAATGTCTTTCCTTGCTTTTTCTAACTTCTAGCGCTGCATTCCTTGTCTTCAAAACCAGCAGTGTAGCATCTTCAGATCTTTCTCTGAAAAGTTTCATAATGTCTTCTCTCTTATAAAAACCACTGTGATTACATCAGATCCACCCATATAACCCAGGATAATACATTTCACACCTCAAGGTCCTTGACTTAATCACATCTGTGAAGTCCCATTTGCCATTTAAGGTAACATATTTATAGGTTTTAGGGATTAGGGCATGGAAGTCTTTGGACATCATTATTCAGCCTACCACAGGTACCTTCTATTTCAAAATAGCATTCAAAATTCTTAAAGTACTGCTCAATTTGATGACATTAATGTTTTAAACTCCTATGAAGCAAAAGATACCACAAAATTACATGGCAAGAGGCAGATCGGAAGAAAATATCTGCTATATTTACAATGAGCATTGTTATCTAACATATTAAAAATTACCAATAAATAAAAAGTTAAATACAATATAACAGAGTTGAATAAAATGTAGATGACTAATTAAAAGCTGAAAAGATAATCAATGTCATGGATCAAAAGGATGCAAATTAAAATAAATTATTGTTTTTTACTGTCAAAGTCCACAATGATAATAGAGTGAATCTGTAATTGTTTATATCTTTGTTAAACATTATGAAGAGTAAGTCAGCATTTATTCAAATGAAATAGGTCTGAATTTTTACTCTAAACTTTGCCTTCTAATATTTACTTTGGAGAGATATTTGCCATATATCCAAAGGAACATGAGCAAGAATATACTTTTAGATCTTTCTCACTGTGTGGTGGTATAATATCTACAATAATTTATAATATTTAAGTGGCTTTTAGTAGAGAAATCCTTAATAAATAGAGTTATGTAAATGTTATGGTATGCTATTCAATAGTTAAATAATTAATAAAATTATATATATATGTAAATATCTCTATATCATTAATTTGAAAAGACAGGGACAGTGAATATGGTTTTGTGAAAAATATACACATTTACTAATTCATTTAACAGAAACTAAATAATGTTGCAAGATTTAACAAGTAAAATTAAAAAATACCAATTAAATTTGAATTTTAGATAAACAATGAATATACAGTATTGTATTGCTGACTACTGTTTGCTTCAGTTACACAATTTTAAGTTGGAAATCACAGGCTGGGAACATTTTGAAGCTTTATTTTTCAAGAATTAAAATGGTTTGCCAGTAGTTCATCAATGAATATATGAAAACAACTGTAATAGCAGCTTTCATCAGCACAAATTAAAAACGTTATTTATTAATGAATATGCCACTTTCATAAATAATCAAAGTAGCATTACACTTAGTAGTCTAATGATCAATGCCTAATACTATGAAAGATGTCTAGCAGTAATTAAACCTGGAGTGCTATAGTGTTTTGTATTATAAAAATTTATGTATCATAAGAACATATTTTCTTTCATCAACTAGATAAGGCCCTCAAAGACAGGATACTCGCTCCTTAATTCTTTCTGACTACATAATGTATAATAAACTATTACTTTTAATAGAATTCTTTATAAATTTTGTTGGTATTTGACCAACAGCTTAAATTTTCACATGAACTTAAACTAAGACTTGCACTGCTATTTGCTTCAATTTCTAATTAACATTTGTAAGAAAAATATTTTCAAATGTGAAAAAAAACCTCAGAACACTTTTTTGCTGAGGTGTTTTTTTGGGTTTTTTTTGAGTCCAAAAATAGCAGTTTCATTGAGAATACCCATTTTTGGTGGGTTAGATAATAGTGTTCTTCAAGTTCTTTAATATTCTTCATTCAGGTAAGATACTTTCTCTTTCAGAGACATGGACTGAACCTCCAACTCCAGCCAGAGAGTTAAAAAGGAATTAAAGTAAAAAATGTACATGGTTAACCACCATCCTTCACCACTGCTGAACTCGTCCACTCAAAAGGCAGATTTCCTGAATGTATTTTTTTTGAGCTCTAATACATTTTCCCAAATACAACCTACTCATCTCTTGGATCTTCTTGTACTGTCCCCGATTTTTATTCGATTAAATTACTTTGTGGAGTGCATAACAATGTGACAGTGTAAACTGATTTGACACATATGTTCAGCATGTTTTCATCAATAAGTTTAATGAATATGGAGTTAGAAAGAACAGAAAAGCATAACTTTTGTCAACATGGTTTCTTGAAATCTGATCAGTGAAAATTTCTAGCAGGTGAGACCTCCACATATATTCTGGAAGTATTTCCCCTTAGAATGGCAGATGGATATTTAACACTATCAAGTTATGAGAGACCATGGTTGGGTAAAACAGTGAAAACACAATCATTCTTAATTTAAGCATGGTGCATGCATCTTGTAGAAATTCCATGTTTTCTTACTGTGCTAGCTAGCAATCCTAATCCAGGACGGCTCTTAAACACTGTTCTTATGGTGAATTCATGTATACATGAGTTTAAGAAAAATCTTAAGTTCATCTGCTAATAGTTCATGGTATACTCATAGGGGATAATACAAATAAGAAGTACACGCTGGTCAGCAGCAGATGTATCATGAAACTAAGGAAGTATAGCCATTCAAGGACTTACCCTGTCCTCTGCCTTCCCTTCCACCACAATTCTCCTAGGACCTAGTGAAATGGAGAGACAGACGGACTTTTTGGGATCTAGCTGAGAGATAGCTGAGTTGGAACTATGCAAGTTTTATAGCAAATGTGAAAAATGTCTTCCTATGTCAATAAAACAAGTGAGGAAAAATTAAAATCTCCTAACTAATAAGTATAGAAAGTGTATCTTCTTTTACTAACATTAAATTTATGTACTTAAAAAAAAGAGAGAAATTTCAGATAGATTTAATGAGATTACTTTAAAAATCTGATAAATATGACAAAATACTAGATTTTTTTATTGAGAAGCAAATTCTAACATTTTTCAGACTTTAATAAAAGCAGAAATTTATTAAGAAAAATGTGTGACTTTTGAATTAAAATAATGAATAATCACTTTGATTATTAGACAATTTATGAAAACTAGTGATATATCATGTACATTAAAATTGAAATTCATGCTGATTTGTCATTCACTATTGACAGTGAAAAGATATTAAAATTAAAATACAGCACAAAAATAAGAATAACAAAAATGAAGTGATTAATAATAAATATAATCAACTCAAATGTGTTTTGGACTTGTCACTGCTCAAGAATACAGGAAATAATAAAAAAAATAGTACAACTCACATGTGAAAAAGTGATGTCTTCCAAAATTTGACACCAACAATAATCCTATATGTTTGCATTATGTCATTAATACAACCTGTGAAGCTGAAGATACTTATAAAATCATCAATAATAAAAAAATTAATTCCGATATGCCATGCTAGAAGAAATTTTAAATTCCCTTTAGTCAATCCAAGAATATATTATATACCCTTTGTTTTAAAATATTGTGCTTTATAGAATAATCATTTAGGTAAAATTTGATGAGTGCAAAATAAAATAAACAATTGTGATTTAAGAGATCACTTTAGCAAATTTCTTCCTTCTCAGTTTTAGACAAGGTTTTAACGTCTATAGACTTGAAGAAAAACAGCAGCTTAAAATGCATGTGATTCTCTGAAACACAAACCTATATCTGCAACTTCTTTCTACAGTATTTTCGTCAGATTTCATTTACTCAGCAACTCATGTTCCAGGGGGTGTGTCATACAAGATATTGAGATTATACAGACCTAGTAAACACTTCCCTCAGGATTCTCAATCTAATACCAATAATATATGTAAGCAAATAATTATAGTAAAGTGTGATGATGTTATAGTATATGAATCAATGTAGTTCTACTTTTTTTTTTTTTTTGCCGCACCGCGCTGCATGCGGAACTTCCCTGACCACAGTGGAAGTGCGGAGTTTTAAACCACTGGACCACCAGGGAAGTTCAAATGCAGTTCTACCTTAAAACAAAAAAATACTGGAGCAGACTTCCTAGAGAAATCTTGTTTGATTTGAATCGTAGAGAATGAACAGGAAATCACCCTATGAGTGAGTTTTAGAGAGAAATTTGCCCAGACAAGTACAGAACGACATGCAGCCCACTCTGGGAGATCACAGCATACTCAGGGAAGTAGGTGAAATTCACTATCAGTGGTCTTCATGCCTTTTTGGTCCCATATCACCCCCCCCAAAATTTTGTAAAACCACATGCCACCTTGGTCACTTTTAAGTTAATATCGAGAACTTTCTTGTATCCTTTCAATATAAACATTTTAAAATTAAATTATATCACTCACTGAAACATATGTAATCAGGGGCTTCCCTGGTGGCACAGTGGTTAAGAATCCGCCTGCCAGTGCAGGGAACACGGGTTCAAGCCCTGGTCTGGGAAGGTCCCACATGCCGCGAAGCAACTAAGCCACAACTGCTGAGTCTGCGCTCTAGAGCCCGTGAGCCACAACTACTGAGCCTGCGTGCCACAACTGCTGAAGCCTGCACACATAGAGCCCGTGCTCCGCAACAAGAGAAGCCACGGCACTGAGAAGCCCGTGCACGGCAACGAAGAGTAGCCCCCGCTGGCCGCAACCAGAGAAAGCCCACGTGCAGCAACGAAGACCCAATGCAACCAGAGATGAACAAATAACTATTTTTTAAAAATATTATAAATATATGTAATCAAATCTAAATCCTTATAAAGTTGACACCATTATCTTCCACTTAAAAAAACAAAAACATAAACTCTTTCATAGTTAGGCATTATTCTATCACCCTTTTTTACTCCTTCACCAAACAAATCCTGTCCATTTCTTTCATAGACTGGTATCCTCAAGCAATACACATTTATGCTTTAAAGTCCTTTATTAGTTACCATGTAAAAAAAAACACAAAAAAACAAACAAAAAAAGACATTCAATATAATTTTTATATAAAGTAAAATTTAACTCAATTTTCTATGATCACAAGAGTCTGTTTTAAAAAGTTCAGTGGAATTATTATACTTATCAGTAGTACATGACAAATTAAAACAATATATTTATGTTACAGGCTTTGTTAAATATTTATTATAATAATTTTAAGTTTTTAAAAATAAAAGCCTTAGTGAGATTGATAGGGCTTTTTTTTTCTTTTGTCACATGTACATGAGTGATTATTACTTATTACTAGAATGAGATAGTCTTTAGCATCAATTTTATTCCTATATTTCTTTCCTTTTCTTTTTTCAGGTATGTGTTGAGAAAATATGTTCACATAAATAGATGGTAATGAAAGCTGTTTCATTATAGCAAGGTTTCTCAGTTCTTTGAACTTCTTAGTAGAGATGTGCCAAAGATTACATAGCTATCTATCTTCAAAATTATTTTTAATAATCTATCATCTGACAACTCTATTAGGTTTTCCTTCCATTGTGTTAAAAATAAATAATGGGAAACCTAAACAAGAGGATTTATTATGTAGTCATTAGTGTCATTCACTTTTGTAATATCAACCTTAATACTTCTATTTATATATGAGGGTGCCTCAGTTATTTACCCTCTGGGGCAATGCACCATAGTTAGGGTGACCATATACTTTATCATCCAAACTGAGAATAAATGTGGGCAATACTAATAAGTAAGCAAGAAAAACAAGCATAATCCAGACTGACAATGGCAAATCAGCATATAACTGTCTCCTTAATGATAAAAAATATTAAAAACACATGAGAGGCATGTCATTCTCTGCAATGTTAGAAAAAGGATTTTTGTAGAGGGAGAAATGGGAAACTGGACTTATTTTCTTAGGCAAATACATTTTTAAATATATACATTTTACTTTGAGAAAACTGCATATTTGAAAGTTGAGATCTTAAAACTCCCAATCATATAAACCACTTTTTGAGGACATACTCTAGGGTTTTAAGAATATAAGGAGTAGGAAAACATGGGTTCAGACTGTAAAGGACCTCTGACATGATGCTAATGCATTTGGAATTTCTCTTCCAGTAATATGAAATTATGTTCTAAGGCAACTGAGACCCCTCACTGTATCTCTATATCTTAAGCTAGGGTAGCATGTATTATTAAAGTGTCTATAAGGATTGTACTGGTCAGAGGCAACTGAGACCCCTCACTGTATCTCTATATCTTAAGCTAGGGTAGCATGTATTATTAAAGTGTCTATAAGGATTGTACTGGTCAGAGGACACACCCCTAAGTAATGTAATAAGTTAATGCTCCAATCCATTATTAACTCACAGAGAAAAGTTTGCACAAGCAGTTTCTATGGTCCTAAATTTAGGTGCTATACCTTCCTGTCTTTTCCACACTCAACACAAACTAGTACTATTCATATCCACATGGCCAAGTTGTAGAGTGGGGCTGGGGTAGGGAAAACTGTAGAGAAATAAGTGTATCAGGAGAGGAAGCTCCCTCTTGCAAATGTCTTTCCTCTTTTTCTTTTTTTCCTCTCCTGAAAGCTTTTTTTAAAAAAATCTTGGTTGAAGAACTTGTCCCATCATTTGATATTTCAAGTAGATCATGAACAAATTTCTTGTTACCCATATGCCAAACCTCAGAAGTCTAGGTATTAAATTATTTAGATCCAAACATATATTCTCCATTATTCTGACCTATTTATAACCTTCTTAACCAGTGTATTCAATAAATTTGTATCCAGACATCAGCAGAAACATTCAATTTAGTTTGCTGAGAGGCAAATAAAAGGAAAGAAAAATAAGGAAGCCAACTTTCAGAATTTTTAAACCATGCTGCTTAAAATGAAAGTCCTGTCCTCGTATTCCTCTCTTTTCATCTTCTCAAGGACTTCACTACATCTCTCTGCTGGATAACAATTTCTCTCCCTTTCCTAGAATATTCCCCAGTACTCTCCATGTGTAAGAAGACAAGAATTCCCCTTGATCTCGCATTTCTGATCTAGAGAGTGGAATTTCTTCTATTTAGACAGTGTCTCCGTTCCCTGACTATACGTGCCTTTTCCATCTACTCCATAAAGGGAGGATACTGTGGATCTACAAATTCAATTTTCACTCCTCTATTCTTACTTGACTTAGGCGTGTTCACAGATACTTTGGCCACATTTCCTATAAAAAACTCATTGTTAGCTGGTATGTTTTCTTGCTTATCTGACTTTTATATTTGTCTGATAGTTACATACTTGCTTTTTAATTATTTTCAATTTTTTTTTTCTTTAACAGTGTAAGTTCCTTAAAGTAAGAACTTTTATTCACTGGTGCAGAGGAGATAATAACTACTAAATGAATAAGTGAAAGATATTTTTTATGAAATGGTTTTACTGAATACATAGAATTTTGAGATCTGTACCTGATGCAACACCATTAGCTAGGTTTTCTTCGTTTTCTCACTTGTAAGTACCTTACCTATTCCACTGATCTTTGACCTTTTCTTTATTATTACTCATTTCTTTTGATTTATTTTGTTACCTTTTCTAAAAGAGAACCGGCTTTGTTCTATTTTAGAAAATAGAATAAAAAAATAGAATAAAAAAATAAAATAAAAAAATATGCCCTGTTATATATAGACAACATCTCTACCATGCCACATTTTTATTATTATTTAGTTCAAAATATTTCTTTCCTACTTCTTTGTGATTTTTCCATTAATATAGGGGTGATTCAAAAGTACATGGGGAGTATCCAAACAAATGAACTTTTATAGTTATCTTTTTAAAATAATTGATTTGTAATTTAATTTATCCCTAGTCAAAGAACATACTAGTGGTTGATATTCATAATTTAATTTTGAAAAAAGTGCTTCATGTGTACATTTGGTATCACCTTTGTATAACCTCGAGTCAGCAGCTATAACTTCTTTTTGTTCCCATGCTTGCCTCTAGCATCACCCTTTTACTGCCTCCAAATTGCTGCTTTTAATTTTCTGTGTGCTAGGAAATCAAATAAGCAAGCACTTTTTTTTTTTTTTTTTTAAATGGTGTCCAAAATAAGACTGTATACGACCTGAGGGACTTTTCTATGAAAAAGTGTTTGGCTTTTAGTTCAGAATCCATGTCACATTTATATCTGCTGAGGCCACAAAGAAACATGTGTTTTTTGATTTTCAGGTTCATGACTGTGTGATCTGATTAGTTGAGTTTATCAAGTTTATAATGAGTGCCCACTAAATTGCAGGCGCTGGACCTGAGCTGAATTTACAAAAGTGAGTAAGACAGCATTCACCCTCAAGGCTCTTAGAGTTCAGTAGGGTAGAAAAGTCACACACAGAAAATATCCCCCAACAATTGCTATGTGAAGGCTCATGTATGAGCGTACAGAGTAGGCACCCAGTCCATCCTGGAGGGTGTTGGGGTACTGGGTGGGGCAGAGGAGATAAGAAAAGGAATTGTGGTAGAGATAAAGCTTGAAAGGCATTCCAAACAGAAAGGAAACATCATCAAAGGCAGAGAGGAAAGCAAACGAAGGAACAAGGGGAGGGGGGCATTACAAGGGGCACAGTATGGAATGCAAAGTGAGCCCCAGAGAAGTATCAAAGGAAGTGCTTTGTTTGAGCTTTGGTTGCTGGTTAAAAGGTTTTATATACACAGAAAAGAATAAGAGAGCTACCAGTAGATATTACTATACCATTCAAATCATTTTGTTAAAAAAAACAAAAACAAAAACAGGGCTAAACACTTTTTTTCGTCTGCCACTAAGCAAGTTCTGGGTTCACCAAGTTGGTGGAGCTGTCCTCATCACAGTTTTCATCTTCATGATACTTAACAGGTTCAGAAAAATCAAATGCAATTGGGAGTTCATAGCCTTTGGTTAGAATATAAGGTTGAATTTAACATTTTGTGGTAGAGAAAACTCACATACTGTTGCATATTTTTCATTCTCTGTAGATAACCCATCTCAAACAATGCATTTTCTTAAATACTTGGTATTTAAGATTTCCAAGTAATCACCAACATTTTATCCTGGCATTTTGGTGGTAATCTAAGTGCCATCATGGCCTATGTCTGAACAACAGGCAATCCTCATACCAGTGAATCTCAAACTCTGATGTGCACAGGAATTGCCTTGTTAAGATACAGAATCCTGGACTCCATTCTCAGAGATTCTGATCCCACGGGCCTGGAGTGAAGTCAGATAATCTACATACCTAACAAGCTCCCAGGTGATGCTGATACCCACAGTTCATGGTCCACTTGACATAACACGGCATCACACCATAACTTCACTTAAAAGCTGCCATATTTGTAAAATCATGTTAGTAGTAACTGTCCCATATGACTGTTTCAAGTCCCCAAAAGCTTGTACCAGTGGTTCCTCAAATTATTACCAAGATTTCTCCTGGCTACAGGGGGTTAGCTTACTGCATTGAAATAATTTAGGTGGTGTAGGTACTGAATCATAGGTAAAAAATCCAAGAACCACCCCTTCAAAGTTCCACCTTCAGCCAACTCTTCCTCTCTTGACTTGAGGTCAGCCCCAAATACAATGTAACTTTCAAAGCAATATAAGTCCAAAACCAAAGTAATGAAGTCAATTTAAATCTTTACTGAAGCCTTTCCAAAATGCCAAAGTGAAAGGTCATTTATAACTCATTTTTCTCCTCATCTCTCTTTAAATCAATATAAACAATAATTGCATCAGTAACCAACATTTTTCTCCTACCTCTAGCTAATATCCCCAAATTCCCCAATCAAATCTGGTCTCATGGGCTCTTGACTTTTCTACCCATGTCCTTTTTATTGACCTTAACTTATGATCTGTTTCTCTGTTTCTATCCCTGTTTTCCTTTCCCTACTGTGTTTTATGAACCACACACTCTAGAGCTAGACTGACTGGGTTTGAAGCGTGGCTCAGGAACTCAGGACATGTGTGAATGTGAGCAACTTTCTTAAAATCCCTGTACCTCAGTTTACTCATCTGTAAGATGAGGATTCTAATAATACCTACTCACAGGATCACTGTAGAATTAACTTAGCTAATCCTTTTAAAATGCTTAGAACAGAGCCTTGTACTCAGGACGTAGTTTTAAGTATTCACTATTGTCACAAGGCCTGTCTATAACACGCTGTGCATATGTGTTATGCATATTTATGATTTCCAAAGAACTAAGGACAAGTCTATGCATTTCCTATTCACTTACTAGAAACTAAGAGGTAACTTCAGAGATAAAAGAATTACCAACTTATCTAAATAGAGTGAGAATGAGTGATTTAATATAAATTATTATAAAACCAAAATTCTCTTTTTCTCAATTATCTCTTAAGATAGTTCCCAAGGACCAGAACTCTCATCCTCATCGTTTATGCAATAATGGCTGAAGTATGTCAGGTGACTCACATAATGCTTTCTTCTTCACCAAGAATCTCTCTTCCCTTAAATAATCAACCAGTATGAAGACTCAACTCTGATATCCCACAGTAATAACATCCAGGCCTAACTGACACACAATTAAATCCCTGCACTCACTTTTCCTAACAAGATTTCTTCTCAGAATGATGTGTGGCATTCTCCCTTGCTGCAGAGTCAGGAAAGCTCACGTTGCTTTATTCATAAACAGATTTCTTTACTCCAGAAGGGCACCTTCTACACTGGTAACAGTTAAGAATCATAGCCGGGCTTCCCTGGTGGCACAGTGGTATAGAATCCACCTGCCAATGAAGGGGACACGGGTTCGAGCTCTGGTCCGGGAAGATCCCACATGCCTCGGAGCAACAAAGCCCGTGTGCCACAACTACTGAACCTGCTCTCTAGAGCCTGCGAGCCACAACTACTGAAGCCCGTGCGCCTAGAGCCCGTGCTCCGCAACAAGAGAAGCCACCCAATGAGAAGCCCGCGCACCGTAACGAAGAGTAGCCCCCGCTCGCCGCAACTAGAGAAAAGCCTGCACGCAGCAACAAAGAGCCAATGCAGACAAAAATAAAAATAAATAAATTGAAAAAAAAAAAAAGAATTGTAGCCAATCCAGGGTGTGTTTTGAAGAGTCAGGTTCTGTTACTCAAGCTTCCAATCAATACTTTTAGATAGGGAGAAACAGAAATTCTCTCTGGGGCTACAATATTTGGTGCCAAGAATCCTCTAGGGAGGATTTTTACCTCACACATACAAAACCTTTGAAAGCAAAGGCATATATTAGAAGTATTTGTAAACATCTCTGATGTTTTATTATACAGAATTTTATGCTGACTCAACCAAAATCTAAATTGGTTATTTGATATTTCAGTATTTAAGGTTTTTTTCTGTGGGAGAATACTGAAGAAAATACTATTTTGGATTAAGAGAAGAAAAATTTGGATGATTTGAATTTATCTTTCTCTTCCGGTGAACTAAAATCACTATTCTTAAATTGAAAATATAAACACATATCAAATAAGTGTCCTTTAAATGATCATATTGTTATATTCAAACTGATGTAAATCTATTTCTTTGAGGCATGCACGTGTCATAAGAAGTTGGTCGATGAATGGGTTCTATAAATTGCTATTAAATTGTTCCAAAATAAATTGTACTTAAGCAATAAAAAATATTTAAGCGGCTATGTTTTAAAGAATTTACTATTTTATTAATTAGAAATATCTTCCACTGATGTCCAAAAAATTCAGCTTGAGTTTTCCATCTGAATTTCACACATGAAAGGATACCTCTGTGATTGTCAAGTTGGAAGTTATTATATCAAAGTATATTTCCATGGAGTTAACCTTCCATTTTAAAACTGTTCTTAACTAGAGTTGCTTTTTCTTTTCTCATAATGGTAAAGAGATCTTATGATTACTGGTTTTATGTAAACTTCCCCTGCTTACAAATGACAAAGCAAAGGAAAAAAATGCGTGCTTATACTGAAAAATTATGCATCCATTTTACAAATGAAAAGTGAAAAAATATTAAAGTACTGAAAGCTACATTGTGTTCTGTAGACTATAGGGCAATATGCAATTTTCAGTAGCTGATGCTATACAATATTTATTAGGATTTACTATGTAACTGATGGAATGAAATGATAAATAAATGAAAATTCATAAGAAATCATTTTTAGGCATATTATCAGTGGCCCAGGAAATTTTTTAAATTACATTTTTAATAATTATATTCATTTATGTGACAACCTTAAGAAATTTTATACTATTTGTCCCAGTAGCTCCATTACAAGAATAAATTTAAAGATATAGTATTAATAAAAAATGTGGATATTAATGTAAAAAAGTTAATCAATACATAACAGTAGCATTTTAATACTAAAAGGATAAATAATCTAAAAAACGAAAGCATGAAAATGATACATGTATTTTTTAATACTACATTCATTAAAAAATATTTCACGGATATTTTTAAAAATATTCAATGACACGGGGAAATTTTTCTGTGCATAAGACTAAGAAAATACATCATAAGACAAAACTATATGCCAGATATGTTATAATCTGTGTATGGGTAGGGTCAAAACAGAAATTTTAAACAAAATCTTGAAAGCAACACATGTCCATAGTGTTTAATTTTGGGCAATGTTATTTGGAGTGATGTGCTTTTTTTTCTATGTAACTTCTGTATGATTCAGTCATTTATATTTGACAGAGCTAATTGCCTATTCAGTTAAAAATAAATTGTGCTTCAGAATACCAACTATGTTTACTAAGAAATTATTCTTATGGAATATTTCCTATACTTTTATTAATGGGTGTCTTACTATTGATAAACTATAGACCCTGAACTAGCTAGAAAAAAACAACATGAAGTGAAACCAAGGAAAAGAAATAGTATTCAAAATGAAAATGGACTATATCTGTGTCTTCTGAAAATATTATAAAATTGAAATTATTCTTAAGATAAATCTGGTTATTGCTTGCTTCCATATGTAGAAACTTGTGAGAAAAAGAAATGATGAAACCCAGTCACTACCAGTGATTCTGTCCTGCAAAAAGATGAGAGCCACAGAAGAATGTCCTTTTTTAAATCAGATCATAGTATAATATGCAGATGTTGGGATTTGCCAGTGTTGGGGAAATAAAGAATTAGAGGGCTCTGAAGAGTCAAGTGAGAGCAAAAAGAATTGAAGAAGGAGTACAGAGGAGATGGTACTACTTGTACTGAATGAAGAAATATGTAGAATGAATAATGTAATATGCACTTTGAAGCATCCTACAACCACAAGAGGGACTGGTGGTAGGATAAATCTTAAAACTGTGACTAACGTATCAGAACATGGAAATATTCTGGTTTCTCTACAGCGAAGCTGCTGGATGACTCTGTCTCCACATTTCTTGTTATGTAATCTTACAGCCTTCCTTTCATTTAAACCAACAGAACTGACACTGTAACTTGTTCTCAAGTCAAAGGCGTTCTAACTGATATATTATCTTCAAGTAACCTCAGATGACAACTGGGTTTTGCAGGGACACAGGGGTATCAAGATATGCAGTTGCACCTCTAAGACGACTAGAACCAGAAACAGAAAATCCATTAGGAAAAAAAAATGCCACCATAGCCTGTGCGCCTCTGTCTTTGTCTGTCTCTTTCTCCTGTCTCTTTCTTCATGCATTTTCCAACATTATGTTACCTCTGATTTGCAACACACAACAAAGCCTGGTAGAGATCCTGGTTTTCAATTTCAAATTCCCAGGATATAAATTACTGACATTTTCTGAATCAATATTTACCTATTGCAAAGGGAAATTTTTCATAATATTTTATGTGGAGGAAAGAAAATAACTACTGACAATGTTAAAATCAGTTTCTCCAATCTGTATCTCCAAGTGATAAATTCTATTTAACTTTTGACAGGGGCAAGTCTTGCTAATGCTTTTAGTGAAAACTTCTGTGCTGCTTAGATGCTTCTTTGATCGTAATTCAACTGATAAAACGTTTTGAGTGAAAATAATATATTTATCCAATGATCTTCTCGTGAATAAAGATGGGCTTGATATCATAAAACATTTTTTTAACAAATTTAGCAAACATAATTAGGAATTTACTACCTGAAGACATAGTCAGTACAAATAAGGAGATGAGTAGCTGGTGCCTTATCTAGTTACTAACACTGCATACTAATCTACCCATATTTGGAGGCATAACACAATCATTTCATTGTGCTTGGGGACTCTGAGGCTTAGAAATTCAAGAACAGAGCAGTGATGACTTGGTCTATTCATTGATGTCTTGGGCCTCAGTAGAAAAACACTAAGTCTGATGGAACTTAACAGATAGGGACTGGTATCATCTGTATACATCTTAATTCACATGTCTGGCAATTGATGGCGACAGGCAGTGGAACCACTACCAGCTATCAGCTGAAATGTGGCTCCTCCATTTGATATTTTTGCATGGGTTAGTCTGGGCTGCCTTGCAAAATGGTCACAGCTGAGTTCCAAAAGCAAGTGTTCCAGTGGAGCAAAAAGTGTATGCTATGTTGATGACTTAGCCTCAGAAACCACATAGTGTTACTTCTACCACACGCTGTTGCCTGAGACATATAGTCCCTGTGATCCAAGGGACAGAACACTTGGGAGGAATGTCAAGGTTACATTGTTAGAAGAGTATATGGTATAGGAGATATTACTGTGGTCATCTGTGGAAAATACAGTATGCCAGAGGGCTTATATTCATTTTAACAGTCTTTAATGGTACACATTTGAGTATTCTAAAAAATCAAAGGGCACTATCAGCATATGCAAGATGGGCACAGCAGTCTGCCTGCCCAACATATCAACAACAGGCAATTAGATGCCACAGACATGGAGCTCTGAGTTAACACGGGTAATCTGTAGGTATCAGCACTGTCTGAAGAGCGGTCAGTAAGTTTCTAGTGACAAGTATATGATTTTAAAAAGTTTGTACATGCTATACTTTTAGCCTCAATTAAGAGGACATTACATAAAACCATATATCACAAATACATACCTAAAAGGGCAATGAAATTTTTGAGAAAATATTGGTCCTGAACTACCCTTTTTTATACCTTTCTTCAACAGTCCCTCGAGCAGCTAAACATGTAAGTGTGTTAATGATCTGTTTATGTAAAAGCTTCATATAATTGCTATGAAATTTGCCATTTGTTCTACCACCTCAGGAGTAAAAAAGTTTTCTTAATATTTGCACTGCAACTTTTATTTAATTTTATAATAAACTAGATTGTTCTTGACATTTTACTTCCTTTCCTTGGATCTAGATGAAAAGTTTCTATTGTTTTGCATCCCTGTGTCTCTGTAGAGATATACTATGGACTTAGAGGAGACTTAGAGGTATTTAACAGCTGGAAGGCCAGCAATCAATATTTATCCTGAAGTTGCCATGGCTACTAAGGCAGACAAAATTTGCTTAACAAGTTCAAGTTAGAGATAGCTGGAAAAGCACAAGGGGTCTCACTAACAGTTTCAACGATTATTCGCAGCGAAAATTAGTGAGTGAATGTGCTGTTTTGATTTCCTATTCTGTTGATCTCACTAACAATAAAGTGAGACTATTTAGGAAAAAATATACATAAATATAGTTTGATAGTATCATTTGTATTGTTGATGAGATGACAAAGAGAAAATTACTCTAATCTTACTCCATTATCACCTAAAATCATTAATGTAAACAACATCTGGTAATGTTCTTTACCTAAAATCAGGCCAGTAAGCCTCTATTTGTTAAATATCTTGTACTACACTTTTAGCTACATTAAAATATTAGTAGGAAAACATACACAAGAGATATTGTGTGTGTGTGTGTGTGTGTGTGTGTGTGTGTGTACAAAATACAGGCTTATTTAGGATACAGGAGATTTCTTAGGATTAACCTATCTTGGCTTTGTTTTTGCCATTAAAAATTATATTTATTTAGACTGTAAATGTTACATTACTAGCAAGGTGGACTGTTTTTTTAAGTTGACTGATCTTCAAAAATATGGTTATATAATTAAATTAATTTTCAATTTTATTCAAATGTTTTTGCTATGTACCTCTCTAATGATTTCACTAGAGAATTATCTTATTCAGTTAGAATGCACTCAGTTGCTAGAACAGAATATCCAAATACCTGCAGTTTGAAAACATAAAGAGAACACTTATGAAGATGCTAGAGGTATTTGGATTTAGAAGGTAGGCACTAATTCATTTGATTTACTGAAGAATTCATGGGTCCACGTCTTCCCATTTTTCCACTCTTTCTTAAACGCAGTGTATTACTGATGTCCCTGTGCATGATTTGGAAGACTACAGTCATAGCTTTAAATATCACATTATTGGTTTTTAATCACCTAGTTTATTAATCAAGGGGACAAAATCTTTCTTAGAAGTATCATTGTTCCAATATAAGTTACATGAACAGCCCAATGTAGTATCTGGCAAAAGGAAATATGAATACCATATTAGTTTAAATTAATCATGGTTTATTTACTGTCATCCACATAAAAAAAATTAGCAATATAGCCATGGGATAGGCAACCAAAATTGTGTGTCACATGTCAGGTCAAGCAACAGTAAGGTAAGTAGGCCAAGATAACTTTAATACAAAGTTGACCTCTAAGTCACCTCCAAATTCCTAGCCCTTCTTAATATACTCCTGAATTATTAAATTTAATTGGAGGAAGAAGCAAAGCCAGGAATCCCGTTCCTCTACCTCCAAAGTCCATTCACTCTGGGAAACTGTCTCCTCTCTTCAGCCATAATGCTTTGGCATTACTGAATCCTTGTTATCCATCCATAAACACTGAAGAATCATTCTTAATATTTCAGCTACACTCCTTACTCCAGGCTCAGTATTAAGTAGGTAAACAGTTGCTCAAAAATCCAAATAATATATGACAACCTGGGAGAAAAGTGAAACTCCTGGTGGCTCCTGTTTGTTGGATCAGATAATGCAGTTTTACAAACTATTTTACCTAATCCTGTAGCACCTATATTTTTAATCCACCAGTGTTTACGCAGAAAGCTCAGGATGCTCTATCAGTGTCATCCTAATAGTGTGAGTTCTACAAATACAGAGTGTGACAGCAATATTAACTGTAAGATGTCTATATTTTCTGACAAAAAAGAAATTATTTTAATTATTCTTCAGTTATTATGTTTCTTGGTGCCCAAAAATATACAGACATTTTTATGGTTATAATACAATTTTGGATAGGTCATTGCCTACAATGGAAGGATTTTAAATATAAACTTGTCACATAACTTATTATCAAGGTATGTGGTAGACACCAGTGCAACTGAAGGTTTTCTTTCCTCATTTATTGGCTAAATGAATTTCAACATTTTCCTTCACCTTTCTGAGGTCGTATTTTCTCTCCCATAAAATGTAGATTCTGCCTGCAAAATTACTAACTACTGCGGTGGATACCATAAACACAAAAGGGAATCAACCACCTTCCCACGATCCTAGTCTTGGTGGAGGGAGAGGAAAGGGCACAGCAAGTCTTGATACAAGCAGAGTGAAACGAGTATTTAAACAGTGTTACAAAAACCGTTTTCTGGAGTTGGGAAGGAACCATTAACCCTGAATTAGAGACAGGGAGGATTCTCTGAGGAAAAAATATTTAAGCAGAGTCTTGGAGTTTGAGTAGTATTATGCTAGTAGAAAAGAAGGCTATTGAGACAATGTAGGTAGAGGTCTCTCTATAAAATCCTGTGTTTTTAACGTGTATGTAGGCTAGCCAACTGTCTTCAATGGCCTAGGATTTAGAAATTTCCCAGGATTGGGATTTTATTGCCAAAACTGGGGCAGTCACAGTCAAACTGAGAAAACTGTTTACCCTAATATTAAAAAAAAAAAAAGCTGTATCACGGTGTTGTAGAGCAGCTGCTAAATACGGCCCCCAATGATTCCCATCCCCTGTTATTCATACCCTTGTATAACCCTGACTCTTGAGTGTGGGCTGAACCTAGTAATTTGCTTCTAAATATAAAAGACAGTAAAAGTTGTAAGATGTTAGCTCTGAGATTAGACTACAAAAAAATCCCTGGTTTTCTTCTTATTTGCCTTTTTTACTCTCACTCTGAGGGAAGTCAGACACCATATTGTGAGCTGCCCTACTGAGTGACCAACAAAGTAAGGCCCCTGGTCAACAGCCATCAAGGAATTAAAGCCTTCCAACCATCCATGATTAAGCTTGGAGTGGAACCTCCCTCAGTCAATACTTCAGTTGAGACCATAGCCTTGGACAACACCTTGACTGCAACCTGGTGGGAGAAGCTAAGCCAGAGTTACCCAGCTAAGTCATATCCAAATCTCTGACTCATAGAGAATGTGAGATAATAAATTTTTTTTTAAGTTTCTAATTGTTGGGGTCATTTGTTACAGAGTAATAGATAACTAATATATATACTATGGTTGAAGCAGTGGGCTCAGCTGGAGCATTGGGAATGATGAGATATGAGTGGTGGAAATGTAGTTTTAGGCAAGACTTTAGGCTGATTTAATTTCCGTATTTAAATGCACCTTCATCTCTACCTTCCTTTTAATGATGAATGTTTCCAGGGTTACTATTCTCTTCTTTTTCTCCTGATTCATATTTCTATTTTTCTTACACTGTGCAATAAATTATCTAAAAAAAAAATTTTATTTTATTATTTTTTTATTTAGAAGTATCTTTTTTTTTAAGATTTTTTTTTTTTTGATGTGGGCCATTTTTAAAGTCTTTATTGAATTTGTTACAATATTGCTTCTGTTTTATGTTTAGGTTTTTTTGGCCACGAGGCATGTGGGATCTTAGCTCGCCGACCAGGGATCAAACCCACAACCCCTGCATTGGAAGGCGAAGTCTTAACCACTGGACCACCAGGGAAGTCCCCAAAATTTTATTTTTAAAAATAAAAAAATATTGTGTGACTCTCCTATTCATACATTCTAAGGTAAGTCACCATTATTATTCCCCTTACATTACCCTGCCTCTTTCCTTTGTAGGGTTGTCAAACTTATAAGGATAAATTCATTTGTATGTTTTCTTTTAAACTGCTTATCTCTACATGACTGCTTCTGTTTGGTTTCACAATGTGTGTGGCAGCTACACCTTGACCGTCACAGAGTAGGCATTTAATAAAGTTTTGTTAACATGACTGAATTAATAACTACATATTCATGCTGAGTGATAAATCCTGAGCTTCTCTAGAAAAGCTACATAAAAGAGTTCAAGCACTGCCAGGATATTCCACGTATCTTCCCATTCCCTAGGAAACACTAAAGATAAAATATAACATAGAGAAGGTAGAAAGTATTGATCATAAAAAGGAAATATGTTAAGGAAAATAAAGAATATACTCCTCCAGGTTCTCTTCTGCCACGGAGAATATTTTGTCATAATCACAGTGCAACTCTCATATTAAAAAATGTATGTACGTGACAAGAATAGATGTTAATCTAAAGAAAAAATACAAACTGAGATTTAACTATGGTAGAATGAAATATATGAAATATATCTGAAGGCAAGAGAATGTTTATATTATATCTGTATAAAGAAGTTCTAGTTTAATTTCTATAAAAGGTATTTCCAAAACAAATCCTGAACACATACAAATTTAAAAATTTCCCTGTCCACCACCCATCTTTTCCTTCATTCTTCATCTATTCATCAAGACACAAGCATTTATTACTTACTTTTTTGTACTATGTTCTGAGCAGATTTGCTGCAAATACTAAAATGAATAGCCACAGACCATGTCTTCAAAGATATGATACACTGGAAAAGTAATTTTAAGTGTAATGGATCCATCCAAACATGTGCATACATAGCTGTTAGTTTCCCCATCAGTGCTCTCCTTGGATGCTCTCCAAAAGAGTTTACTATAACTTTTCATGCTTCAGCTACGGTCAGTGGGATCTGGAAAACAGCACTGCCAAGTTGTCGAGGTTGTCAGTCATTCTCGTTTCTAGGTTAAACTAGAAAGAGAAGGCATAAGATGGAGTGGGAGAATTCATAAATTAGCTTATTATAGGAGAAGCCAAATTGATCCCATGAATACCTAGGTGTTATATCCAGCCTGGAATTCTAATGGATGATTGATATTCTTTCTAAATGTTAAGTTTTTTAGTTCAAGGAAGGGGGAAAGAAAATTTTGGATCAAGGTTACTTCAAATTGCATTCATCGAATTTGAGCACACTGAAGGTGGACCCAAGTTTTGAGGGACTCGAAGGCTAAACAAATTTGGCATGATTTTAAGAAAGGAATATATTAAAATAAGAAAGATAAAAAAACATCAATGTAATATTTACTTAGATTACTATAAGGGAAAACTTCTAATACTCTGTACATTTTGAAAATGGAAAATACACAAAATCTGTAAAATGTAGGGGAAGATATGCTTATGAATTAACTGTCCCTCACACTACTATCATTTTTCTTAAATCTTTGGAACTCACTCTCTTCGCATTTTCTATAGAGGTAATTGAATGGTAATTTAGTTTCTTCTCTAGCAAGTTTGATCAATTGTTTTTTGTTGTTGATGGTTAAAAAATATATTTGAACTTTTTAACTAATTTTGCTAATGTTCCATGTAAGTCTATAGGCTTCTTTTCAAGTTAGGATAAATTATTTTCAAGTTATTTGGTTTTTTATTTTCATAGAGGAGAATTAACATTTGAGGACATTTCAAGTATTCTGGAGCAGTACAAATCTTGAATAACCTTTGCACTGACAACATCCATTGAACATAGTCCTAGGGCCCTTACTAGGACCTTGGAAGGAAACTGTGTGTGAGCAAATCTAATGCTTAAACTTCACTAGCTGCACAATAATCTGCCTCTTGATACTTTTTGATTAATACTATTACCCTCTGTGGCAATTCTTCACATCCAAGCTTGCAAAGGTAATCTTGTTTTCTGTTAACATAAGTATTTGATCATCTTGACTCCACATGTTATAAAAAGACTTTCACATCTTTAAAAAATGTATATTAAGAGAACTATAATACAGAATATATAGAATTTGACTTATAGAAATTCCCTATACTACCTAATGCCTATCATTTTATAATAAAATACATACTGCATTACACTAAATACAATAATATATAGTCAAGTATTTATATATATTTAAAGGAATAATATACCTATATATAGGAAAATGTGGAAATGAGTGTAAAGATTTTAAAATTTATGATACAAAATATAAAACCTTTAATATAAAATTTAACCCATTTTACATGTCAAGCTATTTCTATAAAGAAATAGAGGGAAATAGAGGTCTTCCAGTAAGTCCAGGGAGGTGAAAACATAAACTGAAGTGATTGGGGCATTAAGCAGAGCCAAATAAGCTCTTAATAATTTGGTTAATTGAATTACGCCATTTAAGAAAAGAAAAAGATTACCTTCAGTCTAATATCCTCTACATGTTAATGCCTTATTTGCTTCCAGTAAAAGCAAAATATGTTTTATTTCTTAAATCTATTAAGGGACAGGTTTGTCAAATATTTGTATAATCCTCCAAATATAACTACTCACTTTATAATGACTGCTTACTTTTTTTTGGGTTGCAATATATTCATTTTTTCTTGGCCAAAATACTAATTCCTTAACAGTGGCTATTAGTACAGCTAATGTAAATAAAGTTGTCAAATATTAGAATCAAATAAATTTTTATTACTTAACATTATTTCTATGGAGTAGAATGAACTTATATTGGGAGTAAATAACTTCTAGAAAGGAAAAGAGAAATAGGTAGAAAACATTTTTTTAAAGGAGCTTAAATATAGTTCTTATAGAGCCACCTGATTTTCTTCTTAATACAAAAATCTCTTGAAAAATATATTGCACATGCAAATGATACATATAGTGTGAAAGAAAATAAAACTATTGTCAATATGTTAAAAAACTGAATTTTACTAGTAATTTTGATGTCGTTTTCTGCCCTTGTTTTAATATAACTCTTTCCAGCTGTAGATATAACTTTGGCATTTCTTAGTCAGCTAGGTGTGGTCATACTAAATTCTGTCCAGTGATTTATAAGGGGAAGTGTAGGGTGGGACATCTGAAACAGTGCTCAAAGGGAAGAGGTGTGTCCTGTGTCACATCCTCTTTCCTGCTGGCTGAAATATTGGCATGATTGCTGTACCACGATACATGTTCTGAAGTAAGGGGAAATCAGAGCAACAATGAATGTAGAAGTAGCTAGGTCCCAAATAAAGCTCTGAGCAGCCAAACCAATTATGGACTGATTTCCTCTGGACTTTAAGTATATGAAGGAGAAATAAGTTTCTATTTTGTTTATACATCTATTAGTTTTATATTCTGTCACTCTCAAGTTTACTTAATCCTAATGTATACATGTTAAAAACACTTTTTCCTAGACCAGTGCATAGCTTTTAGCTTAATCGTGTGTTTTGTTTTTCAATGTTTTAGATATTTTAATGGAGACAAATTAATCAGCATTAAATTTTAACCCATTTTCATTAGACTTCCCTATTCCAAGTTAATATATAATATATAATATTTATAGTGTTTTCTAATATTGCCATTTTTTGAGGCTTTAGTCAAACTGTATATCTGCCTATCTATCTATCCATCCACCTTATCTATCATAAAGTAGAACATTATTCAAAGGCTTTGACACTATTTGGTAGTTTCAATCAATGATTTGCTTGTTTAATCACTAAAGATGGAAAAGGTTTATAGCAAATAAGAAGATAACATGTAATTCAAAGCGACAATAACGCCATCCATCAAGTTCCAGATTTTGAGAGGTCTGTGAGAAGATAATTAAATGCTGGTGAATAAAAAAACATATGATCAGTGTACCCATACTTGGAAGGGCATATAACTTTGGTGAATATGTAAATGACTCAACCATCTAAAAATATCACAAACCCTGTGACTTTCATTAGTATATTATTTTTTATGTTTTTAGGCATATTCATCATTCTGAATGGAATGAGATGAAGACTTTATTATAGTACTCAGTGTTTCTTAGGCTAATAGAAACCTCCTCAATTAAGCTAGCAGTGATGTGAAATCATTTTTGGAAGTTATTCAATATATGCACAGATAATTTATGTTATGCCCTAACTTAGCCTTCAAAAACATTCACTTTTAACTTGATGGTATTGGCTATATTTTCTCTGTTTAAACTTAGTAAGTCAAAATATTTAATTGTTAAGGATATTTGAACATGATTTACAGTATTCAAGATATTCAACTAATAAATCTTGAGGTTGATAACTGTTCTTGCGATTGAGTAGCACTTCATTTTTTTTTTAACTGACTATAATTGTTAACAATAGTCTAGGCAATGATTATTTAATAGATATTGTGGAGAATGGAAATTTGACAGATTTTAAGCAATATAACCCCATTGCTAATAAGTTATGGAACTGTAATTTCCTCATTCAGCTGCATCTTCATAAAAATAGCAAAGCATACAATAAAAAGACAGCCTATGTATCAATAATTGGCACTAGTACCTTTATAAAAGCTTTATAAGAATTCCATTGTTTAATTTGTCTAAAAGCAAACAGTGATATGATAAGTATGCTCGAATGGGAATTTATGTTTAGAAGGCATTCAACAATAAATGGATTTCAGTGGAGTTCTGTGATTCAGCCAGCAAAAACAGAAATATGTGTTTAAGGCAAAAGAATACGGGATGTTATTTATGTTTTGCTCCTTTAGTTTCATACATTAATATGTTGTACTAAACAGCATGTTACTGTTGTTGAAATTCAGTGAATTTCATTTTTAAACTACTCTTGGAGGTCCTCATTTTAGAAAGTCTAGGTGATTAAAGAAACTAGCCTGTTTTAATGCCACTTCATGTTATGAAATATAACATAATTAACATATGTAGACATGTTAACAGATGTAATTAATAATATCTGGGGCTATGTATAACAATTATAGTAGTCATTTAATCAAATTATAATTATAAATATATAAATATCTAAATAAAAACAGGGCACTATGATCAAGAATTAAGATTTCTTTGCTTGCTCACTCTTGTTTCAAACCTTGGTTATGCTCCAAGTAAAAATCACAAAATAGGCTCCCGTGGAGATCAAAGTTGTCTGTATAGATCATTTATCTAGATTGAAAAAGATATCTTGATACTCATAAAGAAGATATAACAGATTCTTGGTTGGCTGTGTTGGGTTTTCGTTGCTGCACGCAGGCTTTCTCTAGCTGTGGCGAGCAGGGGCTACTCTTTGCTGCAGTGCACAAGCTTCTCATTGCGGTGGCTTCTCTTGTTGTGGAGCACGGGCTCTAGGCACGCGGGCTTCAGTAGTTGCAGTACGTGGGCTCAGTAGTTGTGGCTCGTGGGCTCTAGAGCTCAGGCTCAGTAGTTTTGGCGCACGGGCTTAGTTGCTCCGTGGCATGTGGGATCTTCCCGGACCAGGGATCGAACTTGTGTCCCTTGCATTGGCAGGCGGATTCCCAGCCACTGTGCCACCAGGGAAGTCTCATCAATTTCATTTTTAACTTATATTTTTATATAGCTGAGATCAGAGTATATATGTCTTGATATTCTCTATTTTTCACCACCATTTTCCATGTTATTAAATTTATGTAATCATAGCTCTTAATAGTTTCATTGTTAAGCAGATATATTGTGATACACTTAACTTCTTACAAATGTTGTGGATACTCAGGAGACTTTTGCCCATATTTTTAGTATTATAAATATTAGTGAAATAATGCTATTTGTAGCAACCCGGATGGACCTAGAGACTATCATACTAAGTGAAGTAAGTCAGAGAAAGACAAATATCATATAATATCATTTATATGTGGAATCTAAAAAATGGTACAGATGAACTTACTTACGAAACAGACTCACAGACTTAGAAAACAAACTTACGGTTACCAAAGGGGAAAAATAGGGGGGAGGGATAAATTAGGAGGTTGGGATTAGCAGATACAAACTACTATATATAAAATAGTAGTTGACTTCTGGTCAACACTATAAAGGGGAGAAAAATGAAGAAATATGAAGGTAAGAATTGCATAAATGTCATTATTTACGGATTATATAATCTATCTAAAAAATCACTATACAATCAAAATATAAACTATCAGAATAAGAGACTTTCACGTATTTGCCAAATTTAAAATCAGACACAAAAATTAGTAGTATTTTTCAAACCAACAATAGCTAGAAAACTTACTAAAAATAAGATATCATTCACAAGAGCCTATGCTATCACAGAATAAATATAATTAAGAATTTATAACATCTCTTAAGGAGAAAGCTATAAAACTCTGAAGTTATTCTATCTGTTCTAAATTTCCCCAGTTTATAACATCTTCAAATTTGGAATTCTTATAATAATGAGGTATGGAAACATTACAGTGTAATTTAATTAACAGTATTTTTTTTCTTTTTTCTTAATTGTCCATACAATAATGCTGTATCTTCCAATCAATAGCATCTTATATTCAATGAATAATGACAAAGGATATAGAAGATGATTTGAATAAGATGACTTAATATTATAAAGATGTCTATTCTTCATAAATTAAGCTACAGAGTTAATGCAATCCTAATTCTAATCCAATGAGGTTTTACAAAAAGTTGAAGAACTCTAATTAAAATTCAAATGGAGAAATTAAAGATTATGAAAACTAGTCATACTCATAAAAAAAAAACAGAAGTGAGGAATCTTCTCTACCAAATATTAAGAGAGGCAGGCAGTCCTCGCGCACTCACACGACACCCCACCACACACACACAAATAAAGGACAGTGCAGGCCAAAATCGTGCAAAACAGTCTAAACGATCAGTTGGAAAAATTACTATTGTTCCAGGATGATCTTTAAAAATATCTTTTCTCAAAATATTAAATTCTCCTAGTGTTAGTTATAAATGCATAGGGAAAGGAAAAAGACTAGTAAAATGAAGGCTCAGTGCACTGTAAAGTAAAATATTAGAGACTGAGAATTAAATTCTATTTATTTGTAAAAATTTTATCAAGAGTAGTTTGAACGTTTGCCTATCTTCTTCCATCACATAAATTATCATATGGAGTGAGCATCTTTTCTATGCTTCCTTTCTAAGCACTGATCACTTCCAACATTTTATCCTTTGTGCTTCCAAGGTCTTGAAATACCTCTGTGAATTCCTTTAATGTGAACATTTTAGCTGGCATCACTTCCTCTGGAACATCTTCATCCTATTCATCAAAACCACTTTTTTCATTTATGCCAAAAAATTCACAGTCACCAAGTCCCTCTGGTTTTATATCTAGAGTCTCTCCAACAGCAACAGTGTCAACATTATCATGATCATTATTTCTTCTATAATTCCACTTACATTTGGTTCACATCCAGCATTATCACTTTTCATTTCTTTTCTGCACTCTAATTTTTGTGGGACAATTCCTTCTGAATAACGGAGGCACGCTGACCAATCACCAACAGACTTTGAAAGAAGTGATAGAATTGGTCTCTGATCATGATGTGCACCTCTTATTTACACAGTGCTAAGTGAAATGAAAAGCTCACAGTGAAATTTGTGCTTTATGCAATTACTCACAGTTAACTTATTCTGGCAACTAAGTTTTGAACTGTGTTGTTGGAGGACTGGTATTATTTAACTAAACCATGGCAACTAAAATTCATGCAAATCAGAACCAGGCAACGTGAGGACTGCCTGCACTTCAAAGGCAAAGTAACAAAACTGCACGTTATTGTCACAAGAACACACAAATAGCACTGGAGAGGAGAGACAGCTTTGGAATAGCCTCAAATAATGCAAGTCAATAGGGGAGAAGCATTTCTTTAGGAGGTGAACTTAGACAACTGGCTCCCTTCATGAAGAGACATACAACTAGATACCTCCTATAACAAAAAGATGGAATCTAGAAAGATTAAACTTCTAAATATTTAAGGCAAAATTATATAGTTAGCAGAAGAATATATAAAGAATATCTTTGTGGAAGTGGGATGAAAGAAGTAATTATTTTTTTAATCCATTTTTGTTTTTCCTCATCCTTTTCATTTCATTAAAATATTTTTTGACTATGTGACATGTTAAGATGATTCTAAAATCATATCAATATACAAGATATTCTCAGAGAATCTCCCTCTGTGCATCCCTTTTACTCTATTCCCATCACACCTGTCATTCCTACTTTTTTGTTCTGCATGAACATTAAAGGAAGTTTAAAGCATATCATAAACTGAGACAGAGCATCTAAAATATATGTGACCGGACCACATAAAGGATTTTTAGAAATAAATAAGAAAAAGTCAGTAAACTGGTAGAAAAATCGGCATTTATCTGAAGAAAAAATTTGAATATCCAATGCTCAAATAAAAAGGGGCTCAATCTTCACAATATTTACATTAATCACATGTCCTAAGATCTCTACATATGTTTAAAAATGTTTAAGTACTGATTTTTGATGAGGATGTGGCACAGTGGAAATGCACATACAGTGTTTTTTGTTGTTGTGTACATTTATACAATCACTTTGGAAACATCTTCCATTTCCCGTCATCCACTAAAGCTGAAAATATGCATTCTTCAATAAATAGAAATTCCATTATTGTTAAGAATGGTAAACACAAAATTAAGAATAATGGTTACTTCTGAAGCTGGAGATAAATTAGATGATACTTTAAAGTTAAGAGAAATGATCTGTTTCATAAACTGGTTAACAGATACACTGGTATTCAGCCTATCACTAATTATGGAAGGCAGAATGATTCCCAAAGACACCCACACCCTAATCCCTGGAACCTATAAATATGTTACGTTACATGATAAAAAGGGCTTTGCAGATATAATTGAGGTTAAGGATTTCAAAACAGGGAAATTATCCTGTATTATCTCAATGGGCCAAATCTAATTTACATGAACTCTTAAAAGCAGAGAAGGTTTTTCAACTGGATTTAAATAAGATGTGGCAGGAGGAGATTCAAAATCTGAGGGAGGCAACCACACAAAGCACACACAAGAAGGGATGCAGGTGGCCTTGAGGAGCAGAGAGGGCCTTGGCTAATAGCCTGCAAGGAAGTGGAGACCTCACTCCTACATCTGCAAGGAACCAAATTTGGCCAGCCCACTAAATGAGGCTGGCAGCAGATTCATCCCCAGTGCCTCCAAAAAGGAACACAGTTCTGCCAATACTGTGATTCTGACCTTGTGAGATTTTAAGCAGAGGACCCAAATGAGAATAAGAAATCATGAATTGATTTGTCTGGAGTGGGAAAAAAGTGAAGGTTGAAATTGGACCACATTCTAAGAGAAGTATAATTAGATAAAGTTAATGTTCCAAGCAGGATCTATATGTTCTATTTCTAATTTCTAATCTTCACAGAGCTTCTAAATCCTTTCTGCCTCTTAGCATAGATTTAATCATCACTCTCCCTGAAAGTGATTTAAAATGAATTCATCATATGACTTATTTATTTAACAGTTGAACAAGGGGAGCTTCCAAATCTAATCATAGCCTAAAACAAATAAATTACAACATATAAACAAGCCAACAGCCACAATTTAGTATATACAATTAGAATTTTATTTATACATTTTTCCATGGGTCATCAGCATTTGAAGAGATGCACTTAAATATTATTATGCCCTTCTGAGTTTTTAACGTCTTTTCTGTTCAAAGTAGCTAAATGTATAGAATAATTGATTTTTCTCTCCTAAAAAAGGGAGACTAAACTGTAATATGGTCTTTAAACTTTCACCTCTGAAACAGTTCCTAAACTCTCCACTGGATAATCAGAGAAAGAGGACATTGACATATGCAACCAGAGAGCCTGTTGGTGTGATCAAAATACTGTAGTGGTTTAACCAGTTTGTGATGAAGGCAGAAGAGGTTTGATGGGAGAACAGGAAAACTAGAACATTTTACTCAGGAAAGCTTCAAAGTTAAATTTATTTTTTTCTCTTGTTGCTTCTTAAAATTGTGACTTAGTGGTTTGCACTTGCATGAAGTTAAGAACATTTTCATGATTAGGAACAAAGTGTCCTTGCAAACAATCATTTAAAAGGGAGTAAGCTAATGAGGAAAGGACAATAAACATTCTATCACTTATTCAATATACAGTAAAAACTTATCAAGATGCCAGGTACTGACATTTCTTGGAATGGGGAATCTCTCACAATTTATACTGCCCCATTTGAAACCTATGAGTTGAGTCATCTGAAGCACATAAGGCTGCACGCCCTTCTCACAGCAGCTTAGAAATTCTTAGCTATAGGAAGCTAGCATCTAACCTAGCAGAAAATCTGGAATCAACCCTGGTTGAAGACTCATATTCATTGCTGGAGAAATGTTATTATAACTTCCTGGAAAAAGACAGTTGAATTGACAATTATGCATGTATGCCTGGGATAAGTGAATCAAGTAAAACAATGAAATCTTTTTGAACCTAAATATGTTCATATGCAAAATGAGGACACTTTTTTTTTTAAGTTTCAAGAGGGTATTGTGAGAATTAATGAAAATGTTTAGATTGCCAGCCTCTTTTATGTTCCTGTACCCTTTATATATACTTTCCTAACTAGAACTTTTCTTTGAGATTTATGTATTGTAGATCTTCTTAATGCTACTAGAACAGTCTATCAAAGTGTAAATGTGATTATACTACACTCCTCCTTCATATCCCAAGAGTGACTACTTCCCTCATGGCTTGAACTCAAATTTTTTGGTATCAGTATACAAAAAGAATCCATGAGCTGGACCTAGCTACTCCCTAACTTTTATGTTTTGCTTAGAAAATACTAAATTCCTTGCTTTTTAAAATAGACACCATTTCTGACACCAGTTTCTTTCCACTTACACTAATTAGTCTTCATGTTCCTCATTCTCTGACATATCTGTGTGTGTGGCGGGGGGGTGGGGGGGGAGTGGAGGTGTTCTTATCTCTAGTTATTGGTAATCTAGTTATTCTAATCCTGTAAGAGACCTCAGCTTTCATGCCCTTAGTAAATTTCCCCTGATAAAACCATCAAACACCAATTACGCTTCACCAAAAACACAAATGACTACATTATATGTTGTTCTTTTGGAGTCTAACCCAAGCTCCGTAGATGAGATTTTAATACATCTGGCTCTTCATGGTGATTATAAGATCTTTGAGGGCAGGCAATTTGACGACAATTATTCATATTTATAAACTTAAGTAACTAGCCTAATAAATCTCTGTTGAATTACATAGAAAACACAGTATTTTGAGTAGCCAACAGTAGTACTCAGTGCATGTGAGTTAAATATCAACAGTTTCAAGACAACAGAAAAGTGGTGCAAAATAAAATTAATTTTAAAGTTACTTTAAAACACTCAAATTTATATGTTTTGGGGGGTTTTTTTGGTTTGTTTTTATTATTAATTAATTCTACAAATGTTTATTAAGATTATACTTGGTGGGCTTCCCTGGTGGCAAAGTGGTTAAGAATCCGCCTGCCAATGCAGGGGACACGGGTTCAAGCCCTGGTCCAGGAAGATCCCACATGCCACGAAACAACTAAGCCCATGGGCCACAACTACTGAGCCTGCACTCTAGAGCCCACGAGCCACAACTACTGAGCCCACGTGACACAACTACTAAAGGCTGCACACACAGAGCCCGTGCTCGGCAACAAGAAAAGCCACTGCAATGAGAAGCCCACGCACCGCAACAAAGAGTAGCCCCTGCTCACTGCCAACTAGAGAAAGCCTGCGAGCAGCAACAAAGACCCCACGCAGCCAAAAATAAATAAAGTAATTAAGTTAAAAACAAAAAGATTATACTTGGTCAAAGAATATGCTAGGAATTGAGGATATAAAAATGAATTGACACAATCTCTGCAGTGAATGGAGGTCATCAAACATTGGGAAAAGTTCAATATGTAAAACAATAATAAAAAAAAAATGTATCTAGTTCCAGAAGTCTAACAAAGAAAGGCAGTCTGGAGCTGGTTGTGACTATGTAGATTTCGTGAAGAATTTTCACCAGGGCAAACACAGTGCCGAGTCTATTAAATTAATATAATGTTACTAATTCTGGAAGCCATCAGTCATGCCCACACATTGCCGGGGGTGGGGGAGGGTGAGGGAGGGTGGGGGGGGTGGGGTTTGGTGGGGGGGTACTATCTACTAAAAGTGAACGAAGAAAGTAAGGGTTTCCCCAAATACCATTGCTTGTTTACTTTCATAAAAGATTTCTGGCATTCTACTTGAGAAGAATCGCCTTTTTCATAAGAGCATACATTCAGAGATGAGTTGACCATGAAGCTAAAGATTCACAGCTCCTCATTCAATAGGTTCCTTCAAAGGGCTTTAGCAATGTGTTCACTTTGCTTTTTATAGTGCCTGTGTAAAATTTCAAAGTTAAGATGGTGTTTGTTATTACTTTGCCCCTCCGCCTCCATCAGACTTAGTCTAGAGTCTACAGCGTAAGTGTGGATGCAGGTATTTTTGGAATAAAGATATGGTCAAGGGGAGTAGGGAGTCTTGTGAGATGTTCACATGGTGACAGTCCCGTCTACTTACAGTTAAGATACTGCTAGAACCCTCAGTGTGGAAATGAGTTCTAGGAATCAAAATGGAATCATTCCAGATATATTTATTCATGAACTTCTAAATTTATTCAACAATTACTTACTGAGCACCTTTCATGGGTGAGGAACTATGCTAGGAACTAGAAATATAATGATGAACGAAAGAGACATAACCCCACACTGATGGTTCTGACTTCATTCCCTTCTAACAGTACCTGTGCTCACTCTGCTATACGTTTATGAACCTTTCTTTTTGTTCTCATTCTAGGGTTACTGTGACAACCTTCCTGGCATCATGATGTAAACCTAGGCACAGAGGATGTGTTCACTCTTTGAATGTTGTTTACAGCAGGAAGCAATGAAATATGTAGATGCAAAGAAGAAAAGATCTATCCAAAACTATTATCTCCATAGAAAATATTTTAAATTATTTTTATAAAAAGAGGTGATTAAGGAGTACTCACCTAAATAATATATAGGGAAAATATTATAGAGATGTCAAAAAGTAAATTATAAAGAGCATAATGGTATTTTTTTCTGGATTTTGCAGTATTTGAGGCAATTTCCAGTTTTATTAGCTTTGTAATTTATGATTTCTCCTCATTCTAAATAAATATTAATTTGTCTATCCAATATTATTCATAATATGTATCCTTTATTTTATACTGTATAAGCTTCAAGGCTCACAAAACCTGAATCTACTGATGGCTACAGTAATGTAGAAATTCATTGTTTATATAGATTTTTACATATAGTTTCTCAACTACTGCTCTTCTAAATGTGTATTTTGCCTCTGCATTTTGCTTCTGAGTAAGAAATTATGGTTCAAAGACTTAAAGACATCTGTCTCCCAGGGTCATTCAAGTGAACTGAGGCTCTTCCCACTCCAAGCCCAGGACTTCCCCATGTAGAAAAAGTTTCCCTATTCACACTGAAGCAGCTAAGTTTGCTAAATTTTGCAGAGCTTTGCTATTTATTGTTTCAAATACATTCTTACATAATGATGAAAATGTTTTTCTACATTATTACGTTGACTCTCCAACACATTTCTGACAGAGTGTATAAAGCATACTCTTATTACAGTGTGTTTGATGACTTGCCTAAGGTCAGGGATATGCTTAATTTCAACTAGACTCCTGGTGTATTTTAAAAAAATCATGTACCGAATTCTTTCACAAAATAATCATATGCTCCTCGAGAAGCAAAAGAACAATGTATACCCAAAGACTTTTCAAGGGTCTGCCAGTAAGCAATTAGAATTTACTCACAAAACTGCAGTGATTTATTTTTATAATAATTTATGACACTGTATCTTTGTATTTCTAATGTAAGATTTTAATGTTTTTACCACCGAAGGAGGGAGTAAGGATTAAGTCAGTGAACTGGAAAATCAGAAAGCTCATTGTACATTCAATTATTTCCTAGACAAGCTTTTTATGAGCAACTTGTTCTAGTAAAATCTAAAGTAAGATGAGAGCATACATGTGAAAAATATTAAACATTCAATAGTTCAAAAAGATTGAAAGATAGTGGTAGTTTTTAATAGAATAGTGAATGATAAAATAAATTTTAAATTACATATATTAAATAAAGAGACTATACATCTTTAAAACATGAATATTGTAGCATAAAATGCCGTTGATCACAAAACACCAAAGAAATGTTATTTCATGCAAAATGCAAATGACAGAGGAAAAATAACACAAGTGAATATTCAATAATTAATTGAGAAACAAAGTACAAATTACCCAAGCCTGTTTTAGTACAAGAATTTAGTGATAATTACTAGCATATACTAAACTTTATCCCTCTGAATACACTATGCTAAAATTAAATAGAAATTATATTCTTTGCTTTCTGGTGTTATATGTAACTTCTATGTAATATTAGCAAAAATGAATATAACTCAGAATTTCAATTAAATTAATTTTCCAGGTTTTGGGGGATGCTCCAGGATAGATGAAACAATTACAGTCTGTGCTTAGTTTCCATCACACCATGTAAACAGGGAAAGCAGGATGGATTATTAATCCATGGAAAATAAGAGCCATTATTTAGAGTGTGCAGGTGTTCCTTTGATAGAAAACAAAAGTTTGTCATAACTACTATTTATCAGCTCCCTCCTACATCTTTAATTCTAGATTTTCTTCACCCTCAGCCTGTACTTACACTGGACTGGGATTCTTGCCTGCTACAGTTCCAGAGATTTTTCTCTCTATAAGGTATGAGCCCTTTGTGGGCTTACCTTTATTGGGCTAGGGTTACTGCAATACTCTATTCACAATTATCACCAGGCACAAAACATCAAAAGACATTCTAGAGAATCTCTTTGAGTTCATGACTTACTTCCAGCTTTCCAAGGATATCAGAATCAATAAATCTTCTATTTACCTCTCACCCACTGGCAAGAAGAGCCCACACTGGCCAGTGGTGTACCTCCTTTAGGAACAAGGGACTGAGGCTGGGCAGGGCCTACCTGAGTAGGAACAAGGAACACACACTCCATGAGTGGGTAATCTGTGAAAAGGTGCAAGAGGAGCCAATACTATATTCACTCCATGGTCTAAGTCCTCAAGATTCTGGAGGTGTGGTGTAGAATCACATATTCTTGGGTATAAGAATCTAACTGAAAGGGCATCATGAATGTTTGCCCAGTCCAATTAGCAAAATGTCATCAATATAGTAAAGACTACCAAGTTCAGATAACTTAGTTTCCTGTAGTCCATATGCCTACTGAAACATGGAGAGTAAATGTGAACTGCATTTGATCCTTCTTGTGGAGGGAACTGAAAAGACAATTGCCAGAGCAGCAGCCCATAACATGTTTTCCATTATTACCAACAAAAATACCACATCTGCCCTAGCAACTATGAGTAGGGTTATGATTTCTTGGTATAAGATGTACTTACCTAGTGTGATTCACCACAATCCATGTGTTGCTGATTTCTTTCAGGGACACACAGGAGAGTTGAATGGGGAAATGGCAGGCACTGACACCCCTGAACTCTTTAAGTTTTTCATGGAGGTCCTTTCTAATTTCTGAATGTTCCCTGGGATATGGCTTATAACTTCTGATTTACTTCTTGGGTGGTTTGGGGATCAGGTTAAGGGATTACCTATTAGCCCTTCCTAACATGATGGGTCTTAACTCCAGTCAGGAAATAAATATGGGAGTTCCATTAGATATCATGCATATCTATCCCAATTATGTACTCTAGAACTAAAGAAATAACAGTAGTGTGGGTCCACAAATCCACAGGCCTCAGGCAAGGTAAACTTCTTTTAGGACTTCACAGGATGGATGGATGGATGGATGGACGGACAGACAGACATGCAGAGAGATATGTAGATAGGTAGACAGATAGACAAATTTTCACCTTGCCAAATAAGCCCTCTCCCTTATGGAAGGACCATGATGTCATTTGGATCCCCTGACATTTCAGATCCTATATTTAAAAGCCTTCACGTGGCTTTATAATTTCTCTTCCTTCAATGCACAGTTCCCTGGTAAATGCCTATGGGTTGCTTAGGAAAAGACTGGAGAAATATTTATTTCATATTATTGAGATGATACTGTAGAGACGTTTTTCAAGAGGACAGAGCATCCTCTTCAGTCTGTGAACTGGCTTAGACCTAGAAACTGGTGAGAGATGAGAATTTTCCATTGTAGCATCTGACATCTTGTACTTTTGCTTGCCACCTCTTGATATTTTCAGGAAAATAAATACATTTACAGTAAAATACAACTAAAAGTACAAAGTTAAACTGTACTTGTCCACTCATATGTTCTAATTATCTATTTCTGTTTAACAAATTAGTCCAAAACTTACTGGCTTAAAACAAATGTTTAATTTTGCTCACAATATTGTGGGTCAGAAATTCAGGAAAAGCTCAGCTGGCTGATTGTGTCTGATCCATGTGCCATCTGGGCTTGAAAAGTTGGCAGCCAAGATGGTTTTTATTCACATTTCTAGTCAATATGGCTCACTGTCGTTTCTGTCTCTGTCTCTCTGTCTCTCTCTCTCTCCCCACATGGCATTTCACTTCCTGCCTTTTCTACATGGTCTGAACTTCTCATGTCAGGTTTCTTATACGACAGCTAAGGCACCACCACCACCACCTCCCCTCAAACACATATTTCTATAGCAAATTTTTCAAGAAGTAGGACGGTTGAAGCTGCCAGTCTCTTAAGACCTAGACCAGGAAACTTGCGCAGTGACACATCTACCATATTCTGTTGGTCAAAGAGAGAGAGAGGCCACCCAGATACAAGGGAGGAGGTTTAGATGCTACCTCTCATTAGGAGGAGTGTCAACCTGGGTCCGTCTTGAATCTATCACACTATTTTGCCCATGGGAAACCCAAAGATTAAGGTAACTTTTTTGCCACTCCAGATCTCCTGTTCATTCTATCAATAGTAATAGAATCCTGAAGTGTCATAATATGGCCTCTGGCATTTTAAAAGAATATAATTTCCATGAATTGCAGGAAATCTAGCTAGATGGAAGCATCTTTTAAAATCTATCCAAGCCTACATATTATATCAAACATTGACTCAATCAAAAATTCCAAGGCCCCATCACTGGTATATCTCTTAAAGCTTTAGTGAAGGGTACGTCACACCAAAGTAGGAGGCATTCTTCACCCTTACGCAATAAATCCATTCTTATAATCCCATCATTTCTGTAGCCTTCTGAGTCCTTTTTCAGTACTCTACTGTGATAATCACAGCACATCATCACATTTACAGTTGGCCATCATTATGTTTACAATTTAAGAATCATCCCAGCAGAGTGTTATGACTAGTTCCATGTGTCCTGGGTAAGAAAGTTAAACACAATTCATGAAGATGTATTCTCATGCCAATAAATTCCGCCCTGCCAAGTCTTTCATTCTGCCCACAAGTCCAATATCAACAAGACCTACTCCCCCATGTGTTCCTCTGTTTTCCTTCTGGTTTGTATTAACTAGGAACTCCAATTATTCTACAAGTAAGGCCTTTCCTTACAGCAGAAATTCTATTGCCCTGTTGGTATGTGCTGAGAAGTGACTCCAATTATTGGTCCAAGAGGCAATAAGCAAAAGCAGACGTGGAGCTTGACAAAGACAAGCCTTATCTTGCATCGCTCTCTTCCAACAAGTGAGAGGGGCTAAGTCCTCCACCCGGTCCAGGGGATTAATGAGAATCTGGAGGTTCAAGATTCTCACAATCATCTATTTAAATGACCCAATCACAGACCTCTGACTTATACTATTTTCCTTAGAGGGCCTGAGGACTCGGCATAAAGTGTCTTTAAAAACTATGAGTTCAATATTTTTTGAGCTCTGCCACTCTTATAATTAAATCCAGGACTTGGTTTTCTCCACAGTATCCTTACTGTTCCAAGAAACATGAATCTCTTTAACTCAGCCATGGAAGCTTCTAGCTTGCCCAGCATGACTTAAGGAACTTAGTTACCCAGTTATCCAACACTTCAACTTCAACTTCTACATGTGCCTCATCACAGTTCTCCACTCATGACAGCCTAGAAAAGTTTGATCATTTTGTATGCCTGGTCTAATCACCACTTCACCACAATGTGGTCCTTTTGTCATCAGATAGGTAAAGTGGTCCACTTCCAGAATGCTATGTTATGCAGAGTGGGGCTGTTCTTATCACCACATTCTTAGTCTGTGTTTCCTTCCAAAGGCTCAGTTTGAGTTAAAGTCTTACTTACAGGCTATTTGACTTGAATGTGACTCCAGAGAGAAGGAGTGAGAGTAGAGTGAAACAAGGAAGGAGAAAAGGCCAATACAAAGATACAGTTTTCAGTTGGCAACCTCTGTGGGGGAATAGTAATCTAATCCTCTAGAAACTTCTGAGGAATCCTATAAATAGGTCCATTAGGGAGGGAATGGAGATGCCTTAACCATTCTGTTTCTATTCTGACTGGGTAAAGGCTTTGCTGGGCCACAGGCTCTGCTGAACTTGGGGATACACATGTATGAGTCAAAAAAGGCTCCGGTAACATCCCAAGCTGCACCATCAGAGAAGTTCCAGTTCCAGGCAGGAGGCAGAGAAACGTGGCACCTGCTAAGGTGAGACCTTTTCAGTGCGAAGTGGGTCAAAGCTTGTGTAGAACTCTTTCTCTGTGACATGAATCAAACATGAGGCCAGTAGGATCTTAGATATTGCTCAAGAGCCCATCTGAGAAAGAGTCCAAGAGAGAGATGATATAAGATGTAAAAAAGGTGATAGACTTTAACCATGAAGTAAATACAACAAAACTTGGTGACGGCTTTAGATACTTGGTGTAAAGGGTATGAGGATCAAATATTCCGGATTTTGGAACTCTGTGTCTGAAAAAGCTGAACCAAAAATAGGTTTGGGGTTAAAAACCAATTTCAATGGCTCACCATGAAACGGAGTAGGACCCCGTGGTCCTTGCCCCCCACCCCCACCCCATGTCCTCAGCCTGCCTTTCGTCTGTGGAAAAACTGTAGCCGAAGAATAAGTTTAACCCGAGAAGTGAGAAAATGCAGAAACAAAGGAGAACAGTCTCCATTTCTCTAGGAGGTGGGTCAAAAAGGATCTTACTGTGATTTATGTCATAGAGTGTTCTGCCTATGTTTTCCTCTAAGAGTTTTATAGTATCTGGCCTCACATTTAGGTCTTTAATCCATTTTGAGTTTACTTTTGTGTATGGTGTTAGGGAGTGTTCTAATTTCATTCTTTTACACGTGGCTGTCCAGTTTTCCCAGCACCACTTATTGAAGAGGCTGTCTTTTCTCCATTGTATATTCTTGCCTCCTGTATCAAAGATAAGGTGACCATATGTGCGTGGGTTTATCTCTGGGCTTTCTATCCTGTTCCATTGATCTATATTTCTGTTTTTGTGCCAGTACCATACCGTATTGATTACTGTAGCTTTGTAGTATAGTCTGAAGTCAGGGAGCCTGATTCCTACAGCTCTGTTTTTCTTTCTCAAGATTCCTTTGGCTATTCGGGGTCTTTTGTGTTTCCATACAAATTGCAAAATTTTCTGTTCTAGTTCTGTGAAAAATGCAATTGGTAGTTTGATAGGGATTACACTCAATCTGTAGATTGCTTTGGGTACTATAGTCATTTTCACAATGTTGATATTTCCAACCCAAGAACATGGTATATCTCTCCATCTGTTTGTATCATCTTTCATTTCTTTCATCAGTGTCTTATAGTTTTCTGCATACAGGTCTTCTGTCTCCTTAGGTAGGTTTATTCCTAGGTATTTTATTCTTTTTGTTGCAGTGGTAAATGGGAGTGTTTCCTTAATTTATCTTTCAGATTTTTCATCATTAGTGTATAGAAATGCAAGAGATTTCTGTGCATTAATTTTGTATCCTGCTAATTTACCAAATTCATTGATTAGCTCTAGTAGTTTTCTGGTAGCATCTTTAGGATTCTCTATGTATAGTATCATGTCATCTGTAAATAGTGACAGTTTTACTTCTTCTTTTACAATTTGGATTCCTTTTATTTCTTTTTCGTCTGATTGCTGTGGCTAAAACTTCCAAAACTATGTTGAATAATAGTGCTGAAAGTGGGCAACCTTGTCTTGTTCCTGATCTTAGTGGAAACGGTTTCAGTTTTTCACCACTGAGAACGATGTTGGCTGTGGGTTTGTCATATATGGCCTTCATTACGTTGAGGTAACTTCCCTCTATGCCTACTTTCTGGAGGGTTTTTATCATAAATGGGTGTTCAATTTTGTCAATTCATAATTAATAAATGTAACTGTATAATAGTAAAGTGATTGCCTATTGTCTATTTTTCTGGATGGGAGACTCTGGATCATCAAATCAGGTTAGAATTACTCTTTAAAAATATTAAGTAACCCAATACAATAAGAATATATTAAGTAGGAAACAGGCTTACAAGTTTGGGACTCATTGATTAATTAAGCCATTCTTACAACAAATATTTTCTGAGCACCTTCCACATATGAGACACTGGATGAAAGCATAACTTCCCTAGAGATGCTGAGCTGGATACTGGTTTAACAACACACTGCATATTCAATGTAACTCATTGTTTAGAAGAACAGCCAATATATACTATATATAGTTATTATCATAAAGAGGGGATTTTCATCTTTGTAAGTTTTAGTAATAAAGAAGCTTAATGAGTATTGGTATATATATATTAATAATATTGATATGTTAGCTATTTGAACCAAATATTAATTCTAAATCGGTCAAGTTAATTCCTTTTGGATTTTATGAATTCTCCTTGTCAATCTTAGTCTATAATAGTTTTCCTTTTTTTCTATTTTCTCTAAATAAAATTACTTTTTCTTTGGTCTGGAGAATATTTCAATTCTTTTGTTTCATGAAATCCACCTACCTGAAGACAGACTGGGCTTGTGGATATTAAGCAGGTGTCAATATACTTTTTTTAACTCAGGTCTGAAGCTTGCTGAAGAAGCAAGATTCCTTCCTGACCTTCTGATTAGAGTCAAGCATGATCTGTTTAATACTCAACAAAACTTGCTTTTTTAGCAATAAAATTTCCAGAAGAATTTCAGGGGCTTATTTCCAATTTTGTTTTGGCTCTCAACACACAGATTCATACCCATTCCACTAACCCTTTCATTAATGGATTTACTAGGTCTTCTGACTCTTATTTCCGCTGGCCTTGGAGGACTGTGAGCCTTCCAAATATCCTAGACTGTTCACTCATCTTCTCTAAACCAGCACACAGACGCTAAGGGAAAACCAAAACTTGATATGACTAGTGAGTAAGAAGTCTTTATCCTCAATTTTTCTGTCTTTTCAAGTGCCTGTTAACCAACCCTTTTCCAGAATTCACATCTATTTATAATTAGATTCCCAAGTCAATGAACACTCCATTTTAGATGTTAGCATTCTGGTATTTGAAAAGGCCATTGACTTACTTGTGAAACCACAGGAAATGCTGAAAAATCAGTGGCTGATTTTTGGCAACATGCATGTTTTAGTCTCAGCCTGGGTCTTAGAAATCTTAGAGAACTAAGTAACAAAAAGACAGGATGTTCACATCTGAGGAATGTAATCACTATGCTTGTCCGTGTCTCTCTCCAGGCAGGTTAGTTAGAACTGATATTTCCACTTTTATTTAACTTTCTTTAAATCTAGTGACCATCTTCCGATATACATATATTTGGCTACAAGTCTTCCAAAGCCATGCCTTAGTGGGCATGTGAACTAATTATGGAAGTACTACAAGCAATAGTCACATCGGCTGTGATACTTTGGAATGTTATGGTCTACCACATTCTCACGCTAAAGTGAAAGAATCCTCATTATCAGGCACCATGTCTGAACTCTACAGTCAGTAAGAATTTGCTGCTAGTAAATCCATTCAAGAGCATTAACATATATTCTAGGCAGGATTGCTTTTAAAAGAGAAACTCATTCCAAACTAATTCAAAAGGTGATTATTTCTATACCTGTTGCTATGTAAATAAATATGATATATGTATGTATACAAAATAAATAATATCAATAGAGTTAACAGTTATTTTAAACACTAACCAAGGACTAGCCACTGAGCTGATAATTTAACGAGGATTCTCTGAATTCTCACAGAAACCATATTTCTGTGCTCATTTTATAGTTGCTTCCTCTGGTAAAAATTCCATAATCTGACTGGTTTGTGTGTCTAATTTAATCGGTTTGCATATCTCATTTTAAAACTACCAAGAGATAACTAATGGTCTGAATTAGGTTTAGAGGACAGTTTCTTATCCATGTAGATTTTTAATCTTATAAAACTGTTAAAGAGGTCAATTTTAAAAAACTGCTTCTTAAGCTTTGATTGATGATATAACTTTTCATGTGATATTTTTGACCTAAAATTTAACGGAAATCCTAAAATAAATTAATCAAATATCTTTACCTAAATCATTTATTCCAAGTGTTCTGAAATTTCACAAATCTCTTGTAAATCTTTCAATCTATTACTTACATCTAAACATCTACTGGTATACAATAGTAAATTTTATACCTATTTTGAATCTCACTTCAATATTGTTAGTTATGCTCAAATTTCTCTTTCACCTTCCCTATAAACAAACACTATTCTGTTCCTTCAAAGTGCATCTGTGTCTATACTTTCTTCACCTGCCCTTTGCAGTGCAGAATGTAATAGAGGTAAGGTTGACACCCTTGTCTGCTCTGCTATGTTCAGTTTTGCAGTAGTTAGCAATTCCACTGAAGAGTCTGTTAGTACTCAATCCATTTCATGTAAAAACTCAAGAAATTCATCTCAGGCTGTTTATTTCAAAGACAGACACCCTAAATTGGGACTGGGATATACATGTTCTCTTTATTCAATACTCTTCTGGCATATGCTATGACAAGTAAATTTCCATTCTGAAATTGATGTTAAGCAGCCTCTAAGCACGTAGCAGTAGTATTAGCAGCATAAGGCAAATGCAATAATCCTATTATCAACCCCTTTGCTTCCAGTTTATTCCCTACCAAAATCAATCATTTTAACTGCTGCTATATAATCTTTCAAAATATCACTTTCATCACATCATAATATTGGCCAAAACACTATGTCAAAATTCACTGTCTCAAAGAGTAAGAATAATTCCCTTTCTACATTTTTCCAGTTTCCAAACTACCTTTCTAATTTTATGTACTAAATATCCTAATACCAATGTTTTCCATGGTAACTAAAGTGTTCTACTTAAAGCCTTCACACTGCATTCCCCTAATTTTCTAACACTCATGCTGAAATAACACTTTATCAGTCATGTGTTTCTTTCTCAGTCATAATCTTCTTCATAATCTTATTTTCTGATGGGAATCCCAGAATATATACATATATATTTTTTTTCCTGTTTCCACCTCCCCACAAAAATCTGGAGCTTATTAGTTGATTTGGTCACAAATTCTCTAACCTCTATTAACTTGCATGTTAAATGATACTGTGCGTTATATTTGTCTTAAATTGTCCCACTTTTCTTACTCATGATGTAGAATTTGTGTAATTCAGTGTATGTGCTGCTAAACTATGTTAAATATTTGAAGATACCCAAACTTCAATAAATCTAGTAAACACAAATTATGTTGTAATTATTGGTGATGTTACAACAGATCAAAAGCTGAAAAGAAATGATACAAATTAAGGGACTAAAGTACAATTGTAAGCTTTTTCAAAATATTTCTCCTTATAATGTATCCCCCTCCTTATATTTGTACAATATACACATATATGGTATAATGTTGTAGCAAACATAAAATTAAGACAATTTATTAACTGTGCACATGAAAATATTGGTTGTGGCCAATGCTAGTTTAGATAAAATTGAAAAATTGTTTTTACAGGTTTTAGCCATTAATATGCACAGATTTTATATGATTCTTAGGTTTCATGAAAATAATGCATTATCTTAGGTCAGGTTACTATTGTCTTCTTTTCAAGTATAGCAGAACACCAATGAAGCATGATTTTTCAGAGTGTACTCAAAGCTACAGCAATGTCATGCTAGGTCACATCAACAACCCTACTTCATCCACCAAAACAATGTCATAATCTTTTGATCTAAAATCCTTACGTGGTCAATCTATTTCGTCCTTCAGTATAATGTAATAAATATATTACACATATGTGTTATTTAAACATGTAGATTATGTTTTGAAGGTTTACATCTTGCCCAGACTTGGTATTTAATTAGAACACTTCCAAATAGGTCTTTTACTGGGTTCACAGTTTTAGGAAATATTGGAGGGGGGACAGATTGGGAGTTTCGGATTGACGTGTACACACTGCTGGGCTTAAAACAGATAACCAACAAGGACCCACTGCATAGCACAGGGAATGCAGCTCAATATTCTGTAATAACCTAAGTGGGAAAAGAATTTGAAAAAGAAGAGATACGTGTATATGTATAACTGAATCACTTTGCTGTACACCTGAAACTAACACAACATTGTTAATCAACTATGCTCCAATATAAAATAAAAATTAAAAAGAGGAAATATTCTGTATCTCTGTATTTTCCTCCTAAATATAAAAGAAGGTTATTTAGTAATTGTTCATTTGTTCACCTGTTAATTTAACAAATATTTACTAGTGTACTTATATATCAGGCATAATAGATAAAAGTACAGGCAAGACAAGAGTTGCTACCTTCAAGTTCTTAAACTCTAATGAAATAAGCCAATGGCTAAATACTAAAAAACTCAATCTCTTACGTTCATAGGCAAGGAGAAAAGGATATATGAAATACAGAATTTTGGCAACTACCCAATCTTATCAGATGGGAGGGGGATGCAAATAAAAAAGAGCTGGTAATAATGGAAACTAGCATTTATTGTTTACTTTATAACAAACAGAGTACCTTCTTCAGTTTAGTCCACACAAAATGTCAGGTATATTGTCATTATAAATAGGATACTGAAGGCTAGGTAAGTTCAGAAAATTGCTTTGGTGCCCAATATGTTTAACTATTATGCTACATTACATCCTGTCAGAGTTACTGAGTATCTTTGTTCAAAGACCAGAGGCAAAGAGAGCATAATGCATTCTTAGAATAAAATTTTTAAGGATCAATTGAATAAAGATTAGAGTGAGACATGACATAACTCTACTCTAGATTTCAGGTGTCATACCATTACATATTAAATTTAAAGATAATTTTAAGAAAGCAGTGAAAGTGATAAGAAGGTAGTAAAGATTTTTTTTAAACTTTGGGTTTATTTATTTATTTATTTATGGCTGAGTTGGGTCTTCGTTTCTGTGCGAGGGCTTTCTCTAGTTGTGGCAAGTGGGGGCCACTCTTCATCGCGGTGCGCGGGCCTCTCATTATCGCGGCCTCTCTTGTTGCGGAGCAAAGGCTCCAGACGCACAGGCTCAGTAATTGTGGCTCACAGGCCTAGTTGCTCCGCGGCATGTGGGATCTTCCCAGACCAGGGCTCGAATCCATGTCCCCTGCATTGGCAGGCAGATTCTCAACCATTGCGCCACCAGGGAAGCCCGGTAGTAAAGATTTTAAGACAAGGATATGATAAGGTTTGTAGGAAGGAATATAGAAAGATCATTCTTCCTGCAATGTGAAAAATAAATTGCAGGAAGTTCTGGTTCTAATCAGAATAGGTCAAATCACTTGGACTCAACTGAAGTGAGAAAAATTCTACCTAAATTTGAAAAGAGATAGCGTAAAAATACTGAAGAAATTAAACAACAGTTTGAAATTTCCATGCCAAATTATGGTGAAAAGCCTGAATTTATAAAGGTAAACAGAGTATTGAAGCAACAAAGTTTGTAAGATCTAACTAAAATCAGAATATAAAGTATCAAATTACAAAAAGAATGGAACATTTTCAAAGGTATAATTCTTTATCACTTAATGTCGTATATTATATAGTAAGAACACTTTTGAATAATAAATATATATGTGTTATTTCTGGGTATATACGCACATACAGAACTGGTTAGGTGTACATTATCACATACAACACTGAAATTCTGAATTTTCATTTTTATACCTCATCTTTCCTGGATATATCTTTTTTTCTTATCATATCACCCTCTACTGCTTTACCTATCTCATAGGACTTATTGATCTTCTTTTTAATAGGGTAGTGGATGATCACTTGTAAAAGCTGGTAGAAAGCAGATAAGACTATCATTAGGAGGTTTTCAGAGTTAAGGAAAATGGTATAGTTATGGAAGAGACTTCAGGCTTACCAAAGAGGACAGTTAGAGAAAGAATGACCCACTGGTAATTGAAAAGTCAAGCTTTATAACGTAAATATTAATCCATGACCAACAATCCAGTATACTGCAATTCGTTAAGAGTATCACCTATAACAACGCTCTATTTTTTATTTATCTTATTCAAAACAATTTACATTTCCACTTAAAGTATTTTATGATAACTGTGTCAACATACCACATTAGACCCATCCCCCTATATTTTCCTTTGCACACTTGGTTTTCTGCCAGATTGGCAGAATAAACTAATACTTTTTACTTGTGTAACTTTGGGGAAGCTACTTAACTTCTCTCTGCCTCAATATCATCACCTCTCAAAAGACAACAATCAGAGTGTGTGTGTGTGTATAAATGCACAATCTTAGCGTATATATATATATATATATATATATACTATATAATATATATTATATTCATATATTATATATAATATATATACTATATACTATATGTGTATATATTCTATATATACTTTATACCCTATATGTATTTTATATACTTATACTATATACATTAATATAAGTATTATACTATTATATATAGTATATATTATATATACTACTATATATATACTAAAATTGTACAGAAGATTTTATACTTATGTGTGTGTCTGTATATATATATATATATATATATATATATATATATATATACACATATATACACACACTAAGATTGTAGAGAAGACTAAGTGAGCTAAAACATGTAAAATTGCTTACGTCTGTTCCTGACACATAGAAAACATTTAATAAATATTAGTTGACATTTTTCTCTTATACCTGAATTTTTTTTTGCTATTTTCTTGGAATAAGTAAATGTCTCCTTGTACTATATATAGGCCTTATTTAATTCTTTAGTCTGTTCAGAATGAGAAATGTAATCTATGGGGCATAATTTAGCACTTTGCACATGGTATATAAATGAAGTGATTGACTACTTGGTTTAGAATGCACATTACTGGTAGTATGTGTACAGTGTGACTGATCCTGTAATACTGATGGTTTTAATAATGATTCCAAAAGCTACATTAATAAATTTAAAGTTATTCTAAAATGCAGCTTTCAAAACTTCTCACGTGGTATACAAAACCTTTACTTACCATGTTGAAACAATGTATAGTCAAAGAAAATTTACTTCTAACTCTAATGAACATAACCCTACACTGTAGAAAAATGATATTGAAACATGGTTCCGATAACAGTATCGTATTACGTAATTGCAACTTCATTTACTTTGGTCATTTTTCCTGTCAAAATATAAATGATTGGTAAGGATAAAGCTTGGATGCAATGGGTATTGGCCACTATAACTTATTCTTTAATCTCATCTTTCTAGTTACATTAGCTAAAAGCAGTATATGAGCAGAATGTGAACAGTGAGGTAAATAGCACTGGATTCTGTTATACATATTGAGAGGGCCAAAGGCTTTCAAGAGGAGTTGGGAGGTGAAGCTGAAATCAGGATCACATCAAAAACAAATGTCTCTGATCTAATTATGTTACTTTGGGTCAATCCTCATTATCCATTACTGGAAAACCATAAAGCCTAAGACATTTATCATTTCCCTATCTTATCTTCTATTTGAAACAAACTGATTATTTAATTGGGTCTAAAATGCTACCAATATTCTTAGAATCACTGAGTGATTACACCCTAAAATAGAGAAGAGATAAGCTTATCACAAAAGCATAATGTATCAACCTATGTTGGGAGAATAAAAGGAGGGAATCTTATTCACTTGGAAAATGACATATCTTCAACATGGAAAATGCTTTGAGAGAAAGCTAGATGAAACTGTAAACAGACAGAAGAATGTAGTACAGGAGAGAAAATGTCAAGCATTTTAAACATCAAAATAAATATATAATGAAAAAATAATTTAGGAAATTGAACATATAATGCTTGTAATGGGAATAGGAATGGAAATTATCTGGTAACCTGAATGTGGTTTCTGGTATTTTTAGCATATAAGTGAATAGGAATTGTAGGAAAAAAAAAAAAAAATGAGTTTCTCTTCAACACACAGTAGACAGAAGACAATAAGCATTATTACAAAGCTATAGAAATATATTTTTGTATTATATTTTAATCCTCTCAGGTTTATAACCAAGGAATTCAATAGTAAGCCTTTAAACATATGCTGGTAAATTTACATAGGGCAGTAAGGGAGAAAGTGGCTGTCCTGTTAATATCATTTTCCATCTTGATGAAGCAGAGCATCTGTGTATGTGTGATTACCTCACTCTCACATTTCTTAGATCTCCTGGACAGGAAGGGAATCTGCTAGAGGCAAGAGATGATGCATAAAAAGTCATGTTGACAACTGTCAAAGTCAGCAGTCATACAAGCACAGAGGTTAGATAAGGTATTTATTTGTTGGGGCCTGGAGAGTATTATGAAGTGTATATTTTTAAAAGTCTCCTATTCCCGAAATGCAGAAAATTACTCCCTAGGGAAAATGGACAATAGGTTCACTATTACTTCACTGTTATTTTTTAAATGGTAAAGAAAATATATATTACACTGGAGAGTCCTGAAATAATAAATAATATTTCATCACTGAAAAAGTAAGCTAGATTTTCAAATTATAAATTTGACTTTTATTTCCCATGTCATGATTTAAAAGCATCAAGAAATTAGAAAATGTATATATAAAATTAAATATATATATATTTACACAATGTATATAAATTTAGTGTGTAATAAGTGTAGAGGAGTAAAGGAGACACTAGAAATAAGAAATACAGTATGGAATAATTATTAAAGAAATAAAATTACAACTTTGATTTTAACACAGAAATGAAGGAGGCAGCTATACTGTACTGGTGCAAGTGTGTAGTCACTTATTAAACTCATAATTTCTCTGGTTACACTCATTTAAAAAATTATGCACTAGTAAGTCTTAGTTCGGGTGTGAATTATAGAAACACTCACTATAATACTGTTGTAAAGATGACAGAAGGATATTTGTTACTTATGGTCAAGAGGTACAGAAGGAGTGAATCCAGGCTTCTAATCTACTCAATGTTGAGATGGACAAATTACTTACTCTTATGCTCCTTCACCTTCCCTGGTTTCTACCCCCAAGGTCACCCCATGGTATAGGATAAGAGTTGAAGATTCAGCCTTTATGCTTGCCTTTCAAACAGCAAGAAGGAGTAAGAGAAAAGAGATATAGGTCCCTTCCCTTTAAGAAAACTTATCAGATTTATTGGTCATGTCACCAAAAAGAATTTAATCATCTGGTCAAAACTGCCTGTTCTTCATGCCTATGCACCTAAGAATCATTTTTTCATTATTGAGGAAGAAAGAGTACCTTTTTGAGACAATAAAATAACTTCTAAAAATTATGATAATATCTATCTAATACTAGACTTTTCCATGTTATTTATATGAGAGATTATATAAGCAGTGACATCTTAACACATATATCACTTTACAAAACCTTCAATGGCACATGATGGCCAAAGTGTAATCTGAATTGTAGCTTTTAAAAAATGTCTTATTTCTTTCAAATCTTCCTTTTATGCTTTAACAGTAATAATTATGTTGATACTAGGGATGCTGTCTCCTGCCCTGTGTCCTTAGAAAGCTTACTTACTTAAAGCTAAGTGAAAGAAATAATTGGAGGTCTAGCAAAGCCACACACATGCATGCACCCACACACACGGAGTTCTAAATCAAGGCACACTGTTCCAAAAAATTTAGACAACTGGCCATAAAAGGAAGATTTGAAAAGAAAATATGGGTCACTTACAAAAGATTAGGGATCTAACAGGTCACTTAAAAGGTTTAAGGACCTGACTGGCAACAAGCTTATGCACAATCTAAAAGATAATGTGCAAATGCTTTCAAAATTCTGAGGAAAAATGATTACCAACCTAAAATTCTGTACGTAGGAAAACTACAAATATGATGGTAAAATACAGGCATGTTCAGGTATGCACCACCTAAAAAGTTTTGCCTTACATATATAAACATCTCATAAACATATACTAGAAGAACCTTATACTACCAAAATTAGGTTGTAAGTCAGTATAACTTTGAATTAATAACATATCAATATTGGTTCACGGATTGTAACAAATGCACTATACTAATGTTAAGGTGTTAATAATGTGCTGGGTGTTTCACATACATCCAGGAAGAGCAGTGGAGATGCCATCTTGCTTCATCAAGCTGCCCGTAGTAAAACTGAGGAGGAGAGACAGGAGTTTAAAAAAGACCTTTTCAGTATTCAAACCAAAGTCAAAATAGAAAGGGATTTCTGGTTTGAAATTTAAATTATTTCTCATTCCCGCCTACTCAAGGTTTTCAAATAAAAAAGGGCTTCAGAACAAAAACTGAACTCAACATGTAAATATAAGATCACTGGTAAAGACCTGAGAAATATCTGAAGAGTTGCCTCAGTAAAGTGTTCAATTAGACAGGTGACCTTAAGATGTGCCTCATACTGTTCATCCAATTTTAGGGCTTCTGAAAATCTTAAGAAAGCTGTTCTTCAGCACCCTTGCAGGAAGCCCATGGCAGATAAGTTCTTACTTTGGGGAAAAAAAAAAATGATGGCTTTTGTCTAACAGAGCAGATAACCAATAGATACATAAGAAATCCACAAAATTTTTATAGTTATTTCAGCTTAGACGAAAAGGAACAGAGACAGTGCAAAGGACAGGAATAGGCTCACAAAACTAAGCTGGCAATCCCTGCCCAGCTGGGATTCAGAATGGCTCTCAATCTGTGTGCCTCGGTGGTGCCTCCCATTTCCCTTTTTGAACGGGAGGGGCTGTAGCAATTATTCTATTCCTGTTCCACCACTGTATTTGAATTGTGAGGACTAGAACTTGTCTTTTTAGGTCTTGACTCTTAAGATTGAGAAAAACTAAATGTGCAGAGTTTCACAAAAGGAACCACTTCTGAGGACCTGACTTAGATGGGCAGATCCTGGACCTCAAACATGAGTTTGATGCAGTAGATCAAACATCAGCAAACTATGGGCAGCAGGGCAATTCTGGACCATATGTTTTTGTAAAAAAAGCATTATTAGAACACAGCCATAGATGTTTATTTATGTTGTCTGTGAGCGCTTCAAGCTATAATGGCAGAGGTGAGTAGTCTGAACAGAAACCATGTGTCATACAGCGCTAAAAGTATTTACTGTTTTACAGATAATTCTTTGATCATGGGTCTTCGGAAATGGTGAATGTATTTTTTCATATGGAAATAAGGTAACTATTGTGTAGCTAGAGGTCAGAGACTGATGACTTTAAAACAAGTCCTCACATTTGGTATCAATTCTCCCACAAATATTTCAGTAAAATTCCTGTCCTCAAATATAGAGTCCAGTCTTATTTTCTCATTTCTAATGCATAAACTGCAACAGAAGTAACAGTGTCCAAAGCAAGGTCCTAAAAATATTACAGTTTCTGCTTGGCTTACTTGGTCTTACGACACATACTCTTGGAACCCAACCATGTGCCATTAGGAAGCCCAGATTAGTTACAGGGGGAGAAACATGGAGAAACCCAAGCGGAGAGAAACTGAGAGCCCAGTTAAAAACCAGTAACAACCACCAGACATCAGTGGAAAAAAGATTTAGATGATTTCAGCCCCTGGCAGAGGGCAGAGGAGGTATGAACATGGATACAAGTTCTTGGGACTTAGGATTTATATATATATATAAATTATATATAAATTATTGTATGTATAATACAATCATATTATGTATATATATCTCTCACCATTCAAAATCTGCCTACCTAACAGTAGTATGTCCTTGCCAAGACTGAGTTAATTTTCCAGCTTGGGAAAACACCCTGTGAATTGGGCTATCCTTCTCCAGGATGTTGAACATAAGCTGATATATAGTGTTGTCTTTCAAATAGCTAAAATACATTAGTGCAGGAAATAAGGGTGGCAGTGATATTGGCCTCCTCTCATGCTCACTCCCTGTGATTCACCTGTGAAATCTGTGCTTCTGATCCCCACAACTTTTGGCTCTGCCAATCTGATATGCTGTGTTTTGAATTAGGGGTGGTGAGTACATACTATTAAATGGAAAATGGAATTGTAAGGATTACAATAGACTTACAAAGTTATGAGTAACATCTTGTCATCTGGACTCTCACAGAAGAGGATTAGCGGGGTGGGGTTGGGGGACAAACAACAAGGGCACTCTGCTAAGCCCACAGAGATCCTGATAACCATGAAGGATGAAGGATAGTTTTACACAACTGTAGCAAGCAAGGGAGCAGTAAGTTTGGAAGCCAGGAAATTCATGGGGGTGCCTCTAAGGTCCTCCAGGTCTGTGATAATGATGAATGACCAATATCAGTGATTAGGGAGCATCACAAGTGGAGTAATTAAGAGCTCAGATACTCTGTGAATAAAGAACCAAGTGACCCCATGAAGCAAGAACCTAGAAATGCCATATTGTTGAAGAAAATCAAAATGTTCATTTAAGAAGGAAGAGAATGGATATGGATTACAGTCCTAGGATCAACTACAGTAATAGGAACTGCGGCATGTAGTTTAGGGCTTTTTTATTAGGTCCTTGGAGAAACTGCTATTGAGAATTATCTACAAAGGGCTCTATGAAGCATTTAGCTTAATGGCAGGCAAAAGCTGATTTCTGTGGTTCAGTGAGTAGACGCCTCTTACGTAACGATTTAAAATCCTCTTGGTTCCTCCTCTTCCTCCAGCTTAGCCATCATATTATGCAGGGTTGCACAGGCTTCATGTGAGGGTAACCCCAGCCATATTCGTCTGATATCATTGCTGTGTACCTCATGCTTTCTTCTCAGGTGATTTTCTATCATTGCAAAGTATGACGCCAGCAGGAAACTACTCTACACCTATGCATGCTCAACTCCAGGGTGCAGAAGTGTTACCAACCATGGAGTTTGTGATGTATAAGTTCTGCTCTCTTACTCCTTCAGGCTGAGAGTTTTGACATGCATTTCAAAATGCTCCTTAGGCTTTTCTGGCGGGATCAAGTATCAGTCACCTGTAAGCAGTGGCTAAATCCAAAATACATCTTTCTTTTGGCTTTTCCTCCTTCCATGTTTCACTCACCTACCCTTTATATCAACTTCCTGAGATCACATTTTCTAATAATACCTGCATGCAAGCCTTTGTCTCAGACTCTGCTTTATGGAGAACCAAGGATAACCTCAGCTTTCTCATTTTCCAATATTTTGTTGACAACTCCTACTTCTCTTACCTTATAATTACATTATAATTTTATTCCATTACTGATATTCCAATACCATCCTGGAACAAACAATGATAGGTAGGTATGTAAACATAGGTAGATAGATGTAGAAATAAGTATAGATATGAATACATAGAGATACTATGTGTATGAATGTGTTCAATTGTCCTTATTTGCACAGAAGTCTAAAATGCTGTGTTTATGTCATTTATTTTCAAAACTTGTAGGCAAGGACAGTTTCTAATTTATCTTTGTATAATTTCTGAATTTAAACTTTTTTAAAACATGATCTCTCACCCCCAGTAAAATATCAAGAGTGAAAACAATAACAACAAAAGCTAACGCACATAATTTAATATTCAGTATGGTAATTTGGTCCCAGTTAATCCATGTTTTTCTAGGACTATTTTTTTTAAAGAAATGAAGTTAAGAAGCATTCCAAATGTACAATAATTTTTGTTGTAAGTTCTTTTTCAGATATGTTAACAAGAACACTAACATATTAGATGTTTTACATGTATGAGAAAGAGCTTTGTTAGACTTGGATTTTATTCTTTTAATTTATAAAATATTAAAATATACTTAGGTAGAAAAACAGGTGTTAAAGAAATTCTATAGATTGTGAAAACATTAAGCAATTAATAATTTCCCAATTCCTTCAATTAACTTTATTCTGAATCCTTCACCTAACTCTGTCAGAGAAGTAATAATGTGAGCAGAAAGTCTCTAAGCCACACTTAGAGATTCTAGAATCAAACAAGAGGGGGACCACACATGAGGTTATATTCTTAAGAAGACTGATGGTTTACTAAGATCCAACGTATAAGCGATCTTCTTATAAATACTTTCTAGGGTCTAATACATTTTATAGAGATAAATGATTTAAATATTGTATTAGGAAACATATTAGGGGTAGTTAAAATGAATATGGACACAGATACAACATAAAGAACACTTTTAGTTTTACTTTTTATATTTTTCTCATGATTTTATACTTTTAACTTAAAAAATGACATCCTTTTGAATTTATTCAATTCATTAAATGTTTTTTTATCAGAAAAAAGCTCACAAATAACATTTGTATGGCATTCAATTATAAGTTTTGGCTGCATTGGGTCTTCGTTGCTGCGTGCAGGCTTTCTCTAATTGCAGTGAGCAGGGGCTACACCCAATGCAGCCAAAAATAAATAAATAAATTTTTTAAAAAACCCAGTGAATTGTTAAAAAAAATTATAAGTTTTACTATCAAGTAGGTTTAAACTATTTGATGGAAGACTAAAAACTATTTTCTGTTTGCAAACACTAAAAGACAGACTGGTTTAGAATAAATGAACAGACATGGATGTATGAAAATAACTGCATATATGGCAGAAAGAATCACTGGTGGCAGGTGCATATGTGACATTTATGTCAGATTTTTGCATATTCTTCTCTAGCCTTTCCATTGTAGGTAACAACACCATAGTCACAAACTTAGATATAATAATATTAGCCCAAAACAGAAACCACTGAAAAAATGCAAATTATCATTTTTAAGTAGTGAAATATAAAATTACCATAATCTTGAAATCTATGAAATCAGCATTTAAAAATATTCTCACAATTGAGGTGAAGTGGAAGTGCCATTTGGAATGACACAACTATGTTCTCCCTTTCCTATGATTTCACACACTGATGCAAATCTCAAATCTTTCTCTGTCCCATCACACATTTTCTTCTTACTCTGGCTTTATGCTACACACCCCTACCCTGTCTCCGGGAAGATTCTTCATATAAAGCCAGGCACATCTGTTTGTTTCCACAGTAACTTTGTAAAGAGGTTAAAAAAAAAAAAAGTCTCAATTGCACATTTCCAAATGTGAGACATCAAGTTAAAAACACAGGCCAAAAACCATATCTAACTGCACACAAACATTATTCTCCCAATTTGAAATGACACTTTCTATCAAAGATGAGCTTGATTCAACTTGGATTTGAAATTCATCCTCTAGAAAATTTTAAAAATAATCATTTAGCTTGATATAAGTCTGTATTTCACTCTTACCACAATTCCAACACAAAAAATTAATCTGTATTATTTTCAGATTACTTCACTGGCTGATAACATAGCACTAATTTTCAGCAGGATAATATTTGCCATATTAACTGATTATTTTCCTTTGAATGTCCTTTTCCTTTCGTCGTCCATATTCAGTTAGCATGTATTTTTTCTCTCTCAACACATCAGTGAATGCGTAACATGATAGAATACAAAAGGGCTCATTCTTAACTTTTTTAATGATAGAGAAGCTTGGTTTAAAAAAAGGTTTCCCAGTATCAAAACCAACATACTGAACTACAAGTAAATAATTTACATGCCATACTTAAACAGGGAGTATATCACAGGCTGGAAGAAAATCAGAGGAATGTCCTGGTGAGAAACTGGTGTATGTTCCTAATGAAGAGAGTGGAAACTTCTTCCCTTCATCCCTCCCAGCCTATGGGATGCAGAGAGGAGACTGGGAAAAACATGTATCAGGCCAGAACAAAATGAGAAATCTGGGGGGATATGTATATTGAAATACGACAGTGCCGCCTGCACTCCTGGGAACATCCTGGAGAAACAGCATGGCTGTGCACTCACTATGACCCAAACAGCAAAAGCACCAGAGTTGAAAGGGTAGAAATGTCCTCATATGAGTGTAGCTAATTCCCACATATCTATGGGAGGAGGGAGAATGCATTTGGAGAGAACTGCCGGTGGTAAGGATGCACAGATGTCTGCAAGGGCAGTGAAGACTATCTAGAGAAAGAATTTCCCACCAATGTCACTAGGATAACAAACCAGAACAAAGACCTGCACCTCCACAGCTTCAATAAACAAACAGACAAGCAAAACATACAACTCGATTCGTATTAATGGGCCCATTGATTATTTTTCTTTATTTTCTTTATTTTTTATAAAGCAGGTTCTTATTAGTTCTCTATTTTACATAATAGTGTATACAAGTCAATCCCAATCTCCCAATTCATCCCACCACCATTACCCCCCCACCACCACTTTCCCCCCTTAGTGTCCATATGTTTGTTCTCTACATCTATATCTCTATTTCTGCCTTGCAAACCAGTTCATCTGTATCATTTTTCTAGATTCCACATATATGTGATAATATATATTTGGTTTTCTCTTTCTGACTTACGACACTCTGTATGACAGTCCCTAGGTCGATCCACGTCTCTACTAATGACCCAGTTCTGTTCCTTTTTATGGCTGAGTAATATTCCATTGTATACATGTACCACAACTTCTTTATCCATATGTCTCTCGACGGGCATTTAGGTTGCTTCCATGACCTGGCTATGGTAAATACTGCTGAAATGAACATCGGGGTGCATAAGTCTTTTTCAATTATGGTTTTCTCAGGGTATATGACCAGTACTGGGATTGCTGTGTCATATGGTAGTTCTATTTTTAGTTTAAGGAACCTCCATACTGTTCTCCATAATGGCTGTATCACCTGACATTCCCACCAACAGTGCAAGAGGGTACCCTTTCTCCACACCATCTCCAGCATTTGTTGTTTGAAGATTTTCTGATGATGCCCATTCTAACTGGTGTGAGGTGATACCTCACTGTAGTTTTGATTTGCATTTCTCCAATAATTAGTGATGTTGAGCAGCTTTTCATGTGCTTCTTGGCCATCTGTATGGCTTCTTTGGAGAGATGTCTATTTAGGTCTTCTGCTCATTTTTTCATTGGGTTGTTTGGTTTTGTAATATTGAGCTTCATGAGCCATTTATATATTTTGAAGATTAATCCTTTGTTGATTCGTTTGCAAATATTTTCTCCCATTTTGAGGGTTGTCTTTTCGTCTTGTTTATAGTTTCCTTTGCTGTGCGAAAGCTTTTAAGTTTCATTAGGTCCCATTTGTTTACTTTTGTTTTTATTTCCATTTCTCTAGGAGGTGGGTAAAAAAAATCTTGCTGTGATTTATGTCAGAGTGTTCTTCCTATGTTTTCCTCTAAGAGTTTTATAGTGGCTGGTGTTACATTTAGGTCTTTAATCCATTTTGAGTTTACTTCTGTGTATGGTGTTAGGGAGTGTTCTAACTTCATTCTTTTACATGTAGCTGCCCAGTTTTCCCAGCACCACTTATTGAAGAGACTGTCTTTTCTCCATTGTACATCCTTGCCTCCTCTGTCATAGATTAGTTGACCACAGGTGCGTGGGTTTAAATCTGGGCTTTCTATCCTGTTCCATTGATCTATATTTCTGTTTTTGTGCCAGTACCATATTGCCTTGATTACTGTAGCTTTGTAGTATAGTCTGAAGCCAGGGAGTCTTGATTCCCCTTGTTCCGTTTTTTCCCCCAATTTTGCTTTGGCTATTTGGGGTCTTTTGTGTCTCCACACAAATTTTAAGATTTTTTGTTCTAGTTCTGTAAAAAAATGTCATTGGAAATTTGATAGGGATTGTGCTGAATCTGTAGATTGCTTTGGGTAGTATAGTCATTTTCACAATATTGACTCTTCTAATCCAAAAACATGGTATATCTCTCCATCTGTTTGTGTCATCTTTGATTTCTTTCATCAGTGTCTTATAGTTTTCTGAGTACAGGTATTTTACCTCCTTAGGTAGGTTTATTCCTAGGTATTTTATTCTTTTTGTGCAACGCTGAATGGGATTGTTTCCTTAATTTCTCTTTCTGATCTTTCATTGTTAGTGTATAGGAATGCAAGAGATTTCTGTGCATTACTTTTGTATCCTGCAACTTCACCAAATTCATTGATTAGCTCTAGTAGTTTTCTGGTGGCATCTTTAGGATTCTCTATGTATAGGATCATGTCATCTGCAAACAGTTTTACTTCTTTTCCAATTTGTATTATTTCTTTTTCTTCTCTGATTGGGGTGATTAGAACTTCCAAAACTATGCTGAATAAGAGTGGCGAGAGTGGACATCCTTGTCTTATTCCTGATGTTAGAAGAAACGCTTCCTGTTCTTCACCATTGAGAATCATGTTTGTTGTGGGTTTGTCATACGTGGCCTTTATTATGGTGAGGCAGGTCCCCTCTGTGCCCACGTTCTGGAGAGTTTTTATCATAAATGGGTGTTGAAATTTGTCAATATCTTTTTCCGCATCTATTCAGATGATCATATGGTTTTTATTCTTCAATTTGTTAATATGGTGTATCACATTGATTGATTTGCATATACTGAAGAATCCCTGCACCGCTGGGATAAATCCCACTTGATCATGGTGTATGATCCTTTTAATGTGCTGTTGTATTCTGTTTGCTAGTATTTTGTTGAGGATTTTTGCACCTATATTCATCAGTGATATTGATCTGTAATTTTCTTTTTGTGTAGTATCTCTGTCTGCTTTTGCTATGAGCATGATGGTGGCCTCGTAGAATGAGTTTGGAAGTGCTCCTTCCTCTGCAATTTTTTGGAAGAGTTTGATAAGGATGGGTGTTAGCTCTTCTCTAAATGTTTGACAGAATTCACCTGTGAAGTCATCTGGCCCTGGACATTTGTTTGTTGGAAGATTTTTAATCACAGTTTCAATTTCGTTGCTTGTGATTGGTCTGTTCATATTTTCTATTTTTTCCTGGTTCAGTCTTGGAAGGTTATACCTTTCTAAGAATTTGTCCATTTTTTCCAGGTTGTCTATTTTATTGGCATAGAGTTGCTTGTAGTAGTCTCTTAGGATGCTTTGTATTTCTGTGGTGTCCAATGTAACGTCTCCTTTTTCATTTCTAATTTTATTGATTTGACTCCTCTCCCTCTTTTTCTTGATGAGTCTGGCTAAAGGTTTATCAATTTTGTTTACCTTCTCAAAGAACGAGCTTTTAGTTTTATTGATCTTTGCTATTGTTTTCTTTGTTTCTATTTCATTTATTTCTGCTCTGATCTTTATTATTTCTTTCCGTCTACTAACTTTGGTGTTTGTTCTTCTTCTCTCGTTCCTTTAGGCCTAAGGTTAGATTGTTTGAGATTTTTCTTGTTTCTTGAGGTAGGATTGTATTGCTATAAACTTCCCTCTTAGAACTGCTTTTGCCGCATCCATTAGGTTTTGAATCGTCGTGTTTTTGTTTCAATTTGTCACTAGGTATTTTTTGATTTCCTCTTTGATTCCTTCAGTGATCTCTTGGTTACTTAGTAATGTATTGTTTACCCTCCATGTGTTTGTGTTTTTCATGTTTTTTTTCCCTGTAATTGATTTATAATCTCATAGTGCTGTGGTCGGAAAAAATGCTTGATATAATTTCCATTTCCTTAAAGTTACCGAGGCTTGATTTGTGACCCAAGATGTGATCTATCCTAGAGAATGTTCCGGGTGCACTTGAGAAGAAAGTGTAATCTACTGTTTTCAGATGGAATGTACTATAAATATCAGTTAAATCTATTTGGTCTATTGTGTCATCTAAACCTTGTGTTTCCTTATTTTCTGTCTGGATAATCGATCCCGTGGCGTAAATGAGGTGTTAAAGTCCCCCACTATTAGTGTATTAATGTCAATTTCCTCTTTTATAGCTGTTTGCATTTGTCTTATGTATTGAGGTGCTCCTATGTTGGGTGCATATGTAATTGTTATATCTTCTTGGATTGATCCCTTGATCATTATGTAGTTTCCTTCCTTATCTCTTATAACATTCTTTAATTTAAAGTCTATTTTACTGATATGAGTATTGCTACTCCGGCTTTCTTTTGATTTCCATTTGCATGGAATATCTTTTTCCATCCCCTCACTTTCTTTCTGTATGTGTCCCTAGGTCTGAAGTGGCTCTCCTGTGGACAGCATATATATGGGTCTTCTTTTTGTATCCTTCCAGCGAGCCTGTGTCTTTTCATTGGAGCATTTAATCCATTCACATTTAAGGTAATTATCGATATGTATGTTCCTATTAACATTTTCTTAACTGTTTTGTGCTTGTTTTTGTAGGTCCTTTTCTTCTCTTGTGTTTCCCACTTACAGAAGTTCCTTTAGCATTTGTGGGAGAGCTGGTTTGGTAGTGCTGAATTCTCTTAGCTTTTGCTTGTTTATAAAGCTTTTTATTTCTCCGTCAAATCTGAATGAGATCCTTGCCGGGTAGAGTATTCTTGGTTGTAGGTTCTTCCCTTTCATTACTTTAAATGTATCGTGCCACTGCCTTCTAGCTTGTAGAGTTTCTGCTGAGAAATCAGCTCTCAACCTTATGGGAGCTCCCTTGTATGTTTTCTGTCACTTTTGCCCTTCTTGCTTTTAATAATTTTTCATTGTCTTTAATTTTTTCAATTTGAATACTATGTGTCTTGGCGTGTTTCTCCTTGGTTTACCCTGCCTGGGACTCTCTGCACTTCCTGGAATTAGGTGGCTATTTCCTTCCCATGTTAGGGAATTTTTCAACTATAATCTCTTCAAATATCTTCTCTGGTATCCTTTCTCTCTCTCTTCTCCTTCTGAGACCCCTATAATGTCAATGTTCATCCATTTAATGTTGTCCCAGAGGTCTCTTAGGCTGTCTTCATTTATTTTCATTCTCCTTTCTTTATTCATTTCCACGGCAGTGAATTCCACCATTCTATTTTGCAGGTCACTTATCCGTTCTTCTGCTTCAGTTATTCTGCTATTGATTCTTTCTAGTGTATTTTTCACTTCAGTTATTGTATTGTTCATCTCTGTTTGTTTGTTCTTCAATGCTTCTAGGTGTTTGCTCTGTTTGTTCTTTAATTCTTCTAGGCCTTTGTTAAACATTTCTTGCATCTTCTCGATCTTTGCCTCCATTCTTTTTCCGAGGTCCTGGATCATCTTCATTATCATTATTCTGAATTCTTTTCCTGGAAGGTTGCCTATCTCCACTTCATTTAGCTGTTTTTCTGGGGTTTTATCTTGTTCCTTCATCTAATACATAGCCCTCTGCCTTTTCATTTTGTCTATCTTTCTGTGAATGTGGTTTCAGTTTCACAGACTGCACGATTGTAGTTCTTCTTGCTTCTGCTGTCTGCCCTCTGGTGAATGAGGCTATCTAAGAGGCTTGTGGAAGCTTCTTGATGGGAGGGACTGGTGATGGGTAGAGCTGGGTGTTGCTCTAATGGGAACAGCTCAGGAAAACTTTAATCTGCTTGTCTGCTAAGGGGTGGGGCTGAGCTCCCTCCCTGTTGGTGTGTGGCCTGAGGCCACTCAGCACTGGAGGCTACAGGCTTTTTGGTGGGGCTAATGACAGACTCTGGGAGGGCTCACATCAAGGAGTACTTCCCAGAACTTCTGCTGCCAGTGTCCTTGTTCCCATGGTGAGCCACAGCCACCCCACCTCTGCAGGAGACCCTCCTACACTAGCAGGTAGGTCTGTTTCGGTCTCCTATGGGGTCACTGCTCCTTCCCCTGGGTCCTGATTCGCACGCTACTTTGTGTGTGCCCTCCAACAGTGGAGTCTCTGTTTCCCCCCGTCCTGTCCAAGTCCTGCAACTAAATCCCACTGGTCTTCAAAGTCTCATTCTCTAGGAATTCCTCCTCTTGCTACCGGACCCCGAGGTTGGGAAGCCAGACATGGAGCTCAGAACCTTCACGCCACTGGGTGGACTTTGGTGGTATAATTGCTCTCCAGTTTGTGAGTCACCCACCCAGCAATAATAGGATTTGATTTTATTGTGACTGTGCTCCTCCTACTGCCTCACTATGGCTTCTCCTTTGTCTTTGGATGTGGGGTATCTTTTTTGGTGAGTTCCAGTGTCTTCCTGTTGATGACTGTTCAGCAGTTAGTTGTGATTACAGTGCTCTCACAAGAGGGAGTGAGCCCCATTGATGATTATATCCCATCAAGAAGGAGATGAGAGGAGATCCTGAATTCATTGAGACTAAATTTCAAAGAGGAGATTCTAAGTACAATTAAGATTCATTTATTAAAAGACAAAGTAATATTTTTTCCATATCCATGTTTCTGAAACATGATTTTTAACTGCTATATGTACAAATTTAGGCATTTGAACACTAAATACTATAATGAAAATATTTAAATGTTAAATACTTTGATATAATGTATTTGACTATTGCATGAGTATGGCATTATGTGTGAGGCACAAAGCTAAGTGCTTACAGATGTATTAACTATTTTTTAAAAATTATTCTTTCTTAGAGAGAGATTGCAACTGTTCTTATGTTATTGACTATTTAAAGTATATAAGTGATATCATAAACTGTAAATTAAAATCATCTAAAACTTACTGTATTAGTCAATTTGAGCTGCCATGACAAAATAGCACAGACTGGGTGTCTTAAACAATAGGAATTAATTTTCTCACAGTCTGGAGGCTAGAAGTCCACAGTCAAGATCTGAACGGTCAATTTCTCCTACGGGAGCTTCCTGGCTTACGGACAACCCTTTCTTGCTATATCCTCTAGCGGCCCTTCTTTCTTGAGTGCACATGGGATCGGGGGACACACCACGTTGTCTCTTCTTTTAAGGACACCATCCAATCAGATCAGGTGCCCACATTTATGACTTCATTTAATCTTAGTTACTTCCTTACTCTATATACAGCCACACTGGGGGTTAGGGCTTCAACTTATGAACTGGGAGTAACACAAAGATTCACTCTTTAATACTCACCACTCTGAGACTAAAAACAATAAATTTATAATTTTTTCATGAATCCGATAACATAGTTTGTATTATGTTACATAGGAAATTCTTGTTGTTTTTTGTTCTTTAATCTGGAACACACATATTTAGTGACAATACAGCAGTTTTGATCTTGAACACATGTTAATCCTGGCAACTTATAAGATCACTTTTCATTGTCAACATATTAGGAGGTCTTCCAAGCATTTAATTATCAGAGACTTATGAGTCTAAATGTTCTGCACAATGCTGGATAGCTCTGTTCAACAAAAATTGCCAAGACTGAAAATATCAGTAATCACTCAATTTAGTAACAGTGTTTCAGTCTTTTATTTTTTCTTTAATTCACTTGTTCTATAAACTTACCCCTACGCTAGCCATAACCTTTCTGCAGGTAATCAAGAATAGCAACATAGTACCTATATTTCCATATTTTTTCCATTCCACAGGTTCATAGGACACTACTGTTGCTCCTCTATTGCCACAGTAATACTGCTTAACAAAACAGACCAAAATTCAGTATAAAAAAATTAAGTAATTATTGAATACATGAGTCTACAGTTTTAGCAGGGATGTTCATGTGGTGTTTGCTGGGTTCACTTGTGCATCTGCAATAACTGAAGGTTGGCTAGACAGCGCTGGTGATCTTGGCTGGACTCTCTCACATATCTCAAGGCCAGCTGGCTGTCCATTGGTAGTCTATTATAGCCTGGCCTGGGATGGGATGGGGTACTAGAGTGAAACAACGCTGGTCCATGTGTCTCTTCCTCTAGAAGGCTAGCTCAGGAATACTCTCATGGCATAGGAAAAAGAGCAAGAGATGAGACAGAAAATCGGGGTGCTTTTCAAAGAGCTGCTTCTGTGGGGACCCTGAGGCAGAGTCATGTCCAAGTGTCCCCTGGCAGATCATGGATAGTCCATCACTCAGAGCAGGAAGATAACAAAGCAGCAATACTTCTGAGGTTGTATCAGCATGGAAGCTTCATTTAATCATGTTTCGACATTCCTTAAATAAATTTCTGTGGCGCAAAAGGGGAGAGGCAGCACATCCAAAGGAGACCCTTTAGAGTGTAGAATCCCACAGTTTGGATGAAAGACCATGTGAGGATGAAGCAAGGACACCATCTGCAAGCCAGGAAGAGAGACCTCACCAGAACCCAAAACCTGCTGAATCCTGATCTGGGACTTCCAGGCTTCAGAACTCTGAAAAATATACTTCTGCTTTTGAAGCCAACCAGCCTGAGCCATGTGGCTGACAGGGTCTTCGTGCTCTGGCCGGGTGTCAGGCCTGTGACTCTGAGATGGGAGAGCCGAGTTCAGGACATTGGTCCACCAGAGACCTCCTGGCTACACGTACTATCAAACGGCAAAAGATCTCCCAGAGATCTTCATCTCAAAGCTAAGACCCAGCTCCACTCAATGACCAACAAGCTACAGTGTTGGACACCCTATGCCAAACAACTAGTAAGAGAGGAATACAACCCCACCCATTAGCAGAGAGGCAAGACAGGAATACAACCGCACCCATTAGCAGAGAGGCTGCCTAAAATCATAATAAGGTCACAGACACCCCAAAATACACCACCAGATGTAGTCCGGCCCACCAGAAGGACAAGATCCAGCGTCATCCACCAGAACACAGGCACCAGTCCCCGCCACCAGGAAGCCTACACAACCCACTGAACCAAACTTAGACACTGGGGGCAAACACCAAAAACAATGGAAACTAGGAACCTGCAGCCTGTGAAAAGGAGATGCCAAACACAGTAAGTTAAGCAAAATGAGATGACAGAGAAACACAAAGCAGATGAAGGAGCAAGGTAAAAACCCACCAGACCAAACAAATGAAGAGGAAATACACAGTCTACCTGAAAAAGAGTTCAGAGTAATGATAGTAAATATGATCCAAAATCCTGGAAATAGAATGGAGAAAGTAAAAGAAACGTTTAACAAGGACATAGAGGAACTAAAGAGCAAAGAAACAATGATGAACAACACAATAATTGAAATTTAAAATTCTCCAGAATGAATTAATAGCAGAATAACTGAGGCAGAAGAGCAGATAAGTGACCTGGAAAATAAAATAGTGGAAATAACTACCACAGAGCAGAATAAAGAAAAAAAAAAAAATGAAAAGAATTGAGGACAGTCTCAGAGACCTCTGGGACAACATTAAACACACCAACAGTCGAATTATAGGGGTCCCAGAAAAAGAAGAGAAAAAAGGACTAAGAAAATATTTGAAGAGATTATAGTTGAAAACTTCCTTAATATGGGAAAGGAAATAGTCAATCAAGTCCAGGAAGCACAGAGAGTCCCATACAGGATAAATCCAAGGAGAAACACGCCAAGACACATATCAATCAAACTATCAAAAATTAAATACAAAGAAAAAATATTAAAACCAGCAAGGGAAAAGCAACAAATAACATACAAGGGAATCCCCATAAGGTTAACAACTGATCTTTCAGCAGAAACTCTGCAAGCCAGAAGGGAGTGGCAGGACATACTTAAAGTGATGAAAGGGAAAAACCTACAACCAAGATTACTCTACCCAGCAAGGATTTCATTCAGACTCAACAGAGAAATTAAAACATTTATAGACAAGCAAAAGCTAAGAGAATTCAGCACCATCAAATCAGCTTTAAGACGAAAGCCAAAGGAATTTCTCTAGGCAGGAAACACAAGGGAAGGAAAAGATCTACAATAACAAACCCAAAACAATTAAGAAAATGGGAATAGGAACATACATATCGATAACTACCTTAAACATAAATGGATTAAACGTTACAACCGAAAGACAGACTGGTTGAATGGATTCAAAAACAAGACATGTATATATGCTGTCTACAAGAGACCCACTTCAGACCTAGGGAAACATACAGGCTGAGAGTGAGGGAATGGAAAGAGATATTCTATGCAAATGGAAATCAAAAGAAAGCTGGAATAGCAATTCTCATATCAGACAAAACACACTTTAAAATAAAGACTATTACAAGAGACAAAGAAGGACACTACACCTAATGATCAAAGGATCAATCCAAGAAGAAGATATAACAATTGTAAATATTTATGCACCCAACATAGGAGCACCTCAATACATAAGGCAAATGCTAACAGCCATAAAAAGGGAAATTGACAGTAACACAATAACACTAGGGGGCTTCAACACCCCACTTTCACCAATGGACAGATCATCCAAAATGAAAATAAATAAGGAAACACAAGCTTTAAATGGTACATTAAACAAGATGGACTTAATTGATATTTATAAGACATTCCATGCAAAAACAACAGAATACACTTTCTTCTCAAGTGCTCATGGAACATTCTCCTGCACAGATCATATCTTGGGTCATATATCAAGCCTTGGTAAATTTAAGAAAACTGAAATCGTATCAAGTATCTTATCCAACCACAATGCTATGAGACTAGATATCAATTACAGGAAAAAATCTGTACAAAGTAAAAACACATGGAGGCTAAACAATACACTACCAAATAACCAAGAGATCACTGAAGAAACCAAAGAGGAACTCAAAAATTATCTAGAAACAAATGACAATGAAAATACGACGACCAAAAACCTATGTGATGCAGCAAAAGCAGCTCTAAGAGGGAAGGTTATAGCAATACAATCCTACCTCAAGAAACAAGAAACATCTCAAATAAAAAACCTAACCTTACACCTAAAGCAATGAGAGAAAGAAGAACAAAAAAACCCACAAAGTTAGCAGAAGGAAAGAAATCATAAAGATCAGATCAAAAAGAAATGAGGGAAACAATAGCAAAAATCAATAAAAACTAAAAGTGGGTTCTTTGAGACGACAAACAAAATTAATAAACCATTAGCTAGACTCCTCAAGAAAAAAAGGGAGAAGACTCAAATCAATAGAATTAGAAATGAAAAAGGAGAAGTAACAACTGACACTGCAGAAATACAAAGGATCATGAGAGATTACTACAAGCAACTATATGCCAATAAAATGGACAACCTGGAAGAAATGGACAGATTCTTAGAAAAGCACAACCTTCTGAGACTGAACCAGGGAGAAATAGAAAATATAAACAGACCAATCACAAGCACTGAAATTGAGACTGTAAATAAAAATCTTCCAACAAACAAGAGCCCAGGTCCAGATGACTTCACAGGCGAATTCTATCAAATATTTAGAGCAGAGCTAACACCTATCCTTCTCAAACTCTTCCAAAATGTAGGAGAGGAAGGAACACTCCCAAATGCATTCTACAAGGCCACCATCACCCTGACACCAAAACCAGACAAAGATGCCACAAAAAAAGGTAACTACAGGCCAATATCACTGATGAACATAGATGCAAAAATCCTCAGCAAACAGAATCCAACAGCACATTAAAAGGATCATACACCATGATCAAGTGGGGTTTATCCCAGGAATGCAAGGATTCTTCAATATACGCAAATCAATCAATGTGATACAACATATTAACAAATTAAAGGAGAAAAACCATATGATCATCTCAATAGATGCAGAAAAAGCTTTCAACAAAATTCAACACCCATTTACAATAAAAACTCTCCAGAAAGTAGGCACAGAGGGAACTTACCTCAACATAATAAAGGCCATATGTGACAAACCCAGAGCCAACATCGTTCTCAATGGTGAAAAACTGAAACCATTTCCTCTAAGATCAGGAAAAAGACAAGGTTGTCCACTGTCACCACTATAATGCAACATAGATTTGGAAGTTTTAGCCACAGCAATCAGAGAAGAAAAAGAAATAAATGGAATCCAAATTGGAAAAGAAGAAGTAAAGCTGTCACTGTTTGCTGATGAAATGATACTCTACATATGGAACCCTAAAGATGCTACCAGAAAACTACTAGAGCTAATCAATGAATGTGGTAAAGTAGCAGGATACAAAATTAATGCACAGAAATCTCTTGCATTCCAATACACTAATGATGAAAAATCTGAAAGATAAATTAAGGAATCACTCCCATTTACAACTGCAACAAAAAGAATAAAATACCTAGGAATAAACCTACCTAAGGAGACAAGACCTGTATGCAGAAAACTATAAGACACTGATGAAAGAAACTAAAGATGATACAAATAGATGCAGAGATATACCATGTTCTTGGATTTGAAGAATCTACCTTGTGAAAATGACTACACTACCCAAAGCAATCTACAGATTCAATGCAACCCCTATCAAACTATCAATCGCATTTTTCACAGAGCTAGAACAAAAAATTCACAGTTTGTATGGAAACACAAAAAAATCCCGAATAGCCAAAGCAACCTTGAGGAAGAAAAACGGAGCTGGAGGAATCAGGCTTCCGGACTTCAGACTATACTACAAAGCTACAGTAATCAAGACAGTATGGTACTGGCACAAAAACAGAAATATAGATTAATGGAACAGGATAGAAAGCCCAGAGATAAACCCATGCACATATGGTCAACTTATTTTTAATAAAGGAGGAAAGAATATACAATGGAGAAAAGACAGCCTCTTCAGTAAGTGGTGCTGGGAAAACTGGACAGCTACATGTAAAAGAATGAAATTAGAACACTCCCTAACACCATACACAAAAATAAACTCAAAATGGATGAAAGACCTAAATATAAGGCCAGACACTTTAAAACTCTTAGAGGAAAACATAGGCAGAACACTCTATGACCTAAATCACAGCAAGATCCTTTTTGACCCATCTCCTAGAGAAATGGATATAAAAACAAAAATAAACAAATGGGACCTAATGAAACTTCAATACTTTTGCACAGCAAAGGAAAACATAAACAAGACGAAAAGACAACCCTCAGAATGGGAGAAAATATTTGCAAATGAAGCAATTGATAAAGGATTAATCTACAAAATTTACAAGCAGCTCATGCAGCTCAATATTAAAAAAACAACCCAATCCAAAAATGGGCAGAAGACCTAAGTAGACATTTCTCCAAAGAAGATATACAGATTGCCAACAAACACATGAAAGGATGCTCAACATCACTAATCATTAGAGAAATGCAAATCAAAACTACAATGAGGTATCACCTCACACCGGTCAGAATGGCCATCATCAAAAAATCTAGAAACAATAAATGCTGGAGAGGGTGTGGAGAAAAGGGAACACTCCTGCACTGTTGGTGGGAATTTAAATTGATACAGCCACTATGGAGAACAGTATGGAGGTTCCTTAAAAAACTAAAAATAGAACTACCATACGACCCAGCAATCCCACTACTGGGCATATACCCTGAGAAAACCATAATTGAAAAAGAGTCATGTACCACAATGTTCACTGCAGCTCTATTTACAGTAGCCAGGACATGGAAGCAACCTAAGTGTCCAATGACAGATGAATGGATAAAGAAGATGTGACACATTCATACAATGGAATATTACTCAGCCATACAAAGAAACGAAATTGAGTCATTTGTAGTGAGGTGGATGGACCTAGAGAGTGTTACACAGAGTGAAGTAAGTCAGAAAGAGAAAAACATATACCATATGCTAACACATATATATGGAATGTAAAAGCAAAAAAAAAAAATGGTGCTGAAGAACCTAGGGGTAGGACAGTAATAAAGATGCAGACATAGAGAATGGACTTGAGGACACGGGGAGGGGGAAGGGTAAGCTGGGACGAAGTGAGAAAGTGGCATGGACATATATACACTACCAAATGTAAAACAGAGAGCTAGTGGGAAGCAGCTGAATAGCACAGGGAGATCAGCTCGGTGCTGTGTTACCACCTAGAGGGGTGGGATAGGGAGGATGGGAGGGAGATGCAAGAGGAAGGAGATATGGGGATATATGTATACGTATAACTGATTCACTTTGTTATACAGCAGAAACTAACACACCACTGTAAAGCAATTATATTCCAATAAAGATGTTATAAAAAAAAAAAAAGAGCAAGAGATGAAGCTAAAATGCACAAGTGTTTTTTTCAATCCTTTGCTAACAGTGGCCAAAGAAAATCATATGTATGTACTGGGAATCAAGGAGGGTCCACCTTCCTCACCTTTACTGGAGGAGTTGTAAAGCCACATTGCAAAGGAAATGGACACGGGAAGGATGAAGAATTGGGGCCATTAAAGCAATATATGTACCATATATGTGTGCATCCACACACAAAAATATATATGGAATTTGTCATTGTTTCTTTTGTATTAATGGGATCCTATTATTCTATATCCAATTTTGCATTTCTCACCAGTAGACTATGGAAAACTTTGGTAGTTATTTAAATTTTTCTTTTAGGTGCCTGTGTAATACTTCAATTTGAGTGTTCTCTTCCAGATAATTTACTAAATGTACTATCACAATTTATCAAGTGCATCATAACTCTTCTATTAATTTACTTTCCAAGACATATATTAAAAGTCTAATATACTTGAATCTATTTTTCTAGTCTTTTCCATTGATCCCCAAATAATAGTTATAAAGGAGCAATGACTGTTACTGTAGTAATAAAAGTAAATAGGGCATATATAGTAATAATATTAAAATAATAATTACACTATAATTCCGTTTATTATTATTATTATATTAGATTCAAAGTGCTATGAAGATAAATGTGAAGTCCTAAATTAGTTTTCCTGGATAAAAGTATTCCATGTAGGCTATAAATAATATTACCAGTAACATAATAATTATTACCATTAGCAATACAACTTTGAGAAAGTTTAAGTGCTATAAACCGCAATCTCTATTTGAAAGTGGCAGTACATTGGTAAGCATTTATACTCCAATAAAGATGTTTAAAAAAAAAAGTGGCAGTAATAATAGTCATTTTGCAAGTTCATTTAAAAAATAAGTGATAAAATATAAGTGTAGATAATATAGATATACATATTATCCACGTTTTCCTGCTTTATACTTGCTTAATATACTATTTAATACCAAAATAATTGCAAGCTCACTCTTCTGTTGAATTTAAAACAAAATATTTTAAATTATAAACTTACATTTTTATTTATTTCCATTTACAGTTTTGTTCTTATCAAGCAAATTGATCCAAGTAACCATAAATATACTGTGGAATACATGAAAATAACTAATGCCCACTGAGTTCACTGAAGTTCACAGAAGATATAAATAAAATGATGTCAGTTGTAATAAAACTAAAAAATTAATATTTGCATATATTTCACTATCGGTACATATGTTGCTGTAAGCTTCATATACACAGACTCACTTCAATTATATATTATTCAGCTTCTAGTCTATCCTGGTATATTTCACTTAGGCAAACCACCTTATCACAATATTTTTACCAAAATTATCCTTTAGAGATTTTAGCTGTGCACTAATTTTCCAGTAAGTTTTCTAGTTGCCTTGACCCCAGAATTGTGACAAGGAAACAGCAGTAGAGCTGATTTCCTAAAGAAAATATGTTGTTACCTACAATCAACAAACTTATACCTAATCTTTAGACATGGGTACTTTAAAAGATGCATATTTTGGTGTTACAATTTATTATGTCTCTATTCTAAGACTGAAACAAATGAACAATAAGGTAACTAAAGTTTAAAATTTATATACTAATTTCCATTTCTTCATTGAATGGAATATTACCACTGGTGGATTTTCAGCCTCCACCACTGAGTTTAAAGGCTTGAGCTAAACATAGCTTTACAGACTCATGCATAATTGCATCCATAGATAATCTTAGACAACATTCTTGAAATATTCACTGAGGTTATTATCTAAGAATTGTCATGTTTCAGTATTTCATTTTGTCCTAAAGATTTGTTGTTTTTGTTTGCTTTTAAAACCTGTACATCACTTTGCCTCATCTCCAAAATTTTAGTAGCCCTAAATTATTAGGAAGAAATGTTATTTCTTTTGTAAGTAGCTAAAATGACTATAGTTTGTGAGCCTCAGATTCCCTTTCAACGAAAATGCCTGACGTTATCTTTGGAAAGCAGCTAAGTATGGGTGTTAACAGTGTCCTCTCTGCACTCAAACTACCCAAGATCAAATCCTCACCCTCCACCCTGGAGAGTTACTCATGCCTTAGTTGTCTCCTCTCTAAACTGGGAACACTCACAGTACCCACATCATAACACTGCTGTAAGGATTAAATGGGTGCTGTATGTCACAATACTGCCTGACACATAATAAATACAAATATGTCAGCTATTATTCCTTCTGTTGTGTGTGTGGTATTAAATGACATCACTGTCACAGGTAGCAAATACAGGTTCAGCTTTTACAAACTTGTCTCTCCCTTGAAATATATCTGAAAGCTACACACACTGAGTAAATATGACCAATTTATAGCTATGTATATATACAATTGAGAAAGAAAATAAACTACACCATCCACTTACCCCAGTATGATCATTATGTATGTACAGTAGTCCCCGCTCAGCTATGGCAGATATGTTTCAAGACCCCCAGTGGATGCCTGAAATCACGGAGAGTAGTGAACCCTATATATACATTTTTTCCTATACCTACATACTATGGTAAATTCTAATTTATAAATTAGACACAGTAAGAAATTAACAATAATAACAAAATAGAACAATTATAACAATATATGTGATAAAAGTTTTATGAACGTGGTGTCTCTCCCTCATCAACTTCTTTAGCTCTGCTGGAAATGTGGCAGCAGCTTCTTCATTTGCAGATACAGCCTCTTAGGTAATTTATATATATTTTTAGTCCAAACCTATCCTTGAATGTGTGTAAACATCCCTTACGTGCAACCAATGGCTTGGTGTCACTCTTTTCAGGGGACCCTTTTCTGAAGTCTTCGTATAGGCTCCACACTTTCTGGCACAACACGTCACTGTCAATATTTAGAACACGTTTTCCATTCACGTTTTCCACCCCCAAAGATTAAGCACTTATCACATACTGTGGCTCTAACTTTTGCAGTTTGAGGTGCGGCAGCAAAACTAGCATGAATTTATTTTTCCTTCTTCACAATTTCAGGAATAGAAGATTCATACTGTAGATCTTAGCAACCTCAGCATACAATATATATTTTTTTTCCTTATTAAGTCTAGAACGTTCACCTTTTACACTTAAAGTAAGCACTTTATGGCTTCTCTTCGGCGTATCTGAATTGCCAGCATCACTACTCTTATGCTTTGTGGCTATTATTAAGCAAAATAAGGGTTATTTGAACACAAGCACTGTGATACCACAACAGTACATCTGATAACCCAGATGGCTACTAAGTGACTAATGGTTAGGATCAGCTGAGCAGAGATGATTCACATCCCACAGGTGCCACAGAACGGGACAGCAAAGGACAGCATGAGATTTCACCACTCTACAAAGAATGGCATGCAATTTAAAACTTCTGAATTATTTATTTCTGGAATTTTCCATTTACTATTCTCAGACCACAGTTGACCCTGGGTAACTGAATCCGTGTAAAGTGAAACCACAGACAAGGGGGTACTACTGTGTATGATGTGTCTGATTTTCAGAAGCATAAGTTGTACTCTCAGGGTATAAATTAGCCATGTTTAAGAGCTAATTTAACACTATCACTTTCAAAAATTTACAGTTTCAGTAAGTTTTGTAGTTCTTGTGTGTGTGAGGAAGTTAATTTACTTGTCTTAACAGTATTCCTCTTATTAGCAAACACATTAGATACTTAAAAACTTTTTGTGTATTTATTCAGGTCAATGTTTATATATTGAAACCCTTACTTAGTTAACAGTTAACTTGCATCATATTCTTTATTTCTTTAATGAAAGGACAGTATTTGGACCCTCTTTTTCATATCTGCCATTCTTATTTTGAATGCTAATCATTCATCATTTTATACCCACTTTCACCTTTTTTCAATATCCATCTAAAGGTGATCTTTTTAGTAGGGTTACTGGCTCCTTCATCTTCACACCTTTTTATATAGATTGATGGAATCTACTGCAACTTCAGCATGTGGTCTGCACAACACAGAAGACTTAATACAAAAATCTGTCAGTAATATTGTAAAAATTTTATCTACAAGGGTATGAGTAATACAAGTTTTGTGGCTGCCAACAATGAAAAACAAGAAAAGAACTAAGACTCATTGGTTTAAGTACATGATCTGTCAAAAATGAATCATAGGCAATTAAATTGGACACTTAGGGAAATGTCTTTTAGAAGTTTCTCAAAAAGCAGAATGAGTCCAAGTTTTTTTTTTTTTTTAAATAAAAGACAACAATTTGGATTCTAAGTACTAACACAGCTTATAAATATGCATGGTATATAAGTGTATTTAACTGTGGTATATTTTAAAATGTTCATATTACAACACTCAAATACAAACTACATTTGTCATGAGTTACCACAAATCATACTCATATTTACTATAAGACACTGATAAAATACTGACACATAAAGAAATTGTTTTTATATTGTGTATGTCTGTGCGTATAAAATACCCTCTGTTAAAGGGCTGGTGATAAGAAGGACAATACAAAAGCCACCTCTTGTCAATTTGTTGCACCACTACTCAAAGGAACTGAGATTGGCTTTTTTTTTCTTTAAAGAAGTTATAGAATAATGAAAGATTAGAGTTGGCTTAGCTCTGTTTTTTAATCTAATACAACCTTGGCATTTCACAACTGAATCCAATACAGCTAACTTACTTGGCTGTCATACATTAGGAAGGTGAAAAATGTTTGCTGAATGAAGTGGGTTGTTTTTCTCAGTAACATAAAAGTACTTATTGGAAGACATAAAGACAAAACAAAAACTACATAGGTCTCTGGAATGCTAATCGTTTTCAGAAAGGGTGTATAAGAACACAATCAAATAGTCTCTGTTAAGAGCTAATTTGTGTATGCGGTTACTAGGACTATATTTAAATACACACATACATATATAAATATGTACCTAATTCTACATATACTTGGAGATGAAAAACATTTTAATGTAAAAGTACATCTTCTCTGATCCAGACTTAACCTCAACCAATATGCAATATGTTTTTCTAGTTGAGTCAACTTCCAAATGTACTTAGTCACTGCTTTTGAAAGACAGCAGTGAGCAGAAAACTTACTTAGTTTCCAGAGCTTTGCATACCATATATACAAGTTTTTTAAAATTTTATTGGAGTATAGTTGATTTTCATTGTTGTTTTAGTTTCTGCTGTACAGCAAAGTGAATCAGTTACGCATATACATATATCCACTCATTTTTAGATTCTTTTCCCATATAGGTCAATTATAATTATTTGGTTCTTTATTTCATCTCCGAGATATACCTTCTCCATCATTTCTACTATATAACTTATTGATAGCATAAATATATATGTGTATATATTCATCATATATCTCTATCTACAGATAACATTTATTTCCATAGGCAGAATTATTAACATGGTTTTATGAAGAGGGAAATACTGTTCTCTCTCCTTAAGGAATTTCTACTCTATGATCCAAAGGTTCAAGAACAAATAGTTGTTACTTTTAAAAAAGTAAATTATATTTTTGTGTTCTTCTTAAATTGATAATATTGTTCCTTAATAATTACTTATTTTGCTCTGTCAACTTATACATTTTTTGTGTGTTTAACCTGGAAATTATCTCCAAGATCCCTTTTAAAAACGGTGAATATTAAGAAATAAAATAGTCTCCTTTTGTTGATTTTTAATACAGATCTATGTATTGATTAAGCACCACAAAGAATCATTTTTCATTCTTCTCTACTTAGTTATAGCAGATATGACAATCATAAAAAAAAGCATCTATAGAATACAAAATGCATAAAAAAGCCAGAGAAGAACATCAGAAAAATAAGGTATGTGTGTTGGAGGGGGTAGAGAGAGAAAGAGACAGAAAGGGGGGGAGAGAGGGAGAGAGAAAAAGGGAGAGGGAGGAGGGAAGGGAAGGAAGGAGAGAAGGAGAGGGGGAGAGAGGAAGAAGGGGAGAGAGGGAGGGGAGGAGGGAGGGGAGGATGTTGGGAGGGAGTTTTTCTTAAATTCCAATTCTAAATGATACAATTGCCTCCCTTCCATTATGAAGTTTTACAGTTGACATCTGACCATTAGATAGGAATATGTTATCTATCAGTGTTGCAGAATAATATACGAAAAAAAGTTTAATTAAGTGTGATTACACAATATATACTTACTTTTCTAAACTGTACTACTGACTACATGAAGTTCAATTTCCAACATATAAAATTAGAATTTGTATATTATTTAATGCCAGTAAAATTATCTCAAACACCAAAATCCCATATTCTTAGCAATTTTATATAAAAAAAAGTTATAATAACATTTATCTCAATGACCCGTGAAAAAATTTAGATTGAATGACAAACTTCCAATATTCAGATACATTCAGGGATAAATGAATATGGAGCATTTTAGTGTGCAACGAAGCTATCTAATTTGGATGTAAGTTAAAAATACTGATCGCTAAAAGTAAAGCAAATAAACGTGTTTCTCTTTTTTATGAATTACAAGTCATATATTCACTCGATCAAGACTTACACTTAAAAATTTGAACACTGACTTGATACTATAATAAGAAACTGTTGTTAATCTTAAAAGTATGTTGGTGATACCGTGTTTATGTTTTTTAAAGACAATACTTTATCTACCAATACGTACTAAATTTTTTATAGATGCAATGGGGCTAGAGGGGAGATGGGTGAGAATATAGGTAAAGCAAGATTAGCCATGAGTTTATAGTTTTTGAAGGTAGGAGACTCATATATGAGATTTTATTAAACATTCTTCTAGCTACTGTTATATACATTTGAAATTTTTTATAATTAAAAGTTTAAAAAAATATTAAACTGTTCAATTTTTTTAAATTGAAGCTCTTTTGGAGCATATTGTTTAAGAAGTAGATAGCAATCTAATACTGACATTTTTTATCCTGGGGATTTATTGTATGTTACTAATTGTCTGGATCTGTACCTACCTAACAGAATTGATCTTCCATTAAAGTTGTCAATCTACTGGGTTGGCCAAAAAGTTTGGGTTTTTCCATTAACATCTTACAGAAAAACCCGAGTGAACTTTTTGGCCAGCCCAATATTTTCATGTGACAGCAGAGACAGAGGTAAAAATTATTCTGTAAACAGGTTTAAGGAATTGTAGGAAGCAGGAATATAAACCTGTGCCTACATAGGAATCAAGCACATCTGGAAGAAGGATGGAATGCAGTTCCAACCTGGAAGTGGTAAATTTTCAAGAGCGATTTGAATGCTACTGCGTCAGTCAGCTTGGGCTGCCATAACAAAATACCACAGACGTGGTGGCTTAAACAACAGAAGTTTATTTTTTCACAGTTCTGGACGCTGGAAGTCTGAGATAGAGTTGGGTTCTGGGGAGGACTCTCTCTCTGGCTTGTAAATGGCAGCCTTCTCCCTGTGCCCTCACAGGGCAGACAAGGTTCTCTCCACTGACACACCCCTTCTTCCTCTTCTTACAAAGCTTACTGATCCCATCATGAAGGTTCAGCCCTCAGGATCTCATCTAACCCTAATCACCTCTCAAAGGCCCCACCTTCAAATACCATTACACTGGGGGTTAGGGCTTCAACATATGAATTTGAGGGGAATACATTCAGTCCATACAGCTGTTCTGGCTTTAAAAAGGAGGAGGAGCTTGAAAATGTCTCCTGAGAGGAACACAACATGATGCATACCTTAGGAATGTTCTCAGGATTTGATTTCTTGACTCAGATCAGAGCCAGAAGTCTGTTGGCCTAAGTGTAAGAACTCCTATGATGCAATCACAAAGACAGAGGAGGAACAAAGTATCTTCTAAAATGACAAAGTAAAGATAGATGGTGAAATATTTTCTCCACTTCTGCTTAAAATTCAGTATATTTTTACTAAAATGAGGGCTCCAATGCAACTTGGCCTAGATAATCCACAGCTTGTAACCTTGGCACAGACATATCTTTCCCACTGACTGCCACAGCTTTAGAGTCAGAGTTTGCTTAACAACTTCAGGGGAACTAGGAGTTGCGACTGGAAATTTGTGCATGAGATCCACAAGCGTGGATCCTCCATTCACAAAGGTGAAGGAAGACTGTGAGGTCATATTAGATAGATACTCCCAACAACTAAATGAGACTTTTGGGCAGGGCAACAATTCCTGAATTACACAGTTGGAGGCATGGTCCCAGGAATGTCAGTTACCCTGTGATGTGACCACATTAGTACAGATGCCTGATTAGCTCTGGGAGAATTCTGTTACGTGAAGAATATAAAGTGCAAAAACATCTCAAGTTGGCTATGCTAATACAAATCAAACATATACAAAACACCTTTTAAAAATATTTTATATTTTGAACACTGTACATGTCATTGGTATATTCCCACAAAGAGCGTCAAGTAAAAATATTTTAAAATAAAGTTGTAACAGAATATTAATAGACTGAATATGCAGATTATACTCCTCTTATCTGCTCAGCTCCATCATCTCCCTGCCCACTGTCCCCCCACACCCCCCAGCGAAATGGTTGTTTCAGCCTCTCCTCAGGATAAGGGCTGAGCCCTGTCATGGTCAATATCACAACTATTAACGCAGCAGCTACAGCAGCCCCAGCACCCACGTTCAGTTCAATTACAACCATGCAGGCTCTGGTTTCCCCAGTAGCAGTCAGGCAGGGCCAGTTAAAACAGTGCGTAAATGTGTAGGGGTGTTAAACTGTACAGGGTAAACTTTGAACAATGAAAGACAGGTGACCTGAAAGAATGGCTAGATAGTCTGACCCTCCTTTTCTCTCACCCTAATAGTTCCAGACACAGTAATTCCATATGTCCTTTCCAGAGACGCACTGTTGCCTACATTCCCTTATGAATTTGTGGTCAGCATGGTTATTCACAAACTCATAGTTATTTCTCTCCTTCCCCAGAGCAGGCCTCATACTTGTTCCCTCAGTCTTGTTGCCCTAGTAATGCAGCAATCCTCCCACCATGCCTCTCCCCTCCAAAAAAAACCCACAAAAGATTTACCATATAAGCTATACCTTTGGCTCTATTTTCAAGAAAATCTGGACTAAGACAATTGGTTACAACATTGGTCCTATAAATAAACCCGCAGAATGAGATTTCCGGCTTGCAGTCACACTGATCTTAAGTAATACAGACACATTTTTTTTTGGATAATTAGAGTGAGTAATGATCCCTGTCAGGCACTGGCATCATATTTACTAAGGCTTTCAGAAATGTTTAATTAGGAAGAAGCTCAGATACAAGGTAAAGAGTAGGAAGGTAGCTGCTGCACTTGATTAGTATAGAGGCAATGATAATTATAAGAAACCTTAGGTAAGATGTTTGCTTTTGCCAGATATGGAGACTTTGCACACGTACACACACACACACATACACACACAAACATACACACACACACACACACACACACGCTCAGGACTAACGGTCCCTAACCTTAAGCATGCTATGAAAAACCTCAGGAATTCTCAGGCCATATTAGAAGCAATTCTTAAATATTTCAGCTACAAGGAAGAGCGTGTTGAAAATCAGGTCCACTGAAAGGTTATAAGGTTGTAAATGCTGCAGCCAACACTAAACATGCAGCCTTGACATATCTTGACCCTTGTAAGGAAAAGTGGGACCCTGACACTTATGGGGACATTTGTGTGAATGGGAATAAAATATATCAAACATCCATAGTTTCCTGAATCCTGCTGGAAAGGAGAAGTAGCCCTTTTCCTTTTTGCTAAGAATGGCCTCATGCTATGATCTGGTCTATAGCCAGTGCCTCACAACATGATGCTGTTCTCCCCCATACTTACTGCCACTGTACATTAGCCCCCAGATTTAAAAGGGTCAGATCTCAGCCAGATCGAGTGAGGAAGTACAAGCCCTGCTCAGAAAAAGAAAACAGCCTACAAACCAAGAAATTTCAGGAGCTAGTTAATAAATGGTGGCAGGCAAAGGGGGATCTGGAAATTTTAGCCTGAGGGAGTAGGATGGTAAGTAAGGGGGTTGAGGTTCAAACTGCTGTACAACTAGTGACATATAACAGGACATCTGATGGTACTCTAGGTACCCAGGGAGGATAGGGATGCTGTACAACGTCTTTGGAATGCTCCAGCACAAGTGGAAGACGCCAGGTTTCGGCACCAAAGCCAGACATTACAAATCTGTGTTTTCTAGGGAATAGAGAGTAAGTCACGCTTTATATGTGACTATGTGTGGCATATGTGATTATATGTGGCAATTCTTGCATTGCCTTTCACTACCATCAGACTTATTAAAAGACTTCTGCAGCCAATCCTTGCAGCCACTTCTGACGGCACAGCAGTTAGCCTCTGCTGTCGCCGGTGTGATGCCGGGAGGCACGCCGGCCCTCCAACAGCCTGTCCTCATCCCCTTCAGCATGGCCGGATGGCTAGGAGGGCAGCAAGGACCGGTCCTCCCACTGCCCACTGCGAATCTCACAGACATCCAAGGGCTGGCAGCAGCAGCTGCAGCTGGAGGCATTACGGCTCTGCCACCGCCAACTCTACGAGGTAACCCACTGTGTTCTGTGTCAGGTAGGGCTCTATCCACTGGCCCAAGTTCTCTGAAGTGGACAAGTGCCCTGAGTGTTGAAGGTGGTTCAGAGTTGCCTCCACCATAAAGGCTATGGAAGGCTTATGTAAGAAAAATAAAAAATAAAAAGAAATAAAATTACAATGTCCCCATAAAACCTTGTATTCTTTTTTTTTTTTTGCTTTATTTTTTTTCATAGCACTTCTATTCATCTGACACTATTTTTACTTATTCATTTAACTTATTAACTGTCTTTTACCACTAGATTGCATGTTAAATATGGCAGGAATTCCTGTCTCTTTTTTTAAAATTTGTTCAACTTTACCTCAATAATGTTGAAGATAGTTCACTGCATAGGTGCTCCTAAATTAACACTGTTTGAAATAACTTAAAAATTAATAAGTTGAATCAGGTTTTCACTCACTTAAGTAAAACTATTCCAGCTCTGGCATCACCAAGGTAGAAATTCAATGAAGACGTTTACATCTTTCTTGACTGCATCAAAGTCAAAACTCATTATCAGAGAACCACGTTTTTGTTACCAAAACACTGTTTCATCATTTCCATGACACCATATTCTTCTGGAATCCTTCCTTTTATTTACTAAAAATCTTCAAGTATCATGTCCATAAGGCCGCAATCTAGGCCCTCATCCTCATCTCTTTCTACAAGTGTTTATTTTAGCTAGCCTCATTGAGTCCTACTTTAATAATGCCACCCATATGCTAACCACCAAACACACATCTGCAGTCTAGACCTGTTTTCTGCACTCCACACCTCTGTATTCAAATGTTTACTAAACATTCCTTTGGTCCCACAAAGACATGTCAAAGGCTCCTATCCAATGTGGACAGGAGAGTCTAGATAGGACACTGTCTTGCTGGTTAGATGAAGAGAGTGATTTTACATATTTAGTCCAAAATTTATAAAGCAATGAAGTCCTGGAATCAATGTGGGCACTTTATTCTTATACTATGTTAAGATAATGTTCATGGAGAATAAAAAGCTTGTGGTGTCCTGGAGTCAAGTGGGTTTAACACCATTCTGATAAGGGAGTAAAAAATCATCCCTTTCTCCAAACACACTTTCCTCTCTAACATGTAGAATTAGAGAGCATTTTACCATTCTCACTCTTGGAATACTCACTGTTAATAGAGACTGAGAGAAAGGAAGGAAGGTTAGGTTCAATTAATTTGTTGCCTGTGAGGCATATACTTTTATTGAAACTGCCAGTTAAGGTGATTTTCCTTTTTGGCTGTCAGGTCTCTTACCTTGGCCTTACCTTTCTGGGTTAAATGACTATCAGTTCTTTGGAAACAACCTGTCGTCACTAATGTCAGGTTATGAAGTGAACTACTAACTCAGGCAGCTTGCTGGTGGAAGTCTCCTACTACTAGACTCATTTAGAGTAGAAATTAACAGCATTCCTTAATGCAAAGGAAGAAGTGTTACAGAAAAAGAAAAAATATACTGAAATACAATAAAACAACTTATAAATTAGAAAATACGTTAAGATATTATAGCCTATCTCCCACTTCTCAGTTTTGGATGAAATGATTGAAACGTAATTGGTAAATGACTTTCTTTAGGTCACATTGCTAGATAAGTAGAATTTCAACTGAATTTTCTTGATTTTTTTAATGAAGTGATTTTACAGAAAACTAATATTTTGGTACTGTGAGGAAAGAACTCACCTCTACCCAAACATGTGAAGGCTGAGGTTATACTAACAGTAATATTAATTAAGTACTCTGTGCCAGGCTTTGTGCTACACACTCTCTCTGATCTCATTTAGTTCTTGTAAAACAAAATAAATAGATACATTCATATTATTCTATCAGAGATGAGAAAAAAGAGACACTAAGAAATGAAATAACTTTTTAACAATTGTACAACAGTTAATGACTGAGACATATCCTGGAAGTAGGGAGCCAGTCTCAAAATGGGCAGGTCACAAGAGCACTATGGTCAGTGGGGCTGTCCTGTTGGTTACCGGGATTCCAAGGGGAGATGCAGACACTTTAATACCTTCACCCTATAAAGTGAATCATAAACACCTACAACCCAGACATTTCCTTTAGGGATAATTAAGGGTTGTATCAACCCACACTGTCTGCCCGAGACTACAAGCAATACTTCCATAGGGGAAATGACAGGTTTAGAAGAAATATGTGTGTGTATATGTGTGTGTGTCTTGGACCTAGCAGGTTTTTCCTACCCATCTTTGGTGAGTGAGTTTTTCTTTTTCCGTATTAAGAGATGTCTGGAAGTACTGCCGTGTTTCCTCTTTACCCTCCTTGACCCAACATGTCAGGCCACGTAGAGCCTATAAAACAGGACCAATCTCCTTCTACTCCAAGGTGAGTCAGGAGAAGGAGTCATTAAAATAACACCTCTCTCTTCATTTTAAATCCCCTTAACTGAAGCCTGACCAGTGAAGAGTAAAAATCTGAGATTGAAATTCTGAACCAGATCCTAGATGATACCAACTGAGATACTCACTGTAACCAAGTGTAATCAGAAGATTGTAAAATCTGTTCAAGGTGATAGTGAAACATTGTTTATCATATTGTGATTCACAAAATGTTACTGAGTGGTAAAGAGATACGGTGCTGGAGTCAGAATGTAAATAAACATATTGTTTTATTTTTAATATGTTGGTCAAAGCAAGATATTAAAATGATAAAAATTAGTACAAGATATTAATAATAAGATAAAGAGTTATGCCCATACTTCTGCATACACAGAACTCTCCAGAGGCCACTGAGTACACTGGTTTATCCTCTGCAATGCTGGTGGTTACTTTAACGCTTTTACACATAATGTATGTGTTTGCACGTATATGTGTATATTTATACATATAAGTGTGTATCTGTGTGTTTGTGTAATGTGGCAGCACCTTTAATGAAAAGATATATACATTTTAATGGGAGCCACAGTGTAGGAGACAAGCAACTTGAAAATATTAAAATACTGTTTATGTATGTCTTGATTTATTTTCATTTTGAAACTCCTGGATTGAGTCTCTGTCTCTTACTTTTTACACATATTTTAAGTTATTTTATTATTTTTATATATTTTAAAATATTTTACCAAATCTGTTTTCCAACATATCTATTATTTATATTTTAATCTAGGAAATCATGTTTTAATATTTCCAAAGCCATCTCTTCTTACATTATTCCACCTTCATATAATTATTTTCACTATGAATATAAGATTATTATGAATTCTTTCTAATATTTGAAGTTTTCTAATTAAAAAAACTATTTGTCTTCTTACTCATCACATATCTACCTTTAATTTTAATTCAACATTTTTGCTTTTGTAATACTGGTATTTTGCCTTTAATTTCTGGATTTTTCAAATAGCTGATAAATGCTTTGTCTTTCCATGGCTCTTACTTTAGATAAGTACTGGCACCTAGTAAGTAGTAAACAAAGAGTCCTTTAACATTATTTTTTTCTTGTAATAATAAGAAAAGCTTGGTTACATGAAGATTCTTCTTTACAGTGAGCATGAGAGGAACTAACCCATGTATTAGGGGTTATCCAAATGTCAGAATAAGGAATCCTATTCTTAAGTCAGCTTCATCTATACTAACTGCTCATTCTTCCCCTGGAGAGATTATATAATACCATCAGAAAAGAACCCTACTGTTTTTTTTCCTTGTGGTAGGCAAATTCCGAGCTGCCCTGCAATCTCTAAATAAAGGCAGGGGTGGGAAGTGTGAATGCATAATATACCGTTATGTAAATGACATTAAAGTCTTCAGTTAGAACTTCTGATTTCTGCTTCTACCTCTCACTCCTTCCCTCTGATATACCTGCTGCCTCCAAGTCCAGGGTCCCTTTGGTTCCCAAAGCAGCTCAGCTTCTTTGTTCTTCTCTGCCTCCTCCTCCACATGTATATAGGCTGTGACTCTCTCTGTTTTGCTTCATCAATAAATAGTCTACCATCCATTTTTCAAATTCTAGAAGTTGATTAAAATTTCTCATACATTGAGATGCTCCTTTAACTACGAAATCATGCTTATTAATTACTGTTCTATTGATTTAATATGATTGGGAAATAAGAATGATATGAAAGCATGAGCTTAAACATTCATTTTACTCTGAAAGTCACTCTAAGGATATTTATGCCTCTAAATTTCTATCTTTAAATTTCTATCTATTGCAGTTTCCAACCCCAGACTGTAGAGTCCCAGAAAGAGCATCTCTCTAAATCTCACAAAAAAAGGATAGTAGTAGTAGTAGCAGTAGTAGTAGTAGTAGTTAGATGGGCTAACTTCAAAATTACAACATTTTTGAACCCACTGAAGTAAAAAGGTCACAGAACGACCAACTAGTACGAGATCTTTGAGAGACGATGTATGCATTGAAAGGAGAAAGGTAGGGACTCAGTCATTTGGGGAAGATGCAAAGCTAAGAGTTTAGTTAGAAGAGTTGTAAATTGATGAAAGCTGAGCATGCTCATAGAAAAGACTGGAAAAATCCCAAGAGGCATTCATGTGATGGATCCAGACCTGGGCCAGGAGAAAGCGGCTGTGCAGGAAGGGCAAGAAACTCCACTCAGATCCTCTTTCCTAATCACTACTGAACAAAACCCTTACTCTCAGGGAATGAAAGGTAACTAAGAACTGCAGTCCCTAGGGCATTGGTGAAGTCATTACAACTGATGGAATATATCAGGATTAAAAAACAAACAAAAACTATTTCTTAGAAAGTAGCTGGATTATGCATTGGGCCCATAACTACAGTCAGACAAGGGGCAGCAGGACTAAAGTAGCTATAATCTCAGACCCAGGGACATGATTCCAGGTTAATATTGAGACTTAATTAGAACATCACAGAATGCACCTCTAAGACCACACCCACACCATTAAGTACAGAAGCTTCAAGTAACAAGTAAGCAGAATACTGTCAGGAGAGGAAAAAGAGAAGAAAAAGAGCATGCAGAGGTTCTGAGGCACACCACAAGGGGAAGACCTAAAACTCAGCAATGGAGAGACATTGCTCTAGAAAACCAACCTCACTCCTCGCCCCAAATACAAAGTACTTCTGTAGGAATTTGAAGCCTGTAGTACAATGATGATAACTAAAGCAACAACACTACAAAAGCAGCACAACTCAACTATACTGACTCACACCTTTGCATTAAAGGCCTAGGAGAGAGGTGTGCCCACTTCCAAACATACATGTTATTTACCTCAGTCTCTTCTTTCCTACATATGATGTCAGCATTAAAATACAATATAATATATATGTGAAGGCAAGAATAAATGCACTAAGAATAGACGAAGCAATAATCTGAGCCAGACTCAGACATGACACAGATGTTAGAATTGTCTGACAAGGAATTTTAAATCACTATAATAAATTATGTTAATAAGTATGCCATGTGGGAGGGGAGAATTGGCAGGCAGAGATGATATGGCAAAACCAGGAGTGAGACATTCTTGACCCCTCTCTTCCCTGGTATGTCATGATTCATGGAATGAAAAGAAATATGACCTTGGATTAGCCCCCTCCTTGGATTTTCCTTCCACCAAGTTCTCCCAACCTAGCACCAGCTGCCCATTCTGAGCCCAGGGCAGCCTCTTCAACCATTATTAGCCTAACCTGGCTTGTCAGGAAACCAACCCCATCCCTTCAGATCAGGCCTGGCTGCTCTATTTTGTACCAAGTATTGAAGTATACTGTCAAGTTCTTGGTAGCCTTAATAGCTCCTACTCTAAGTTTCCATCCTTTCCCTGCAGAGGCCAAACCACCTCTTTGTAGCCACAGTGCACAACTTACAGTGGCACGGTAAGATGCACTTGAGAGTCTTTGAACCCAGCTGGCTCAGGAAAGCAGTAGGGGTGGACAGAGCTGTCTTATGTGCTACCTCCATCTGTCCCTATTCCTTCTATACCTCACCCTACTCCCATCAGAAAGTAAAAATCATCAGAGTGTTCTTTACTGTCCATTGCTTTGTGTTTCAATAAGCAACTTGCAGTTAAAAAAAAAGACTCAAATTAAAAAGATGAACATGTGAGATCAAATGGGTGATTTCAGCAGAGGGACGGAAACTGTAAGAAAGAACAGAACAGAAATGGTAGAAGTAAAACCACAGCAACTGAGATGAAGAATGTCTTTGATAAGCTCATCAAAAATTTGATGCAGCCAAGGAAAGAATCAGTGAACTAAAGAGAGGTAAACAGAAACTATACAAATTGAAACACAAAGAGAAATAAAACAGCTACAACCAAGAAAATTCAAGAGCTGTAGAATGGTATTAAATGTTCTAACTTAAGTGTAACTGGGATCCCAGAAAGAGAAAAAAGACTAAAAGAGAAGAAATATTTATTTTTTAAATCACAGAGAATTTTCCAAGATTAACGACAGACAATATAGCACATATCCAAGAAGCTCGGAGAAACAAAGCAGGAACAAACAAACAAATATGTTAAGCATATCCTATTCAAATGTTGAAATACAAAGACAATGAGAAAAACTTAAAGGTAGGCAGAGAAAAATAAATACAGAGTAAGAAAGATAAAAATGTCAAAAATTATGCAAGCCAGAGATAATAAAGGGACATTTCTAAATGCTTAAAGAAAACAATTTAATTTTCCTACCTAGAAATATATACTCAGAGAAAGTATCTTTTCAAGATGAAACAGCAATAAGCCTTCCTCAGAGAAACAAAAACTCAAGAGAATTCACTGTTAACAGATCTTCTCCACAAAACTGTTAAAAATGTTCTTCAAGCAAAAATAATGTGATGTCAGACTGATATGTGAATATACAAAAAATGAAGAGCTCTGGAAAGGAATAAATGACGGACAGAAATTTACTTGTCTTCCTTTTAAATATTATTAAATATAACTGTTTGTATGTTTACAGGATAGGTAAAAGTAAGGGCCATGACAAAAACATCAAAGGGATGGGAAAAAGGATTAGTAATATACTACAGTAGACTTTTTCACTAAATATGAATCAGTAAAATATTAATTAAGGGTAGATTCTGATTATATGAAGATGCATACTGTAAATGCTCATTCTTTTCTGTGACTGGCTTATTTCACTTAGCATACTGTTCTCAAGGTCCATCCATGTTGTCACATATTGCAGAAATCTCTTTCTTCATTAAAGCTGAGTGGTATTGCATTGTGTATATATGTCACATTTTCCTTATCCTTTTATCTACTGATGGGCATTTAGGTTGTTTGCAAATCTTGGTTATTCTGAATAATGCTGCAATGAACATGGGAGTACAAATATTTCTTTGAGACGCTAATTCCAATTACATGAGTTACCTAAAAAAGTCCAATTCATAGAATCAAACAGTGGAATGGTAGTTGCCAGGGGCTGAGGAGAGGAGGAAATGATGAGTAACTAGTCATCAGGCATAAAGTTTCAGTTAATCAAGACAAATAAGCTCTAGAGATCTGCTGTGCAACACTGTACCCAGAGTCAACAATAACGTACTGTGCACTTAAAATGGTGTTAAGAGGTCTGACCTTATGTTAACTCTTCTTAACACAATAAAACGAAGTGTAAAAAAGTAAATGAGTCCAACACTTCATGTAAAATACTGAGATGATCAGATCTGATTAAAGAAAACCCATCTAAAAAAAACTTACTTTAAATTTGAAATTAAAGATAAAAGATGGAAAAGATATACCATGCAAACACAAATTAAAAAAACTGTAATAGCAATATTAGTATCAAAAATTGGAATTCATAACAAGCGATATTATCAGGGATAAAGAGGGATATTACATAATGATAAAGGAAATTACATCTCTAAGAGAACATGTAAATCCTAAATATGTATGCATCTGAAAACTGAGTTATCAAAATTCATGAAGTAAAAAGCTGTTAGAAATGAGAGGAGAAATAGTCACATCCACAATCACATGTGGAAATGTTAACAGCATCCTTTCAGTAATCAACAGAATAGGCAGAAAATCAGAAACAATAGAGAAAACTGAATACCATCACCAAGTAAGTAGTCCCAATAGGCTGTTACAAAATATTTCTTCCCCAAGCAGCATAATGTGCTTTCTTTTAAAGTGAACATAAAACACAGAACATTCACTAAGAAACATCATATTCTAGGCCATTAAACAAAAAAACCTGAAATTTAAAATAAATCAAGCAAAGTGTGTTTCGACACATAACAGAATTAAGCGAGAAATTAATAATAAATACATATCTGGAAATGTATCTAAATATCCAAAAATTACCAACATACTTCCAAACAGCCCTTAGTACAAGGAGCAATTTCAAGGGACATTTCAAGACATATTTAAACTGAAGGAAAATGAAAATACAACATGTTAAAATTCATGGGATGTTGCTAAATCCTTGTTTTGTGTGTGTGTGTGTGGCGCGTACATGTACAGGGTTTAATAATACAAATACAAATACTTGTCTTACTGTTCACTACTTTAAGAATTATTTGATCTTTTATTTTAATAGTTTAGCATTAATAGATTGTTGATACTCAAGATAAAACACAAATGCACATGTGTGTGTGCTCTGAGGACTAAATTATGACTGATAAAGGCCTTTCAATTTTTTCCATGCATTTATAAGATAAAACCTTGATAGCATTAATTTGGCACTTCTCTGGACCATATATATGATCTCTTACTCTTCAATTAGTAGAGTAAATCACATATATGATAATATAATTGTACATAAATTATATGTGATTACAAATAAAATTTTGTGTTTGTATATATATTCAAGATGAACATGAAAATTTGCCTTGATACATATTAAGTACAGAGAAATAGGATTCTTGAAGCATTTAGTATTTAATCAATTCATCCGACAAATATTTCTTAACCACACAATTTCCAAGCAATTCTCTAAGCCCCAAAGATACAGCAGTAAACAGAGCAGTAATTTTTTTTTTTTTTAATTTCATAAAGGTCTACATTTTAAAGGGGGAGAGTAAAAATAAAAATTAAAAAGGATTTGATAAAGTATATTTAAAAGTGATAAATACTTAGAAAAGTATGAAAAGGGTATAAGGATTACAGTAGTGCGCCAGAGATTGTTTTTGTAATTTTATTTAGAGTGGTTAGAAAAAGCCTCACTGAGAAAGGGACTTTTGAACAAAGACAAGGAAAGTCAGGGACCAAGCTGTGTGGACATTTGAAGGCAAGCACTGCCTACAGCCAGAGGAACTGCCGGTTTAAAGGCCCTGAGCCAGGAGTGTGGGGGGCATTTTCTAGGAAGATCTGGGAGGTTCCAGGAGAGTGGAAAGTAGGGAAGCGCTGAGTGAGGACACGAGACACTGCAGAGTTATGGGTTTCAGGGGAGGGAGCTAATAATATAAGGCCTTTAGGCTTTGTAGGCTCTCAAAAAATCTGTAACATTCTCTTCAGCCCTAAAAAAGTTAAGATCAAGAAGAAATATACAGATGCCAAAAATGCTCTTTCAAAGGGAATGTTATATAACCAGCCTTCGTTTACATATTAATGCTAAGGAGTAGTTGCTGAGTGGTTACTGATAAATTATACTCAAAGGGGGAGAACAAAAGCAGGTAGATTTGAATTAAGTTTGATAGCAAAAGCACAGATATGTTTGTTGACAGTGAGGGCTATTGCAATTAAAATGGGAAAAAAATTTTTAATGGGAAAAAGATTTTTAAATTTCCCTCTTTAGAAGTATTATGGCAATCTTTAAATAAGACAAAAGGACACATTTGTAAAGTTGTTTTCTTTAAACTCAAGGATTCTATAATTAATTTTATTAAAAATATTTGTTTTCATGCTTGAAATTCTCATGATGAATTAATAATGGACAGAGTATTTTTTCTCCAGTATGGAATAAACTGTGATTAGAATTTATCAGGCATGGACTTTGATATGGAAACTCTGGAACAAGTATGAACTAGGAATTAATCAGGTTAGAAAAAACTGGTTTAATTATCCCTCAAATATCATGCAAAGATATTTAATTTTTATGGCAGAATTACAATATATCTTATGAAATAAATAGCAGGTGGAAAGATTACTAGTCCAATAAAAGCCCAGGGAAAAAAGAAGCATTTAGTAGTGAGAGGTGTGAGGATTTTCCCTCTGGCTTGAAACCAGAGTGAGATTTCTAAAATGCAAATCAACCTTGTCTTTGCTTTAAACATTTTCAAAACTTCCCTCTGCCCTTAAAATAAACTTAAAATTGCTTAATATGGTTGTATAAAAGTCCTAGAGCCTGTTTATCTTGCCTGTCTTATTTTTTCTCCATCCCTCTCACCTCCTCCCATATTCTAAGCTACAGATATATTGAAAACCTCTCAGCAGCAAGCATAAAATGTCTTCTCTACCCTGTGGATTCTCAAACAAGCATTCTTCCACTGTTTCAAACAATCTTGGCCTTTCTACTTCAGTTATCAGATTAAATATAATCTTTCCTGACCATCTCTTGACTGGTGTCGCTAGATAATATTTTTAGATATAATTTGGGAAGCTTTTTTTCTTCCTGTCTAACCACATTTTCTTTCTTCTCTTTCTCCATAATTCTTGGAATAGCAGGTCTCATGCCTTTCTGCCTCAGGGGAGTTGTCTGCCAGGGGAAAAAATAAGTAGTACAAGCCAGCAGGACTTCCAAGCTTTTGTCTTCAAAATCTTAACATCATTGAGGAAGGATGGGTTTTCAGTAAAAAGTCTATATGAGAAAGTATAGAAGGAGGAGAGTAAGCCCTGCCAATAATTATGTAAAAAATTATACCAGGAAGGGAGAAGCACGAAAGGAGTGTTGGATCCCTAGTCCTTAGCACTGAGACGTTGTTCTCTGCCACCGCCCGAGTAAGACCAGCACTGGAGGTGGCTTATGCCCTGCAACATCTTTGGGCTTCAGAACATTCAAGAACTGTAATAGTGCTCATTACAGATACTCAAGACATGCTCTTTGGGGGAATGACTCTACCAGAGTATAAACCCAGAGCAGAATACCCGTAGAATTAATGAGACGACATTTCCTAAGGGCCTGGAAGCACTGAGGGCTTGTAGGAAAACTTTAATTATAGAAAATAGTGACATTTCTTACACACGTGCATTTGGAGACAGAGCAATATTGCTATAGTAGTATATTGTCTCATAACAACCTATTACTATGATGATAGAATTCACCACATTTTATGTCTATTGCTTAACTGTGTTTGTTTTCTACTAGAAAGGGGACTGTTCCCAAGTCTATGTCGCTTTACATTTTATTCCCAAATGTCTAACATTAAATGGCAATTAAAGATATTACGCTTAAAGAACTGGATACGAGACTATGAATTGTAAGTTTTGCCTCATGGAATGATTTCCATTCAAATAACATTATTGTTACTAGAGATTTTAAAAACCATCTGATTCAGAGTTTTTTATTTTCCATCTAATAATCTCTTCGCTCTCTGTAGCCCATTCCCCTCCTTTTTAAAACTGCAGCCACATACTCTGATGGCAATGGCCTTGTAAAACACTTCAAGTAGTACATACATATTATTTACTCTCATCTACAGTAAAGGAAAATATTCTCTCTGATCAGATTTTAAACCTATTAGGAAATAAACAGGCATATGAAGATCAATTTACGAAGAAGACACAAATCTGTGGGTAAGTGGGCTTAATAAAACACTAACTCCACTGTGGGATTCCCACTTCTACCCTATAAAACTTTCAAATGAGAAGTGGAGAGATATCTGTGTTGCCTGCCATCAGATAACTAAGAGAAAGAGAAAGTTACTGAGCCAGGAATTTCTAGTTCATTATTCCCCAATTTACCAGTCAAATATATTGGACAACCGGCTCACCTTAGAGGCAGCAGGTGGAATTTGTCTTCACTGTGTGTACGTAAAAAAGACACTTTTAAGATAGGTGTCAGCAACTCTGGAGAAAATCCCAGAGACAACAGTGGTGTGCTATCTTAAGTGTGGCAAGCCAATTCTCTTGATGCTCCAGAATATGACATTTTATGGAAAAAGATGAACACCGATGGCTCTGAGTGAAAAGAAAGTTTGGACATACCTTAATCCATTTATTTCATTTATATTTTACTTCCTTATGTATACAAAAGAATGGTACATAATAAACATCTGGGTCTAAATAAACTTGAATGCATTCTTCCCATAAGCGTAAAACAAAATGCAACGTGGTCAGATTTTTTTCCCGTAACTGCATCTGTAATGTTTTCTATTAATTAGGGTCTCATAAAATAATGGAATACATTTCAGCTAATGGCATCTTGTGTTAGAGGAAATAAGATAGTTCATTAAAATATACTTGTAATTAACTAGTCAATATGAAGTGGGAATAGTACTTATTTAGTATTTCAGAGATAACCAAACTCCAGACTCTTTTGAACAACTGACTATTGACAGTAATTTAATTCAGGTCATTGAAGTTAACAAGACAATAAAGAAAATTCTATTTCAACCAATATTCATAAGAAACATGTTGGACATTTGGCTGTTAACAATGTAATAGTTATTAATTTCCTTCTAAATAAATTCTGGCTTCCAAAACTTAGTTCTGTCTTCCAGAAAGAGAAAGTGTCAGGATCCATTTTATTTTCATTGCCTTTTTGCTGTGAAAAAATAAGCTTTTATCAGACTAGGCAGGCTTGTAGCAGTAATCTTGGCTATTGCATCCAAATTCTCTTATAGATCCCTTTCTTACCATAAAAGATTTACATGTTCTCTTTTCTGACTAATCTGATTTCAGACCCTGGCTTCATTTTCCTTAATTCTTGATCTTTGACGCACACATCTTGACCTTAAGCTGTCTTCTGTGGCTCCCAGCTCTCTTTCTCTCACATTTCAATTTTACTTTTATGTGCATGTAATAGATTCTGTATTTTCTACCACAGATCCTCCTTTTAATTACGACTCAGCCCTAAACTTGGGTAAAAATCTTTCACCGAGATCCTGGAGCCCACAGCTCTAGGAGAGAGTCCTCTGTCTTCCTGGCAGACAGTACAGTTCACAGGGCATGATGACCCACCAGTGCTTTTGCTTTAATAAATCTCTTCCAATCTCCTAGTAGTATGAAACACTACCTCAACAAACTTGTCTAGTTTCCAGCCAGCTTGATTTTTACAAGTAGAATAAAGCTTTTAAAATCTGCTAGAGGACATTCCTAGTTGTGTTCACTGTATCTTCTGAAGCTCCAGAATAACAGTATCAATTCATGTCAGCTCCTCAGTATCTAGTTTAATATGTTTGTCTTAAAAAAAAAAAAAAAAAAAAAACCTGAATCTCCTTTTGTATAAGTATTTGACTTACTGGAATAGAAATAACTGCTTCACTTTATGGACATAGAATCTCAGCTACATCTGCTATCTCTTTCACTCCTTCCTCTGCAATTTCTCATATTAACTCAGACACCAATAATGCACAGATTAGCAACACACAGTCATGCAGTTTCTACTGTACCTCTTAATTTGTGACAAGTTAATTTTCAGTATCACAGAACCTACTTTCAATTTTCTTTACTCCCCACTGCCAGTCTGTAGGAATTTCTTTAAAGTTATTATAAAACATTTTTTGTTTCCCTAAACCCGTATCTCCAGAAATTTTATGCTAGATTGCCTTATATACTAAAATCCTCCTTTGTGAATCTCCTAAACAGAGCATATGAAAACAGCAGATATTGAAATATAATTTTAAGGAGTTTCCTCATATAAAACTAAGTGTATTTTATAAAAAGGGAAATGTTTGCTTAGGAAAGAACAAATCATTTTTAGGGAAATCAAACATCCATCTTTCTCTCTGATCACAGTTACAGCAGCATTGTTCTTATTTTCTTACTATGTATTTAAATCATATCAGTCAACCACATAAAAACTAATGCATGCTGTCCCTCTGCTTTACCTCTGACTTCAAAATTGCACACAGTTCCTTTCTAACCCAACCTATAACCTAAAGGGAAAGGAATTATACAAAAAATATATATTCCACAGCTTTAACCTGGAATGGTAGCACCAAAATGACATCAGGCATTTTCCAGAAGCATTTATCTAGTAGTTCAAAACTTACCCACTGCTCTTCAGTGTGACCACTTATGTGTTAAAACAAATTCCTATAGATGTATATATGGTTTCTGGGCTTTCTTTCACTCCCTTATAATACTGTGTCTTCTCTTATATAATATCACAGTCTTAATTATCCTATCTTTATTAATAAGGCTTGAAATATAGAATGACTTGTTCATTCATAATGTTTAAGGACCTTTTCTGGTTTTCCCCATAAAAATGCAAAACCATCTTGTTAAATCTCGTTAAAATAAAAACCTGTTCATACTTTGAAGATAACTGCATTTTATTTGTACATTAATTTGGGTACAAATTTCTCTGTCAAACAGCTGTCCTGTATCTCCCTTTGCCTCCTTAAATCTTAATTCAGAAATACTTCATCTACTAGCAGTCCAAGACTCTTGCCCTATCTGAGGGACTGAGCACCAATATAATGACTAGTCTACATGAAGCCCTGACTGAAGACTGTCAGCTTTCTGGACAGACAGGGCCATGTATAACACTGTCCCAGGGAGCTAGAAGGCTTACATGTTTGCAGCCAATTTTCTCAGCTGGGAAAACTACATCCCAGGTTCTGACTTTAAGAAGTGAACACAGATCTGATCACATCCTCGTGTAGGATACTTTAAACTCTCTTACTCTGCACAAGCCAAATTCAGGTAACTTTTTACTGCTTTGTAACCTGGAACAAGATCAGTCATGCTAAACCACTTTAGTCTTGGTTATGTTTCTATCATTTTTAAAAATTCATTTTCTCTCATTTTTTTCTTATTTTGTATTTAATATTTACTGTTATAGTCATGTAATAGAGGGGAGGGCTCACAGTGAGAACTTAATGGGAATTAGCTTCTTCTCAGTCTTCTAAAGCTGAACTTTTAAAATTTTGTTTTAAAATTTTTATTATTTTTAATTGTAGTAAAAATCATAAAATTTACCATCTTAACCATTTTTCAGTGTATGGTTCAGTAGTGTTAAGTTTATTTTCATTGTGAAACAAAGATCGCCAGAACAAAATGAAACTCTAAACCCATTAAGCAACAACCCCTCTTTTTCCCCTCCTACCAGCTCATGGTGACCACCATTCTACTTTCTATTTCTTTGCTTTGACTTCTTCAGATACCTCATTAAAGAGGAATCACACAGTATTTATCTTTTGTGACTAGCTTACTTCACTAAGCAAAATGTCCTCAAGGTTCATCCATGCTTTAGCATGTCACAGAATTTCCTTAAGATTGCATAATATTTCGTCTTTCTCACACACACACACCACATTTTGTTCATCCATTCATCTGTCAATGGACCATTAGCCAAGCCCATGAACAGGTATATAATCACACATCTGGCCATTTCTACATACAAGTGAAGTGAACAACCAACTGCACTGCTCAACATCCTGACCACTGGGAGGATATCCCTTCACCATTGTCCTTCAGGGGTGTCTCAGAAAGGGGTTGCAATGCTACACCATTACACTTTTGGATGGTGCCTGCATACTGTGCATAATCATCTGTAAACCAGGCCTGAGTCTCCTCTTCCTCAGTTACCTGACCACAGGAAACTCCCCACAGGTTATAGGTTCAGGCTTAGAGAGAGAAGGCAGTGTAGCAAGAATGGTAACCATGGACATTTGGGCCCATTCTACATGTACTTTACTTGTGACTGTAGGGTCTGCTCAAACCCAATCACATATATACCGCCTCCACTGGATGAGGGAGTGCTGCTGTACACAACCAAATGTATGTCTTGGTGGGTCAGATAACACCCAGAACATAATGGGCAACTCAGGTTCCATGGCAACTTGGTAGTCCATGGTTAAACATTCACTCAATACTAAGGCCCAGTAGCAGGCTAAGCAATGTTTCTCAAAAGGGAAATAGTTAAAACAATCAATTAAAAAATGGGCAAAGGATCTGAATAGACATTTTTCCAAAAAAGACATACAGATGGCCAACAGGTACATAAAAAGATGCTCAACATCATTAATCATCAGGGAAATACAAGTTAAAACCACAATGAGATTGACCTCATACCTGTCAGAATGGCTGTTATCAAAAGGAACTGAAATAATGTGTCAGTGAGAATGTGGGAAAAAGGGTACCCTTGTGCACTGTTGGTAGGAATGTAAATTGGTGCAGCTGCTACTGAAAACAGTATGAAAGTTCCTCAAAAAATTAAAATTAGAACTACCATATGATCCAGCAATTCTACTTTTATTTATCTGAAGAAAACAAAAACAGTAATTCAAAAAGATACATGCACCCCATATGTACTGCAGCATTATTTACAATAGTCAAGATATGGAAACAACCTAAGTGTCCATCAATGGATGAATGGATAAAGAAGATGTGATATATACCTAATGGAACACTACTCAGCCATAAAAAAGAATGAAATCTTGCCATTTGCAACCACATGGATGAGGCTTGAGAGCATTATGCTAAGTGAAATAAGTCAGAGAAAGACAAATACCATATGATATCACTTATATGTGGAATCTAAACAAACAAATAACAATAACAAAAAATAAGTTCATAGATAGAGACAGCAGAATGCTGGTTGCCAGAGGCATGGGCTGGAGGGTGGACAAAATGTGTTAAGGAAGTCAAAAGGTACAAACTTCCAGTTATAAAGTAAATAAGTCATGGGGATGTACAGCATGGTGACTACAGTTAATAATGCTATAGTTGCTAAGACAGTAAATCTTAAAAGACCTCATCACAAGAAAAAAAAACTGTAACTATGTATGGTGATGGATGTTGACTAGACTTGTGACCATTTCACAATGTATACAAATACTGAAACATTAAATTATACACCTGACACTAATATAATGTTATATGTCAATTAAACCTCAATTTAAAAATAGGCTGCAGTAACATTCCCAAATGAGGAATACATTTCCTCCAAAATCCATACAGATACACTAAATGTTGTGTCTCTTGCTTCATTGTAGGTGGGGTCACATGCAACCACATATCCTTCACCTTAGATATATCGATATGCTCCGCATCACCGAATTCCTAGAAATTTCACTGAGATAAAAGGCTGTTGAATTTCTTTCAGATTTATTTTCCTTTGACACACAAACACCTTACCAATAAGTCTAGAATATTTGTCACTTTTCACTATACTGTTGTTTAAGTCCTTCATTTCCTTGCTAATCTTCTATCTGGTTCTTATATCCATTATTGAAAATGGAGTATCAACGTCTCCTAATATTATTTATTGCTGCCTATTTTTCCCTTCAATTCTGTCAAGTTTATTTTATGTATTTAGGAGCTTTGATGTTTGGTGCATAAATATTTATAATTGATACATCTTCTTGGTGAATTGATCCTTTTATCTTTACATAATGTCCTTCTTTATCTCTTGTAACAACAGCTTTTATACTTAGAAGTATGATATTAGTATAGCCACCCCTGCTCTCTTTGGGTTACCATTTGTATGGAATATTTTTTCCATCCTTTCACTTCAGCCTCTACCATTAGTTCTAAGGTGAGTTTCTTGAAGATAACATACACTTCCTGGTTTTTTTGATCCATTCACTTGAACAATGTCTTTTGATTGGAAAGTTTAATCAATCTACATTTAAACTAATTACTGACATTAAAGGACTTACTATTTCCATTTTATTCATTGTTTTTTGTACATCTTGTACCTTACCTTTTTGTCCTTCCTTTCCTCTCAACGCCTTCCTGTTTTTTTTAATGTTTTTCCAGTAGTGACGTGATTTGATTGCCTTCTCATTCCCTTTTGTGTAAGCTCTGTAGATATTTTCTTTTTGGTTACCCCTGTAGTTATTTAAAAATAAAGCTTCCTATGTAGCTCCACCTATCACTTTATGGTATTAATGTCACAAATTCCATCTTTACATACTATATACCAATTAACATAGAATATTTTTATGTTTTACTCATTTAAATTCTATACAAGAATTAAAAGTGAATTTATGCAACAAATTCACATTAACGTAGGTTACTATATTTGTCCCTGAATTTATTTTTATGAGAGAACTTTATATTTTCATGTGGTTTCACATTGCTCTCTATCATCTTTGCTTTTGCCTTGAAGGACTCCTTTATGTTTCTTACAGAGCAGCTCTAGTGTTAATGAACACCCTCAGCTTTTGTTTATCTTGGAAAGTCTTAATTTCTCCTTCATTTTTGAAGGATGTTTTCGCCAGATGCAATATTCTTGGTTGATAGTTTTTTTTTTTTTTCCAGTACTTTGAATGTATCATATCATTCCTTTCCACCCTGCAAGATTTTTGCTGAGAAATCTGCTGGGAATCATAAGGAAGCTTCCTTTTATGTGATACATCACCTTTCTCTTGCTGCTTTCAATGCTGTCTCTTCGTCTTTGTCTTTTAAAGTTTGATTATGTTTCAATGTGCATCTCTTTGGATGTATATAATTGGAGTTCCTTGAGCTTCTTGAATTTGTATGACCACTTCTTTCCTCAGATTTGAGAAGTTTTCAGCCATTATTTCTTCAAATAAATTCTGCCCTCTTTTCTCTCTCTTCTCCTGCTGGGACTCCAGTAAGGCATATATTGGTCCACTTAACAATGTCCCATGAGTCTCAAGTTCTCTTCACTCTGATTCATTTTTTTTTTTTTTTTTACTTCTGTGACTTAATGATTTCAAAAGACCTATTTTCCAAATTAACTGATTCTTTCTTCGGGCTGATCAAGTCTGCTGTTAAACCCACTGAGTGAATTTTTCCATTCATTGTATCTTTCAGCTCCAGAATTTGTTTGGTTCTTTTTTATAGCTCCTACCACTTTGTTGACATTCTCATTTTGTTCATGCCATCACTTGCCTCATTTTGTTTGGCTGGCTATTTGTGTTCTCTTTCTGCTCATTGAGCATCTTTAAGATAGTTATTTTAAATTTTTGTAAGGCAGCTTTTACATTTGCATTTTTTTAGAGTTGGTTTCTGGAGTTTCATTTTGTTTTCCTTGATTGAGTTATGTTTCCCTGTTTATTTTTATGCTTTGTGATGCTTTGCTGAGACTTCAGCATTTGAAAAAAACAACCACCTCTCCTGATATTTATGGGTTGTCTTAGAACAAAGGGGATGACCATCACTGATCAGCCCTGATAGAGGCCTAGGTCCTCTCAAACCTTTTCTGATAATGTATCATCTCTGAGTGTGTGCATGTGATTTTAATTATCTCAACTCACCTAAACAATTTATCAATGCTTATTTTCTTGCTCCACCTAGCATCTGCCTGCAGAACTGAAGCTCTAATAGGCTACAGTGATAAGAGTCTGTTTTCAGGGGCTTCCAAAAAATGGCACCACTCCTGTCAGTGTTCTGAGTCAGGCAAGACAGATTCCAGTCCTTCAAGCAGCCTCCAGACTAGCCAGAACATTGACTCTTGATCCTCTCTTTTGATTCTGTCCCAAAGGAGGATGGCCAACGTGTGAGGTTTCTTCCTAGTTTCACCACAGTAAGTCAGGTAGGAAGAAGGGCATGGAAGGGTGTGCAAAATGCCACAATTTTTTCTACTCCTACTGCTGGAACACTTTCTTGATTTTACATTGGTCTGACTGCTGTAGCTTCTCAACTGTTCTCTACACTTCTCACCAAGGCATTCTGATCATTATATTGTTGCTAATTTGGTTCCTATGAGCAATAAGGAGGGCCTAAAGCTTCCTAGTAGACTATCTTAGTGACGTCACTATCTTAAGCTGAACTTTTACATGCCTTGAAGTCTGTTGTCATGACTTAATATAATTCACATAACACAGACATGATCCCATTTTCACAGATCACTATCCTAATGGGAATACTTTAAGTGGTTCTGCCTCACAAACCACGAATATTACCCTTCTGTTTTAATTTAATCTTTGAGGTATACCTGACATACTTATTAGAAAATACTACCAACAACTTACATTCACCTTAAATATAAATCAAAACCAGACAAAGAATATTTTGCAGCCTGGCCCTGGAAAATCATCCTGTGCTTTTATTTCAATAATTATTATTAGAATGGTTAAAACACTGTGCTATCCCACCTTGACAAATATGAGAAAGGTACAAATTTAAATTAAAATCTTCATGTTAAATAGGCTAAACAATGATTTAATTAAAGTCAAATAGGTAGAATTGCTTTCCTTTCAAGAACATGAACATATTTGGACAAATGAAGGGGAAAATTCAAACACTAGAGATCCTTCAACATTACCTATGTTATATATCTGGGTGAAAATTCATTTGAAACAATGAACTAAATCATTTTGCTCAGCTGTGCATTTTATCTGGAAAACAGAATTATTTTATAATTCATAAAATAAAGATGATTAAATTTTACATAGTACTATGTTCACAACAATGGTTTATCTATTATTTTTATGATGATAAAAAGCACATCATGAAATTCACTATTTTAAACATTTTAAAGTGTACAATTCAGTAGCATCTAGTACATTCACAACCATCACTGTTATCTAGTTCCAGAATTTTTCTTTATCCCAAATGAAAATTCATGCCAATGAAGTTGTTATAGCCATTCTCCCCTCCTCCCAAACCCTGGCAATAACTAATTTGTTTTTTGTTTCTATGTATTTGCCTATTGTGGATATTACATATAAATGAAATAATATGCAGCCTTTTGTCTGGCTTCTTTTACATAGCATAATGTTTTCAAGGATCATCCACACTGTTGCATATATCACTACTTCATTTGTTATTTGTGGATGAATAATATCCCATTGTATAGATATACCATATTTTGTCCATTCATCAGGCAATAGACGCTTGGGCTGTTTCTAAGTTTTGACTACTGTAAATAGAATAATGCTGCTATGAAAATGTATGTGCAAGTTTTTGTTTGAATACCTGTCTTCAATTGTTATGGCTATTTATGTAGGAGTGGAATAGTGGAGTCATATGGTAATTTTATATTTAACTCATTGAGAAACTGTCAAATTGTTTTCCCTAGCAGCTGTACCATTTTACATTCCCATCAGCAACATAAGAGAGTACTAATTAATCCACGTTCTTCCCATACCTTATTTTAACCTTTTTGATCTTTGTTATACTTGGTGTGAAAGTAGTTTTTCATTGTGTTGATTTGCACTTCCATGAACATGAATGATGCTTAGCATTTTTTAATGTGCTTGTTGGCCATTTGTATATTATCTTTAAAAATATCAATTTGAGTCCATTGCCTACTAAAAAAATTAAACAGCTTATTGAAATACAATTAACATATTATCCAGCTCACCCATTTAAGGTATAATACATATAATACGTTTCCCAGATCATTAGTTATTAATGATGTTGAGCAACTTTTCACCTGCTTATTGGGCATTTGCATACCTTACTCAGAGAAGTGTCTATACAGATCCATTGCCCATTTTAAAAACTGGGTTGGCTTTTAATAAAAGAGTTGTAATAAGTTTTTATATACTCCAGATACAAGTTCTTTATCATATATCTGAGTTTGCAAACATTTTATCTCATCCTATGGGTTGTCTTTTCACTTCACTGATTGTGTTTTTTGAAACAGAAAGGTTTTCCCTTTTTTGGGTCCCCTGCATTTTCATATACATTTTAGAATCGGCTAACCAATTTCTATAAATAAGTCAACTGGGAATCAGATAGAGATTGCATTGAATCTGTAGATTAGTTTTGGGAGGATTCTAATCCATGAACATGAGATGTTTTTCCATTAAAATCGTCTTTGGTTTCTTTTGACAATGTTTTATAGTTTTCAAAGTATAAATTTGGAACTACTTTTGTTTGTCTTAAATATTTTTTCAGTGCTTTATTATTCTTTTTTGAATGGAATTTATTTCTGAGGTTTAGTATATTACCAGAATAAATTTTGATTTGATTTGACTCTATTAAATTTTCCTGAAACACAGTGATACATATAAATCTATAGACTAAACCCTTCCCTCTTCACACTTTTGAATGGTTTTCTCTCTAATTTGAGGATATCAGCTATCTATGTTTGATTTTATTGACTGTCCTTTTCTATAACCTTTATTATTTTATTGCATTTATTTTTCTTGTTCCTCTACATTCTGTGCAGTCTTTTTTAAGCTCCACTCATTTCCAGTTTTCCTTTGAGTAAATTCCATACATTGTTAGGCGTAATAAGCACTTATAATATTTATACTTGTAATATTGTAATAATAGTTCTGCTTTTATTTCAGATCCACAGAAGAGAGGGAAAACCAGATCCCTCACATCACAGAACACTGTTACCTGATGACCTTGCAACAAATTTCTCTTCATTTAATTTTAACCTTTTTCTTCAGAGCTCCTTATTTCATCCTATTGTACTCATTAAAATATAAAATGTGTCCTTAAATATATAGTATTATTTGATGTATCTGTTTTTAATTTTCATCAATGATATTATGCTATAAATTACCATCTATTTTGCACCATTTCACACAACACACTTCTCTCTTTTTTTTCCCCTTTAAAACATTTACCAATGGATCCATTTTCCTAGTAATGGACATTTAGATTACATCCAAATATCTTCTACCACAAACAACACTATTATATAAATCTTGTTCTTTGATCATTATCAAATTTGTGAAAACTTGCTTGGGATATAAGTCAAGGAATGGAATTTCAGCCTTAGAGTATGTGCATATTAGTTTAATTAATACCAGATTATTTTCCATAATATATGTGCCAGTTTAAATGCTTACCAGCAGTGGGTAACAGTACCAGTCTCCCAACATCATCACCAATAAGTGTATTCTACTACAAAGTTTAAAAATTGGTCTTTGAGGCACTATCTTGCTTTAATTTGCATTTATCAACTTAGTACTAGTGACACAGAGAATCTTCATAAATAGCATTTAGTCATTTTCCCCCCACCTATTCCTAATTATCATTACTGCCCATTTCCATAGTGTATTTCATGTACCCTCTTGTGACATGCCATCTGAAACATTTTGTCCAATTTCCTATATATTTGTTTGCCTTTTTCCTTATTAATTTACAGGATTTTAAAATGATGAATTTTTAAAACATTATATTCTGTTATATACATACACATATAAAATAAATGACTTGCAATGGGTTTAATTATTTGATAAGAATTTGAATCACACTGTAGTCTCTTTTACAACATTTCTGCTTCTCTTTCATAGTTAATTTAACATGGGGGCTTATTTGGTGGTTCAGAAAAAGGATCCTTAGGCATCCTTAGTTTTTTGTGGTTAACTAGTGCCAAACAACATTATGATGACAATAACAATAACAAAGAATGAAACCATTTAAAGTCTAAGAAAATCTTCAAACTGTATTACCTACTCATGGATAATCATGAATTAACTATACATTTTATGGTGTTGATATACAAAGTTCCCCACTGAACCATTACTTCACTCAGTAGTGCAAAGTTACTTTCAAAGTAGTATGAATTACATTCTACAGAGAGTTTCTAAAATAACAAGATTAACTTAGGAGTAACAAGGTTTTAAATCTTGGTTGGAACCATGAAATTCCTGTAGCACACTAAAAATGTAGTTTCATAGTCAATGGTGTATAACTACATAAATCATGAAGGTTTATGTAAGCAAAATAATATACATGGAATAGATTTTCTATGTCCAAGATAAGTTACTTCTTGTGTTTGGACTGTATCTTCTTATTAAAACTTGTAACCTAATATACTGGTGCATAAAAGCATTTTGAAATGATACACTTTCAGTCATACATTGAATTTATAAATGAAAACTTGTGATTAAAAAAATTCTATTGTACACTCTGTTGATATTCTTCCTGTCATCTTCCTCGCCTTGTTCAGGGGGATCAGGATAGCTAACCACCCTTAGTTGAGTGGGGGTATTCTGAGATGTGATCAATCTTTAAAGTTTAATATCTTACAAATCCTAAGGTGGTTAATTCTATATATAATATTTTACTAATATTCAGATATGTAGCATTTAAACTATTTTTTGTTTAGCAACACATTCTTTGGACTCCAGAAATACTTACTGATTATTTATATATACGTCTGAAACTCGGGTGTGATTTAACAACCCACTTTCCTTGCTGCTTGTCACTGAACTGATACTTTCAGACATTCTTGCCTTCTTGCTTCTCTCAAACAAGTCTGAAATCATTTGTAATATACTTGATACTCTGTCTTTTTTGTAGTGCTTCACATATGCTATAAACATTTTGATACAGTTATAATTCAGCTTTGTTTGATGCTGAGATCATTCAGCAAATTTAATTAAAAATAACTTGCATCTACTGACCATCTATTACATGATAAGAACTGAGCTAATCTGCTGAAGTTACAAAGTTGAATAAGGAAGTCATTACTGATAAACATATAATCTTTTAACCAAATTAGATAACTAAATAGTAACTGTGGGGACTTCCCTGGTAACGCAGTGGTTAAGAATCCGCCTGCCAATGCAGGGAACACGGGTTCTATCCCTGGTCCAGGAAGCTCTCAGATGCCGCAGAGCAACTAAGCCCGCGCACCACAACTACTGAGCCTGCGCCCTGCGCCCTAGAGCCCATGAGCCACAACTACTGGGCCTGTGTGCTTCAACTACTGAAGCCCACGCACCTAGAGTGTGTGTCCTACAACAAGAGAAGCCACTGCAACGAGAAGCCCATGCACCACAACGAAGTGTAGTTCCTGCTCATTGCAACCAGAGAAAGCCCACACGCAGCAACGAAGACCCAACGCAGCCAAAAATAAATAAATTTATATTAAAAAAATAGTAACTGTGGATAATGTACATATTACAAGTGCCAAGTCTAGGCAAAAATATCATATTTAGTTGAGTATGGATGGCTTAGACATGTTTATATGTTGTCATAACAAAAATATCTAAGGAGGCCTTCTACTTATAGCCAGAAACACGGAAGAGACAATCCAAAATTAGACTGACCCCAATAAAAATTGATCAACAGGATTATTTGACTGTAATATAATTTATCAATTGCCCACATGATGTCAAGTTGAAACACGGCAATCAATCAATCAATCAATCAATAAATAGGTTTCTATCTCAAGCCTTCTAGGAAATGCATTCCATTACATCCAACCTAAAACAACACATCTGTGTCACTGAAAAAAAAAGTTAATATATTCATATTTTAAGAGATTTTGGTAACATTATGATAATATGAACAGCAAACTGCTAATTGAATTTCCTAGAGAATATAAAATGATCCGAAGTGAAAGAAATCACATTGTGCTGTAAAATGCAGAGGTAAAATCTGTTTTTCAAAAACAGAATTGCATAAGTAACAGGGTATCATGAAAATAAAAGCAGTACCTAAGGCATAGACAATGTAATATATCAGTATAAAACAGTGTTGTAGGTAATGAAATCTAGACACAGGACTCATGGTATACCACATCACTGAAGATAGGATTAGTGATGGCAACTCCATAAAGATGAAACCTACACTATTGAATTTACATTCAATATGATTCCATTTTCAGTTTTTTGCTTGTTTATTTTGTTATAAATAAGAAGGAAACACATTCAGCTGTAATCTGACATCTCAGGCTTCAGCAGTACAGATGTATTAAGTGGTTCTTTGTTTTGTTTTGCTTTTAGCTGTAAAATATTTTACAAATTAAGGGAATGCTTGTTCAATTACATCATTTTATGTATATGAAAATCTATATAAATACACATATATGAAAATATTTGTAAGGCACAAACCCAATTTAGTTGTTACTGATGTTATTACTTTCTTACAAAAATGTTGTATTGACCTATATCAAATTTGTGTGAACTCACCCATGTACTACAGCATACAACTTAATACTTCTTGGAGAACATACACCTTTCTCACACACACACATGAAATCTTGAAATTAATTTTTACATTAATTTAATAATTAGAAGACCTAAGTAAAGCAATGAGAACTAGAGAGAACTCGAGTCTGAACTGACAAAGGGTACCTTTTTATGTATGGACTAAAGCGGAGAATAACAATGAATGTAGTTAAAAAAGTGAAGATTGTCTACCTCCTAGCATATAACGGCAATTTTGAACTAAAATATATAGTAATTCCATTAGTTACAGCATCAAAGTTATACTGATTTGTGTTTGATGAGAGAAAGAAGGAAAACCTTTCATTTTTTTTCCATCTGCTCATTTAACAAATGATAGGCTCCCTAGAGAATAATAATGGGATAAAGGATGAGTTTACATAGTGAAGTATGTTTGAGGAATTACAGTCCTCTCACAGCAGAAAGAATAACTGGAGCAAAGGACTAGAAGCAGAAAACCAAAAGGTATATTTGACTCTCATAATCAGATGTTTAGAAGCTGCGTTCCCAGATGTTGACTTATTAACATTCACATGGTAGCAAAATCTATGACCAGCTCAATCATAAAAATACACAACAACAATAACAGATTCCTGTCCTCAGCAAGCCATTTCAAGAGAATGTTATCTGGTTCAATTACATACCGTTGTAAACAACTTACCTACAGCAAGAGCTGTGATTAAGGTCACACTACAAAATATCATGAAAGCAAAATGCTCCATAAAGATAGTCACATCATTCTTGTTAGCATGAGAGGAACAAAATGCCTAGCTTATATACTAACTTTCCAATTTAATCCAGTTACCAAAATTTCCCACAGCCACTCTAATTCAAGAAAGTTGTAGTCCCTTCATGTTATGAGGAATCAAAATGCCCAGTGAGAGGTATGAGACACTGGGTATAGTTAAAGCGCCCATTCTCCTGAGATGTTGTCTCAAGAAGTGATGTCTGGGAATAAATGCAGCGGCCAGATAATGCATGTGTAGCACACTGGTGAAGTTTTCAAAACCATGCAATTTTCTTGTTGAAAAACATTCTTGGACTAATCATTCCTATAGAACTTACTAATTAGATCTTACGATGTTTACATTATGTTAAAACTTTACAATATGAAATAAGAAAATTTATCATGAAATCAAATCACAATATGGATTCACCAACATGACTGTTGTGATGAAATGTTTTATAATTATGAGTATGTTAATTATCCCTCTGGTCCTATCACTACATTAGCAACCAAATTAATAAATACATATTTAATTTAGTGAACCATGTAAACCAAAAGAAACTAGAGATGAAAACTATGCCAAGTTAAATCAAAGGAACAATCCGTAAGTCTTTCAATATACTTGAATTTGACACACAGTCTGCTCATACACCCATAACTTGCCACTCCAAGTTTAATGATTTATTCAGATTTGTTGTATAAATCCATCTTCCTTGTAACAGAGAAGAACAAACCTAAGTCCATATCAAGTCTATTTCTTAGCTCTAATCTTTGTGCTCTGTTTCCTGTGCTTAAGTCATTCTGACTTTGCACCTTTGTAAAAGAACATTACCTATAGCCTCCAATATACACGATAGCCCTCTGCAGTTTGGTATCAGGGTTGCCAAGGAGAATACAAAGCAGTTAAGCACTGGATAGAACAATGCTTTAGTTACACAGAGAAGAGACAGCTTCAAAGGTAGGCGTAGGTCCCCCCCATGACCAGGGGGTCTGTTTTGGTGATTCACCTATGAGTACCCCCTTTCATGCCCCAGTGGAAGGAACCCTATCCTTCCCCATGGAAGACAGATTTAACAGTGGGATTGGTCAGGTGCCATAAAAGATACATGCTTTAAGCAAAGCCAAAATAGTACTCATTGAGCATGAAACAATAACAGATATTCCCCATATGAAGCAATAAGGCTGGCATGGGCTCTGTGGGTGTTCTATCTCTTGGTAAGGAAGTGTTTCAGGCCCAAGTCCCATTCTTAAGAGGCTGAATGGGAGTCAAGACTATGCACGTGAGACAGGAATTTGGATACGAAGATTATGAGGGATAGTTTTTTTTCCCCTTCAAGGATGTTATGTTCTAGGTTAATTACAATAACGCAACTTTAAAAATAAGGTTCAACCTGGTAACAAACCTGAAAGTTATATAAATTGTTACAGTGACTTATAAAATGAAGGGGTCACAGCTGGTAGAACTGCAGAAGAGTCTTCTTGAAGATGATGTTCAACTTGAGCAAGAAAGGAGGAAGGGAGCAAATGAAGATGTGAGGTTAAAACTGGAAACCCTATGAAGGACACTCTCTTCATCAGCGTTTAGTAATGCTGTGAAAAGATACATGCCCTGAGAAAAAAAGTTTTCACTACTGTGTATGACAATTTCAGAGGCAGAATCAAGTTGTCATTTTTATTCTGTATTTTTATACTAATTGTAATAACAAACATTTCCAGCTGAAAATGTTATGTCGTCTGTCAGACTTGCATTCATTTTCTCCTTAATGTCTGATTCCAGAATGGCACTATCAGGTGTCTCTTTTCAAATGCAAATAATGTCACCATCTGAAGGTGAATATGAGGTCAAAAAATTTAAAAACACAACTAAAGTTAATTAAAGGTTAAAAACAAAGCATAGTGCAAAGCAATTATACCTTAATCATCTTTCACATCAACATAAAAATTAGGCTGCTTTTCAAGTTCTTCTATTGTGCCTAGATATATATTTTAAGTTTACATGTGCAGAATGATTTCAATAGAGTCACTGCTTCAATCATTTTGGGGTTTTGGCAAGCTATTACATCATATTTCATCAAGGAAATATTTTACTGGAGATTGTTTCCAATCTCATACCTTCCTTCTATGACTCTTCATTATTTTTTTCCGGTTTTATTGAGACATGCTTGACATAGCACTTTATAACTTTAAGTTGTACAGCATAATGACCTGACTTACATATATCTCAAGATGATTACCACAGTAAGTTAACATCCATCATCTCACATAGATACAAAAAAAATAAAGATAATTTTTTTCCTTGTCATGAGAACGTTTAGGATTTACTTTTTTTTTTTAAAAAGGACTTTTTTTTTTTTTTAAATAAATTTATTTATTTATTTATATTTGGCTGCGTTGGGTCTTCATTGCTGCGTGTGGGTTTTCTCTAGTTGCAGTCAGCGGGGGCTACTCTTCGCTGTGGTGCAGGAGCTTCTCATTGCGGTGGCTTCTCTTGCTGCAGAGCAAGGGCTCTAGGCACGTGGGCTTCAATAGTTGTGGCACGCGGGCCCAGTAGTTGTGGTTTGCGGGCTCTAGAGCACAGGCTCAGTAGTTGTAGTGCATGGGCTTAACTGCTCCACGCCATGTAGGATCTTCCCGGACCAGGGCTCGAACCCATGTCCCCTGCATTGGCAGGCGGATTCTTAACCACTGCGCCACCAGGGAAGTAACTGGATTTACTCTTAACAACTCTCATATATATCATACAGCAGTGTAACTATACTCATTATGTTGTACTTTACATCACTGCTACTTATTTTATCTTATCATTGGCAGTTTCTACTTTTTGACCACCTTCATCCAATTCCTTCTTTCTCTACCCCTCCTCCTCCACTTTTGGTAATCATAAATCTGACGTCTTCTTTTCTATGAGTTAGTTTGTTTTAGATTCCACATATAAATGAGATTATATAGTATTTGTCTTTCTCTATTTTACTTCACTTAGCATAATGCCCTCAAGGTGCATCCGTATTGTCTTGAATGGCAGGATTTTCTCATTTTTTAACGGCCAAATAATACTGTATATATATATATATATACCACAATTTCTTTATCCATTTATCTGTCAGTGGACACTTAGGTTGTTTCCATGTCTTGGCTATTGTAAATAATGCTGTTGTGAACACGGGGGTGCAAATGTCTCTTCAACATAGAGTTTTTATTTCTTTAGGATATATTCACAGAAGTGGGACTGTTGGATCATATGGTTGTTCTAGTTTTAATTTTAGAGGGAACCTCCATACAGTTTTCCATAATTGTACCAATTTACCATCCTACCAACAGTGCACAAGGGTTCCCTTTTCTCCACATCCTCACCAGCATGCGTTATCTTCTGTCTTTTTGATGATGCTAGTCATTCTAACAGGCTTGAGGTAATAGCTCATTGTGATTTTGATTTGCATTTCCCTAATGATAATTGATGTTAAGCATCTTGTCACATACATGTTGGCCATTCATATATCTTCTTTGGAAACTGTCTATTCAGGTCCTTTGCCAATTTTTAAATTCAATTGTTTTCTTGATATTGAGTTGTATGAGTTTATTATATATTTTGGATATTAACCCCTTATCAGATATATTGTTTGCAAATATTTTGTTCCCAAACCATAGTTTGGCTTTTCATTTGGCTGACTCTTTTGCTGTGCAGAAGCTTTTTAGTTTGTATAGTCCCACTTGTTTATTTTTTATTTTCTTGCCTGTGCTTTAGGTATCATATCCAAAAACCACTGCCAAGACCCATGTCAAAGAGCTTTTTTCTATGTTCTCTTCTAGTAGTTTTATTTTGCCTGGTCTTACATTTAGTCTTTATTTTGAGTTAATTTTTTTGAGTGATGTAAGACAGAGGTCTAGTTTCATCTTCTTACCTGTGAATGTCCAATTTTCCCAGTAGCATTTATTGAAGAGACTGTCTTTTCTCCACTGATTGTTCTTTGCTCTACTGTCAAATATTAGTTGATCATATATGTATGGGTTTATTTCCTGGGCTCTCGATTCCGTTCCATTGTTCTACTTCTATTTTTATGCCAGTATGATATTGTTTTAATTACTATAGCTTTATAATACAGCTTGAAATTAGAAAGCGTGATGGTCTTCATTATTATTTTACGTTGTTTCAACATACAAGTAAAATTACCATGAATTTTGTAAATCATCTCCCAACCTCTAGGTTATTCTTTATTCTCTTTTAAAGTTTAAAATACTCATTTAAAATAATTCTTGGAATTACGAGTCAATGTTCAAAATGTGAGCAGGCATATAGTTTTGTACTCTTTGTGAAAAGTATACAACTAAAGAGAAATGATAAAAAAAATAAAAACACTGGAGAGAAGGGGAACTTCATAAAACTCACATATTAAAATGGTAATATTTTTCATCAAAGTTCCACATGCCTTTTAATACCTTCTTCTTATGAAGAGTAAGACTTGTAAGACTCTTATGAAGAGTCTTACTCTGTAAAATATACACGTATCATGCATATACATTTCTTCTATGTTTGAAAAGTCTGTATCTGACTATAGAGTTAATTCAATATCTAAATATACATTTCCTGTTTCTTATCATCTCTCTAAATAAAACTGTAAGACTTTAGATTCCCCCCTTTCTTTTTCAAACATGGACCATCACATGATTCAACAATAAGATGAAATCATCATTAGAAATCAGTAAGAGCTTGACTCTACAATATGAACTTAACACACATGTATTTAAGCAAAACTGTTCCAATCTCAAACTATTCCCCTGAGATTTAGTCATATAATCTGGATTTGGAATCTAATAGTCTCTGAAACCACCAAACATTAAAATGTCCTACTGAAAATACTCCTGGTTTCCCAAAAGTATCACGCATTTAAGATATCAGAGCACAGTAGTCTAAAAAGAACATCACCCGCTTCAACATCTAAAAACTGCCACCTAATCCTCATTTATACAAAGGTTAAATGATCACAAATGAATACTTTAGGAAATATTTATCAGGTTCTGCTGATCCTCAGGTCGTCAAGCAGGACTTGCCCCATATTCATAGTTAACTATGAAGCAGTTCCATCTGCTGTTGTTGTCGCACAGTAGTTCAGTCTCAGATGTTTCATGTTATTCATTAACTAATACTTGCCTGAGCTTTTTTATCCCCCAATATTTGCTTAGCTAAGCAACTTCCATACATATCCAGACCAGACCATTTCAAAGTGAAGTAAAACCTTCATCAGCAAAACCCATGATTAATGACTGAACAATGATTCTACTGTTTTTCTAAACTAATTTTATGAAATTCAGAAAGATCAAGATACTTTAGAGAAAAAGCCCAGGATCTAATGTGGTATAAACAATCCATGTAGCTTTTTAAATATAAAGAGTAGTATACTACAAGCATTGTCAAATAGTCTCAATTAGGCCAGTGCTCTGGAAGTCTAATTTGTTTATACATATTAAGAAAACCACATTGTTAAAAAAATATACAGGCTAAGGAAAGTCCATGCTAGGCCATGACCAGATACCAGTTTTTTGGATTTTATTTTCCCTATTTTTTTTTTTGATGTGGACCGTTTTTAAAGTCTTTATTGAATTTGTTACAATATTGCTTGCTTCACGTTTTGGTTTTTGGCCGCGAGGCATGTGGGATCTTAGCTCCCCAACCAGGGATGGAACCCTCACCCCCTGCATTGGAAGGCGAAGTCTTAACCACTGGACCACCAGGGAAGTCCCTATTTTCCCTATGTTTTGTTTTTAGCAAAGGACTTCAGTAACAGACCTTGAAGTAAACACTTTAAACTTCAACACAAGAGTGAACACTTTAAACTACAATACAAGAATGAACAAAATCCACTGGCCTTCTTGGCCTCAACATTTCCTCTTTCCAGAAGGCTCTTCCATTCACTTTCTACTCATGGCTTGCAGTGATCCAGTATTAAACTCCTGTCCCTTTCAATACCAACTGCTTTTCAGCTAAGACTCTAAGTCTCATTTCAGTCATTTTAAATTAAATTATTTAAAGGAAACTTGATTTAGGTATAACCGTATTAACCTGGGCAAAAAACAGTTACCACATCACTGCCGCTTTCTATTTAAAGACTATCCAATTACTGCTATATCACAAATTGCTTCCAAAAGTGGTATTTTACATTCCTTTTTCCTTCCTAAGAAACTTGAGAAAACTATTCTCTTTTTTATCAAAAACTTCCTCTCTTCCCACTCAGTTCACCCCTCTATAAAACAGTTTTCACCTACTGTGCTGTACTGAAACATCTTTGACTGCTTTGTTCTGTTCTGTTCTTCCTCTTCAAGTTTGCTTCTGTCGTTGACATAATCAGTCACACCCTCCTGCTCCGCCTCCCACTGCTCCACCATCACCTTGTTCTTTTCTCATCTCCTCATGAACTTGAGTACCCCTTAGACACAGAGAAGAAAAAACAGGCTTAAGCAACAGCTTTTCATTGTAGTTAAGTATGATAGAACAACTCACACTTTACTTGTATAAAAACCTGTGAACTCAAAATAACAAGCACAATAATACTTACAAAGAGATACGATTATTTCACTGAAATAACAGAGGCATTGCCTTTCTGATCAATATTATTTAGATTAAACTAAGAAGCCTAATATAATATAGCTGGGAAAATTAAACATATTTTTTTCTTTCTTGACTTTACTTTTAATTGGAAAAGTACCTCATATGCATTAATTGGGATTTAACTGCATAAGCCAAAATCCTGTAAAAATCAAGTCAGAGTTTTAAAAGCACCTAATAATAAAATATTCATATACAAATATTAAATATATGGCAGGGGAAAACTACTCTCCATTTTCAGACATAACCAGGAAAATTTTACTATAGTGGTTAATACTGAACATTTATTGGTAGGCAGTCTCTCTAAAATTAAGAGTTTATTAATCAGAGATTATACATGTATAATATTATATATGTATAATATTATAACTAATATAAACATCAGTTATAATAAACACTACATTTCATTATAACTGAAACCAGATGACTCATAGTCATACGTTGCAGCGGGAATCTATTTAGGTGTTAATTCTCAATATGTCTGGAACCATTTGGGTTATTAAATGTGTCCTTTAACTCATACATACTCAGTGTTAAGGGTTGAACTGTGTTTTATAATTTGATGTCCTAACCCCCAGTGCCTCAGAATGTGACATTATTTGAAAATAGGATTGTTGCAGATATCATTAGTCAAGATGAGGTCACACTGGAGTAGGGTGGGCACCGAATCCAATTAACTCCAGTGTCCTTGTTAAAAGGGGATATTTGGACATAGGCACAGGGGAAGAACACCATGTGAAGATGAAGGCAGAGATCAGGATAATGCAGCAGAAGCCAAAAAACGCCAAAGACTGCCAGCGAACCACCTAAGAGAAAGGCCTGGAATAGATTCTCCTTCACAGCCCTAAGAAGGAACCAATTCTACTAACACCTTGATCTCACACTTCTAGCCTCTAGAACTGTGAGACGAGAAATGTCTGTTGTTTAAGCTGAACGACAGGTCCTTAAGGTTCTCCTCAGCTTGACTAAATTTTAGACAGATTTCTTCCTGACTACAGGCCCCTGAGCTTCCTTATCTTAGCTCATTTATTTTAGAAAACTTGCAATTATGTATTCCTTCTCTACCCCTTCGAGATGTAAATCTTCTCCCTTCTTCTTGCCACTTTCACAAGCCAGGAGTATCTTTCTCAAGTACCTGGGAGCCACCCTTTTGAAGTGTAAGCGCCAAGAATAAAGATAGGTTCTCACATCCCCAGCCTCTTTGGGGGAGTAGGAGTCAGACTTCAGAAAGTGCCAATTGGCAAACACCGATGACCAAATCACATTCACCAACGTACCCTCTACTGTCTTCTAGTACTTTTCCACTAGCTACTCTGGTGTGGAAAACGCTCCTGCTTTTTGTTTCAACAGAGGTAAGTTCAATCCCTCATCCTTACTGTGACAGTCCTGAATAAAGTCTGACTTGCCTGTTTCACTCTGTCTATGAAAGTTTCACTGAAGCAGCCACCCAGTTTGTGGTACAGCGGCTCTCGCAAACTAATACACTAAGTACTGCTATTGAATGTCTGGTAAATTAACAAGCCATAGAATAGCAAATGTTAGATTTAGAGTGAACTTGGAATGAGCAGGAATCCTATCTCTAGAATTTTATAGCTAATCCCCTTTAACTATAGTTCACACATATTTAAGAAACAGCTTTGGCAGCTATGAATAGTGTAAAAAGATCATCAACTACAATGTTATATGGAGACATAAAAAAGTTATGTAAAGAATTTGGGGCAGAGTTCAGCATCTATTTCTAATCTCAAAAAATGTATGTATATGCATATGCATGTTTATAAATCTTTATACACGTGTGTATATAACTATATATGCATATGCATATATACATTTCAGTCATTATTATTAAATATACATGTTCCAAGCTTTTGTGTAGATTTGGCCATGATTAATATAGTGTAAATTATATGTAAAAGCACTGCTTAATGATAATATGATTTTTAATTTTCTCTATGGGTGGATATTAATATATCCTTGAAACTTCACCTGCATGTAACTCTTCAGAGAATCCCTATCACAGAGAGAATAAAGTCAATGAATACAAATTCCTCCTCAGATACTTTTACAGCATCAAATCTCACTGCTCCTCAGCATTCTCTGATACTATGTAATTATTTGTCATTTTATTTTCCACAACATATTTTTCAGGTCATCCTTCTTTTACTTATGCTGTCCCCTTGCCAGGGAAGCCCTTACCACTTTTCCTCACCTGCTACACTCTTACTCATTTCTTCAGAGTCAACTCAGGCACCATCTCTTCTACCAAGTTCTCCCTGAAAGTAGAGGTTGGAACAATTGTCTTAATTGCTGTGCCCTGGGGTACTCTTTTGTCTTCCTTTACTTTTTTAATCACTTTCCACATTATATTCAAATGATCAGGTTACATACCTATAGCCCCTCAAAGAATTGTAAAATCCTTGATGGTACTGTCTAGCACTGATATTTAATAAATGCTCAATAAATGTCTGTGGAAACAAACAGAACAATCAACTCCTGTTTTTCCTAGGAAATGTATAGGTGAATGAATATTTTTATTTACTTACAATACTATCAATCATTGTTATTAAAGTTATATCCAAATCAATATTACCTACAAGATTTTAATACCCATCACTTGGAAACTTGTAATTTAATGATCAGTAACCAAACTACTGTTCCTATAAGAAGTGACTATTTTCTTCCCCTACAACCTTATAACTTTGTGAGAATACTCAAAACATTTCAGTTTATTTTCCAAAGTTCTGCTTTTCCATTCCTCTCAGGATTGCAGAAACTTTCAAACTGGTTGCAGCTGCCACTATGGGTTTCAGGGTGAAAATAAACCATTCTGTTTGTGGAAGAAAACAGAATGAGGAAAAAAATATAAAATCTTATATAGTATGCCATTCAAATCTTAGATATGTGACATGATGTCATATAGCCATAGTCTGATATACTAATACCAGTTGTCAAAGGCTATGTTGAACCCTGCTCACCCTTCTAACCTCTCACCCTGTGCAGCAGGACCACGGTGTAATGCATTAATTAGCATCATACACTAATTACATTACTAAGGCTGAGATTTTCTTCTGGAGAAATGTTCCCAAGTAAATTGATGTTGCCAAATATATCCTCTGACTTTCTAACCAAGACACCACTCCCTCACATCAGGATAACTGGAACTGCTGCTTAGTGCTTGTCTTTGCCTTCTCATTTCCACTCCTATAATCCATTCTCCACACAGCAGTCAGTGTGGAATTTTACCACACAAATCAGACTGTTCTTTCGTCTCTTAAAAACCCTCCGGCTGCATTCCATTGCCTTGAAATAAAATCCAAACTTCTTCCCACAGCTAGAAGAGGGTACAGAGAAGACCCCTGCCTCATTCTCCCACCTAACCTCCTACACCTCTGCCCCTCACACAGCAAACTGCAGTCTATGAACCTCTTTCTGATACTCATATACACCTAGGTTATTTCCTTTTCGTGGCCTTTGCATTTGTTGTGGTTTCCTCCTTCTAGAAAAACCTGATACTAAATCTCCTCATGACTGTCTCCTCCTCATTATACAAAATTCTAATCAGGGTGGGTGACTCCCAGTCTATAGCACATCTATGGTCACTTTTTATCCCTTTGACTGTGTTCCCAGTGAATGCAGGCAGTTGGACTTTAGAGATGGATCAAGAGTTCAACTGCGAATACAGAGAGAAGATGGTGGAAGAGTAAGACGCGGAGATCACCTTCCTTCCCACAGATACAGTAGAAATACATCTACACGTGGAACTGCTCCTACAGAACACCCACTGAACGCTGGCAGAAAACGTCCGACCTCCAAAAAGGCAAGAAACTCCCCCCGTACTTGGGTAGGGCAAAAGAAAAAAGAAATAACAGAGACAAAAGAATAGGGACGGCACCTGCACCATTGGGAGGGAGCTGTGAAGGAGGAAAGATTTCCACGCACTAGGAAGCCCCTTCGCGAGCAGAGACTGCGGGTGGCAGAGGGGGGAAGCTTCGGAGCCACGGAGGAGAGCGCAGCCACAGGGGTGCGGAGGGCAAAGCGGAGAGGCTCCCGCACGGAGGAGCGGTGCTGACCAGCACTCACCAGCCCGAGAGGCTTGTCTGCTCCCCCGCCGGGGCGGGCGGGGGCTGGGAGCTGAGGCTCCGGCTTCGGTCAGATCGCAGGGAGAGGACTGGGATTGGCGGCGTGAACACAGCCTGAAGGGGTTAGCGCACCACAGCTAGCCGGGAGGGAGTCCGAGAAAAAGTCTGCAGCTGCCGAAGAGGCAAGAGACTTTTTCTTCCCTCTTTGTTTCCTGGTGCGCGAGGAGAGGGGATTCAGAGCGCCGCCTAAACGAACTTCAGAGACGGGCGCGAGCCGCAGCTAACAGCGTGGATCCCACAGCAACAGGGGCGCAGAGGAAAAAGCGGAGAGAATCCCGCACAGAGGCTCAGCGCCGAGCAGCGCTCACCAGCCCGAGAGGCTTGTCTGCTCACCCGCCGGGGCAGGCGGGGCTGGGAGCTGAGGCTCCGGCTTCGGTCGGATCACAGGGAGAGGACTGGGGCTGGCAGCGTGAACACAGCCTGAAGGGGTTAGCGCACCACAGCTGGCTAGGAGGGAGACCGGGAAAAAGTCTGCACCTGCCGAAGAGGCAAGAGACTTTTTCTTGCCTCTTTGTTTCGCTGCGCGCAAGGAGTGGGGATTCAGAGCGCCGCCTAAACGAACTCCAGAGAAGGGCGCGAGCCGCGGCGATCAGCGCGGACCCCAGAGACGGGCGTGAGACGCTGGGGCTGCTGCTGCCGCCTCCAAAAATCCTGTGTGTGAGCACAGGTCACTCTCCACACCGCCCCTCCCGGGAGCCGGTGCAGCCCGCCACTGCGAGGGTCCCGTGATCCCCGGACAAATTCCCCGGGAGAACGCACTGCGCGCCTCAGGCTGGTGCAACGTCACGCCGGCCTCTGCTGCCGCAGGCTCGCCCCGCCTCCTCCGTACCCCTCCCTCCCCGCGGCCTGAGTGAGCCAGCGCCCCCGAAGCAGCTGCTCCTTTAACCCCGTTCTGTCTGGGCGGGGAATAGACGCCCTCAGGCGACCTACACGCAGAGGTGGGTCCAAATCCAAAGCTGAACCCCAGGAGCTGTGTGAACAGGGAAGAGAAGGGGAAATCTCTCCCAGCAGCCTAAGAAGCAGCGGATTAAAACTCCACAAACAACTTGATGTGCCTGCATCTGCTGAATACCTGAACAGACAACGAATCAACCCAAATTCAGGAGGTGGACTTTGGGAGCAGGATATATTAATTTTTCCCCTGTTCCTTTTTTTTTGTGAGTGTATATGTATATGCTTCTGGGTGAGATTTTGTCTGTATAGCTTTGCTTTACAATAGCTTTATTTTACTTCACTATATTATAGCCTCTTTCTTTCTTTCTTTCTTTCTATTTTTTCTCCCTTTTACTCTGAGCCGTGTGGACAAAAGGCTCTTGGTGCTCCAGCCAGGCATCAGGGCCGTGCCTCTGAGGTGGGAGAGCCAACTTCAGGACACTGGTCCACAAGAGACCTCCCAGCTCCACGTAATACCAAACGGTAAAAATCTCTCAGAGATCTCCATCTCAACATCAAGACCCAGCATCACTCAATGACCAGCAAGCTACAGTGCTGAACACCCTATGCCAAACAACTAGCAAGACAGGAACACAGCCACATCCATTAGCAGAGAGGCTGCCTAAAATCATAATAAGGCCACAGACACCCCAAAATACACCACCAGACGTGGATGTGCCCACCAGAAAGACAAGATCCAGCCTCATCCACCAGAGCTCAGGCACTAGTTCCCTACACCAGGAAGCCTACACAACCCACTGAACCAACCTTAGCCACTGGGGACAGATACCAAAAACAACGGGAACTACAAACCTGCAGTCTGTGAAAAGGAGACCCCAAACACAGTAAGATAAGCAAAATGAGACGACAGAAAAACACACAGCAGATGAGGGAGCAGGGTCAAAACACACCAGACCTAACAAATGAAGAGGAAATAGGTAGTCTACCTGAAAAAGAATTCAGAATAATGATAGTAAGGATGATCCAAAATCTTGGAAATAGAATAGACAAAATGCAAGAAACCTTTAACAAGGACGTAGAAGAACTAAAGAGGAACCAAGCAATGATGAAAAACACAATAAATGAAATTAAAAATACTCTAGATGGGATCAATAGCAGAATAACTGAGGCAGAAGAAAGGATAAGTGACCTGGAAGATAAAATGGTGGAAATAACTACTGCAGAGCAGGATAAAGAAAAGAGAATGAAAAGAACTGAGGACAGTCTCAGAGACCTCTGGGACAACATTAAACGCACCAACATTCGAATTATAGGGGTCCCAGAAGAAGAAGAGAAAAAGAAAGGGACTGAGAAAATATTTGAAGAGATTATAGTTGAAAACTTCCCTAATATGGGAAAGGAAATAGTTAATCAAGTCCTGGAAGCACAGAGAGTCCCATACAGGATAAACCCAAGGAGAAACACGCCAAGACGCATATTAATCAAACTGTCAAAAATTAAATATAAGGAAAACATATTAAAGGCAGCAAGGGAAAAACAGCAAATAACACACAAGGGAATCCCAATAAGGTTAACATCTGATCTTTCAGCAGAAACTCTGCAAGCCAGAAGGGAGTGGCAGGATATACTTAAAGTGATGAAGGAGAAAAACCTACAACCAAGATTACTCTACCCAGCAAGGATCTCATTCAGATTCGATGGAGAAATTAAAACCTTTACAGACAAGCAAAAGCTGAGAGAGTTCAGCACCACCAAACCAGCTTTACAATAAATGCTAAAGGAACTTCTCTAGGCAAGAAACACAAGAGAAGGAAAACACCTACAATAACAAACCCAAAACATTTAAGAAAATGGGAATAGGAACATACATATCGATAATTACCTTGAATGTAAATGGATTAAATGCTCCCACCAAAAGACACAGGCTGGCTGAATGGATACAAAAACAAGACCCATAGATATGCTGTCTACAAGAGACCCACTTCAGACCTAGAGACACATACAGACTGAAAGTGAGGGGATGGAAAAAGATATTCCATGCAAATGGAAATCAAAAGAAAGCTGGAGTAGCAATTCTCATATCAGACAAAATAGACTTTAAAATAAAGCCTATTACAAGAGACAAAGAAGGACACTATATAATGATCAAGGGATCGATCCAAGAGGAAGCTATAACAATTGTAAATATTTATGCACCCAACATAGGAGCACCTCAATACATAAGGCAAATACTAACAGCCATAAAAGGGGAAATCAACAGCAACACAATCATAGTAGGGGACTTTAACACCCCACTTTCACCAATGGACAGATCATCCAAAATGAAAATAAATAAGGAAACACAAGCTTTAAATGATACATTAAACAAGATGGACTTAATTGATATTTATAGGACATTCCACCCAAAAACAACAGAATACACATTTTTCTCAAGTGCTCATGGAACATTCTCCAGGATAGATCATATCTTGGGTCACAAATCAAGCCTTGGTAAATTTAAGAAAATTGAAATCGTATCAAGTATCTTTTCCGACCACAACGCTATGAGACTAGATATCAATTACAGGAAAAGATCTGTAAAAAATACAAACACATGGAGGCTACACAATACACTACTTAATAACGAAGTGATTACTGAAGAAATCAAAGGGGAAATCAAAAAATACCTAGAAACAAATGACAATGGAGATACGACGACCCAAAACCTATGGGACGCAGCAAAAGCAGTGCTAAGAGGGAAGTTTATAGCAATACAAGCCTACCTCAAGAAACAGGAAACATCTCGAATAAACAACCTAACCTTGCACCTGAAGCAATTAGAGAAAGAAGAACAAAAAAACCCCAAAGCCAGCAGAAGGAAAGAAATTATAAAGATCAGGTCAGAAATAAATGAAAAAGAAATGAAGGAAACAATAGCAAAAATCAATGAAACTAAAAGCTGGTTCTTTGAGAAGATAAACAAAATTGATAAACCATTAGCCAGACTCATCAAGAGAAAAAGGGAGAAGACTCAGATCAATAGAATTAGAAATGAAAAAGGAGAAGTAACCACTGACACTGCAGACATACAAAAGATCATGAGAGATTACTACAAGCAACTCTATGCCAATAAAATGGACAACCTGGAAGTAATGGACAGATTCTTAGAAATGCACAAACTGCCGAGACTGAACCAGGAAGAAATAGAAAATATGAACAGACCAATCACAAGCACTGAAATTGAAACTGTGATTAAAAATCTTCCAACAAACAAAAGCCCAGGACCAGATGGCTTCACAGGTGAATTCTATCAAACATTTAGAGAAGAGCTAACACCTATCCTTCTCAAACTCTTCCAAAATATTGCAGAGGGAGGAACACTCCCAAACTCATTCTACGAGGCCACCATCACCCTGATACCAAAACCAGACAAAGATGTCACAAAGAAAGAAAACTACAGGCCAATATCACTGATGAACATAGATGCAAAAATCCTCAACAAAATACTAGCAAACAGAATCCAACAGCACATTAAAAGGATCATACACCATGATCAAGTGGGGTTTATTCCAGGAATGCCAGGATTCTTCAGTATACGCAAATCAATCAATGTGATACACCACATTAACAAACTGAAGAGGAAAAACCATATGATCATCTCAATAGATGCAGAGAAAGCTTTTGACAAAATTCAACACCCATTTATGATAAAAGCCCTGCAGAAAGTAGGCATAGAGGGAACTTTCCTCAACATAATAAAGGCCATATATGACAAACCCACAGCCAACATTGTCCTCAATGGTGAAAAACTGAAACCATTTCCACTAAGATCAGGAACAAGACAAGGATGTCCACTCTCACCACTATTATTCAACATAGTTTTGCAAGTGTTAGCCACAGCAATCAGAGAAGAAAAAGAAATAAAAGGAATCCAAATTGGAAAAGAAGAAGTAAAGCTGTCACTGTTTGCAGATGACATGATACTATACATAGAGAATCCTAAACATGCTACCAGAAAACTCCTAGAGCTAATCAATGAATTTGGTAAAGTAGCAGGATACAAAATAAATGCACAGAAATCTCTTGCATTTCTATACACTAATGATGAAAAATCTGAAAGTGAAATTAAGAAAACACTCCCATTTACCATTGCAATAAAAAGAATAAAATATCTAGGAATAAACCTGCCTAAGGAGACAAAAGACCTGTATGCAGAAAATTATAAGACACTGATGAAAGAAATTAAAGATGATACAAATAGATGGAGAGATATACCATGTTCCTGGATTGGAAGAATCAACATTGTGAAAATGACTCTACTACCCAAAGCAATCTACAGATTCAATGCAATCCCTATCAAACTACCACTGGCATTTTTCACAGAACTAGAACAAAAAATTTCACAATTTGTATGGAAACACAAAAGACCCCGAATAGCCAAAGCAATCTTGAGAACGAAAAATGGAGCTGGGGGAATCAGGCTCCCTGACTTCAGACTATATTACAAAGCTTCAGTAATCAAGACAGTTTGGTACTGGCACAAAAACAGAAATATAGATCAATGGAACAGGATAGAAAGCCCAGAGATAAACCCACACACATATGGTCACCTTATCTTTGATAAAGGAGGCAAGCATATACAGTGGAGAAAAGACAGCCTCTTCAATAAGTGGTGCTGGGAAAATTGGACGGGTACATGTAAAAGTATGAAATTAGAACACTCCCTGACACCATGCACAAAAATAAACTCAAAATGGATTAAAGACCTAAGTGTAAGGGCAGACACTATCAAACTCTTAGAGGAAAACATAGGCAGAACACTCTATGACATACATCACAGCAAGATTCTTTTTGACCCAGCTCCCAGAGAAATGGAAATAAGAACACAAATAAACAAATGGGACCTAATGAAACTTAAAAGCTTTTGCACAGCAAAGGAAACCATAAACAAGATGAAAAGACAACCATCAGAATGGGAGAAAATATTTGCAAATGAAGCAACTGACAAAGGATTAATCTCCAAGATTTACAAGCAGCTCATGCAGCTCAATAACAAAAAAACCAACAACCCAATCCAAAAATGGGCAGAAGACCTAAATAGACATTTCTCCAAAGAAGATATACAGATGGCCTACAGACACATGAAAGAATGCTCAACATCATTAATCATTAGAGAAATGCAAATCAAAACTACAATGAGATATCATCTCACACCGGTCAGAATGGCCATCATCAAAAAATCTAGAAACAATAAATGCTGGAGAGGGTGTGGAGGAAAGGGAACACTCTTGCACTGTTAGTGGGAATGTAAATTGATACAGCCACTATGGAGAACAGTATGGAGGTTCCTGAAAAAACTACAAATAGAACTACCATACGACCCAGCAATCCCAATACTGGGCATATACCCTGAGAAAACCATAGGTCAAAAAGAGTCATGTACCAAAATGTTCATTGCAGCTCTATTTACAATAGCCAGGACATGGAAGCAACCTAAATGTCCATCGACAGATGAATGGATAAAGAAGATGTGGCACATATATACAATGGAATATTACTCAGCCATAAAAAGAAATGAAATGGAGGTATTTGTAATGAGGTGGATGGAGTTAGAGTCTGTCATACAGAGTGAAGTAAGTCAGAAAGAGAAAAACAAATACAGTATGCTAACACATATATACGGAATCTAAGGGGAAAAAAAAAAAAAAAAAGGCCATGAAGAACCTAGTGGCAAGACGGGAATAAAGACACAGACCTACTAGAGAATGGACTTGAGGATATGGGGAGGGGGTGGGGTGAGATGTGACAGGGTAAGAGAGTGTCATGGACATATATACACTACCAAATGTAAAATAGATAACTAGTGGGAAGCAGCTTCATAGCACAGGGAGATCAGCTCGGTGCTTTGTGACCACCTAGAGGGGTGGGATGGGGAGGGTGGGAGGGAGGGAGATGCAAGAGGGAAGAGAAATGGGAACATATTGTATATGTATAACTGATTCACTTTGTTATAAAGCAGAAGCTAACACACCATTGTAAGGCAATTATACTTCAATAAAGATGTTAAAAAAAAAAAAAAAAAAAGAGTTCAACTGCAACACTACCCTGCTGTGAAAAAAAAGAAAAAGAAAATGGGAATGTTTGTGTTTTAGAGCTTCTACTTCATCCCTTTGTTGGGTACGGTGGGCATTCATAGTAAGGGTAAAGTTAGACGATGAATTTCACCGGGTCAATAATAAAAGATAAGAAAATAAAAGGGGAATGTGAATGTATGTTTTCCACTAAAGGTGAATGATATCTTAAGCTGGTAGTCTTTGGCTACACACAATTACATGTATCAGTATGAACTAGAAACACAGTACAAACAGGCAGCACTAATGACAGTTTTAAGGCCATTAGACATTAGGTAATAAAAACTCCTTCCTCTGTTGATTACCATTTACATATTCTCTTACTACAGCTACATCCTTAAAACTAAATAAAAATAAACAAAGAATAAATATTAAGGGAGAAGGGTTGATTCATATAATATATAGTACATATCATATATATTATATAATACATAGTGGTACGTATACACACATATATACACATAGACATATATGCGTGCATATATATATATATTGCAATCCAACAAGCTGGAGAGGTACATGTTCATTACACTTTTCAATTACAGCAACTAAAGTGGCATATGGGTGACAGTTCAGCAGAGAACAGACAATTGCCTTGCTTTCTAGATCTGTAACTCAGAATATATATTAACTATCTTTAGCTTAATGTCTGTAATAAGGAAGATGGACATTCAACAGCAGCTCTGACCAGATGATAATCTAATTGACATAAAGAATGTACAGGAGGAGGCATGCATCAAGGGAAAAATGCCCAACACTCTGAGATGTACAACGATAGACCAAGTGGCCATCGGATGCACTGGACCAGGAAAAGCAGGTTGATCTCTGATGCAAATATGATAGAGACAACTGAAGCCCTAGTATGTAATGGGATTAAATACATTTACTTAAAAAGGCATTAAAGACATTTATTTTTCCAACTCTGAAATTCTGAGATCCAGAGTTGAAAACCAAAATTGTTTCTAAAGGATGCATCTTCTGGTATAAAAATAAAAGAATCTCTGTAAGGCAAATACTACTCTTTACTAATTAAAACTCTCCAAGATTATCCTTAAAATGTGTGTTTCTCACATATATACATATATGTTTAAGTATGTGTATGTATCTGTTTATGTGTGCATGAGTATTTGGTATATTTAAAATTATTCTAAATATTTTATCTTGATAGGACTATTTACTTTTTAAACTATAATGATTTGCAGGTGGCAGCCTTATTTATCTTCTGTGTTATAATACTTACTGTAGGAAATATGAAAGCTTAGTTTAGGTTGAAAGAAAATATCAGGCCATAATTTAATTATCACTTCAATAGATTTTATTGAAGTGGAAACAAAGCATATACTTATATTTGTTTTGTTAAATTGGTAAATCGATATCCTGCGAAATTTAATCCATTTTTTAATTTACAGTTATTCGTATCCTAAGTGGGTATCTATTTTTCCAGAGGAAATCATTTTTAATATAGCTTGTGGAAAATTTAAGACTTTGTTCATATCCTCTGCTTAATGTGTATACTTCCAACTCTCCATAAAGAGAATAAAACTCTAATGGTTTTATTATCATATGAATTTTAAAATCCAGAAAACATTTGACATAAAGGTAAAAGAGAGAGAAAAATATTGGAAATATGACAGTTGTGTAGCTGTAATAAGTTCTCCTTTCTCAGAAAACAACCTGGGATTTATTATACAAGGTCATGTCTGGAAGAAAAGATTAAAACTTGAAGCACCATTAAAATCTACAATAACTGCTCTCTTCCACTTTTATTTAAAGCCTCCATGATTGACACATTTTATTAGCTAGCTCCATGCCCTTAGCTTTGTCATAGCAATTGCTAAATTAATTTACAAACTTCAGTCGACTTGTGTTTTTATAGCTGTCTCTCTGAATATCCTTCATAAGCAATACTAGAATTCCCCCCAGACAGAGCACTGCTGTTCAGACTTTAATTCTTCCCTTGTTAAATAGCTGTGTTCTTTTGATTGTACCAAAGGGCTAAAGGGTAAGCTTCCTTTCATATGTGCTATTTTGTCAACAACTGCTTCAGGAAGTTGTCAAATTGCAACGTGAATGGGATGGAACACTTACCTTCTATTGTGACAGAAGCCATTATAATTCACTGTACTCTATAATACTTACGTTATAATGTATTCATTGGCAAATTATTTAGACTCTAGGTAGGACAACAGTGATTCAGAGCAAACTGAAGATAGTTTGGTGTTTTACAAAGAAATGTTTATAAAAGAAATGTGGTTTCTGAATAAATCTAATAATTTTAGAAGAATATTTATCAGGGGAAGTCTGAAAAATTGGGTAGGTACAATAAGATACTTTTACTTTCTTACTAATATCGTTTACTATGGCAAACCAATTTTCTCTTAAAATAATCAAGTTTCTTAAATCATTTATTCTGCTTCAGATGAAACCTGATTTCTTTGAGATCTACGACAGGAGTATTTTTCTGAACAGAGGGAGGTGAATGAAGGAGAGTGGTTCAGATCTGACGAGAGAACTTTAATGTCAAAACAGGTTCTTCTGACAAGGAAGGAAAACTCTCCCCAATATGACCATGTGATTTTCCTTGTTGATTTTCCTTGTTGATTCCAAGGAGGCAAAAATGGACTTCAGTCCTTCATTTAGACACAAAACCACCACAACAGCTGCAACAAACCTGGTCTCATAAAACTATTTACACGATGCCTTTTCCCCCGTTCTAAGTTAGACCACATATTTCTTAGGCTCATGTTTCTCGGCCTCCGGTGGAAGATTTTCTATATAGTCCTGAAAATCAGATTTGCGGTTTGGTATATTCATTTCTTGCTTTTAAGATTTCTTAAAACATATGTTTAGTGAATACTGAAAAAGCTATTTCACATATACTATTTTCTCAACAAACCTATGTGCAACTCAGTCCTCAAAAATCCTACGTGTAAATAATAGATAAATTGGGCGGCGGCTCGGGGGACCTAGGCCTTTTGTTTGGAGCGGCGGCGGCGGCAGGGCCCCCTCCCGGGGCCCCCTCCCTGCTTCCCCTGCTCGCTCGGTCCGGCCGCCCCTCGCGGGGATAGGGGGGCTGCCCCCTGGGCCGGGCCTCGTCTCAAGTGCCCCCGCCCCTCCCGGCCCGAGGGGAGGACCGGAGGCTGCCTCTCGCCCCTCGGGCCGACGCCATGAAGATCAAGGATGCCAAGAAACCCTCTTTCCCATTGTTTGGCATGGACATCGGGGGAACTCTGGTAAAGCGCTCATATTTTGAACCTATCGATATCACAGCAGAGGAAGAACAAGAAGTTGAGAGCTTAAAAAGTATCTGGAAATATCTGACTTCTAATGTAGCCTGTGGATCCACTGGTATTCGGGATGCACGCCTTGAACTAAAAGATTTAACACTTTTTGGCCGGAGAGGGAACCTGCACTTTATCAGATTTCCAACCCAGGACCTGCCTGCTTTTGTCCAAAGGGGAAGAGCGAAAAACTTCTCAACACTACCTACGGTGCTACGTGCTACAGGAGGTGGCAGTGACAAGTTTGAAAACGGTTTTCGCACAGTTGGAAACCTCCACCTGCACAAACTGGATGAAGCTGACTGCCTTGTAAAGGGCTTGCTGTACATAGATTCTGTCAGTTTCAATGGACAAGCAGAGTGCTATTATTTTGCTAATGCCTCAGAACCTGAGAGATGCCAAAAGATGTCTTTCAACCTGGCTGATCCCTATCCACTGCTGGTAGTAAACATTGGTTCCGGGGTCAGTATTTTAGCAGTCTATTCCAAAGACAACTATAAACGAGCAACTGGGACAAGCCTTGGAGGGGGTACCTTTCTGGGTTTATGTAGTTTATTGACTGGCTGTGAAAGTTTTGAAGAGGCTCTTGAAATGGCATCCAAAGGTGAGAGCACCCAAGCTGACAAGCTGGTCCGTGATATTTACGGAGGAGATTTTGAAAGATTTTGTCTGTCTGGTTGGGCTGTAGCATCTAGTTTTGGGAATATGACTTATAAGAAGAAGCGAGAATCTGTTGGTAAAGAAGATCTAGCAAGAGCTACGTTAGTTACTATCACCAACAACATTGGTTCTGTGGCACGAATGTGTGCCGTTAATGAGAAAATAAACAGAGTTGTCTTTGTTGGAAACTTTACGTGTCAATTCTCTCTCGATGAAACTTTTGGCATATGTCCTGGATTACTGGTCAAAAGGTCAACTGAAAGCACTGTTTCTAGACCATGAGGGATGTTCTGGAGCAGTTGGTGCACTTCTTGGGCTGCCAAATTTCAGCTAAAGCGTCGGGTTTCTCTCTGTTAATAAATATCATTCAAGAGGAACTGAAAACCAGAGGTGTAATTACTGCATTATTTGTCACTGGGAACCAAAGGATAAAAGAGTAGCACTATTCCTCTTGATTTTTAAGTGTCAGAATGGTAAGCTGCTATATGTTGCCATATTAAAAAGAGAGCTCCAGTAATGTAAAGTATTTCTAAGTGAAATGCTTTCCCTTCTGTATATAGCCAGTGTTAAATCCTTAAATGCAGTACAGCCTCTGATGATTGAGCTTCCTCTGAAAAAGATCTTCTATTTATTTTATTTTATGTAGCCAACATTGCAGTACTGTATGTTCAAACATGAATCTTAAAGTCTCAGAAATGTTTAGCTCATGAAAATAACAGATTCTGAATATTTGTTACAAGTCTTCTATGTGTGTTTTGGTTACTAGTAAGTGGACAGTAACACACCCTGTATCAAAACTTACTGAAATGGCAATCAAAGATGATCATTTTTATGTGATTTTAGAAATGTTAAAGCAATATTAATTATTCATTACTGCTGTTTTCCAAACATATCTTCTCCCAAAAAGCATGTTTATGTGATCTTTCCTCAGAAGTATAACCTTTTCCAATGCCATAATTTAATTGAAATGCTATTGGTAAACATTAGCCTGAATTTTAAAACGAATCCTAGAAAATGCACATAATTGGTGATACTGCATTTTTTGTATTTTGAGTTTATCAGCCAGTACATTTTTAAATGTATTTTAATGGGAGGCTTACTTATTTGAAAGTCCATTCAGTAAGGTCCCAGGACTATTTGAATGGAGTATGGTTTACGTGTATTGGTAGGGTTCTGTGCTCTTGTTTCTATACCACATTTATCTTAGGCCCAAAGTTAGCCATTTCTGTTTAATTAGGTCTGAACCATCAAAGCTAAAGACTGTCTTCTACTGTGAACAGCAACAAAATCATTTATGCTAAATGGATGTTATGGAAATTTAAAAGACAAGTTGTTTGAAACTGGGGGAATCTGAGGCAATATTGTAGAATTATAAAGGGATCAATGTTTTGTACATTCTGGTAATAAAAGCATTATAGTTCCAAAAAATAATAATAATAATAAATAAATTGAAGCTCATAGATATTAAGCCACATAGCAAGGTAATATACTGTATAAGTAGCAAAACCAGAATCAACACCGAACCTGGTTAATTCAAGACTTCACATTTTACTCAAAATACCATAAACTTTCTGTTAAGCTTCTGTATAAGAATCACCACACAGAAGCATGATATGATTTTCACCTTATTAATTTAGGTCTTTTTAGTTTTTGTATGACTTCTTATGCTATCAGCTAGGCCAGCTAACCATGATTCAATCGATGAACTTTAGGCAATGAATTAGAAAAAAAACTCCTAGTTTGATGCTTATATTGGAAATTCATTATATAAGAAAATCCAACACAACAGAACATTGTATTCACCAAGATATGCAGCTCCATTCTCAGAGTGCCTACTTTAGTACTTTTAAATAGTCAAGTACCTTGGGGAAAAAAGAAAACTATGTAAGAACTGCATATATATCCTCTATGTTCTATAGTAAGAGATATATAAAACTTAACTATACAAAGATTCTGTAATTTGAAATCTAGGTGTAGATATAAAAATAGAAATAACTACATTATGAATTGCAATAAAAACCACAAATGATGCCTAAATCCTACAGAAATTTAGAAGGTAGAGGATTCCCTTCTATCTGAATTTATCTGAGAAGGTACTGAAAATGTGTCTTAGAAACAATACATTATTTTTAGCAAAAATAAGCAGGATTGTGGAGATAGGAAGGCCTTTTACTCATTCAATAAAATCCAAATTTCTGGATAATAGAATTCTATATTAAAAATATTTTTTAAAGTAAATGTAATGTTGGAGTAGTTGCCTAAAATGAGTTGGCTTAGAATATCAATCCAAGGATGCTGGATTTTAGGTTTATTTTTAGTGTTTGCTAAAAACAGCTTTACTTTGGGAATATTATTCTTAGAGATATATGTAGTATGACTTGGGGAAAAAAAACAAAACTGATGATTGGAGAATATAACACGAAGAATAAAATGAGCTTAAACCATATTGGTAATGGTGGGAACAGGTATAAAGAAAGCACTGTTATTAGTTGGTGTCTCTTTCCTACTTACACAGAATAATATTGGAAAAGGAACCTAAAAAACAGTAGGGAAATTGGTCTCCTAGTATTACTGAGGTTCCCATCAAGAAATAAATCACACTCAAAATTAGAGAATTTGAGAACTCATTTACAAAGGAACTTGAGATAGGCAGAAAAATGCACCCCCCGCCCAAGATCTCCATGTCCTAATCCTTAGAACCAGTGAATACGTTACCTTAAATGGCCAAAAGTACTTTGCAGATGTGATTAAATTAAGGATTATGAAACGGGGAAATTATTTTGAAGTGTCCAGATGGAGTTAAATGTAATCACACAAGTCTTTATAAGTGAAAGAGGGAGACAGGAGAGTCAGAGATGAGATGTGGTGAGAGAAGCACATGTCAAAGTAATAGGGAGCCAAGGGCCAAGGAGTGCAGGTAGCCTCTAGAAGCTGGAAAAGACAAGAAAACAGACTTTCCCCTAAAACATCTGGTAGGAAAGCATCCTTTCGACTCCCGGATTTTAGGACTTCTGACCTCGACCTCTAGAACTTTAAAATAAAAACTTGTATTGTTTAAATCACTAAGTTTGTGGTATTCTGTAAAGCAGCAATAGGAAATGATTAAAGGATTCTATATAAGGTGTGTGTAGGGGAACTCCAAAGGCTAAGGAGGCAACAATCCAGAGTCGGAAGGACAAGAGAAGAGTGAAATGACCAGAACCCAAAGGTACTGAGTTGCACAGTGTCAGCCACCTTGTAAAGGGGTAGTGAACCTCTCTTGAAGGGTCAAACTACCTAAAGGTGAATTTGCAAGTTGGGAGCTAGGGGTATAAATGTACTACCAATGTCACTCTCCTTCTGTATCTGATCTCCTACGAGGGCTCCCTGTGGGATGACTCAAACTGGAACCAAGAAGGCAGGGGAACCTGCTGAATGGCATGAACTGCTGGGACTGAACACATGGTAGAGAAGAACGAAAAGATGCCTGGCACATCTCCCTTTGGCACTTCTGCACGCCCCCCCCCCCCCATGTGTAGCTACTAGTGATAGGTCCGCAAGTAAAGAATTCATCACTTCTAACTGCCCAAGCATGTATCGTCCAAAAACACATTTTCTGACCTTGCTCTTGAATCCTTTTCATTATTATTAGAAAAGGAAAGAAGCTATTGAGAACCTAAGAAAATATATTCTTGGAAATTTTCTAAATAGAGTGAAGGAACTGAAATAATAGCAATAAGACAGTATTACAAATAAAATAAATAAGTAACATTTGGGGACTTCCCTGGTGGTCCAGTGGGTAAGACTGCGCTCCCAATGCAGGGAGCCTGGGTTCAATCCCCGGTCAGGGAACTAGATCCCACATGCATGCCTCAACTAAGAGTTCACATGCTGCAACTAAGATGCCCACGCGCTGCAACTAAACATGCTGCAACAAAGATCCCGAGTGCCACAACTAAGACCCGGTGCAGCCAAAATAAATAATAAATAAAATAAATAAATATAAAAAAGATAAGTAACATTCGTTGTGAGCTTAGATCTCCTAAGAATTGTGCTAGGCACTGTATACAACCTATATTTATGCCTCTAAATTAACCTGTGATTTAGATAATGTCCCATTTTACAGTGTTTTCAAGAGATTCAAATATTTATGTACCTTGTCCCAAATCACAGAGAGCACATGGAACAGGGGGAACACAAAGCCCATTTGCCTATTCCTCTCCTTGAAGTACGAGTTTATTTTCTACTTTATGAACTTGAGTTTTATATACACTCAATGGGTCTATTATACAAAGTTGCTTTAAATATTCAGTACTTATAAGTTTCCATTTAATCATCTGATATGTTAGCAATGTGTCAAGTGAGCTGAACTACAGTGAAGGATGTAGGATTTCAAGGACACTTATTTTGCTTGCCAACGAACATAACGCATCTATTTGAATGCTTATAGACACAGTTCGGAAGAAGGATAAGGCATTTGATATGTTCCTCTGCCATAATAAACACTATTTTGCATCATTCCAGAGTGTAACTGATTCTAATATGTTAATTAATTGTAATCAAGTAAAACAACTTTCACTGTTAGAAAACTTATTTTTAATATACAACTAATACTATATGTACCACTTAACTCTCTTTGCTTTAATTTTCCAAGTATTTTATAAAAGTATCTAAGTTGGAATAAAAATTTGGACACTAACAAAAAGTTAATAGGAGATGTGCAGAATGGCATTTATTTGAAATAAATGTTGTATGAAATGAATCATATGAATTGCTTTAGTAATGAAACAGTGTGAAGAAATAAATAATATTCATATAGCAAGTAAGATTATGATAATAGTCAAACGATGACTGAACATCCTCTTCAAAATACCTATAATCTTTTACTGATATTTGCTTGTTGAGGGTGTAAGAGTGGTAAATGCACGGACATGGATAAGTGTTTAAGACAAATTAATTTAAATATATTAACACCAAAAAAGTTCATTTGTAAATGAATTTATCCCATTCAAGTGCAAATGCGTATCATGTTGATTATTATTTCCACACTCTGGAGCAAGAGGCAGTTTTAGGTATGCATATACGGACTGAAATAAAAGAGAGGCATTTTTAGCTATTATTTTTCTTCCATGACTTATGAATAATCAATAGGAAACCAACAATCTGAGTTTGGTCAATATGAACTTTTATTTTGAAGTATACTGGAGTATTCCAGATACTAATGCTACTTATAGCAGTAACTAATTTCAATCAGACATTTTATGGAAGTGGTGATAAAAAAAGGAGTAGATAATTTAAAAAATCTCAGTGTGAAGTACTACTTTAAATAGAACACTGCATAAACAGTAAAGTCAGGAGCTTTTCTGAGCCTAAAGGCAAAAGCAGCAAAATAGAACACCGTACATAGTGTAGTGTTTGTAACTGTAACTGATATGAAATACATACAAGGGCCATATACATGGAGTTATATTTTAAAATCTTCTGCAAATACTCTTTTGCCTCAAGCCATTAAGTGGAGATCTGTATCAATATATTCTTGCAAGGTGGAAGTAATTCTACCATAAGCACAAAGGAACAAATATACTTAAATAAATCCTCAGTAATATTGGAGCAGAAGGCTGTGTAAAGTATTGCCCTGGTTCAGTTGCAAAAGGAAAACATTTATCATAATATGTCATTGTGAAGCCTAGGTAAAATTGTGGCATGGTGTGAGAAGTTGTGTCAACCAAACTACAACCATTTTTATAATTTATATCTACGATCAAGATACCAATGTCTAGTAGTCCTCAAAAGTTCTGATCATTTCCTTTCCTCCAGTACACCTTGGTGAAAGGCTGCAGGTTCTTTGAGGAAGGCTAGGAGAAAGATTAACAGTACAAATTTATGGCAGAGTAGCAGGGTCCTTCCTCAAAAGGACCTCTAGGTCAGTAAACTGGCTCAAATCTGAGAGTTGATTAAGGAATCTTGACTGTTCTTGTGATTCAGGGTGAGACTTTTGTTTATTTGACCTAGAAATTTTCCTTACACAGATCAAGTAAGAGTTTAATAGGCTTCTTATCTACTTCACCTCTAGGAACACCATGATCGGCTAGGTAATAGGTCTATGTGAGTCAGACTATTCTGCTCTTTGCTTTGACTCTGCTGTCATTAGTTAACTATGCCCACCTTGTCTTTAGCAGTTGAGTGCTGCCACTTGGCTCCTGTCACCCTGAGATGCAATTACTCCCATTGCATTTCATTTTCCCAATTTGGTGACTCCAGTTCCCACTGTAAAGCCTGGACTACAGAGAAGAGAGAGATCTGAGCTCCTGAAGGATGATGGGGCTCCCCTCACAAACTTATTTCTCATAGTATTGGAGGAAGTTTTATTTGTGTGTCTCTCCCAGTGTGGGTGAGTAAATCTTAAATGACAAATCCACTCTACCATTCCAATCTCCCTAAGCTCTGGAATCCCTCCCTCTACATTAAAGCAAGGCAGGTCTGGCATTTCCAACTCACTAACTCTGAGCCACCTTTTGGTCCTGTTTCAGCCAACCAACCAAAAAACTGAGCCCTTTTTACCTCCCTGACCTCCATCAATAACACAGAATCTTTGCTTAGTGAGCCCATCAATAAATTTGGCCTGACCCAGGTTTATATTCCTTCCATCATTATCACACATCCTTAAAGCCATCTTCACACAAGCTCCCTGGATTTTTTTCTGTATAAATTAGGAAACTCAAGTAGTTCTTTTAGACCACAGAACACCTTCTGGATCACACTTTGTACCTCACCAACTTGAGTCTAGTTATAGGCCTAGAAGGAAAAAAGGGTGGTAGGGTGGGTGTTGAGGACATCAGCATTGTCTTACATGGCAACTGCCTCAAAGCTAGGGGCCATTATAGTTTCCTTAGTTAATGTAGGGTTAACCCCCTCAGAAGGGGTGGAGAGGCCACTTCCAGTAGAAGTCAAAGCTGCTTCCAGTGTCAAAAAAGACTTAGCAAAATTAGGGGGGCTCAATGTCACCAGCTTGATCAAGGTCTTCCCACGTGTACACATTCCACCTTTTAAGAACCCATTCCTTATAATAGACACCTTGAGAAGCTGCGAGTTCAACATGCATTGTATATCAGCCAGTTGTAGGATGAGTGTGATTTTCAGCCACCTCAGTCCTACAGCTACAAGAAATTAAGGGTCTCCTTCAGGGAATACACAGAAGCCTTCAGGACTTTTAATACAGCACTTTAATTGAGAATTTGAATCCCTGAGCTCATCCTTTTCTTGTTCAGTGACATTAGGAGCAACCTGACAATCTCACTACTTGTGTGTTTACCAAAATATTCCAAAGTATCACACACAATCACCCATTGCTTCTTATAAATGTTTGATTAAGAGTATCCAATAGTGACAGTTGGCCTATCTCTATTGCCACACCATAGGCTATCATCAGTTCTCTCTTTTCTACTGGAAACAGAGTCATTAGCATCTTTAAATCTATTCAGATTACAGAGCTAATTGCAGAAACCTTCTTACTCAGGGGAAGGTCAGCCTTTTTACTGTATTCAGGTCTTTAATTGATTGGAGTAAACGTTTATCTCATCCCAAAACACTTTCAGAGAAATACTCAGAAAAATGTTTGATCAAATATCTGGGCATTCCATGGACCAGTCAAGTTGACATATAAAATTAACTATCACAGATAATATGTATTAGCAATTTCTACTAAATAATATGAGAAAACTATTCGTATATGTGTGTGTGTGTGTGTGTGTGTATATATATGTGTATATATATATATATATGATTTCTACTGCTATGTAACACACAAATACAGCTGCTTAGATCAAGCCACATTAATTGTCTCATAATTTCCTTGATCAGGAATCTATGCATCTCTAAGCAGGATGCCCTGCTCAGGGTATTTCAAGATTGCAATCAAGGTGCTTACTGGGCTGAATTTTTGAGAGGCTCTGGGTAAGGTCAACTTCAAAGCTCATTCCAGTTGTTGGCAATCTACAGATTTAACACAATCCCTATCAAAATATCCATGACATTTTTCACAGAACTAAAATAATCCCCATTTATTTGGAACCACAAAAGACCCAGAATTGCAAAAGCAATACTGAGAAAAAAGAATACAGTTGGAGGTATAACCTTCCAGACTTCAGACTATACTACAAAGCCACAGTAACCAAAACAAGGTGGTACTGACACAAAGACAGATACATAGATCAATGGAACAGGATACTGAGCCCAGAAACAAACCCACACACCTATGGTCAATTAATCTACAGCAAAGGAGGCAAGACTACACAATAGAGAAAAGACAGTCTCGTTAACAAGTGGTGCTGGGAAACCTGGAAAGCCACATGTAAAACAATGAAAGACATAAATGTTAAGACATGAAACCATAAAACTCCTAGAAGAGAACATAGGCGAAACACTCCTGACATAAATTGTAGCAGTAATTTCTTGGATCAGTCTCCCAAGGCAAAATAAATAAAATCAAAAATAAACAAATGGGACCCAATCAAACTTAAAAGCTTTTGCACAGCAAAGGAAACCATCAACAAAATGAAAAGACAACTTACAGAATGGGAGAAAAAATTTGCAAATAATTCAATGGACAGGGGTAATATCCAAAATATAAAAACAGTTCATACAACTCAATATCCAAAAAAAAAAAAAAAAAAACCCAATCAAAAAATGGGCAGAAAATTTAAATAGACATTTTTCCAAAGAAGATATATAGACAGCTAATAGACACATGAAAAGATGCTCAATATCACTAATTATTAGAGAACAGCATCCATCCACTTCTACAAATATATATTTCATGTTTACCATTTTTTGTTTTCATATTTTCTCCTATTTAACATAATGTTGAATTTTATTCACTTGCTTGACTTACTATTATCTGTCTCCTCCAGTAGAACAAAAGCATTAAGAATGCAGATTTTGTTTGTTTTGGTCACTGGTCTTTCCTAGATTGGGAACAGCTCAGAAGAGGTACTCAATAAATACTTCCTGTATTCAGTCTTTTGTCCTTTACTCTGTTAATATGGTAAATTACTTGATTAGCAAATTTAGCATTAAACCATGCTAGCACTCTTAGAACAAGCCCTACACATGATTTAGTTTTTAATATACATTTAGATTTTTATGCTAATATATTACTTTAAAAATATGGATATATAGACCTAAACAGGGATTTTTCCAAAGAAGACATACAGATGGCCAACAGGCACATGTAAAGATGTTCAACATCACTAATTATTAGAGAAATGCAAATCAAAATCACAATGAGGTATCACCTCACACCAGTCAGAATGGCTATCATCAAAAAAATCTACAATTAATAAATGATGGAGAGGGTGTGGAGAAAAGGGAACCCTGGTAAACTACTGGTGGGGATATAAATTGGTGCAGCCACTATGGAAAGCATACGGAGGTTCCTTAAAAAAACTAAAAATAGAGCTACCATATGATACAGCAATCCCACTCCTGGATATATATCCAGAAAAAAATGGAAAGTCTAATTCAAAAAGATACATGCACGCCAGTGTTCATAGCAGCACTATTTACAACAGCCAAGACACAGAAACAACCCAAGTGCCCATGAACAGACGACTGGCTTAAGAAGATGTGATACATATATACAATGGAATATTGCTCAGCATAAAAACAGAATGAAATACTGCCATATGCAGCAACATGGATGGAACTTGATAAATGTTGTGCTTAGTGAAATAAATCAGAAACCGGCAAATACTATATGATATCACTTATATATGAAATCTAAAAAATAATACAAGTGGATGTACCCACAAAACAGAAACACTCACAGGCATAGAAAATAAACTCGTGGTTATGAGAGAGGAGAGGGAGTGGGGAAGGAACAAATTAGGATAATGGGATTAACAGATACAAACTACTATACATAAAATAGATAAGCAACAAGATTTACTGTACAGCACAAGGAATTATACCCAATATCTTGTAATAACCTATAATGGAATATAATCCACAAAAAACTCAATCACTGTGCTGTACACTTTAAACAAACACAATATTGTAAATCAACTATTCTTCAACAAGAAAAAAAGAATTTGACTTTTTTTTCTGGATATGACTGGTTGACCATTAGAGATTTAACTTTGATTACGGATTTTTAAATTTTTTTTTAAAATTCTAACTTATTATTAAAGTATAATCTACCTCTTAAAGGACTCATACATCATAGGGCACTGCTCAGTGAATTATTACAAAGTGAACACATTTCTGAAACCAGCCTTGGATTTAAAAACAAAAGTCTCATAACCAGCATCCCAGAAAGCCAACTCATTCCATTCCACCACCCAATCATTCTCTCCTCCCTCAAAGTAAACACAATCCTGATTTATTACATTGTAAATATGTTTTGCCTATTTGAAATTGTGAAAATGAAGTCATACCACATCTATTCTTTTATTTCTGGCTTCTTCCTCTCAACATTTGTTTTGCAATTACACCATGTTGTAACTGTAATTAATTTATTATCTACGCTTAAGAATATCCATTTGATGAATCATTTATTTATGTATTTCACTCTACACTTGAAACCATTTACCATTTGGGTGTATTAAAGACAATTTAACTACAAACATACTTATACATATCTCTTGTTGCACACATGAACTTGTTTTTGAGGGGTGAAAACAATTCCAAGACAAGGGTGGCAGCTTTTTTAGTATTCTTACCTTCCAGAATTAAATAGTCACATACTCAACTTTCAAGATTCACATCCATGAGAATAAGGTAGGTTGTACTGGCTGTGTGGGTCTGGATAGCAAGGTTCAGGCAACGAGGCAACCCATTTTGTCCAAGATCTTAAAAGGCAACATTTATTAGTAGATATTTTTATTTTTCTTTCAAACCCCTGTGACAGACACGGCAATCATGTGAATCAGGTTTGTGGATGTAGGGAAGTCAGACACAGAAAGTAACAGAGGGAAAGCAACAATGATTCTACCCTTTATAAAACTTGATAAAAGGTATGTATGGTGAGCATTTTTTAATATTTCTTTAAAAATATACCATGTAGATATAGAAACAGGTAAACATTCAGGAAAACTTTTAGGATTAGGATATATTAAGGAAAATATTTCATTTTAATTCAAAAAATGGAGGGAGTTTGCTTAATTTTGGGGTACATCACAATCCCACCTCCCAAATATGCAACTAAATTACCTAAATTTTCACTTCCTATTGCTAACAATGAACATAATGCATGGAAGGTAATCTTGAAAATTTTAAGATACATTTTCCTTTTCCCATGAAATAAAATAGTATTTGATATAGTTCACTGATTTGTGTTTCAGAAATGAGTGCTATTTTAATTAAGTAATTATACATAATTGTAATTATACATAATTTGAATTATACTGTACATTATGTAATTATACATAATTTGAATTATACATTTGTCATAAAATCTAGTAAGTTGGAGATAAAATATCTACTAGGTCAAATTCAATGTAATGAGTCTCATTTACAGATGGGTAAGGTTTATGAATTGAAGTTACCTAAGAGATTCCTTTCCCTAAGCTTATTGGTATCTCTGGTGTTGACAATCGGTATGGAAACCTATAGAATGTTGCTGCGGAATTGTGACTTCCAACATCCTTGACTTATACTAGAGCTGACCCTGACTAGGGTGGAAGCTTGCTTTTCTTCAGTCCTGAACCGATGATACAGCTATTAGAACACTACGGTGCAGATAAAGAGGTCAAAATTGATGCTACCCTCAGAACCATTAAAATGGTATATACTCTACATGGTGGGTTTTGACATCTAGATCATTTGGGCTGGCACTTTTAACTTGAAAATAAACTGAATATAAAGTTAAAGCTTTCCACAAGCAGTATTAACTTACACAATCAGCACTTTCTTAGAAATTCACCTCAGCACTGACTGACCTTAGCAATATGTTTGCAGTATTTGCACATGACTGAATCGTTCTTTTGCACTACTGCTAAATGAGGAATAACCACAAATTTCCTTTCAGTGGTAGGCAAGGTAAGCAAGCTTCTGCCTCTGCCTCTCTCTCCCTTCATCATGATGAGCGTATATATGTGTGTGCATACCTGCACATGCACTAGCTTATATATATTTTATGTATATAGTATATGTGTGCATACACATGCATTATGGAGGAGAAGCCATTTTTCTTTTCTATGGATCTTTTTAAGATATCTACTAATCCATCCATCCATCCATCCAAAATTACAATCACCATCCATTGGTGATTGAAGTAGACTGCTGACACATAATCTTTCAATTAGAAAGAACAGAGAGGTGTCCTGCTGATAGTGTGTGCAGTGATAATTATTAAGACAACTCCTTCTTAATCAGGAAAGTCAAATTACGTATCTTCTGTTATCAACAGACTAACTCCTAATGGAAATATGCTGCCAGTAGAATAGCATTCTATTTGGGAGTGTGGCAAGGTGCAGCAGAAAAAGAATGAGCTTCGGATCCATAAGGACATCTCTAACATTGAATAAGTTATATAATCAATTTGATGCATCTTTTCTTCATCCATTCATTAGGGCTGGTTATACTACTTTCCCTTGTAAAGCTTAAGTGAGAGTTTTAAGTCTCCTACTAGAATGTTTAGCACAAGGCAATTGCTCTGTGTTGACTTTCTTCCAGGTGTCTAGTCACCATATTCTGTTCAAACTGGGCCTACATGTTCTGTCACTGATTGAGCCATGCTTCTGGTTACCTTGCTGCACTATGAACACCTGGACCCTGCTCAGGACATCTACATGTATATGTATCCTTAGCAGCCATCAGCATCTGGTTGCATCTACTGTGTGTCAGGCAACTATGTGCTAAAGATTCACATAGGAAAAGTCATGCCTTGGATATGCTTCTATTTTAATGGAAAATTTAGTTCTAAGCCTAAACTGAGAGATCACTGCGACCATGATTATGTCTCATGCAGGGAAATAAAGTAACACAAATGCAAGTCCTACATCACTGGAGATGCTACTTCCTTTTCCGAGATGACGGCTCCTGTTCCATAGGATCTCTGTGAAGCTGGAATGAAGCCCACAGAGTAATGCCTCACACAGAGTACACTCTAAATGGTTTGAACAAGGAAAGGATTATTTTAAATCCCAGATTAAGGCTCTGTCAAAAAACTTAAGTAAAATTAATAAAATAGCATCTTTGAAACAGGCACTAAACCAGATAATCTGATCTAACTTGCCTCTTTTCTGAGCCTCTAAAGCCCTTTTGACTTTTGCCCACCAGCACTGTTATGTGCATAATTTATAAAATAGGAGGTTATGAGAACTCAGGGTTGCCTCTTATTGTGTAATTTTATATACTGGCTCGCATGCTTTCAATACACGCAATAATGTTATGTCACGGAGTGTACACAGTGCCTGTTCTATATTAACTGCCTAATAAATATCAGCTGTGGATGATGTTCAAGTAGTAGGATGAGATACTGGAAATTAATTATGGTTGTAGTGTAGTGTTCTACACTGACTGCAATCTGAATCCAAGAAGAAGCTTTATCCTCTTCCTTTTATCTGAGTTTCTTAAAATTCAGTCCACAATCTCTGCTTTCTCTCTACACTTGGATGACTGTCTTTATCACATTCTTGGCTTCAAGGAAGCAAATTCAAAGTCTGTCTCATTCACACTGTATTGCTAGTGGTCTCTATAAGAATCACTAATGTATTAATTAATCCATATATTTTAGACCCATTTCCTAGGTTCCACTCCCAAAATTCCACTGCCTGCTAGGATATTTTCCCTTGGATATCCCATAGGCATCCTGAACTCATTTTGTCCAAAATATAAGTCATCAGTTTCTTCACTTGAACCTAATATGTTTCCCATCTTATTTAATAACACTGTCACTCATCCTGTTGCTCAAGGCAATTTCTTGGGAATCATTCTATATATTTCTCTCTCCTTCTCTAACGTAAGTCTCCTGTCTCTTGATTCTCTCCAATTCAGCTGAGACTGTCTTGTGACCATACTATCTCTAGTGCAAATTATGATAATGACATGCTGCTGGTCTTCAGCCCTCCAGTCTGTTCACTGTCCTGTCAATGCCCTACAGTTTTGTCAAGGCCTTTTTATGAAACACAAATCTGATTCTGTCACTGCCCTACTTATTTGCTTCTTTCCCCATTCCCTACAGGCTAAAAATTAATTTCCAGAAAAGCCTGTAAGTGCTCCATGATTCAGTGGTAGTCTACATGTTTTGTCTTATACCAGTAACAACAACAGCAAAAGAAAAGTGCTTCAGGCACTTTTTCTAAACTGGGTAAGTTATACTGAATGAGACATATCACATCACACCTGCCACTCTTTACTCAGGTTTTTCTTTCAGCCTGTAATGATCTCTTCTTTTTTTCGGTGCCTGTTCCTCTTTTAAAAATCTGATTCAGGGCCTCTTACCCTGTGAATCTTTCCTAAATGGCTAAGTAGTTCTGTTATATGGTCTCTCATAAACATAGAACATAATTCTAAAGTGGAAAATAACATATATTGTAACTGCATATGAGGCTTTCATCGCATCTTTTCTGTGAATACTTGGAAAGTAGAGATGTAGTCTTTGCTTGACATAGTATTCGATGCTTGGCATACAGCCTAGATTTTTTTTTTTTTTTTAAGATTGATTGATTGATTGATTGATTGCTGTGTTGGGTCTTCGTTTCTGTGCTAGGGCCTTCTCCAGTTGCGGCAAGCGGGGGCCACTCCTCATCGCCGTGCGCGGGCCTCTCACCATCGCGGCCTCTACCGCTGCGGAGCACAGGCTCCAGACGCGCAGGCTCAGCAGTCGTGGTGCTTAGCTGCTCCACGGCACATGGGATCCTCCCAGACCAGGGCCCAAACCCATATCCCCTGCATCGGCAGGCGGACTCTCAACCACTGCGCCACCAGGGAAGCCCCAGCCTAGATTTGATAAATGTTGTCTCCATGTATTAATGTTTATCTAACGTGAAAATTAAGACTACAGAATAGCTTTTCAAAGTCAAACTGGGCATTAGTTAACAAGGCCACCCATGGATGATGTAATTCATTAGAGAATTCACCATATTTGGCTTTGCTAATTTACTATTTGATTAGTGCCCTGACACAGTGAAGTTTTGTGCTAACCTGAAAATTTCTGCTCCATAGAAAAGATAACTCCGATAGTTATATGTCTTGTAGGTCATTAACCAGTTCTGTTTTGAATGCAGAAACTTTGAGAAGTGAACCTCAGGCAGTAACAGAATGATTCAGATCACAGACCGGATGCATACCTTGGGACAAAGTAACAATTCTGGTGCTATTACAAATTCTCATGGTCAAGTAGCCAAATCATATTTATTTCCTGTTGTTTTCAAGATAATTGTTGGTTATCTGAACTATAAAATACATCAATATCAAAGTATAAAACAGCCCCCCAGGGAATAAATGCCTCAGTTCTGGAAGGTAAGTCCATTCAATTCTACCCTTGGATAATGTCACAAATTAGTGAGATTTCTGCCAGTATGATGATAAATAAGAATATTTTCATTATAAAATTATAGTATTTCTATCTATACTCCTGTCTCCCTTCCTAGAATGTTTTATTCCCTACGTAACATGAACCCAATGCTTCTTATAATTAGAATGGAGTTCTTCAACATTTGTTTTCTGCAAATGGCCCTATCAACATAAATAATAAAGTTTTGGGGAAAATCTATTCACGAGAAAATTTATAATGGTTAAAACTTATTTCATAATTTGTTGTATAATATCCAGATTTGAATACTGTTTTAAATCTAGGTAGCAAAAACAGAATTCATCTGATGACAAAGTTTGGGCTGCAAGGAGTAATTAACAAATAACGATGCATAACAATCAGACTTAATAATAAATGTTCTTGTTTAGAGTCTCCACAGTGTATTTCTACCTATCTCTATCAATCTGACTATTCATATTATCATGCTTATTCTGGCTAATATTTAATAAATGTTTTCAAGCAACACATCCTAAGAATAATACTGATGTCGCTATTCCTGTTTTGCAAAGATACAATTGAGACATGGAGTCATCATTTAAAAATTTAATGCTATGTATAAACAAGCAATAAACTGTATTTCAAGCAAAATGTTAATTTTCTTTAAACTTTTAATAACCTCTATTAACTTTATGTTTGCAAAATACACAAATAAACAACAGGAATTGTTTATCTAAATTTTTTTAATTGATAGATTTCTTATGTAGTTTACAATATTCTCAAAATTAACACTGAGATTTCACACCCAAAACTTTTTCAGAAAATCTCTAGACTTCTTGTTAGAAGTTACGAGAAGGAAACCAATTCATAGCTGTTACAGAACAACCAGGCATAGACGGTAAATGGATCAATGAGGTGTCACAGCCACCCAGATCACATCCTCTCAAAAGGTCCTCACAAACTAGTCATAAAAGACAACCTCTGTCAGCGGTAGTCACAGAGTTGTTATACACTTTTAATAGATCAATTCTGAGATCATGATGTGCACAGAATCCTACTTGAAATGGCTCAAATGAGTTCACCTAAGACAAGGCTGCAACTGAATTATGAAAAGTTTTCCACATACGATGAGTTTTAGGCTCCAGGTATCTTTAAATGTCGCTGTTCCAATTTTGTTTTTATTTCTAATGAAGCTCTTCTCCTCCGAAAATTATAGGTAAGAATGACAAAGAACATTTTAGAAGGAACAACAATATATTCAGCTATTCTGTACTTAATTCTCCCATTCTTACATTCCTTTTCTAACTTTAAGATTTCAATTTATTTGTCCAAAATATAAATTGATTTAATTAATTTAAATCTTTAATGTAATAAAAGTTGCTCCTTCCTGGCTGGCTAAAAACTCTTAGATTTAAAGATGATAACCTATTAGCATATTTTAAAAATAAATTCTATAATATCTCAAGGTTAAGACATCTGATAGGTAGTGATAGCTTTCATTAGTAAAGTAAGGGTTGCTGAAATTAATTCAGAATACATTTGCTGGGAAGGGAAATCCAATAGGAGGAACATAATTTGGAAATCATTCAAATTAGAAAATATTGAAGAAAATACAGTAAAACTTGGATTAGTAATTAATAAAATTTAAAGAAACTAGAGCTAAACAGAATACAACATTTATTTGGGAATAGAAGTAGATGATAAAAATGCTAAAGGTAAAGTACAAATTTGAATTATCTAAATGGCACATATTCATGTTATACCTCCATGTGCTACCCAAGATACAGTTCTGCCTGTAAGCACTTCTTTGAGGTATGGACATGCAATGTCACCACAAATTTCATATTGTTCTCTTTGTTGATAGAACTGAGAGAATTTTCAAATTCTTTATAATTATATCTCTAAGGACATTAAAAAAATCACTTGTAAAGGTACCAGTGATACTTAATATTGACAGTTAACAACTGATAGAAATAAAGGCCTGTATTTAAATGAGAGAGGGAGAAAACTAGTGATAGAGAGGATTTGTGTATTTCCTTCCATGACTTTCAGGTGTTCAACTCATCTTTGCTTTAAGGGCTTCTATTCCAGATAGTAGTTATATATGTATATATTTTTAATCTAAATAAACAGTCCCCTATTCAATTCACAAATAACTGTGTGGCTAAAGATGAAACAGATGAAGACATCTTCCCTATATACTATATAACTTCTAAATAGCTGAAGTTATTCTCTACGTCTAGATTCACCTAAAGTCTGTGAGAGTTGGTTGGCAAGAGCAATCTCAGATGGAGCAGTAATCATTTTAGTCCACATATACACTGATACTATCCTACCTTCTAGCTCATCCCACCCCTTAAGTGTAGCTATATTTGTGATCATATATGTAAGTTCCTGGAAAAAAAAATGAGGGAGAAAGAGTCCTTCTACATCTTTATAATACTGACAACACCTGAATAAACAACTATTTTCCTTACATGGCTACAAAACAAGTTTAAGCGTTTTTTTCCTTTATTATCAATATTATCACACTGTGTGAAGGCACAGTGCATTGACTTTTGGAGAAGGTAATGCTATTTATAGATATAGACAGACTCAGAAATTCTGATGTTTATAATGCAACTGTAAATGAAAGGTAATAGCCAACGCACGGAATAGTTGTACTTCTAAATGCAGAGTATAATCAATATCTTTAAGAAAGGAGGAATGAACAAGTATTTTATAAATTTTCCCTTCTGGCACTGGAAAACTAGTGGTCATTGTTTTCCTCATGAATGCATGTTAAAACACCTAGTAAATTGCCTGGCATGTGTTAATTGCTCAATAATGGCTAGGAAAACCTCTATCTGAATCAGCTTGTTCTGCAAGAATTTCTGGCAAGGTATCACAAAAAGGTATCCATCTGCCTGTTCCAATAGCTATCTGCAAATTGTGATATACAAGATATTTAACAATAGATAATAAGCAGGAACAGACAAATAATGTTGTCCACTGTTGCCCAGACACTGAAATAGGCTCTTGGACATCTTCTGTAGTACCAAGTGGTAGCAAGGACTTCTGAGGGACTTCAGTGGTGAGCATACTGATGAGATGAGAGCACTGTGGGAGATGGAGCAATATAATTTTCCAACCTGCTTGGGAATGAGTTTCAGTAATTTAACAATTGGCATGGCTATATTGGTTCATAGTGACTTAACGAGATCCCTAGTATGAGACCATCCTTTCTTTATCTATCTCTAAATCTAGATCTAGTTAATTTTTAAAACACACTAATTTCATCTTTCTTAACTAAAAAGTATAATATTTATATCTAGAAAAGCTTCAGCTAAAATATACTTTGCAGGGCTTCCCTGGTGGCGCAGTGGTTGAGAATCTGCCTGCCAATGCAGGGGACACGGGTTCGAGCCCCGGTCTGGGAAGATCCCACATGCCGCAGAGCAGCTAGGCCCGTGAGCCACAGTTACTGAGCCTGCGCATCTGGAGCCTGTGCTCCGCAACAAGAGAGGCCGCGACAGTGAGAGGCCCGCGCACCGCGATGAAGAGTGGCCCCCACTTGCCACAATTAGAGAAAGCCCTCGCACAGAAACGAAGACCCAACACAGTTATAAATAAACAAATTAATTAATTAATTAATTAAAAAAAATAAAAATAAAAACATAAAATAAAATATACTTTGCAGTCACAACCTGAGTTCTATCAGTCATCTGTTATCTCAGTAACTGCCTAACCTTAGGCAAGTCACTTAATCTTACTGTACTTAAATGTTATTACCTGAATTACAGGTATAAAATAATATCTCCTATATATTATGAGATTGAAAAGACATTATGATTATATAAAATATGATAAAATAATAAAACTTTACATTGTATTATAAAGCAAAATGGTCATATATTAGCTAAAATTTATTCATTGCATACTACACGTGAGGTACTGGTCTCTTCCCCGAACTCTCTGAAATAATACTACTTCTTAATTGCTATTTAATTGCCATTTAATAAAAAAAGAATAAAAGTGAATACATTTCTCAAGATTGCACAGCTAATAAGTTGCAGGGCACTTACTCAATTTTCCTATCTCCTTTTTATGTAAATATTCAATATGTATACATAAGATACTTCATATAAACAGAGAATATACTGACAAAATTGTATTTAAAGAAACTGTTATTCTGATTGGAAAATAAATATATTTGTTTTGTTGACTATGTTCAATACCAATAACTGATAGATAGAAAACCAGCAACTATATAGAAGATTTGAACAACTCTACCAACCAACTTAACCTAATAGACACTTACAGAAAACTTCACACAAAAGTAAATGAATACACAAAGTTTCCAAGTGCACACAATATATTTCTGATGATTAGACACAGTTTGGTGCCATAATACAAGTTTCAATATAACTAAAAGATTCATGTCATACTAAGTATGTTCTTTGGCCACAATGAAAGTAAAATAAAATTTACTAACAAAGATAAATTTATGTGGAAACTAAATAACATTAGTTAATAACTAGTTAAATAACATTCTAAATAGCTCAGCAGTCACAGAAAAAATCAAAAGGGAATTAGAAATGTTTTTATACTTACTAAAAAGGAAAATGCAACATATTAATATTAAAGGACTAATGAGAAAAATGTGTACAGTCATAAAGATTTTAACACTCCTCTCTCAGCAAGTAAAAGTACAACTGGTCGAAGCATGAGAAAAACAGAGAGGATGCGAGCAACACTACCAGCAGTCTTGGCCTAAGTGATCTATGTAAGACACCATAAACAACAAAGGCAGAATATTCTTATAAGGTGCACAGGGTACACCCACCAAGATAAACAACATGCTGGGCCATTAAAAAAAAAAAAAAAAAGACTTGGAAAATGTGAAATATTTGCTATTATACATAGTGTGATATCTAATACAAAAGTGGTAAATCAATAATAATAAGGGATCTAGTAAAATTTCAAATATTTGGAAACTATTCCTCATGCACTGAAATAATGCACGGGTCCAATAAGCAATCACAAGGGAGTAATTTATCCATCAGCATGTCCACTGGTTATGAAAATGTTTTTTCTTCTTTTGTGGCAGAGAAGTGTACAACTATGGTATACTCCTTTAACTTTATGTGATCATCCCTTAATTATCTCTAATTCTAATACCATTTATCTCTTACTCTAAAGAGAATTAAAATATTTCAAACAAAATAATATTAAAACACAAGAGAAAAATTTAGAAAGGTAGCTAAAGAAGCATTTAGAGGAAAATTTACAGCTTTAAATATTTATATTAAAAAAGTACAATTTATTATCTTATAATCCTGTATGATAGAGATCCAGAGCCATAAGTTTCCACTATAAAAAAATAGGAAAAAATAGTAAACTAATTATAAGGAAGTAAAAGTAAAGATAAGGTTATAAATTAATGAAACAGAAAATAAATGAGAGAAAAAATTAACAAAACCAAACTGGGTCTTTGAAAGTTTAACAAAATTGATATGCACTGAACATAAAGAAGGAAAAATGGGGGAGAGAGAGAATAAAATACAAATTATCATAATGGCCAAATCTGTAAATAACACTAATGTCCTTCAACAGGTGAACAGGTAAACAACACACAGTGTATTTATACAATGATGAGACACTAGTCAATAGTAAAAGGAAGGGACTGTTGACACATGCAAGCACCAGATGATTCTCAAGTGCATTAGGTACAGTGATAAGACTCAGTCTCAAAAGATTAAATGCTCTATGATTCCATTTATGTAACATTACTGAAATGAGAAAATTATAGAGGAGAACAAAATAGTGGATGATGATGGGGAAGATGAGAATATAAAGGAGTACAGCATGAGAGATTTCTTTATGGTGACAGAATAATTCTGTATCTTGATTTTGCTGATGGTTACACTGGTCGATTCATGGGACAGAACTTCACAGAACTATGCACACACTTATATAAATGCATGTAAAGAAATGATGAAAACTAAGTAAGGTATGTTGTCTAGTTAAATATAGAAAAGAAAGTTGTAGGAAGTTCATGGAAAGGAAATTTTATTTGTCACGGTCATAGCTAGCTGAAATTTATTTATAAGCGTTTTTTAAAAATATCTTCAGTTTTAAATATAATAATGCAAAACTAAAATTTGGTTTTCTGTTAAATTGTTTTTCTTATATTATTAGTCTGCTCTTAATAAGAGGTTGCAAAACAGTTTTCTCTACCCCTGATTAATCTTCTTAGGAAGCAAAGATTCTGTGTTTTAATAAGAATAAATTTTCTGCGTTTTACGTTGACTTTTTTCATGCCACTAATTACTTAAGCAAACAAAATATGCTGGCTTTTGAAAGAACTAAGGTTCTTTAAGATCATGTTATCTTCTGCGTTTACTTTTAAATTATTTTACTAGCACTTGTTCAAATAGGTAGCCAAGATGGTGTTTCTCACTAATTCATGATCCTATTTACTCAAATGCTGAAACCTCCTGACAACTTTCGATATTTTGCCTTCCCCAAATCAAACCCTAAATGATATCTTTTGCACTTTGAGAGTTCCCAGGGACTCCTGAGAATTATCACAAAGTACGTGTTCTTTCACCTTGTAAAAACAGAGATGCTAGAAATAAGTAGGTTTATTTGATATGAATTGTAGGGAAAGTGTTGTCAAATCAGAAGAGGATATTACCGTTTCCTGGCTAAATCTGAATTTCTAAAATGTTATTAATATAAATACTGCAGAAATCATATGAGGTTTCTAGAGATTTTTCACCGCACTGGCTGTCTATGACATGCTTCTATTTATCAGAGTCCTGGTACTACTATGCCTGATATTAGACAAGAGTTTAGTGTGATCAGTCATAATTTCAGTTGCTTTTGAAATATTAATTCGGTCACAATTTTGCTAATTACATTGAATCCTATATATTCTAGTTGTTTTCAATCAGGGATTTCACATCACTTACTTATGAAGTTTTATTAATATACAGATGTTTAGGACTGTCTCCAGACTTTGATGTTTCAGTCTGTCTCCAGACTTAGTGCATCTTTTTACTTGATAATCTTGATATATTCTTGAAATAATCTTGATAATATTGATATATTCTTGGTATATCCTTGGTATATTCATGATACATTATGTCCCTGGATTATTATACATCAGGTTTTTTCCCTGTAACGATATTACGTTCAACTATTTTCATAAGTTAGATTCTGTTCTTTGAAAATAGATATTCATTATGTTTAGAGATATTTTGTCCAAATCTTGTTTTGATTGACTTTAGCTTGTTTTGTGTGTCACAGAAACAAGAAAAAATCCTTATCAATTACATTATTCCTGTAATGAATTCTCATTAGATCTGTCACTTTTGAAAGTTATCATCAGTAAGCCAACCACAGTGATTTTAGATTTTTAGATCTTTTTGTCATCTACAGACAGTTGTTTGTTTTACTTTGATGCTTCCTTGAAAGTACCTCCAAATCAACTACAGTAGAGAGCTTTGCTTTAACAAAACTGACTATCTCAGAGACTTTTAGAAAATGACTGTGCTAGCCAGGTATTCTTCGGCACAGAACTTCTGATGGCATTTAATAAATAAGTTTAAGACAACACTGCAGATTAACTCAGGATTTCCAGAATTCTAGTGGAGAAGCAGATGTGCTCATGAGATTGCTAAACCAAGATCAAACAGAATAAGAATTAAGTACATAGTACTGAATGAACTAATAAAAGATGACTACGAATATTGTTTGGAATACTGCTGATGTTTTAATATTCTATTTTCTGGTTATATGGAAACACTTTCTCTTTTGTCTTAAGCTATCTACAGTTTAAGCTATCAAAACACTGAGCAGATTATGCTTTTATAAACAGAAATGAAATATTTATCTTTTTCTCCCTCTCAAACCACCCAGAATTTGGAAACTTTATTGAGTATTCTTGTCTTCATGGCAATACAGTTATTTGTATAGGTTCAATAAGTGTTTGTCTAAGTTGTTAACAGAACATAATTGGAAATATTTGTTTTAAAAATTTTAATTGTTCCAGTTGTTTTCAATATCAGCTCCAACCCTACAAACTAACATTTCCCAATTTAGTCCCAAGAGCTAAAATCTGAATGCCCAGATCCGTATAAAAACTCTACGTTGACTCATACCTGGTTTCCTCCCCAGGATCTAAAGAAATGATGTCAGTGAAAGTCAACTAACTCATATAGTTGACCAAGCACTTATCACTAAGCAGACCAAGCATGGACTGGATTTCTCCCTGAAGAAGTCAAAGTCTGGACTACTAAGTATGTCTAGTGAAAAGCTTGGGTCATGCATTCCTCTATACAAAAGATAATCAATATTGTGGACACCATCACAAAGAGCAATGACACCCTTATTTTAAAAAATTAATGAACAGTGTGGCATAATACAAATATTTTCATCCATTAACCTCTTGGAATCTGCTGGAATGAAGGGTCTCAGGATTTAACTCCTGGTTCTTTAACCTAACTTACAGGTGAATATTTCCCTTTTTCCTTTCAGGTATTCCTCTTTTCAGAGGCCTGATCTCCAAGGCTATAAATCAACTGATGTTTCCCATCATACCTCAATAGAGTTCAGTTGATTTTGCAGTCTTCAAGAGACTATTTCTTAGGCCCAGATTCACCCTGCTCAGGAGGTTTATGACTGTTCCTGAGTTTTTCAGTGATGAATAATACTCAATCGCCATGACCAAAAACAATGGCTGTTTTGAACTCTGAGATAACATACCAAAACTTCTGAGATACAGCTAAAGCAGTGCTTATAGGATACTTCACAACTGTAAATGAATATTATTAAAAAATAAATCAATAATCTAACATTTTTCCTTAAATGAAAAATAAGCACAAACTAAACACAAAACAAGTAGAAGGAAGAAAATAATAAAGATTAGAGTGGTGACAGTGCTGCCTTTTACCTGAGCTGTAAGTCCACGTTGTTGCAAATGGCAAAATTTTATCTTTTTTATGGCTGAGTAGTATTCTACACATACACACATCTTCTTTATCCTTTCATCTGTTGATGGACAGTTAAGTTGCTTCCATAACTTGGCCATTATAAATAATGCTGCTATGAACATTGGGATGTTTATGCCTTTTTGAATTAGTGTTTTGGTTTCTTTTGGATATATACCCAGGAGTGGAACTGCTGAGTCATATGGCAGTTCTTATTTTTAGTTTTCTGAAAACTCTCCATACTGTTTTCCACAGTGGCTGCAACAATTTACATTCCCACAGTGTACACACGTTCACTGTTCGCCACATCCTCACCAACATGTTATTTGTGTTTTTTGATGACAGCCATTCTGACAGGTGTGAGGTGATATCTCATCATGGTTTTGATTTTCATTCCCCTAATGACTAGCGATGCTGAGTATCTTTTCACAAGCCTGTTGGCCATCTGCATGTCCTCTTTAGAAAAATGTCTATTTGGATCTTCTGCCTAATTTTTAACCAGGTTTTTTTCTTTTTTGATGTTGATTTGTATGAGCTGTTTATATATTTTGGATATTAAAGCCATATCAGTCATATCATTTGCAAATATTTTCTCCCATTCTGTAGGTTGTCTTTTCATTTTGTTGATGATTTCCTTTGCTGTGCAAAAGCTTTTAAGTTTAATTAGGTCCCATTTGTTTATTTTTCCTTTTATTTCCTTTGCTTGAGGAGACAGTTCCGAAAAATATTGCTACGATTTAGTCAGAGTGTGCCGCCTATGTTTATAGTTTCTGGTCTTGCATTTAGGTCTTTAATCCATTTTGAGTTTACTTTTGTCTATGGTATTAGAGAATGTTCTAATTTCATTCTTTTATATGTAGCTGTCCAGTTTTCCCAGCACCACTTATTGAAGAGACTGTCTTTCCTCCACTGTATGTTCTCGCCTCCAAATGGGAAAGGAAGAAGTAAAACTATCACTGTGTGCAAAAGACATGATACTATATACATCGAAAATCTAAAGATGCCACCAGAAAACTACCAGAGCTCATCAATACATTTGGTAAAGTTACAGGATACAAAACTAATATACAGAAATCTGTTGCATTTCTGTACATTAGTAACAAACTATCAAGAAGAGAAATTAAGGAAACAATCCCATTTATCACTGCATCAAAAAGAATAAATTACCTAGGAATAAACCTACCTAATGAGGTAAAAGATCTGTACTCAGAAAACTACAAGATGCTGATGAAAGAAACTGAAGACGACACAAACAGATGAAAAGATATACCATTTCTTGGATTGGAATAATATTGTTAAAATGAGTATAATAACCAAGATTCAGTTCAATCCCTATCAAGATACCAATGGCATTTGTCACAGAACTAGGACAAATAATTTTAAAATTCATAGGGAAACACAAAAGACCTTCAATAGCCAAAACAATCCTGAGAAAGAAGAACAGAGCTGAAGGAGTCACACTCCGTGATGTTAGACTATACTATAAAAGCCACAGTAATCAAAGCAGTATGGTACTGGCACAAAAACAGGCACATAGATCAATGAAACAGGAGACAGCCCAGAAATAAACCCATATACTTATGGTCAATTAATCTATGACAAAGGAAAATGTTTTTTTTTTAATTGTTTTATCTCTTCAGTATTTGTCCATTTAGGGAACTGCTCCTGTTATCTCCAGAAAGGTGACATGACACAGAAGAGGCTCACCCTTCCAAGAATTTGAATATTGAGCAAGCAATGTGTCTGAAGGGAACCTGAGTTGAGTTAGCCAAAGAAATACTTCCAAGCAACCTCCACAAGCTCCAACTACCTTAATAGCCCCAAAGCTATCTTATTTTGTAGTTTTCATATAATCTAACCTTCAAGACTCCTTCTATTGTGTGACCTGCCAAGTTTCTTCCCAATAACTTATTTTTGCTTATGTTAGATTTGGTTTTGAGTTAGAAAGTTACTGGAAAGCAAATAGGTTTTCTTGTTCTGTGCCTGAGTCTGATGGACTGTATTTTCATATGTTTTAGTTTGAATAGTATTTTCTGGTAGTTTTCTACTAAATAGCCCATATCACTTAAAAATCCCCTTGCCTTAAAATAAGAGCACACTTGATTTTCTGTGGGTTTTACAAATTTGAGATCATAATTCTCTACAACATTTGAGAGATCGATTGGGAATTTTGAGTTGATATGTAGAATGTAACATGTTATAATTGTATACTTTTAAAATAATATAGTCTTTAAGTTATTGCCTTCAAGCAGAACATCGTATTTCCAGAATAGATCACTGATGCTAAATGGGAGTTGCCTTTACTTTAGTTTTTGCTATCTCTTTAATAAAAAGGAGCAACAGGTAAGACTCGAAAATGAGCACTGGCTCAGGAAATTAGCTCTGTTTGCCACAAACCCTGTATCAGACAATCCACAACTGTGCCCCTCCTCCATTCCTTATATGCTAAGAGACTATGCTTTTGGTTGGTTTCTGTCTAATCTGAAGAGACTGTTTTCTTTGGCAGAATGCTGATGGCGATCAGTTAACAGTGAAAGAGTTAGAGTCAGACTAAGAACACAGAAGGGAGTATAGACACAGATTTGTGATTGTTTCAGAATGAGGCCTCCAAGTCATGTGGTTCTAACAGACTTATATGAAATGAACAATGTTCTGTGTCCCAATATTTAGCTCAGCAAATTCCCACACCAAACTTAACTCTTTCCTACACTACTGCCACATTCCAAACCATTTACACAGTGCACAGAAATCTTTCTAGATTATAATTCTGATTCTCTTACTTCCTGATCAATACCCTTTTGAAAGCATCCATCTACCCTCTGAATTATGTCTAAACCTTTTTTTCATCATTTATGTATGATTTCCTGTCATATATCATCAATAATATTAAGTTTGCAACATTAGGAGAAACAGAAAATATGAAGCCTGAAACATATATTAGAAAAAACAGCCATTGAAGAGGTTCAAAAACGAAGACAGCATCAGTAACTAAGAAAGCTTCAGGAGGTAAAGTGTGTTCAGGGCAACGTAAAAAAGGAAACCAATAGGAAAAACCAATAAACAAACAGAGCCCTATTTAAGGGAGTTAATTTTATATAGACATATGATATTGCATACACGTTTCATGATACAACAAATACCAGTCTCCTTTGGGAGATCTATATTCAGAGATAAATGTTTTGAAATGCAGCTCTTAAATAAAGTTTTAAAGTAAGTACATTGGTATCGAACTCATGTTGTTGAAAATATGGGAAACCAAGAAAATGTAACATAGAGCTAATGCAATTTCTTTTTCCTGAAAATTTGTAATTCAGTACATATACTAAATAGATCAAACTCTTGTCTAGTGTTATGGTAATACAGAAGGCAAAAAAAATTCTCTTAAATACACTGCTTGTATCTGAAGCATAAAGTTGTTCAGAAAAAGTGAATAAATTTGGAATCTGACAGGATTTTTTAAAAAATAATCTCTTTACCACTCACTGGATATACAATTTTAGCAAATAATTTCACTTCTTATTTTCCAGTTTATGAAATTAAAGATAATAATAATTTAAGTTCATTAAATATTAGTCCCCCTTTTTTCCTATAAAGTAGAAAGAACATTTATATTTTTATATTTTACCTTTGTAGCTCACATAAGTTATGAGTTGAACATAAATTTAAAGTTTTTCTACTAATTTTAACAAGATACATTTCATTAAACGTATTCATTTTATACCTTTTTTTTTTTTTTTTTAGAGATTCGGTATTAGCGTTCACAAGTACACCTCTTCCTGGTAATCAATAGTTAGCAAATAAAAATCATAAATGGAAACTAGAGTTTTAGAAGAGACTGGGAAGTTAAGTAGATATGCAGGGTTTTGTCAGCCATGAAGAAGAGTTTGAACATTCTCCAGAAAGCAAGTGGCTCCTTTTATATGTGTATTAATCAGAAATACAAGAATTATAGTTTAGAAAGATTTCTCCCAAATGCAATGTAGAAAATAGACTGTACCATGATAATTCTGAGGCAAGAGGCAAATTTAGTGGATGTCGCAAAATCCTGCAAAGAATGGCAACATCCAAAACTAAAAATGGAGAGAGATAAAAGGCATGGATACTAGTCTTGGTGACTGAATGGGAATGGAAAGTTGGGCAGAATAAAGAATTCTATGATGGTCCCAGAAAGCAAATTTTCAGGATGGCATTCTGAAATTATTTAGATCACCTGCCAGACAAATAGCCGGGATCATACTGCTGGAAACGACAGGTAAGACCTATGAATGTTCAACAGCTTTGTTGCTCAAAGTGTGGTTCATGGAAGAGCAGCACTGGCTTCGCCTGGAGGTTTATTAGGGTGTCAGAGTTGCAGGTCCTATCCTAGAACTACTGAATTTTACTGATAATTTTCACATGATGAGCTGACCTAGTGATGACTGGGAACAAAGGATAAAATTAGGGGTTGATCCTCTCACAGTCACTAGTCACTTGAGGGATTTATATTTCTTGTCTGCAACTTTAGGTTCTACAGATCTAGAGATCCTGGTTTCTGGAAATTGCATAGAACACTTACACTACAGGACGCAGTGTGCAGTCTACTAAAATTAAAGCTCCCACTGCTAATGCTCATTTTGGGCTCTTGTAATAGTAGACATGTAGGTAAAGAAAGAAGTTACTTTCCAGCCAAGAGAAATGGTCTTTATTATTATAAAGGAGTGTTTCTGCCTCAAAGCATGATTAGTGAAAGTTTTTTTTTTTTTTGAAATTCAGTGGCTTCCATGAGTGTGTGCTTGAATGTGTAATTTCAGCAATGATGGCCTGACAAAACGTTGTAATCAAGGGCTTTGATCCCCAGGGATAAAGACCTAGAGTACCCACTGAGCAAGCAATTTGGAGCAGCAGATGTGCTAAGAGTAAGAAACTTTAGAATGAGTGACAGAGGAAGATAATGGATACTGACTTTGGACTTGGGATCAACTGCATCAATCAACATGGAATGTTGATTGACCCAATATACTTTCTTTTGTCTTTTTTTAAAGTTACAAATACTCACTACCTTAGAGAACCAGTGATGGTACAGTGTAAACATTATGTGGTATACATGACTGGATCTGGGTAATATGAAGATGGACTGTAGCAGATTCTGAGTCTGACACATCCAAATTCCATCAACCCTTTCCATTTCCATATATGCCAGCCCAACATCCAGCACTTATGTATCTTTGCCTGAAGATTTTCTCAACACTGTAATTCTTTCTGCTAAAAGTACTGGGGAATTAACATTGGAAGTTCCCCACAAGGCAATGGATAAATACACCTACTCTCTTGCAGCTCTGTTAATACAACCAAATCACAAAATCTACCCTGACACTAAGAAATAGCCCACAAAATTTATCTCCAGTTGTTCATAATAGTAGCTTACCTGATAATGCACTCTTTTTGGGCCTCCTTTCCATCCTTTTCTCATTTCTACACTGTTTCTGAGATCCTCTAATCTGTAAACTACTAGCATCCAAATCATTGTCTCAGGTGACTCCAAACTAAGATGGATGCCATCAGCATATAGCTATACTGGATTCATGAACTTGGAAAAAACTGCTTATGGAGACTTGGTAAATCATAGAGGAACAAGAGATTCATAATAAGAAACAGCAAAAATTGAGGAAGAGAAGACGAAAAATGTCTGCAGTGATCCTAAGGAAGAACAGTCAGAAAAACAGGTGAAAAATTGTGAGAATTTGCTATCAACAAGCTAAAAGGCAGCAAGAAAGACAAGAAATGTCCACAGTGCCAACAATTTCAGAAATGTTAAATATTTTAATAACAAAAATTTGTCCATTCTTTTTAGCACGTTGATAGTATCTGTGGCATGCGGAGGCAGGGGTCAGATTCTGGCACATTTAAGAGGTCAGTGAGAGGGAGACAGATTCTAGCACATTTAAGAGGTCAGTGGGAGGGAGACAGAAGAGGTTAATTTGGGGGATGATAGAGAAGGACAGTGGGCAAGAAGAAAATTTGACAAAGGGATTGTAGAAGAGAGAAACTTTAAAGAGATGAAAATAGTGAAGATGGAAAATTAATGATTGAAAAAAATATAGAGGGAAACCAGGAGTATCAGGTCAAAGATTCTTGAGTGAGGGTGTAGTGTGACAAAGTAAGAAATACAAAAGGATAAGACTTTGGGGCAGAGAATGTAATGCTTGAAGCTAAACTAAAAAAGGAGAGGTTGGGAAACACATTTTTTTTTCCCTTATAAAGACATACTTTTCAAATGGAAGCAATGTTTTCATGACCTGCAATCACAGAAATCTAAACTTAAACTCCCTTCAAGGTGCAGTAGACAAAATATAAGGTTCCCCTTCAAATACAGGAATTAGAGAAAAATAAACACTTAATGAGAAGATACATTTTTGACCTGAATTTCAGGTATTTACTATCAAAACAGCCTAGATTTATGAAGTAAATAAAAATGTTCCATTTAATTAAAGCTTGGTGAGCCACTGCCTGAGGGGATCCTTGATTAATTGGTATTTGCCAAAATTACTCTAAACAGGTCATGTTGCATAGTGAGTCAGGTAATTCTTGTAGGATTTTGGTGCTAAGTAATACTATTTGATAATCTATATACTAAGTTTACCACATAACTGTTACTGCTTCATTTAACTTTTATTCTTGACTTCTTTTTACTTATTGACTTATTTATTTTTTAATTGCACACAAAAATGGAAGATTCATCAATACTGATTTCAATGCATTATCATAAAGTGAGCATGTGTTTAACCACCACTCAAGAAAGAAACAGCACATTTCCAGGAACCCAGAAACCACCATCTTTCACCTTCTGATCAATATCCATTCCCTGTCCCCCGAAGGTAACTACTATTCTGACTTCTAACACTATAATTCATAACTGCCTGATTTTGTACTTTAAGTAGAACCATGTAGTATAGTTTACATATGACTTCTTGTGTCCAACATGAAGTTTGAAACTAATCCATACTATTACATGTAGCTATATTGTATTACACTTAACTGAACTATAACATCCTTATAGTGTGACGCTAGTGTAATTAATCAATCCATTCTACTTCTGATGGCTGCTTGAACTTTATAGATTTTGTGCTAAAAACATCCTACCCCTTTGTAGTTAGAACTCTTCTTTTGCTATGTCATTATATTTAGATCTATATTCCATCTGGAACAAATTACAGATAATATTGCTTTGAACATTCTCGTACATGTCCCTTGATGCACATGGAATTGCTGGGTAACAGATTATACATAAACTCAACTCTAACAGGCAACATAACAATGTTTGAGAGTTTCAGTTACTCTCCATCCTACCTACACCTTGGTCTTTACAGTCATTTTTTAGCTATTTTGGTCTTAAATATTTTATCCAATTTAGATAGTCCCATTACCAAGAACCATCTCGTGGATTTAACATGTTATATCAGGTAAGTTAAAGGGAATCCAGACTCAATAATAAATGTAAATCATATTTAGCCACCAAAGTTGAGCACAGCTGGATACTCTAATATTTGGGCATTTTGAAATAAAAAGATCCTATGATTGGTCTAACATAACCCTTCTGTAAACATAAAAATACTAATAGTTGGAGTTAGCCAGATTAGAGTTAGAACTGAAGAATTCAGGCAAGTTATTTAACTTCTTCCAATCTTTTTTCTCACTTAGAAAGTAAGACTAACATGACTTACCTGATGATGCTGACTGAAAATTATATTAAAAAATGTAATGGAGTATAAGATCTTTGGACATTATACGTCATCAGTAAATCTCAGATTCTTTACCTCTGTATTTTGCAAATGTAGAAACAGGATCAGAGATTTAAGTTGACTAAATCTATATTATCAAAAATGTTTAACAGATGTCCTGGGGCTAAAAATAGGACCCTAATTCACTTCCCAGTATCCTCTGGAACTTTGTGATTTCAACGTCATTGCATACAAAATGACCAAGGATAAAAACTCTCCTACTTACTTTGACTACAGGAGTAAAGCATTGAGATATTAATTAGAACATCTAAGTATACATAACTTTACATTAAACTCCATTCTTAAATGTAAGGCACTTGAAAAAATTGATAAACTAAGGAATACTAGATAAACTAGAACTACTAAGATACTATACTATACTATACTATACTATAGATACTATACTATTTTGTATAATTTTTTCTATTTATTCAAAAATGTTCATTAAATCTTTGACTGATTATTTATAGTAGTCAAACTTCTACAGTTTTACATCTCAGGCCTAAGATTTCATTTACCACCTTTGAGATATCTATTTTTTATTTCTTCTTGCTGTTTATATGAGACACCTCTATCTACATGCCTGGATATTTTTTCCTTCTAGCATGATCCCATTCATTCTCCTGTATATATTTATTTAGGTATGTCTGACTTTATAACATTAGACAACAAAAGGACTTATAAGAAGATATAATTCAATGTCCAGTTTCTACAGAGAATTTTGAGAAAGCATTCTTACCCCTTCCTATAACTGTCTGCAATATTTCCAAGCCTCTAAACAATTTACCCAGGCACTGTAGGTCAGCCAAAGAGATGCTAACTTAAGTCGGATGAGCTGGCTTAATCTGAACCCTCGGGCACTGTCAATAAGAGCAACTAACATCTCATTTGGACTGTGAATGTCGAAGATGGACTCCACAAGACTATTCTAATGCCAGCACTGGTCCCTGTCATTTCAGCACCAACATAAAAAGAGAGTAAGTTCTTCTACAAAGAGAAAGATTTAATTTAGATCTAGGGTCCATCATTCAAAGAGCCATTTTTAAAAATCTCCTTGCAGCCCCTGTTACACATTTCAAAAAATTCTATTTTGCTGCAGTGCTTACAAAATACACAGCAAATTTGGTATCCATGTTCTTACGATTCTTTTCTTCCAATAAAGAAAAGCAACCTTTTGATGTTACTTTCTTATTGCAGTTAACCATGATTTTCTGTTCATCCTTGTTTCTCAATCCTAGAATTCCTAAGAGTTTTGTGTGTTTTACAAAAATCCTTGGTTAGGTAAACATTACCTTGACATGTGTTTTAAACAGAGCACTTGCAACAATTTTATCCTACAGAACACGTGACTGAAACATCAAACACATTTTCTTCCTGGTTTCTTCACATGATAATGTAAAGGACTGAAACAACAATTAAAAAAAAAAAAAAAAAAAAAGAGGCTGCTGTTAAGATGCTCAGGACATTTTTCCTCTGAAGGTCACATTAATAATACAAATTTAAGATAACGTGTATGCTTAATGAGAACGATTAACCAGTCAATTTGCTATACTCTCACATCTGACCTTCTATGGATGAAGTTATCACCTACTAACACTTTTACTAGCTTTTGATTTTTTTAATAATGCAGATTTTAATGTGACAGTAAGTCACACACCATGGCCTAATGATAGTATTAAAAGTCAAACCACTGCTTATAAAACAGTTTAAGTCTCTTTGCCCTTCATAAGCCACATTTCTGTAACTATATCATTTGGAGGTACGGAAGTATAAAGGCGTCCCCAAAGCCTTTCTCGGCAGGTAAGCATGTTTCTTGAAAACTCAACAGCACCAATTCCTTCTGTGCCTCTGGTTTAACTGGAGGTACACAAGTACAGAGGCAGATGGGGTCAGTCTTCATTGACTACGCTGGCTGTATTTTTTGTTTTTTTCATCAAGGTGAGATCCCTGCTTTTGAGCTTCATCTTTTGCAGCCTCGCCAGAAAACACATTTGGTTCAGATATTTGCCAAAAAGAAACCATATTAAAGTCCTAATGTCAAGTCACTTAAAAACATCCCAACACTTCTTCAAGATAGTGAGCATTATGTACCCACAAGTCTTCATGAAAAGAGCTAAGGGATATGTTGGATGTATAACAGCAGATACATTTCAAAAGTTTTCATGAATCAGAGCCGGCAAAATACATCGAAAAATCTTTTCAATTTACATGTCACTTAAAAACTGTGTAGCTTCCAGAGAGTATGTTTTATTATAGGTGGTATTTTAGCTTCAATTCAAACCTGATACTTCTAGCCTGAGAGACCTACACTTTGGTTTTCAGTTTTCATTCAGAGCTAAAATTGTCACCCACATTTAAGATGATGTTTCTCTTGTCAAGGTCCAAGATCAAAGATAATCCTCTAAAAAGGTATAACACCATCTTTTCCACACTCATATTGCTCCAAACATCTCACATATTTAAGAAGAAATCAGATTATACTAATAAAAGTCTTGTCTCTACTTATCAAGCATATTTTTTGACTATTTTCTCTTTCTAAAATGCCATTACATTACATGTAAAGACTGTGTGCATGTTTGTAACATTTTTATGCATGTGAATCTTCTCAATGAATAAACACATGATCACTTTCATAAATTATTTTCCCCCAATCTCTCATTCTATATTTCTTCTTCAATTTATTTATTCAAAAGGGCCCTAAAATACATATTAATAGAAAAATATAAACATAATTGGCAAGATGTGTATCTGTTTATCAGAAAGCAGATTCAGCATCATCAGCATAAATCCTACATGAATTACTTGACTCCTCTATACCATGTGACTTGTCTAGAGTAATTCTGCCAATTGCCGATTACTCAAGTATCCCCCAAGAAGCTGTACAGTTTTCTAGTCTGTTAACTATGCAGTACTTCTTCAGTCATTTATTTTCACAGCAATATTACAAATTAGGTACAGTGGATAAGTCTACCCGCAATTAACAGGTATAAAAGTTAAACCTTTGGAATGTTCATATGTATTTTTTAGAAGTCTGTATCTGTCAGGTTGTCCAGCTTCACAATATAGAAAAAAAATCCAAATAGCTGGGATTTAAATAAAAAAACAATTTGTGTTTCTGATATATACAATTCAGATACTGACAGTGAGGTCTGATGTGGCGACTATACGATGTTTTCAGTTCCCGGACTGTTTTACTTGCTACCACTCTTCAGACACAACTCTTTCCTTTATGGTTCAGTGTGGCAGCTGGAGTTCCAGTGGAGGAAGGAAATAACATATCTACATTTATACTTATTACTTATTATTTATACTTACTGAAAAACCTAGGTTTTTAACTAGTGTTTAATTCATCACTAACGTTAATTTAATGTAAAAATATAATCCAATTCAATAGCTGTTGAATTATTAACCCATAACAATGTAATAATCTGTGAAAACTAGTCCCCATATACTTAATGTGTTTACTCGTTAAATTGGACTCCTAAGTTTTTTTTAATTTAAAATTTCAGATTATTGCTATAATTAAAATATACTTATGGTCATAAATTCAGTTGTTTATCTTAGAGACAAAATTAAGGTAATATTTCATACTTCTACAAAATCCATATTCCTTAGGCCAACATTAATATGTTGGGCATGAAGGGATATGAGAAAGTTAGTTAACTGCACTAACTAGCTATTCTAGTCACTCTATCTGAATATATAATGTATATTCATATACATCTCTTAGTATATGTGTCTAATTCAGCATGTACATATAATGGTAGCAATATAGCAATATAAATATTCATTTTATGACACTGATGAAAATTTAGGGAATTAACAGACAACCTAAACTGTTTTTCAGAAAATAATTTTAATATTAATATTTAAGCCATTCAAAAATCCTTTACAGTTGTGTCTCTCTTTTCATATTTGTACATAGTTTCAACCTTTCTTAAATGTACAAGGCCAGCTCTATGATTTAAAAAACTATGAATGCCATGTTTTAGGATTTTGAAAATCTAAGCAGCAATATCATTTCTTTTTAAAGCTGGAGTTATAAAAGAGCTGGAAGTACAATGAATACTCTCAACCTGTGGATACTTAAAATTCAGGTTTATCTCATGGAACAGGAAAAAGTGGAATTTTCACCATGTGGTTAAAAATAATGAGTTAACAGGAGTATTTTTATTTGCAACATTTTAGCAGTTATTTGTCTTCCCCTTCAAAATAGATAAGCTCAAATTTCTTTCCATTTTATTCTTTGTGCCTAATAATTATTCACTTCTATCAGATTTTCCTGGCAAAGACTGTGTATCTTTTTTGTCATAATGAAATCAAGAACAAAACAATGGGGGCTTCCCTGGTGGCGCAGTGGTTGAGAATCTGCCTGCCAATGCAGGGGACACGGGTTCGAGCCCTGGTCTGGGAAGATCCCACATGCCGCAGAGCAGCTGGGCCCGTGAGCCACAATTACTGAGCCTGCACGTCTGGAGCCTGTGCTCCCCAACAGGAGAGGCCGCGATAGTGAGAGGCCCGCGCACCGCGATGAAGAGTGGCCCCCGCTTGCCGCAACTGGAGAAAGCCCTCACACAGAAACGAAGACCCAACACAGCCATAAATAAATAAATAAATAAAAATTAAAAAAAAAAAAAAAAAAAAAAAGAACAAAACAATGACACTTTTACAAATGCACAGTTCTGGTTTCTTTTTTACTTAACAGATGCTATTTTAGTGATTTACTGTCATTAGAATTTTACTACCTACAAATTTAACTATTTTTCCATTTTTTTCTAGATTTTTAAAAGGGCATTTCTGACCTTAGCATCAGACATATTCTGATATATGATGATTTGACCAGAAAGTGACTTACATGGAAATATATAGTTACTATTAGATCATTGCTGGAAATTTTATTGGCTCTCCCATTAACATGAACATGAGATACATAACATCAAGATTAGTAGGCTTATTAGCAATAATGGCAATTATGCATGAGAAGCAAATGGAGACTACATTTTCTTAATTCTAAACATTATAGCAGTGTGAGTATTTAAATTGACAACAAGTATTTCCAACAAATGTTTAAAATCGAAGGATGGACTATTAGGGCTTAAGGTAATTTCCCTTAATGTATGTAGCGCCATCATACATCTTTCTTATTCTCAATTCCTGACCTCTACCATATAAATCATTTTTCCTGCTGGCAACAGAAGGTGCCAAGCGCTTCCTATTTAGCACACCAATTCTATACAACAGAAATTGGCTTAATGCCTACTCATTTTTTCAAGGTCTAGTGCAAACGTTATTGCTTTCCTGAAGCTTTTCCAAAAGCCACCATTACCAGACAAATTTAGTTGTCAGTGAAACTTGAGATGATAAACATATGTGATATTCACACCTGTATCTGAAGACAGAAAAAAATATTATATATTTAATGCATAAACTATGGAATTATTTTATGGAGAAATTTCTATATGTACAGGGTAGAATTTTTTTATCATGAGGGGCTTTCATTTGCAAAAGGCCCATTATAAGTTGAAATAAAACTCCTTCAGCATGTGCAGCTTTTAGACATCTTTGAGCTCAAGAAAGACTCCTTCAGTACAGAATATGAATAAAATTGAACAGAAAAATATTAGATATTAGACAATAATGGAATTATATACAGGTACATAGTATTCTGGCTAAACAGAGTATTACAGGTATAGGAGATAAGGAAAAAATATATAAATCGCTGTCCTCTTTAAAAAATACAATTTCAAAAAGTAATCTCTTATTACCAAGTGAGAAAAACATCACTTAGTCATATGTTTCCCTATGGGAAGGAAAAAGCTGTCATAAATTCACAGAAAGTTTTCCATGCCAAAGGGAAAAGAAAAAATATCTTGCCAATTTTTTTTTTTTTTTAAGATTCAGCCTTCTTTTAAAAAAGAGAAAATTAAAAGTATTTAAGTGTATTATTTGAATAATATTCTTATCTAGAAATGTCTAGTTGATAAAAATTTATTCTAAGATTTATTTCTAATTATACTTTTTATTAATTTTTAAATGAGCATTCTTAAATAAGTTATGTAATTTACCTAACAGTTTTTCTGGTCCAAAAATCTCCCTTTTCTTCAGAAATTATCATATAATGTTCAGGCTTTTTGTAACTTTCAACATATTAATTTAAATTAGCTTTCTTACATTGCCTTTGCGTTCCCAAAATTTCTCAGTTGCCCTTCCAAAGCAATGTCTTTTTGGCAGCCCCTCTCAGGAAAGCTTTGATTAACTTACGAATGGGCGTAATGCCATGTAAACAGATGGGGAGAGTGTAAACATATTATATCTGTCAATATAGTCACTGTGCTAGTATAATCCATGATTCCATTTAACTAACCATATTAATATACAGATGAAACCATACTCACCTAATACATAAACTCTAATGGTGAACAGGAACTTTTGGAAACTGCTGCAAATTTTTTAGGCAAGGCAATGTTCTATGCATTAAAGCAGCTTAATAAATTAGACAAGTACAAAAATCTGCACTCTACTAATACATTTGGAGAGTAGTGATGACTGCCTAAAGGCAGTCTAAATCCCCATGAATTGTTTTATTTCTTCTTTAATCAAGTATTACATGTCTCCTAATGTTTAGGCAGTTTGACATACATTTTTACATGTTATTTAGTAGGCACGAAAATTCAATCCAGCAAATATAATTGCTATTTTTAAAAGATGCAGAACACAGGCAGAGATTACTCTCTTTCCTTTCTTTGTCATTATAATTATTAATTATGAAAAAATTTCTCTTAGGTCTGTGTAAAACTGACAATCAACCGCTAATAGAGAACTTGGAGTTTTTCACCCAAGAGTCAGTTTACGTACGTGTGTAGCTAAACCGTCTTTGGCTGTTGCTGATATTGTAGGATAAGATTCGCCACAACTGGGATTTGGGTTTCATCACAAATTGAGCAAGATGGACTTGGCAGAAATAAGATCAAGTACCTTATGTAGGAATATCTTTACCTCTGAGACTGATGATCTGCTATAAGTATTCAATTTGACCCGGAAGTAAATGTTTAGGCTACTGCTTCTCATTCACGGTGGAATCATTGGGCAATCTCCTCTTGACACCCAGATTATGTAAAGTAAGACCAGAGTGAGATGCTACCTTTTCGCTTCCCAGTTAGTGAAAGCGAACGCAAATCAGGGAAATGGATTTTAATGGTCAAACTCTTTTTCTGACTAAGTTCTGTAGCCAGTTCACTCCATGACTGTACTTGAATCCCTTAAATTTAACAACAAAAACCCCTACAGTATTCAATCAATGACTGTCTTCCTCTTTTTTAATTCCAATGTGTAATGGGCACAAAAAACGTTAAACAATAAGGTCACTGAAATACAAGGAGACAGAGTTTAAACCAACCCCCTCCTACATAGTGAACAATTAGCAAGTTAGAAAGTAAATATTCAGAAAGTGAGGACTTGGAGTAATGAGGTGAGACATTTGAAACGCATCGAAAGATTAAAACTTTACTCTAGTTTCAGACTGACTATAGGGAGGCTCTACAGTGCCCTGTCCCCATCCAGGGCTTCACAAGAGGCACAAATCCAGACAGAAAAAAGAAATAGTATTTATATGAGAGGAAAAGGCCATTTAGCAATGTGTAGGTGGGAAAGTCTGGAATGTACACTGCGGACCCTAGCTGTGTGAAGTGGCAAATGAAAATTGTTTGCCAGGTGGTAGTACAAGTACTGCTCAATTATTCCTCTCCTCCCTTCCTTCCCCCTTGCCATCCTCCCTCTCTTCCTCTTTTCAACAGCAATATCTAACTCAGCTTCAAGTTTCTCCCCCATCCAGGCAGTGCCTTCAAGTAACCATAAAGTCTAGATCCCCAAAGGGTCATATTTGGGTAGATCCCAAATCTTAGTATCTTTGAGATGAAAAGGTGCTAGTTAGTTATCCAGAGTAGAATGGGAAACAGTGACTTAAATCCCAATTATCCCTTACTGTTTTTAGTAAAAAGCCAAAAGATGTTTAATAGGTATAAACTGATTTCAGTTAACACTTAAACTATGTGTAAATGATGTTTCAAGTAAGGATATAACAGATGGCAGTAATTTGAAATCCCTAGGAAAAAATAGGTTTAATAGAATGGCTCATTATCTTGTAACAAAAAAGTTTTAATAGAAAATCTAAGGATAAAATCTGTTTCTGTAATTGCCATCTTATTGTTGGCCAGTATTTGCTGAGAACCATTAGAGTACAGCTGTGAGAAGTCCCACTACAGATGCTATCATTTCACCTTAAGTCATATTTTAATCCAAACATTTATACTGTAAATGCTAAACATTTTTATTACATCGCAAATCTCAGCAAATACCACAACTATGCTGCTTAGTAATTAAGAAAATAATGCTGTGATGTGATTATTCCACTCGTTTGGGCAAAATGTTTTAAGTAATTTGGCTATTCAATAGTTTTGGCACCTCAGCAAATGTAACATCAGTTAATGAACTTGGCTAAAAGGAGTTTGTGCATAATAAATAAACTACTTACTAATTGCCAGATTATTTCATGGAGTAGAGGGAAATGTTTTACCTTGTTTCTGGTAATATAAATTATTTTTACAGTTTAAATGACAACAATGGAGTGAACAGTGTCAGCAAGTGTATTGTTATATGATGGGTCCTTAACCTGCCATAAATCAGCTCTTATGTCAGAAAACCTAAAAGAGTAAGAGTTTACACTTAAATTGTTTTATAATTATAATCATATAAAACATATTTTTTCTGTAATGTTTTATTTAAAAGCTGTTTTTCTAGTTATTTAGAGTGATAATAAAATAGATCCCCTTCTGTGTTCCTTATACTACTTTACTTCAGAGAAGTCAACTGTACTGTGAAGAAAGATGGCATCTCTTCATACAGAGATCATTTAAGTAGGCAAAAGTTCTACTTTATTGTATAACATGCTTGCAGATAATAGGTATGTTTTTATTTTTATACTTGAGAAACTCTGGTATTACGCAAATCTGAAATGGATGATCTGTTTGTTATCTTAGTAACAAAGATTGCATGGCCAAGTATTTATATCTATATCTATCTACAGATGCATATTTCTGTGTATACACATATATTTACACATATATAATAGATTATATGTGTATATATACATATATCTGTGCCTGTATCTAAGTATTATCAGTAAGGAATATCTACACCTATATATATCTATATATCTATGCCTATAACATTATATATTACATATGATATAGAGTATTCAAAACATTAGATTACATAAACATTGCATCTGAATTGACGTTCGGCTTTTCACATTGATATACTGGACTAATAAGGCACTACCATTACCATAAGTATGCACAGCTTATTTGAATTAGTCTTGTCACCTACTCCCAACAATTCACTATAGAACTTGTCATCAGCTCTTACGTGGCTAATTCAAAACTACTTCCATCTTCTCTATTAAATCAATCCCACCAGTACCATTCTTCAATTTTATTGTGATGTGCTACTTTTGACTGCATTAATTACACTTACTACATCATTATTCCCCTTTCTTCATTTCTTTCCTTATTTAGATTCATTTCTATGCTGTTATTATAAAAGTTTGCTTTAAAATATATTAAATCTCCCTGTGCCTATTTTCATAACACACGTATGGGCAGGCTAGTTTGAGGTAACAAATGTTTAATACTAATACCAGTGCACTCTACGATTTGGCCCAAGGCCTGTTTTAGTAAATAAAGTTTTATCAAACACAGACACGTTTATTTGTTTAAGTATTTTCTATGACTGTGTTTGCCAATGGTTAAGTACTCTCTTTTTCTGAAAAAAGGCTAGATAGTAAATAATTTAGGCTTTGCAGACTATAAGGTCTCTGTCACAACTACTCAACTGTGCAAATGTACAAAATATACATCAAAACACCTCAAACTCTATTCAAGTCACTTTCTTCTTTCTAGGGCAAGTTATCATCATTTACTTGAAATAATACAATAATTTTATCTGATTATATCCATTAGTAAACTATTCTTTCAAATTCTAGTGTCCACAATGTAGGCAGAGAAATAGTATTAGCTTGCAAAGATGGATGCAAACATAGTTATTTCCCCTTCCATTATATTCCCTTTCCCAAATATAATGGTTCTCCTTTTAGCAGCATGCTGAAGACCATATAATTGCTATCATAATGGGAAAAAAATGTTTAAACGCTGAAGAGTCAAGTTACTTCTTATCTTCAAACTCACCCCTTGCAGGTCCTCTACATTTCAGCCTCACGAGCCTTCTTTCCTTCACCGCACCTTTGGCCTTTCTGTTTCCTCCTTCAGTTGCCCCCTTGCCACCTTACTCCTGAATGTCTCTTCTTTGAGGAGCTAAAATCTGTTCAGCTACCAGAACTCAGTTCTAATATTATTTTATTGAGGAAAATTAGGATATCAGTTTTTGTGTTTTTCTTTTTTCCCTAATAGTACCCTTTACTTTTCTTCTGTAGCACTTACTAGAGTTGCCATTTGGTCTTAACGTGTCCATTATTCACACTCTCAATTAATGTCTAACTCATTAGACTGTGAACTCAAGGAAAGTAAGATCTTTATCTAATTTTGCTTTCCATTTTATCTTCAATGCCCAGTACAGTGCTTGAAACTGAGTAGGAAAAGAAGAAGTATTTACTTACTAAATTACGCCACAAATAAGCTGATGAATAAAATCAAAGCAATTCTAGAGTCATGTAAGAAATAATATAGAGAGATCACATGTACACTGTGTATATATAGTTTTTCCCAATGGCAACATTTTACAAAACAATGATACCACAGTGAGAATGTTAACATTGATCAAAACCATTGATCATATTTTGATAACTTGTTTTACTTTCATTCATCTGTATACGTGTGTGTGTGTGTGTGTATTTAGTTCTACACAATTTTATCAAATGTACAGGTTCTTGTATCCACTACCACAATCAAGATAAAGAACAACTCAATGTGACCACTATCCCTTGTGTTATTCTATGATAGACACACTTACTTCCCTGGAATCTCCTCTGACCTTTTCCACTAACCCTGACTCCACTATCTGTTCTCCATTTCTAAATTTTTGTCATTTCAAAACTGCTATATAAATGAAATCATACAGTATGTTACTTTTTGGAACAGTTTTTTATACTCATAATTCTGTGAAGCCATGCTGTAAAAATCAATAGTTCATTCATTTCTATCAGTGAGTATTCCATGGTGTGTATATACTATAGTTTGTTTAAACATTCACTCCTTGAATCTGGGCTATTCCCAGTCGGGACTACAATGAATAACACAGCTACATACACTCACATATGAGTTTTTATGTGAACATACATTCACAGTGATCTGGGATAAATGCGAAAAAGTATAATTGCTGGGTTGTATAATAACTGCAAAGGATTAATATTTAACAAACCTCTCCCTAAACTTTCACCAATTGCCGTAAGGTGTTTTCTGAATGGCAGAACTACTTGAGCTTGGGATTATTAGTACTTTGAGTAATTCATAAGTGCAAATCAAAAAGTGACTTAATATTCTAACTTGAATAACAAAAAGGTCAACTCAGAGAATGCATGTCTTTAATCCTCAACAAAGTTTCACTAATAGTTCCAAGGATGCAAACAATCACAAGCCACAGGTCAACAAACTTGGCAACATCTGAGATGAGCATTTTAACTTCTCAGGTTCTTTCTTTCCATATTATGGCAGACTGTTATTCAAATTTAACATACACGTTTCCTAAGCGATGCATCACGGCATCACCTACAGAAATGGCGTTATTTTAGTCATACAATAGCTTCATTTATACTCTGATAGTTACAAGTCATCACTGACATCTCCAGCAGTGTATGCCTTATAAATTCATAATTTCCAGTTTTGTTTATAAGTCATTTAGACAGACAAGGTATATTCTATTGAAAGTATTTAATAGATAAAAATGTTCCATTATGTTTTCACTAGCAAATACCATCAGGAGGTCAGATTAGCCTGTTTAGAAGGAGGTCTAACCACATCACTGCTTTGTATTTCTGAACATTACCAAGGAAAAGGAGTTTCAAGCCAGCAATTAACTTCTTCCTTCATTCTGTAGATTACCCTAGAAGTATTTTAATGACATATTTGGATGAGATGGAATTATACACACACACACACACACACACTTCTTGTGTCTACTGGGAAGAATAAAAAATGACTTCATGTCCATAACATCTTTATCTACTGGTAATTTTCTCCTAGCAGAATTTACCCAGGCTTTTTCAGAGAGAAAAACACTGATAATTCTCACCATAAATGTGTTTCAACCTTTCCTCCAATCTCTAAAATTCACCTGTAATCTTGACTTGCACATGATACAAATGCCACCCTTTCTGGTATTGATTTTTGGTCTGTGGTCATGTTTTGAAATGCCTGTGGTGGTAATTTTACATCATAAACTACTAGAACTTTTCTTTGGAACCTTATTTTATAAAGTATTTTCAGTTAGGATTTGATATGTACTTTATAAAACGTAAGTAATTCAGTGACGGTGGCAAAAAAACAAAATAAACAAAAGTAATATTTAAATGTAAGGGCATAAGTGTGAAAGAAAAAAATGCGGTCAATGGCTCTCACACTGAACACTGGAAAAACAAACCAAATGACAAAAAACAACTATAAAATGAAAATAGTCATTGATTCACATATCAAGTTGAATCGCATATTAAACATATTCCTTTATATGAAAGTAATATGGCATGAGTGGTGTCATGATGGGGACACGGTATCTTAGCTTAGAATAAGAAGTGCAGTTTTAGAGATGGGTTCACTCAACTTTAAGGATTATATAAATATTTTGCTATTTCATTGCAATCTAAAATCATTCATTTAAATAAATTCATTCAAAGAAAATTCATCTAATTAAAATTACATGTAAAAGCTAACTTTGACAGTAACAACAATGTAAAAGAGAAAGACAACAAAAAGACAATAGAGAGAAGTAGCAGCCATTCATATGACATTCATAATACGAATGAAAAACTTTAATACAATTTTCTCATCAACATGGAAGTGTTTTCTTAAACTTTTGGTATGTTATTGATATTTTTATTCTATATTTTCTCTACAATGAAAACAAAATTGACTAACATTCTATTTCTGAATGTATTTCATACTACAGAAGTATAATCTGTGCCTTGATTTAAAAAATAGAAAAGGATCTCAATTTTTTACTATATTTTTCATAAGAAAGAAGGTCATTTTCTCTAGCTGTGAAAGGACAAACCACATTTAAACCCCTGAACTTGGTTTCTTTGTGAGCATAAGGAACAAATAGGAGAACTCCCTTATTCTCAGTCTTCAAGACCACCTATAAAGGCAATTTCTTCACAATTCCCATTATGAAATGTCAGGGGGTCTACAGAAACTAGAAACTCTAAGATATAAACAGAAGGTTGACTACGTGAGTAGATTACCTTTAACATACCTACCACATCTGATTTATATGTTTCTATGATTCCCTGTAATATCCTTGTAGCTAGTAGTGGAATATGCACATATCACTATTCCATAGGGAACTCGTTCTGAAATTATGTCACACTACCCTGTCTCTCCACTATCTCTTAGCACACTGATCAGCTTACTATTCTTACAACTCCCTTTTAAAAATTCCCCCTGCTCCATACTTCATTTACAATTCTAAAACCTAGGAAATATTACTTCTAAATGTTTTACCAACATTTGAGTCATAATTCAAACTCATTCCCTCAAATATACTCTCCAAGCTTAAATCAATCTCTTTTTCATCTCTTTAAAGATTTAGACTTAAGTATTTTGTACACACACACACACACACATATATATTTATTTACATATATATATCTTATATTTACTAGACTCAAACTCTCCAACTATGCTTGGAGATTCTGGAGAGCAAAGATACTTGATCCATCTTGGTAACTTCACAAGACCTACCAAGCAGAGCACTTTCCCCATAGTACATGTCCAACACATGCCTGATCAACTGAACTACAAAATATCCAGGTGTAAAGACCCTTCCAAGTACTTCCAAAGTGCCAACCTCCCATCTGGGCAATCTCAGGTTTCCTCACTTAATAAGGATCTTTTGAAACCAATGAGTAAAAATTTCCTAAAGTACTATTATAAAATGTTAAACGTGTTAGTGTTAAATATTCTCTTTTGCTGAACGCTGCAAACATTTCAAGCCAGATGGAAAGCAGAAAAATAAATCCAAATAGTTAAAGAAAAATTACAAAGTCTTTGTTTTTGCTTCTTTTAGGGACTAAAAATCTCTTTCCAGACAACCTACCTTAGGTTTCTCGGCTTAAACATTCTATTGTAGATATTTCTGTTTGTAATATTATTTATTTGTGCAAGCAGAAGTGGTATTTCCTGATTATACTGGTATAAGCACCTCTAACTCACAGGGTATATTTTCTGTTTTTTAGACATTGCTTGGGTACGAGGTATTATTTTCAAATGTCTGAGTTTTTAAAAAGCTCTAGCTATAAACTAAGCTCTGCCAAAAGAGATGTATATCATAAAAACCCCTTAATGTTACAAGATTAAAATCTACACACACAGCCTCATTGTGCTCATGTATAGTAGAACCTTGTTGACCTAAATTGTTTGAATTTGCAAATGAGAAAGCTCATGATTCTACAGGCTCTAGGTTGTTTGAAAATTCCAGCTGTGCTAGCTTTATAGCTTGCCAATAAATCCTGCGGGTACCTAGGGCTTCCTTTTTTTAAAACTTATTTCTTTTACACAGCAGATTCTTATTAGTTATCCATTTTATACATATTAGCGTATACATGTCAACCCCAATCTCCCAATTCATCCCACCACCTCCACCCCACTACCACCTTCCCCCCTTGGTGTCCATACGTTTCTTCTCTACATCTGTGTCTCTATTTCTGCCTTGCAAACCAGTTCATCTGTACCATTTTTCTAGATTACACATATATGCGTTAATATATTCGTTTTTCTCTTTCTGACTTACTTCACTCTGTATGACAGTCTCTAGGTCCAACCACATCTCTACAAATGACCCAGTTTCGTTCCCTTCTATGGCTGAGTAATATTCCATTGTATATATGTACCACATCTTCTTTATCCATTTGTCTGTCAACAGGCATTTAGGTTGCTTCCATGACCTGGCTACTGTAAACAGGGCTGCAATGAACATTGGGGTGCATGTGTCTTTTTGAATTATGGTTTTGTCAGGGTATATGCCCAGTAGTGGGATTGCTGGGTCATACTGTAATTCTATTTTTAGTTTTTTAAGGAACCTCCATATTGTTCTTCATAGTGGCTCTAACAACTGACATTCCCACCAAAGTGCAAGAGGGTTCCCTTTTCTTCACACCCTCTCCAGCATTTGTTGTTTGTAGATTTTCTGGTGATGCCCATTATCACTAGTGTGAGGTGATTCCTCATTGTAGTTTTGATTTGCATTTCTCTAATAATTAGTGATGTTGCTCAGCTTTTCATGTGCCTCTTGGCCATCTGTACGTCTTCTTTGGAGAAATGTCTATTTAGGTCTTCTGCCCATTTTAAATTATGTTGTTTGTTGGAAGATTTTTAATCACAGTTTCAATTTTATTACTTGTGATTGGTCTGTTCATATTTTCTATTTCCTCCTGGTTCAGTCTTGGAAGGTTGTACCTTTCTAAGAATTTGTCCATTTCTCCCAGGTTGTCCATTTTATTGGCATAGACTTACTTGTAGTACTCTCTTATGATGCTTTGTATTTCTGCGGTGTCCATTGTAATTTCTCCTTTTTTATTTCTAATTTTGTTGATTTGAGTCCTCTCCCTCTTTTTCTTGATGAGTCTGGCTAAAGGTTTATCACAATTTTCTTTATCTTCTAAAAGAACCAGCTTTTAGTTTTACTGATCTTTGCTATTGTTTTCTTTGTTTCTATTTCATTTATTTCTGCTCTGATCTTTATGATTTCTTTCCTTCTACTAATTCTACTAACTTTGGATTTTGTTTGTTCTTCTTTCTCCAGTTCCTTTAGGTGTAAGGTTATATTGCTTATTTGAGATTTGTTTCTTGAGGTAGGACTGTATTGCTATAAACTTCCCTCTTACAACTGCTTTTGCTGCATCCCGTAAGTTTTAGATTGTTGTGTTTTCCTCATCATTTTGTCTCTAGGCATTTTTTGATTTCCTCTTTGATTTCTTCAGTGATCTCTTGGATATTTAGTAACATATTGTTTAGCCTCCATGTGTTTATGTTTTTACATTTTTTCCCCTGTAATTGATTTCCAATCTCATAGTGTTGTGGTTGGAAAAGATGCTTGATACGATTTCCATTTTCTTAAATTTACCGAGGCTTGATTTGTGACCCAACATGTTATCTATCCTGGAGAATGTTCTGTGTGCACCTGAGAAGAAAGTGTAATCCGTTTTCGGATGGAATATCCTATAAATATCAGTTAAATTTATCTGGTCTATTGTGTCATTTAAAACTTGTGTTTCCTTATTAATTTTCTGTCTGGATGATCTGCCTATTGGTGTAAGTGAAGTGTTAAAGGCCCATACTATTACTGTGTTACTGTCGATTTCCTCTTTTATAGCTGTTAGCATTTGCCTTATGTACTGAGGTGCTCTTATGCTGGGTGCATATATATTTATAATTGTTGCATCTTCTTCTTGGATTGATCCTTTGATCATTATGTAGTGTCCTTCCTTGTCTCTTGTAACATTCTTTATGTTAAACTCTATTTTATCTGATATGAGTATTGCTACCCCAGCTTTCTTTTGATTTCCTTTTGCATGGAATATCTTTTTCTATCCCCTCACTTTCAGTCTGTATGCGTCACTAGGTCTGAAGTGGGTCTCTTGTAGACAGCATATATATGGGTCTTGTTTTTGTATCCCTTCAGCAAGCCTGTGTCTTTTGGTTGGAGCATTTAACCCTCTCACGTTTAAGGTAATTATCAACATGTATGTTCCTATTACCATTTTCTTAATTGTTTTGGGTTTCTGTAGGTCCTCTTCTCTTGTGTTTCCCACTTACAGAAGTTCCTTTAGCATTTGTTGTAGAGCTTGTTTGGTGGTGCTGAATTCTCTTAGCTTTTGCTTGCCTGTAAAGTTTTTGATTTCTCCATCAAATCTGAATGAGATCCTTGCTGGGTACAGTAATCTTGGTTGTAGATTCCTTCCTTTCATCACTTTAAATATATCATGCCACTCCCTTCTGGCTTGTAGAGTTTCTGCTGAGAAATCAGCTGTTAACCTTATGGGAGCTCCCTTGTATGTTTTTTGTTTTTCCCTTGTTGCTTTTAATAATTTCTTTGTCTTTAATTTTTGTCAATTTGATTACTATGTGTCTCAGCAGGTTTCTCATTGGGTTTATCCTGCCTGGGACTCTCTGCACTTCCTGGACTTGGATGGCTATTTCCTTTCTCATGTTAGGGAAGTTTTTGAGTATAATCTCTTCAAATATTTTCCCGGGTGCTTTCTCTCTCTCTTCCTCTTCTGAGACACCTATAATGTGAATGTTGGTGCATTTAATGTTGTCCCAGAGGTCTCTTAGGCTGTCTTCATTTCTTTTCATTCTTTTTTCTTAATTCTTTTCCACAGCAGTGAATTCCACCATTCTGTCTTCCAGGTCACTTATCCGTTCTTCTGCCTCAGTTATTCTGCTATTGATTCCTTCTAGTGTATTTTTCATTTCAGTTATTGTAGTGTTCATCTCTGTTTGTTTGTTCTTTAATGCTTCTAGGTTTTGTTAAACATTTATTGCATCTTCTTGATCTTTGCCTCCATTCTTCTTCCAAGGTCCTGGATCATCTTCACTTCATTATTCTGAATTCTTTTTCTGCAAGTTTGCTTATCTCCACTTCAGGGTTTTATCTTGTTCCTTCATCTGGTTCATAGTCCTCTGCCTTTTCATTTTTTCTGTCTTTCTGTGAATGTGGTTTTCGTTCCACAGGCTGCAGAACTGTAGTTCTTGCTTCTGCTGTCTGCCCTCTGGTGGATGAGGCTATCTAAGAGGCTTGTGCAAGCTTCCTAATGGGAGGGACTAGCGGTGGGTAGAGGTGGGTGTTATTCTGGTGGCAGAGCTCAGTAAAACTTTAATCTCCTTGTCTGCTTAGGGGTGGGGCTGAGTTCCCTCCCTGTTGGTTGTTTGGCCTGAGGTGACCCAGCACTGGAGCCTACAGGCTCTTTGGTGGGGCTAGTGGCGGAACTCCAGGAAGGCTTACCCAAGGAGTACTTCTCAAAACTTCTGCTGCCAGTGTCTTTGTCCCCATGGTGAGCCACAGCTGCCCCCAGTCTCTGAAGCAGACCCTCCAGCACTAGCAGGTAGGTCTCATTCAGTCTCCTATGGGGTCACTGCTCCTTCCCCCTGGGTCCTGATTTGCACACTACTTTGTGTGTGCCGTCCAAGAGTAGAGTCTCTCTTTCCCCCAGTCTTGTCAAAGTCCTACAATTAAATCTCGCTAGCCTTCAACGTCTGATTTTCTGGGAATTCCTCCTCCCATTGCTGGACCCGCAGGTTGGGAAGCCTGATGTGGGGCTCAGAACCTTCACTCAAGTGGGTGGACTTCTGTGGTATAATTGTTCTCCAGTTTGTGAGTCACCCACCGAGAGGTTATGGGATTTGATTTTATTGTGATTGTGCACCCCCTACCAAATCATAGTGGCTTTTCCTTTGTCTTTAGATATAGGGTATCTTTTTTGGTGAGTTCCAGCGTCTTCCTGTTGATGACTGTTCAGCAGTTAGTTGTGACTCCAGTGCTCTCGCAAGAGGGAGTGAGTGCACGTCCTTCTACTCTACCATCTTGAACCAATCTCCTCCAGGGCTTTTCTGAAAATCTGGGCTGCCACAGATTTGGAGGCGCATTAATAAATGCTAAGTATACTTGACAGAAATAGCGTCGGTTAGTTTATTCTTGTCATTTTTTTTGACATTAGTCTTACAGAGTTTGTGACAGAGACAATAACCTGTATTCTCAGTGAATGGATACAATTTTACTTTTAGAAAGCTCTGTTTGCTTTATTTCGAAGAATATAATGTAACATTTTTTGTGCTAAGGATTTATTAGTAGGAAATATATAACTGTAAAATCTCTCCTGCCAAAGGAGTAGATGACAATCTAGACCTCTGTCATGAGGAGAGAGCACATAACTCACTACAATACAAGCCAGGCAGTGATTACATGAAACAGAGACTTTAAAGGGATGCTCTTAGAAGACACCATCATGTCCAACTGATCTGTGAAACCAGGTTTGACTTTCTCGGTTCAAAACAACAAAAAATATTTACATTACATGTAAACAACAAATTGTAACAGTTTGCCAACAAATTTAAATGCATTCATCTTTAGATGCACAGAAAAGGGTGTGAACAAACAATGAAAGAAATTTGAAACTTTATACATTTCCCTAAGAACACTTATCAAGGAAGAGCCTTCAATTATGAGGACTTATTTACATATAAACTATAATTTACTGGTATTCTAATATATAAGTGTATGTGTTCATGACTCTACATACAACAAGCTTGCCTTGCTTATTGTATGGGGACAATACATAGCATATATAACGTGTATAATGATCTAATACAGTGGCTGGCACATAATAAATAGTCAATAAACATTTGTTTTTACATTAATAAGGTTTGACACCATAAATGAACTTTTACTATTCAGGGAGTAATTTAAAACAACACTTGAAGAATACTGGGAAATGTTTTGCATGCTGTTCCCTCTACTGATATAAAAAATGTAAAAGTAATATTTTGTCGAAGTTTCCTATGTATGGTTTATTTATTCAGCAAATATTTATTGGGCACATTCTATGTGTCACAGACTGTGGTGAAGGCTGAGAATGTTCTAGTGAATGAAAAAAAAAACCTCATGGTGCTTACATTCAGATGATTATTTCAATCTTAAATTAGACATCAAATATTTTTTGAATAAAGAATTGTTCAAACTATTTTCCTTATAGAAATTTCATCTAATTTCCGACTGTTAGAAATCCTAAAACGAGAGTTAATCTTACATGTCACATTGGGAAGCTCCTAAATGACAAAATTCCTCCTCTGTGGGCATTACTTGCTTGGTTACTGGTTTCTCTAAGTAATGTGATTCACACAGGTGTGTCTAATTTACATCTATGTTTCCATGTGTGTCTGTAGCAAAACATGGAAAACATATTTCATAAAGATGTATTTAATATTAAGACTACATACTCTTATTATTAATATTCACTCATGTAACATGATTAATCTTTCAAAACTGTAACTTTTTAAAAATGAAATTGCCAATGCTCTGCTGATCACAGTAGTTTGTCAATTTGTATACTATTTTCATACTCTAAAAGTCAACTGACATATTTTGTAAATAAGACACTAGGCAAGATATTTGGAGAAATATGGTTTATATTCTTGAGATATCAGCAACTGCAGTCCTCTTTACTATTAATGCTGAAAAGAGATGCCTAAACTCATGAATTACTCAGATAAACTGTGTTCATCAAAAAAATAATGAAGGCTAAAATAAAGACAATAAATAAAAATCTTAAGAAGTCATTATTAGCACTTTATTTTTATGAGAAAACTATTTTGCATTGGAAGATAAGAAATTTTGTTTTAAAGGTTGGATTATACACAATCATTTGGAATGACTATATTTTGGGTACAACCAAATTTGATCACTTTTCTGGGTCCTAGCTCTCTCAACAAAATCTTTTAGATTCTGAGACCTAGTATATTGCTACCCTTATTTTTATCAATAGTAAAATATAAGTCTCCCTGATAAAACATTTGCTTGACTTGCTGGGACACTGGTGGTCACAGGGAGATACTGTAATAAAAAAACAGAGGTAGAACTTTCAAAATGCACTGATTAATCAAAATTCCACTAATACATTCTCAATTCTGTCCTCCATATATTTGATTCTATATTCCAGGTAGAACAGACATTTTGGAACTTTATATTATAAATTTTTTAAGTAAGATTAAATAATGCTAAAGTATTTAATCTAAAAGTGTACCATTATAAATATATCAAAACATGAACTTAAATGAATATTTTTTTTTAGGTGACTTAAGTTCTGATCACTCTTACAAAATATATCATCTTATGTTGTATTTATTTCTATTTTTCTAATTCTATAGTAGTGACTCATGTATCAAAGTTAGAATAAATAAATTTCCTGAAGTTACTTTTGCCTTTCATGGAAATTAAATTTTATAGATTAATTAACTTGAAAATCATAAGTCTTTTAAAATGTTCATAAACATGTAAAGGAAAAACTGGAAAAAATAGTCTGGGCAGTAAGAAACCCCTCGGAAGACATTTTCAAAGGGTAAAAAAACTATCAGTAACAGTCCTCACATTTTAAATGGAATGTTTTTTGCAGAGTGGACCCAGAAGTTTAAAATTCAACTTTTTTATTCACAGAAAAATGAGGAATGAATATACTGAAATACAGTTTTAATGCCAAAATATTAACATATCACAGACATTGTGCCAGGAACAAGTGAAAAAGAACAAGTTCCTGACACCAGAGGATTCCTAGACTAGTACCGGTGTCGGTGTCAGACTCATTAAAAAACTCTACTACTATATAACACAGGATATAGTAGTCACATATGATGGCTGCAAATGTGAGGAAATATTTTCTGCCCACAAAATCTCCAAGGAGCAAACTTACCTATGGATGTATCTAGGCAAGTTACATAATAGTTAAGACGTGTAAAATTAATAATGACACAGTACAATAATCTTAGTTATGATTTAACAGCAAATTAAAATAATGGAAACTATCAAAATTCGAAAGCACACTATATTTACTTATCTCTTATCCATAGAATTCATGTGTCTTTCCCACAGCAATGGCTCTTTCTGCTTCAGCTTAATTACAGCTGAGAAGCCATAACATGTTGGCATTAAGTGATACCCAGACACTATGCCTCCAATTTGCAACTTGGAATTTTCCTACTCTGGTTAGTGTTATATTTCATGACAGATATCCCCTATTCAACACTTTTACTTTAACATAACCTTTAACATTGAAATTATTATTCTTTTTCTCTTGGAAAAAATACTTTCCCCTCCTTTTTTAATTCATGAACCAGATCCCTTGTTTTTCCTTATAAAGATGATATTGTGTTCCTCCATCTGCCTCAGTAAAACCTCTCACGTTGTCAATGGTTAAAAAAATCACAAAATCTACCTAAACCATTTTTAGAGGGGCACATACATTACTTGTTAATAAATTAATTCATTAATTACCATAAATAAAATACAGAAGATATCTGCCCAAAACTGTAGGGTGACAGATCACAGTAAGAGTACTTTCATATCCCATGCTTATGTGTCAACACTATGACTCTTCTAAATACAGATATTTCCTTCCATGTAGTAAAATCAAAGTTAATTTTTGAACCAAGTTTAAAATCACATTGAAATCTAGGAAAGCAGTTTGTCTGCCTAATACCTACTTTGATCCTATTTCAGAGACTGAAGAAAAACAAACCATAGACATTTTTTTCCAAAAATTATTGTGTTACTTTACTGGAATTATACACATTTACTGATATATAAAATTTTATTCCCTGCCACTTTTTTTCCTATGAATTTTTAAGTACTTTCTTACATCCTAGTTCTCAGAGTCAAAGATCAAATTAATGTTGCCGTTGTTTGAAAATCTAGATTATATGCACAGCTAAACACAGCCAAGTGTTTTGTTTGTTTTAACATTCGTTGGTTATTCTTGGGAATATATAATGTCTGAGTCTTCTTTGCTCATTTGTATTGTGGGTGGGACACGCATCTTATCTGTTTTTGCTTATCAATTACCCCTTCTGTAGTAGTAACTCAATTTTATGGACTTAAAATTTTTTCTGTTAAAAATGAAACATTTGGGGAATAAATGAATATTCTACTAATCCTTACATTCATGAATGTCTGTGTCTGTTTGCGTATGATTCACCCTTTCTATTATGTGCCTTGTACGTATGTTTTCTGTTGGTATGCACAAGCTCTATTACAAGAACCAAAAAAAAGAAGTAAATGCAGGTGCACTTATGGCCAATCACCCACTACCATTTATCCCTGAGATGCCAGAATGGTTCAACATATGCAAATCAAAAAAATGTAATACATCCCATGAACAGAACTAAGGGTAAGAATCACATGATCATCTCAATATGCAGAAAAAGAATTTTAAAAAATTCAGCACTCTTTCTTGATAAAACACTCAACAAACTAGGTATAAAAGGAACTCATCTCAACATAATAAAGGCCACAGCTAACATCATACTTAACTGTGAAAAGTGAAAAGCTTTCCCTCTAAGATCAGGAATAAGAAGATAACTGCCCACTTTTGCCACTTCTATTCTTCACAGTACTAGAAGTCCTAAATAGAGCAATTAGGTAAGAAAAAGGAAGAAAGGCAGATTACAAAAAATAAATTAGGCAAACTGGAGAGGAAGAAGTAAAATTATCTCTGTTTTCAGAGGACATGATCCTATGTGTAGAAATCCCTAAAGATTCCACACAGACACACACACACAAAAAAAAACTATTAGAATAAACAAATTCAGTAAATTTGCAGGATACAAAATCAATATACAAAAACCAGTTTACTTCTATATCCTAACAACCAACCCTCTGAAAAGAAAATTAAGAAAATTCCATTTACAATAACATCAAAAAGAATAAAAAATACTTAGAAATAAACTTAACGAAAGAGATGAAAGATTCATACATTGAAAACTACAAAACACTGATGAATAACATTCAAGTATACTCAAAGACATCTCATGTTTATGGATTGGAAAAATTAATATTATTAAAATGTCCGTATTACCCAAAGCAATCAACAGATTCATGCAATCCCCATCAAAACCCCAATGTCTTTTTTTTTTTTTTTTTACTGAAATAGAAAAAAAAATCCTAAAATTTGCATAAAACCGCAGAAGACTCAGAACAACCAGTGCAATCTTGAAAAAGAACAAATCTGGAGGTACCACACTTCCTGATATCAAAATGTAATACAAAACTACAGTAATTAAAATAGTATAGTTCTGACATACAGACAGACTTATACACCAATGGAACAGAAGAGAGAGCCCAGATACAAACACACACATATACAGTAAACTGATCTCTGACAAGGGTTTCATGAACACAGGAGGGAAAGACTGTCTATTTAACAAATGGTGTTGGGAAAACTGTATCCACAGGCAAAAAAGTTAAGTTGGACCATACACCAAAAGTCACTCAAAGTGGATTAAAGATTTAAACATAAGACCAGAAACTGTAAGACTCCTAAAAGAAAAAAATAGGGGAAAAGCTTCTTGACATTGGTCTTGACAATGATTTCTTTAGATATGACCACAAAATAGGTAACTACAGCAGAAATAGGCAAGTGGGACCACATTAAACTAAAAAGTTTCTGCATGGTAAAGGAAAGAACCCAGAGAATGAAAGGCAACGTATGAATGGGAGAAAACATTTGCAAACCATATATCTGATAAGGGGTTAATTTCCAAAATATATAAGAATTATATAATTCAATAGCCAAAACCCACAATCTAGTTTAAAATGGGCAAAGGACCTGAATAGACATTTTTCCAAAGAGGACATACGAATGACCAACAGCTACATCAAAAGTTGCTCAACATCACTAATTGTCAGATAAATGCAAATCAAAACCACAGTGGGTTATCAGCTCACACCTGTTAGAATGGCTATAATCAAAAAGATAAGAAATAACAAGTATCGATGAGGATGTAAAGAAAAGGGAACCCTCATACACTGTTGGTAGGAATTAAGTTGGTACATCCACTATGGAAAACAGTATGGAGATTCCCCCCAAACTTAAAATAGAACTACCATATGATCCAGCAATTCCTATTCTGGTTATATACCTGAAGGAAACAAAATCAGTATCTCAAAGATATATCTACAGAAGTGCAGGGAAGCATGTTCAATGCAGCATTATTCACAATAGCTACGTTACGGAAACAAACCAAGTGCCCATTGATTGATGAATACATAAAGAAAATGTGGTGTATACATACAATGGAATATTACTCAGCCTTAAAAAGGTAAGACACCCTGACATCTGCAGTGCAGGGATGGACCTGGAGAACATTATGCCAAGTGAAATAAGCCAGTCATAAATACTATGAATCCACTCATAGAAGGTGTCAAAATAGTCAAACTCAGAAGAGAAGTCAATACAATAGTGATTGCAGGGGCTGGAGGTGGAGGGAATGGGAAGTTGTTCAAAAGATACAAAGTTTCAGTTATTCCAGATGAACAGGTACTAGAGATCTGCTGCACAACAGAATAAACACGAAATTCTGATATTTTTCTTCAGGTCTTAGATTCATCTCAAATATTACTCCTCTAACACAGCCAACATAGCTTTTCTTTTTTTTTAATTATGAGAGAAAAATGGTATTTCTGTCTACTTTATAATTATCTTAAGATTTCCAACAAATCACTGTCCTTTTTTAGGCCAGAGTAGTACATTGAGAGAATGAGGCCAGGAGAAAAACCCTATAGTGACTTTGCACCCTTCTGTGTGTTATTGATAGTTCAAACTATATCATCCCATAAACTTCATTTATTTAATGTATTTACATTTCCAACACAAGGAGGTGCTTATGCTAAAAGGCATAGATTCAATACAACTGAGAACCATTTAAACAAGAGAAAAAGTAATAAAATTAAGGGAAGAGGGAGAGTGAAGAAATAATTTTACTGGGAAACAACTAAGGGAAGATGGTGTAATTGACCACAAATCTAGCTCAGAGATTCCTGGTAGTTAAGGCAAAAAGCTTTACAGAGCTACTGTGATATAACTGAAAGAAAGCATACCAATTCACCTCTAAACCACTGTGGGAACTTGGTTTGGTTCATGACACAAGGGTAAGAGAATGTAATAGAGAAGGTCCTCAGTTAGAACTTCTATAAAACAACAGATCTTTTCCACATAGCCATTTCTCACACTGACTCCAGATATAAGCAAGGGCTTATAATGTTGAGATCTACAGAGATGGAGCAAAAGTTAACAAATGATTTTTATATGTAGCTGTTTTGTCATCTGCCTTGATACAGGGATAAAACTGACTTCTGTGAATGAATTATTATCGTGTCCCTTAAGTTATATCTCTCGATCTGCCATCTTAGGTCATGCTTTTGACTGGAACTATATAGCAGACAACTCAAAACCGAGATTAACATACGTCTCAAATGCTAATATATATTCTATGTTACCAACTGAAAGGAGATCAATATGCTCTATTTCTATGATGAGGGAATGATGGAAAGCAATTTTGCTTTCCAGGGGATATTTGGCAATGTCTGGAAACATTTCTGGTTGTCACTGCTGGGAAGCTGCTACTGGCGTCTAGTGGGTAGAGGCCAGGGATGCTCCTAAACATCCTACGATGCACAAGACAGCCTCCTCACAATAAAGAATGACCTACTCCCCGAAACTAATAGTACTAAGGTTGAAAAACAGTGCTGTAGATCAGTGGTCTTCAAAAAACGCTGCCCCCACACTCCCTAAAATAATTTTTTAAAACCACATATTCCCTCACACATTTTTTTTTTAATTTATTTATTTATCTATTTATTTATGGCTGTGTTGGGTCCTCGTTTCCGCGCGAGGGCTTTCTCCAGTTGCGGCAAGCTGGGGCCACTCTTCATCGCGGTGCGCGGGCCTCTCACCATCGCGGCCTCTCTTGTTGCGGAGCTCAGGCTCCAGACGCGCAGGCTCAGCAATTGCGGCCCACGGGCCCAGTTGCTCCGCAGCACGTGGGATCCTCCCAGACCAGGGCTCGAACCCGTGTCCCCCGCACTGGCAGGCAGACCCTCAACCACTGCGCCACCAGGGAAGCCCTCCCTCACACATTTTTAACTTGACTTCTAAAATTTTTCACCATGGATTTAAATGGTTGGGAAAAATATTATTTCCAGGATATTGTAAATACTGCCCTTAGTATTGAAATATTATAGCATTCTTTAAAATGGAATCTAAATACCACAGCAATCTGATAGCCATTATGATCCAACCAAGAATACGAAAGGGCTCTTCTTTAAAATTCAGAAATTTTACATCAATTGTAGGAAAAAATACACATATAAAAACTGAAGATCTTGAAATTATTTTAAAGACACATTGTGGGCTGAATTGTACCCTCCCAAAAAGATATGTTGAAGTCCTAACCCTCAGTACCTCAGAATGTGACCCTGCTTGGAAATAGTCTTTGCAAATTTAACCAAGTTAAGATGAGGTCATTAGGGTGGGCCCTAATGCAATAAGACTGGTATCCTTAAAAAAGGGCAAATTCAACATACACAGGGAGAAGATGATGTGAAGATATACAGGCAGAATGCAATGTGAAGACAGAAGCAGAGATTAGATTGATGTGGGGCGTTCTCTGGTGGTCCCGTGGTTAGGACTCGAGGCTTTCACTGCCGAGGGCCCGGGTTCAATCCCTGGTCAGGAACTAAGATCTCACAAGCATGAGCTGTGTAGTTTGTACAGTTAGCTGGTTCTTGTGTAGCATCACTGATTTTTGGATCTTTACAAATACTGTCCCACTTTGAGGTCCTCGCACTGAAGTGACTCCTCGCCACCACGACAGCCGCTCCCCGAGGTCCCGTGGTTACTGACGTGACCCACAGGACAGCCAGGAGCCGAGCAGCAGCAGTCTCGGAAGCAACCGGCCCGGAGGGCCAAGCGGCCGCCATCCAACATAGCTTTTCTTGATTCCTACTTATCTAGCCTGGTTTTCCTCCACCATCATCGTACTAAAAAGCAATTGTACCCATTTCTGAACTCCCAAAGCTCTTTCAATATTCTTCTATAACAGAACTGAGTACAGCTTTTACTTCAGTTATCATTTACCTTACCTTATTTTTCCCACTAAAGTGTAATTTGCAACACTTATATACTGACGCTTCAATGAAAATTGTGCAATTATCATATAAATATTACATTTTTGTACAACTAGCTAATCAAACCGGTGGTTCTTAAATGTTGCTCACAGTCTGCATTGTTAGTGACATATATCATTGGTAGCAGGCCAGACATTAGTGTGTGTTTTTTTCCAATAAAATACATGGTTTAAAAAACCTTTTTACCTGGTCATGCACACTGGCAAACATTCATTCCAGAAGACACACTACTGATAGTTGCCATGGAAATTCAAAGATTGAATTTAGGGATTTAAATGTGTAGTAGTTACAGAAGCAAAACAATGGGAAAGTTAATGAGGCCAAATGAATAAAAGCAAAAATATTTTTTTTTCATTCTACATACAAATGGTATATATTCCCCAGTCACTCTCAAACACCAATGTGGGTTTTCTGGGGTTTTTTGTTTGTTTGTTTTTGGTCTCATTATCTCTCTCTAGGCCATAAAATGTTTTGACTTACTCATATTAACTGTGAATCTATTTTGTTATTTTGCTCTTTATTTGTATGAGCCCAATATTTCACTCTTAAGATATCTTTCCTCCTCATTTACTTGTTCAAAAAATGTTATCAAGCAATTTTCTGTTTTAGTGACTTTAATGTTGTGAATATATGTTAAAAACCAGATAAATATTTCTACTTTCCTAGAAACATCATTCTACCCCATCGCCTAAGGATATCTTCACCAAATCCAAGTAATGTCAGCTTAATGGTATCCTTTGTGTCTGTATTTGTGGGTTTACGGAGTGAAAAATATCATCCATGTCATATCAATAAAAGGAACTGAAGAAACTTCCGTGATTCACAATATACTGAATTATCATTAAGTATCAATGATGGTAAAGGGAACTTACAGGCTTCAACACATACTCTAATCATTATATCCTATGTAAACTCTGAGTTGGCTGTAATATAAATGAAACACTTTGACAATTAAGGATTATAGAACATGTGCCCAGATTCTGCTTTTGAGATGGTGGTGATTTAAGCCCATGACAGACTGTACAAGTCAGAGTTAATTATAAATTCTGGGTAAAATACAAAATAATAACTACTACTATTCAAAGGCTGTAGAACATAAACAAAAACAGAGTTTTGAGAGTAGTGAAACTCTGCAGAAGCTATGACCATGAAGTGAGTGCTATATTTTGTGACTCTGTATGGAGGGAAGGTTGCAGTCTTTTTGTAGTGCAGTATGGCTAGAACTCCAGTCAATAGTCTGCCTTCTTTTTCAAATGAGGAACCAGGGGATGGAGCAGAGGCAACCATGGCTGCTGGAGAGTTGGTCAGAAGCAAAAAGTGGAAGAAGGTAACTGAAATGTAACTGAGAATCATACTGATTCTGACAGATTTTTCCAGTTTGAATCTAAACAAGCTGAACAAAATGTCACCATTCTTTAGAATAATATAACAGAATCCAGTGTCTTCAAAACACAATACTTACAATGTTCAGGGTACAATCCAAAATGCTTGAAATACAAAGAACCAGGGAAATATGGGCCAGCTTCAAATGATAACATGAGGGTGTCTTTGATAGGACACAGATTTTGGTACCATCAGAAGAAAGTATTAAAAGTTATTTCAAAAAAAAAAAAGTTATTTCAATTACACTCAAGAGGTGAAGAAAAAAATAAATGAAAATATTAAAAACATTAACAGAGAAGTAGAAAATGTATGAAAGAACAAAAGGAACTTGTGTCCTTTGTTCTTCTAGGAAAGACTGTGCCGTTACTTGACACTGATAAAGTCTAATGCCATAATCTAGAACAATTTCCAGTGATGAATATTTTCTAAGGCATGAAAATGTATTCTATAATTTTCTTACTAAATTTGACATTTATGATACTATTTATTTCTTTATGTATGTCCAGATTTCATTCTGGTATAATTTTCCATCAACATGAAGTAACTTTAATTAGCATTTTATTGTCATACACAATTTAAGACAGTGAATCTCAAGTTTTTTTTTATATGAAAAGGCCTTTATTTTGCCTTACTTCTTGAAGGATATTTCCATTAAATATATAGAATTCTACGTTTACAGCTATTTTGATTCTTCCAGAAATTTAAAAATATTATTTCATTCACTTCTGGCCTCCATAGTTTCTGATGAGAAATAAACTGTTAATCAATTCCCTTTTTGCTCTGTATTTAAAGTGTTGATTTTCTCTTGCTACTTTCAAGATTTTCTCTTTCCCTTTGAATTTCAATATTTAAATAATTATATGTATATATGTGACCTTCTTTGTGTGTATTCAGGATGGGATTCATTTAGCATCTTGAAACTCTAAATTGACTTGGTATGTTTTTGACCATGACGTTTTTCTATTACATTCTCTCTTCTCATTCTGGGACTACAGTTGCCATAGGTTAGACTTCTTTGTATTATTAGACTTCTTTGTGTATTTCAGCACCTAAAAATTTGTTCAGTTTTTCAATCTGTTTTTTCCCTCTTCATATGGCATAATTTCATTTATTTTGTTTACTGTCTCCTGTCATCTTTATACTGCTGTTAATCCCCAAAATTACTTGTTTCAGGAATTTCCCTTTTCACTGTAAAAGTTAATAATGTGTACATTTTGAATTAAGTGTTATGGAGATAGTAAAATGTTACTGAAAATCTTTTGAAAGCATGTGTGGAAGCAGTAGAAACTGTCCTTTATTCTCCAGAAATCTGCAATGTTTTAGAAACGCTTAAAAACATTTATTTTTTCAAAGTGAACTTGAAAACATTTTTTCCAACTGATATCTCCCCCCCCTATTTTTTTATTGTTGCTAAAGTTTGAAGTCTTCATTCAAAGATAGAAATATGAATCATCTAGCTGAATTTATGACTTAACTATTTCATGTCTATTCCTTCAGTTTTGTTATACTTGCCAGTGATCTTGTTGTTTTTATAACGATCTATACTGGAAGAGAAAAAGTAAATGCTTTCTTTACTCCCTAAATCATAGAAAGATTTGGTAGGAATTCATTTTGCCCCACCAAAATACTAAATGAATGAACTGTAAGAATATACATTATTTTAAATTGTCCATAAATAACACATTAATGTCTTCTGAAAACATGAAGTTCAGCATAGTCCCTTTTGTTGTTGTAAAACGCAATTTCCTTTTGCTTAACCCAAGTAAGTAACTTGGTAAAGAAAATTTTCCATTTTTGCCCCATTATCAAGGTTTTCTATCCCCCTGTATTTTCTCCAGGCTATACAAATCTCCACACACATGGCCTTTGGCAATCCACTTCAGCTATCAGTCTCACCTTTCAAAGTGTACCAATTTCAAGGGCTTTCATTCCACACTATTGTCAGATAATCACAATCTTCCAGAACATTCCACCTTTCTCCTAAAGCTTTCAAGAAAAAATAGAGAACTCACTCACTCCATGATATATTCAGTGCTCTCCAAACTGCGATGTACTATAGAGTACACACAAAACATAATCTTCCTAGGGAAAATTTTCTAATGTTCCCCATGTGAAAACTGGTTGGAAGACATAAAATTGGACTTGGGGAAGGGGTTTCATCTGGTTATTCGGTGAAACTCCACAGAACTTTGTATTTGTGGTTCTATGTTCTCTGGGTTTATACTGATAAATGGGACTTCGCATAGTTAGTTATTCAGTAACTTTGAAATTGTATTTTACTGAAGTATAGAAACAATTTTACCATCTCTGAGCAGACAGAAAAAATGGAGCAACTATGTTTTAAAATCTGCAAAAGCTAAAATAGCTTTTCTGAGATTACACCTCTCACTTTAAAGGTACATTTCTACGATGTCTTTAGTCTCTGCTGTGGAATTCAGTAAATAAAGATGTTGATCATTATCCATCTATGTTTAGCTTTGTTTATTTTAACATGCTAATGTATTTCATTAAAGTTGCACCTGTTACCATCACTGAATTTTAGGGTCTCATGTTTCTAGTACACTCTCCTATTTTTAGAACCATATCTGGTACATCAGCTCTGTCAAACATTTTCAATCCCATAATAATTAAAACTGGATTTCAATAAATAGCCAAGAATACTCCTTCAAGCAACTCTGTTAGTATTGTTGTTACTCCCCATGTTTTGTTTTTGAAAGCTTCCAATATAGTATTGGGACAGTTATTAGGTTTCTTTATAAGATAATGCATGATGTAGAAGCTAAAATACTCATAAAGCAACACCATGTTTCTCAAAAGATTTTTTAACAGGAGTATTATCTCCCACACACCTTATCTTCCTTATTCTATTACAAGATATTCTCCACCATGCCTAGCAAAGGATCCTACATATGATATGCTCAGAGTTAATATCTGTAGAATTAAAAGGAAGCAAATGAAAATCATTATAAATTTTAGATTAACTTCATTAGCACAAAGACTTCTACTCCGCAAGTAAAGTTCCAGGGCGGTATCATATAACATCTTTTCTACTGTCACACCTGAAGCAAGTCTTCAGATACACAGTCTGCTTCTTTCTTTTGATAACTCTGTACACTTTTCCCTTCAAGTTTTTGTTCATTCCTGACTGCCTACTATTTTTTGAAATATTCACCTTTTGAAATGTCTAAAAAATACAAATGTACTTCACAATTTAATGGCTTATAACTTAACACTAAAGTAAAATATAAAAGAACTGCAACATTACAATTGCTGAAATCACAAGGCCCTTGCTTTAGACTCAGTATTACTGTTTATAATGTGTGGATGCTGACCTCATCTAAAGAAAAGTTCGACAGGGTGTGTACTTTCATTCATTCAATGGATATTTATTGAGCAATGTTCTGAGTCAGGCATGGTACTAACATCTAGGGCTTCAATAAAGTAGAAAAAGTCTCATCATCAGGGAATACTTCTAATAATTCTAGGAAGGAGATTGTCAACAATCCTGTTCCTTCTCCCTGGAACTTCCTTGCAACAAATAAAAGCTTTATATACTTGAGCTATTCAGAGCTAGAAACACATAATTTGAATCCAAGTTCTTCAGAAAAAATGAATGCAAGATATTGCATTACATCTTCACATAGTTTACTTATGCCTTTATTCTTCCAGTACATATGTATCCATCAACAGTCCTAAAATATTTCCATAGAAAAAAATTCTATGGAAATATTTTAGGACTGGAAAAGAGCACAGGACAAAGCATTCTATGTTCCCATTTTTTAGTCTATAAAAATGAAAACATGTTAAAAAATAGTATCTCAGATACTGAAAACTGATAAATATTTCAATTTTAAGTGCAACACCCAAAACGTTTTCAACTCCTAGAGATTATGAAGATCCCATAATTTCCTTCTTTAATTAAAATACAGTATGGCCAAAATATTTGATAATAGAAATGAAATAGAATAACAAAATATATGCATTTCGTTTATGTGGGAATAAAAAGAAATGAGACTTACTACAGGCGCTCTTCTCCATCTGAGCCAACACATTAAACTTAATCTGATTTGGACCAATTCTGGAATATATGTCTATCTCTTAGCATCCTTGCCACCTTCTTTCTATATAAGAATCTTTACTGCAAACCCATAAATTATTCCTCAAATTATTCTTTTGACACATTATCATTAAACATTGAAACAAAAATGGAGTAAGGAAGCTACATAGGCTGTTATTAACTGATTCTCTTTCTTCTAATGAGTAAATTCTAAATTCTATTCATGTGCTTTTGGGTCTAATCAGACTTAAGTTATATATAATACGCCATTACAAGTTATTTCCAAGAGATTAATTTGAATATAGTAATAAAAATATGGATGCTCTTTGGGTTGAAACGTATCCCAAGTTACCATTAATACTAATTATGGGAAAAGAATATAAACAAACCCATTCAAGCAACACCATTTAAAGCAGAATTTAGGGATCAGCTGGGCATGAATTAGAATATTTTATATAACTCTAATGTACAATTGATTAAACAATTTTAAGACAATGTCAAAAACATATACAATTGAGTAGATGTGTTGGAGGATGAATTAATTTAACAAGGCTAGAAGAGGTTACTGTAAATATGTAACTGTGTAAGAAAACTCACCACTATCTTTAACAACATTAATTCCTTCCTTTACTGCATAACTATTGACCATTTAATATATGACAGACACTAGACATGATATACAATGGTGAATATAAGCTTGATCTGTCACCTTAGAATTATGGTCTATTTGAGAGAAAAAAAAAGGAAATAGGTCATTTTCATAAATAAACTACGCTATTAGATCAGTAAATATTCATCACTCTGTGGGAAAACTTTGAGGATCCCCCAACAATAGATGTTTTTTTCTCTTGGTTACGAGTGCTTCTGTTTCCAGGGATAACCATCAGTTTCCAAAACTGATAGCCACTAGCTAGAAAATTAAAACAAGAGTTCAGAATCCAGACAATGGATTTGTGACAAGGGCTAAAACTGATAAACTTTGGAGAGGTAAAACTTACATATATTTCTTAGAAAGTGAATACACACTTTAATAATCAGAGGAGTGATTTAATAATCACAGGAGAAACTCAGAAATGTGGTATCAAAAAGAAGAGTATACATAACCTAAATGGTCATTAAATATATTTTTAGTTAATAGTGAAGTAAAAGCAACCTCAGGGAACATATGGTATAAATTTGAAAGTTCACAGAATATTAAATATTTTCCAAGGTTAGTATATCTAAACATTTTTACACCTAACTTCATTGGGATATATAAAAACTCACGTCATTATTTAGCATTTGAAATTTTATATATGAATTAATATACAACTAAAATAAGTCAGATGCTATTTCTTTTCTTGAAGAAGTCAACATTTCCCAAATTCCCTTTTAATTTCCCCATCTTCTGCCCTGCCTATAATAACAACAACAACAAAGGGAAACTCTCATGGCAGGAGAAGGTCACTGGAAAGAATAGGGAACTCTATTTCGTCTTCCCAATTTGGTTAGGTTCACAACAGCAGGACTCTAGATATGATGAAAAATGTTTCTACTTACCTGGGAGTGAAGGGAGAACTGGCAAGATAACCCTAGGGTCATGGAATAGTCTTATTTATCTGTGAAATGCATGGGCTAAAAGACACTTAAAAAAAAATAAGTACACTGTGGTATCTGAAGTATCTAACTGGAACACTAAGTGATCTCTGATAAAATGCAAGCTAGTAAGGTTGTAACAGCTTGTAGCTTGGCTTCAGGGGAGCATAAAAAAGCACAACTATAGGAGTTTCTCTTTTGAATAGAAAAAAAACAAAAAAAAAATTAGAGAAGGCATTCTAGTTGGTAATTGGAATCCCTTGTGACCTGTGAACAAGGGAATGAATAAGAGCTCAATAATGTGAACAAACCAAAAGAAGACTGATTCCTTCTAACAGTGGCTAACCCGGGAAACACTGAGTTCTTTCTTTCTGGAAATGTTAAAGTAAAGGCTGAAGAATAACTTTACAAAAATGCTATAAATAGAATTTCAGTTCTGCCCTGGAAGAGTAGCTGCATGAAAAGAAGTGCAGGTCAGTGGTGTCATGCTTTAAGGAAGAGTCTTCTTTCCCCCATATAGGGTTATCGTTTCTGTTTTTCCAAGTTATCAGCAGCACCCCCCCCCACCTCCTTCTACCTGACACATGCACATAATACGTAATGATTGCACTCCATGAAGATGCTTCGGTTCACCTTTTTCCAGTTTTCAGTGCCTGGGCTACAGTGTACTTTGTCTTCAAAAATACAGTAGCAGCGGCTCTTTTAGTGAAAATGGCCCCAAGACTTAAGGAAGCCCATATCCCCCTCATGTATATAGAGAAGGAAGTCCTTGGAATTTTTGTCACCTCCTCTTCCTTCCCATTACACATATACACACCGATGGGTAAAATATTCAAAGCCCCTGCTCCTTTGTCCTAGTCCAGAGCAACTGCAGGTTATAACAACCCTCCAGAGTTCTTCTGTAGGATCAGGCTGAAAGTACCCACTGTGTGATTTTACCCAAGATCAAAATCTCCTTTTTTGGCTTTTCATCCTTTTCCCCTCATAGTTCTGGGAATACTCTTTTGAATAAGTCACTTGTATACAAAATGTCACCTAATGTTTGCTTCAAGGGTATCTAATATAAAACATGTTCTTATCATACTTTTCTTCAAGGTTCCTTGCTGCTCCTATTTTCTCCTTGGAGCATTCACCAACAACTCTTTCTCTGAACTTTAATACAGACTGATAGTATGTATTAATACAGACTGATGTAGCAGATCTTGTGCTAAGTTTCACATTCAATCTCATTTTTTCCTTCTAATTTTGAAACGATTACAGACTTACATGAAGGTGCAAAAACAGTACATGGAGTCCCAGGAGCCTTTCACACACCTTCCCCCCAAATGGTATCTTATGTAACTAGCACAATATTGAAACCTGGGAACTGACATCAGTGCAACACTTTTAACTTGATCACATACACTCATTTGTGTCTGTGTGTCTGCATGCATGTGTATGTCTGTGTGTACTCTTAGGCAATTTCACTGTATGTATACATTTGTGTGACCATTATCTCCATTATGATAGAACAGAACTCTTCCATTACTACTAAGGAATTCTCTTTCATGCTACCCTTTATATTTACAACCCACCCTTGCCCTTAACTATCACTAACCATTAATCAGTTCTCCCTCGCCACAGTTTTCTTATTTTGAGAATGTTGTATAAATGTTATCATATGGTATATGATATTGAGGGTTTTTTTCCCACTAAGCATAATGTCCTGAGGTCCACCAACATTGTAACATGTATCCATAGTTTGCCTTTATTGCTTAGTACTACTGCACTGCATGAATATATCAGAGTTTGTTCAACTTTTCACCCACTGAAAACATCTGGGTTGTTTTCAGTTTTAGACTGTTACAAATAAAGCCACTATAAAAATTTATGTACAGGTTTCTGTTGTTCTTGATCTCATTTAAAGCTCTCACAAAGCCTGTGAAAATGAAGACCTTATTATGTAACTAGAAAGATTTAGAGTTTATATTCTAGTCCAGGCCTGGATTATTTCAAAACCAAATTTGCCAATCACACAGTGATACTAACTGTTCTGATATTTCCTACATCATTAGATTTCGTGTTTCAGGACTCCCATAACAACTAATGAGTAGGATCTTACACTGAGAATGTACTCAGTAGTTAACAATTATTATTTATGAAATGTTTGCTTCCCTCCAATGAGCACTACAAAATACTATCTGCTTCGTGGTGAAGATAATGACAGCTTCTCTAACAAGAGTGACCGTAGTCCTGTGCCTGTATGTTCTATTCCTGCTCAGATAACCACTCACCATGTTTAATAGAGAAAAAAAAAACACATTTAAAATCCTTTTTCTTCACTGGCAGTGTTATCTCCTCACTGAATAATGAACAAAGCATGTTTATTCCTGTTTACTCAGTTCAGTTGAATTTTTGTGGAATATCATTAAATATTCCTAGACCTCATAACAACTCTGGGCAATGTATAATAACTATATACCAATATTATAAAGTTAAGAAGTTAAAAGATTATATAGATGAGAGAGAGTGTAGTAGGCAGAAGGCAGAATAAATGCCCACCAAAATGTCCATGTCCTAATTATGTAACTAGACAATTTAAATATATATAAATTATATACCAGAACCTATAAATATGTTATGACAAAAAGGAATTGAGATTGCCAATAGAACTAAGGTTGCTAGTAAACTGACCTTAGATAGGGAGATGATCCTAGAGTACTCAGGTGGGCTGAATATAATCACAAGAGCCTTTACAGGTTGAGTAAGGAGGCAAAAGAGGAGTCAGATTCAGAGAAAGAGATGTGATGATGGGACCAGGGAGATGGTGATGTGAGAGAGACTCCATCCAACGTTGCTGGCTTTAAAGATGGAGTAATAGGGCCAAGACCCAAAAAATGTAGGTGGCCTCTAGAAGCTAGAAAAGGCAAAAGAACTGATTCTCCCTAGAGCATCCAGAAGGAACACACTATTTTTACCTACTGAATGCAGTCAATAACTTGGATTTTATCCTGTAAGACCACTTCAGATTTCTGAACTTCAGAAATGAGAAAATAAATGTATGTTTTTCAAACTAAGTTTGTGAACATTTATTACCAGTAATAGGAAACTAATATAATATACATAGGTAGTCAGAAAGACAGACGATAGACAGGTGATCGATAGATGGTGGATTTTATGTGTCAACTTGGCTAAGTTGGGGTGTCCAGATGTTTGGTCAAACAGCAGTCAATATGTTGCTGTATTTTTTAGGTGTGACTAAGATTTAAATCAGTAGACTCTGGATAAAGCAGATTACCCTCCATAATGTGAATGAACCTCATCCAATCACTTGTAGGCCATAAAAGAAAAAAAGACTAAGGTCTCCTGAAAATGAAATTCTGCCTCCAGACTGTCTGTAGACTCATGACTATAATATCAACTCATCCCTGGTCTCCAACTTGCCTTTCTGTCCTATAGATTTCAGACTTCCAACTCGACATTCATGTGAACTAATTCCTTAGATATCTGTGTATACACATGTATATATATACACACATATATATGTATGTATATGTACACAAAAATACATTCTATTGTACTGAGTCTGTGGCTTTGGAGAACCCTTACTAATACAAATGAGAGAGGAAGAGGGAGCAGGAAGTGGGGGGGGGGGGAAGAGAGAGAGAGAGAGAAGATATAGACAAAGTAGAAAAATTGTGGTTTACACTTGAATGAGAAAGCCTAGACTTTTCTTCAGTAAGGAAGCTCTAAGCAATATTCTCTTAGTCTTTCATCTAGATAATTGACCTTCTCTTCCTCTCATAAACCTAATTTGAGGTTTATAACAAAAAGTAATTTTTACTGGCGTATAACCATAAGGACATTGCATGGGCGACTGGGGGGGGGCAGGTGGGGGGGTTAGCCTGTTCCTACCAAGCTGTATCTCTGAAATGTTAAAATTTAGTTCACCATGATAAATTATATACATGCAAATATACTTATGTATATCCCAAGGACTGTCCTTTTGAAACCAATGGAACAAAACCACAGTTTCCAATAGTATTAAATGTGAACATAGTAGAAAATGAGATTGGCCCAAGGCTTTAATGAAGAACTTTTAGTGCAAGGATTACTTACATAGAGCCAGGCACAGTTACAGAACAAACAAGGATATGTAAATGATTCAAGTATTAACAATAGCAGGAGGCCATCATCCTCACCTCCAGAACCGATGAAAAGGGGGAGGTAAGTGGTACCAAGGGCCAGTGACAGCTCTAACTATGGATAAAGACCCACAGAGGGGAAGCCACAGTCACAATAGTCATAGTTGGAGCATCACTACCAGAGACATGGCACTGTAGCCCAGAGTCCTTTTTTTCTTTAAGCCCCCCATCTCCTCCCAGTACCACTCAAAGGTTTAATCCAACTGCATACCACAGAAGTCAGTCTTCTGGGGCACAGAGTATGGTAAGGAATGCTAAATAATAACTATGTGGGGAACAAATTCAAAATAACCAGTATTTTCTGCCCTTTGTCTACACACAACCACAAAATGCCTTGAGTGGAGATTTTTCCATCAATCTTACACTGATTCTCATATCCTTCTGTAGCTCCACTTAACCACACGTATCATCTTAGATATTCCATTAATTCCCTACTTGTTTATTCTTTTTTATGGCTAGTCATCTCATTTATTCCAATGTCTCTAATTTCCTGTGACAGAAATATGTTGGGTGTTCACCAAGCATTTCAATATTCTCTTCCTGGACACTTCCCTGTGGGTCCCCATGATTGAGTTCTAACTAATGGAATGTGAGCAAAAATGGCCTGCATCACACATTTAAATTGTCAGTATTACAAAACAAAGAGTATGGATTCCTGAGCTGCTAGGGATATTGTGGGTGAGAAATAACCCTTTTTAATGCTGAACACTGAGATAACTGGATTGTTAGACAAGCTAGCATTAAACACAGTAACGTTTACATACACACCTTCTAAATTAAATTTTCTCCTTTGAATGTCTACTTTCCTCATTTCTTTTTTGAGTTGTCTAATGACCTAGACCCTATTCTAATCTACATTTGGTGTCTTAACTCAAGTGAATATAATGCTCACAAAACCAACACAACTTCTGAGAATAAAAGGCTATTTAAGCTACTTGGTGGGAGGGGAACTCTTCTTGTAGACCCCCAAAACAGTGCATCAAATAATAAAGAAAGCTATTCCCATTTCCCTCTCTTCCCAACAGTGATTATTTTCAGATTGACAAGTCATACGAACCCAAGAAAAAAACCACCGGTCTACTGTCAAATTGCCAAGATGATAGAGGGAACTAAATATAAAAAACTGCATGAACTAAACTCAGAGAAAGAGGTTTTCAGATAAATTTTAAAATCATAATGCAACTCTTTCCTTGATTCTTGAAGGACTTTCCTTAAAGTGGCTTGGGGGGTGTGATTTGGGAGAAATGGAAATACAATGTATTAAAGACAATATCAAATATATTTAATTTGCAATACCTTTGGTCAGAAGCTTGATTGCAATCAAATTGTTCCCTCTACAGATGGCCGAGTTTCCATGATTTTCATCATGAACATGATTGGACTATCTCAATGTATCAGCTGCAGATTGAACATTCACTAGGGTTTTGTCCGAATAAAGCACAAGAATTCTTCCCCTTAATTCACATTTGATATTTACTATACATAAAATCTGCACTATTAGAAAAACTAGATGTTTACTTTCACTCACTGAAATGACTAAAAATTACTGTTAAATAAAGCAAATAAAGCAAATAGTATCTTTGATCTAACACAAGCAGTAAAAGTAATATAACACAATTTGCATATCACAATGATACTGTCTCATTTTCTTATAATGTATACAGTTGTTCAAGAAAAAAATTTATATATTTTTAAATTAATATATTTTATTAATAGTTACCCAACTGCAGGATATCTTCAAAATGCATTTGTTCATATTTGTAAATTGTATCCAATTAATATTTTATTATCTTTAAGCCATTTTAAAATAAATTTATGGTAAGTTCAGTGCATAGCTCACAACATATAATGTTTTTAATTTTTCCTATTCAGCTGATTTGAATATAATTAAGTGCTTAATGAATTCAACTATGTTTTCTTTAATTGATAAGAAGCCTATTTTAGATGGAAGTATTCAAAATTTTTAACATCTGGCATCTATCACATTTCAGTGACCTCAGTCTACTGCCTAAGTGTGATAAGGTAGAATGGTCACCCAGAATAGTTTACATCCTAATCCCTGGAACTTTTGAATGTTACGTTTCATAACAAAAGGGATCTCTGAAGATTATATTAATTTTAAGGATCTTAAATTAAGGAGATTATGGATTACCTAGGTGGGTCCAATCTAATAACCAGAGATCTTAAAAACAGAAAACCTTCTCTGAAAGGAGTTAGAGAGATGCAGTACAGAAGGCAAGAAAGATGCAGCAGAAGAGGAAACTGGAAGAATTCCAAGAGAATTGTTTGACACGCCATTGCAGGTTCTGAGATGTAAGTGCACCACATGCATGGATCTAAGAGAGGTCTCTAGGAGGTAACTGTGGTTCCTGGCTCACACCCAGATGGGAACAAAGTACCACAGTCCTACAACCACAAGGAACCAAATTCTGCCAACAACCTAAATAATCTTGGAAGTGCATTCTTCCCCAGAGCTGCGAGAAAGATACCCATCCTTGCTGACACCTTGATTTTGATCCTGTGAAGCCAGAGCAAAGGAACCAGGTGTGCTACACTTTGCCCAGACTTCTGACCTACGGAAACAAAGATGATAAAAAAAGTTTTCTTAAAACTGCTAAGTTTGTGATAATCATATACATTGAATATTCTCACTTATCTAGGGCAGCCATCTTGTTTTATCCACTACATAGTATGTTTGAGCACCAGTTTTAAAATATATCTTGTCAGGTGTCAAATATTAAAGTGGAAAGTGTGCTGAATCAAACAATAATCTTTATGGAGAGTAAACTAGATAGATTTAGGGTTATTTTTGGAAGTAGTATCATTCATTCACACAATGAAACAAGACATTTTACATTAAGTGGTAATTATATGAGATATATGAAATACAGATTGGTCAGAAAATAACAGATAAATCTTAGACTATAGTAAGTATTTAAAGTACAAAATACGACATATATAGAAAATTCTAAAACAGTTATGAATATTCCATAGTAATATTCGATTAAATGTGACTTACAGTCAGGAGGGGATATTATATGTAATTGTTATTATTATGCAATAATATTTACAACATTGCAATCAACATTAAGTTCACAAAAATCAAATAATTTAGAAAACGAATTCAATTAAGAAAATTTATATACTCTGTATTAAAGATAATGAAAATACTTTACATTTTATATGTAACATTTTCTAATTAAAAGTATAGCTTTGATCCCCAAAATAAAATTATAAACTATCATTAACATAAATATTAAAATATACCTATCACTTCATATAGTTTCATTTCTGACTATCAGTTTAATACTACAATACCCTTCTTGGAGGTTGGTTTCTTGTTCCCAAATTGAACATGTTTTTCTCACAACAAATCCTTTATTTGGTTACAATCACAGTTTAGTGGTCAAAATAAAATGCTCATGTTTGGCAAACATTTTCCAACAGAAAAATCTATCAGTTATTTCAGTGAAGTAAACATATGTCTTAGGACAATTAGAACCACACATGTTTTTGGTCATGTCCCCTTCGTGACTTTTGGTTAGAAATTATCTTAGGAGGACTGCCAATTAAAAAAATCACAGTGATTTAAAAGACGGTTGGTAGAATTTAAGTGGGAATTCAATACCCTCAGAAAACAAAAGTTTTCTTAAAAACACTGGACTAAACAGGAACCAAAGAAGATATACGGATGGCAAATAAGCATACGGAAAGATGCTCAACATCTTTTGTCATTAGGGAAACACAAATTAAAACATTTATTAAAATGGCTACAATTCCACTAATGGCAATATCAAATATACTGGTGAGGGTGCAGAGCAACAGAACCCTTAGTTGCTGACTGGGATGCAAAATGCAGCACTTTGTAAGAAACACTTTTAAATACACATGTTTAGCCCAAGTGACTTGAAAACTTAATTCAACACAAAATATGAATGTTTATAGCAGCTTTATTCACAATGGCTACAAAGTGGGAGCAACCAAGATATCCTTCAGAAGGTAAACAGCTGAAAAAACTGTGGTACAGCTACACACTGCAGTACTAGTCAATGATGAAAAATGAAAGAGCTATGGATAAATCCTAAGGACACTGTCCTAAGTGAAAGGAGTTAGATTGAAAAAACTACTGATACATAATAAGAAATTCCATTCATATGACATCTGGGAAAAGTGAAATTACAGATGTAGGCAACAAATCTGTGTTTGCCAAGGGTATGGGGGTATGGGAACACTGTACTAGGGGAATATTAGGGGATTATTTTTAGGGTGGTGGTACTATGATGATAGGTATGTAACACTACCCATTTTTCATAGACCATAGAACTATACAGAACAGAGTAGACCTCACTATATTCAAATTAAAATCAACCTGGAGGTCAGAGGATACCAGGTTAAAAGGCAAAATGTGCTTAAAGAACAGAACTTTATTACAATAATTACAATATGACTTAATCTATTTAAAGAATGTTACTTAACTAGCAACATTTTCCATTATAGACTCAGTAATAAAAAAAAGTATTTGCTATCAAGAATCCTGTATCTGTTTAAATTACAAAACTAACTATGCAAAATGAATATTGCTTTTGTTTTCCCTACTTTTTTCATTGATAACTTTTAAGCCAAAATCATGGCTATATAATATTACAGCTCTCAGAGAGAAACAACTTTCTATGTTTCCTAGAGCTGTTAACACCAATGGTTTCACACATTTGAAGATTTGAAGACAAAAGTTCAAAGTGTTCTTTAATGAGTTTCACTAGTTGCTACTTGCAGTATGTTTGAAGTTAGTATCTCAAATGACTCTCTTCAAATCAGCTTTAATGACTGTACAGTGCAAACCCCAGTCTGAACCCTTATTTTATGGTTTGATATGCATCTCTCTCTTTAAAAGGAATAAGAAGAAATAAGACCCTATGTATCCAAGATAAAATAAATTATAATTTCAAGTATTTTCAGATTATAATTAACATTTTACCATAAAGTGACAGTTTTAGCCAGGAAGTTAACAAACAGTAATATATATCACTTCAGCAGAGTGACTCTACCAAAAGGATGCAGGTAAAGCCACTCTGTCACCCATTCCCTAAATTTGCCCCAATCTCAGTGAGCAAACTCAGATCTTGGACTTGGGGCGATTTAGGCAATTAATGTCATTTACCTTCAATCAGCAATCCAGAAGTAATATAGACTTATACATATATTGTTTAGGCAATGCATTAGTTTAAAAGGTACACATATCAAAACCTTCACAACTGTCACTGATTTGGCGTCTGGAAATTTCCACTTCATTGCATAAGAAAAAATGAAAGTATGTTCTGGACAAGAGGGGAAAACATCCAAACATCTGTGACACATAAAATCATACAATAACTTCTGGGATCTTCCTACACATTTGAACAGTAAAAGAATGACTTGTGCAGTACTCAGTATTACTGTCAACAAAAAGTGCTTTGAGGACAGAATGAAGAAACTTATAGTATCCAGGATGCTACTTCATTTATCCACTTTACAGGCAAACTTATAATTTCAAAGACTATTTAAAATTACTTGTAAGTAAAGAAAAAACTACATATTTTATTAATAATTATGCCTTAACTTAAACTGTCTTCATCATTTCATTCTATGAATTTACATTTTTGAACTACTGAGTATATCTTAAAAGTTTAAACATTTCGTTTTAAAAAATATTATTCCCCAGGAGCACCATTCTATATTTACTGATAGTATTATTACATATAATATGCACAAAAACAATCATCTGAATGCTCTTGCCATGTGAAATATACCAATTATAGCGACATTTTAGTTAACCATCCAGAAGTATAGACCCCTGAATCTGCGCAAATCAGGTTGGGTTGAATGTATTAGATGTGTGGTGACATTTGAACATAGTTCTTGTAATTTTGATATATTTAGAAAATGCATTACACAATAGGCAAATCTTACTTTCATTCAAGTACCATATATTGATTGTGGAAAGGTATCAAAGAGTATTCTTTTTGCTACTTCTGGAAACAGATCAAGTGACAATTTTCAAACTAATTTTGATTTAACCACTGACCCAGTAGTAAACTGCTACTGAAGAAAAATACCATTTTTGATTATAAACTTTATATAAACTAAGCGTGATGAATAACTACAAATGTGATATTTATATACTCTAAAAATGAAAGATGTTTGAGTTTCTAAGATAGATGAAATTATTAAGGCATTGGAAAAGATATAATGTTCAAGATATTTTCAAGCCGCTTATGATTTTCTCACAATGAAACCTTGCTTTGCTTTCTCACAATGAAACCTTGCTTTGCTTTCTCACAATGGAACAAAATCTCCAGAATCATGTAGTCAGAACACTGGAAGGTATCTCAAAAATACATATGAAATAATCTTTGGATACTTGAGAAACTTTCAGCCAACTCTATTCATACTGCATTAGGCCTATTGATCAATTTGGGAAGAAATGATATCTGATCAATACTGAGTCCTCAAATCCATGAGCACAATACCATTTATTTAGGTCCTCTTTGATTTCTTCCATCTGGGTAATTTTGTACCATGTAAAATTTAAACCTAAGCATTTCATTTTTAAAGCTATTTGAAATGATGCTGTTTCTTTCTGAAAATTTTTATTTCCAACCATAATTGTAAGTGCACAGAAATATGAATAATTTTCCTTTACTGACCTTGTTTTCTACCACTTTGGTAAACTCATTGCTTAGTTCTCAGTGTTATTCTGTAGATGTGTTAGAATTTTCATTGTAGCCAATCACAGTACTTTGAATACAGTATGATTTCTTCCTTTCTAACCTATGACTTTTTATAACTTTTGTCACCTGATGAACAAAAGTGTGCTACAAGTAAGATGTGTAAGTGATGAGAGAGGATATTACAGCCTATTAACAATCTTAGAGGGAAAGTATTGAGTTTTTCACTATTAAGTATGATGTTAACTGTATGATTTTGTAGATGTTCTTTATCAAATTAAGGAACTTCCATTCTTTATCGTTTACTGAGAATTTTTATCATGAAAGACATAAAATTTTGTAAAATGATTTTTTCCATGTCTATGGAGATTATCCCTTTTTTCTTTAGTCTGTGAATATGATGAATTATATTGATTGATTTTCTGATATTAAGCCAGGCTTGCATTCCTGGCATGAACATTACCTAGTGTTTTCGGTTTGTTGCTTTGTTTTGTTTTGTTTTAGTATGCTATCTGGTACTAATATCAGGCTAATTTGGGCATCGTAAAATGGGTTAGGTAGTGCTACATGTATTTTCTGTGGGAGATTGTATGGATGGTTATTGTTTCTTCCTTAAATGATTGTTGAAGTTTGCCAATAAAGCAATCTGGCCCTACAATTTTCTTTGTAGGAAGTCTTTAAACTACAAATTTAATTGATTTTAATAGACAGGAATGGATAATCTGAATAGTTCTTGAGTTAGGGTAGTTTGTGTGTCTTTAAAGAAATTGGTCTGTTTCATCTACGCTGTCAAATTAACAGGCAGACTATTGTTTTTAGTACCATCTTAGTATCTTTTCAATGTCTTTGGAGACTGTTCCATTTTAGTTTCTAATATTAGTATTTCATGTATTCTTTTTTCTTTATCAATTTGGATAAAGATTCATCAATTTTATTGATGTTTTCAAAATAACTGCCTTTGTTTATACATACATATTTTACTATATTAACAGTCTGTTCTCTTTTTCATTATTTCCACAATGATCTTATATCCTTTCTTCTGATTTTTACTTTTTTTCTTGTTTTTTAAGGTAGAAGCTTAGACGATCAATTTAAGACCTTTCTGCTTTTCTAATACTACTTTTAACACTACTGTGTTTCCTCAAAGTAATGCTTTAAAAATTCACTACATAAATTTTGTTATGCTGTATTTTCATTTTCATTCACTTTGAAGTACATTCTACTTTAAGACTTGTTTTCCAATACATCAATTATTTAGAAGTGCATCATTTAACATCCAAATATTTGCAGATTTTCAATATACCCAGTATTGTTGATTGCTACTTTATTTTCCTTAGGATCAAGGGACATATTACGTATAGTTTCACTCTTAAATTTGTTAAGATTTGTTTTTAACCTAAGGCATGGTCTATTTTGTGATGCTCCATATGCACTTGAAAATAACATATATTCTGCTATTTTGAGGTTGTATACTCTATAAATATCAGTTGTGTAATGTTTGTTGATAGTTATTACTGATATCTCATTCATTACTATTTTTCTCTCCACTTGCTCTATTAATTAAACAAGACAGGAGTGTTGAAACCTCCAAGTGAAAGACTGAATATATTTACTTATGTATTCAATTCTGCCAGTTTTTTGTTTCATGAAGTTTGAAGCCCTTCTCTTAGGTGCATACACATTTAGGGCTGCTATGTCTTCTTAATGAATTAGCCCTGTTTTCATTACTTAATGTACCTCTTTATCCCATGTATTTTCTTTATTATAAGGTTTACTTTGCCTGATATCCATAGTTATATTCAAGCTTTCCTTATATTATACAAATCATTTTCCATTCTTTTATTCTTTAACCATCTATAATTATATTCAAAGTGGGGTCTTGCTGGGACTTCCCTGGTGGTGCAGAGGTTAAAAATCCCCCTGTCAATGCAGGGCACATGGGTTCGAGCCCTGGTCCAGGAAGATCCCACATGCCGCAGAGCAACTAAGCCCGTGCACCACAACTACTGAGCCTGTACTTTAAAGCCCACGAGCCACAACTACTGAGCCCACACGCTGCAACTACTGAAGCCCACGTGCCACCACTACTGAAGTCCATGCGCCTAGAGCCCATGCACCACAACAAGAGAAGCCACCACAATGAGAAGCGAAGCCCATGAACCACAACAAAGAGTAGCCCCCGCTTGCCTCTACTAGAGAAAGCCTGTGCGCAGCAACGAAGAGCCAACGCAGCCAAAAAATTTTAAAAGAAAAACAAAGTGTGGTCTTGTAGACAAAGTAAAATCCCCACTCTGACAGTATCCATTTGTTGGGCTTAGGCCATCTACATTTAATGCAATTATTGGTGTGTTTGAATTTCAGTCTATAATTTCATTTGTTTTCTGAGTGTTCTTCTTCTGTTTCACTTTTCCTGACCATTTTGAATTTTTTTAATTGAAGTATAATAGATCTACAATACTGTATCAGCTTTAGGTGTACAGCACAATGATTCAGTTATTTTTTAAGATTATATTCCATTACAGATTATTACATGAAATGGAATATAATTCCTTTGCTATACAGTAAATCCTTGTTTATCTATTTTATGTATACTAGTTTGTATCTGTTAATCCCATACCCCTAATTTGTCCCTCTCCACCTCCCTCTCCCCTTTGGTAATCATAAGTTTGTTTTCTATGTCTGTGAGTCTATTTCTGTTTCATATATGGACTCATTTTTATTATTTTTCAGATTCAACATATAAGTGATATCATACATGTAAATAATGAAATTAGAACATTCCCTCACACCACATACAAAAATAAAACTCAAAATAGTTTTAAGATCTAAGTATAACACATGACACCATACAAGAGAAGATAGGCAAAACGTTCTCTGATATAAATCGCAGCAGTATTTTCTTAGATCAGTTTCCCAAGGCAAAAGAAATACAAGCAAAAATAAACAAATAGGATATCATTAAATGTAAAAGCTTTTGCACTGCAAAGGAAACCATCAGCAAAAAGAAAACCTACGGAATGGGAGAAAATATTTGCAAATGATGTGACTGACAAGGGGTTAATATCCAAAATATACAAACAGCCCATACAAGTCAATATCGAAAAGACAAATAACTCAATCAAAAAATGGACAGAAGGCCTAAATAGACATTTTTCCAACAAAGATGTACCGATGGCCAACAGGCACATGACAAGATATTCAACATCGCTAATTATTAGAAAAATGCAAATCAAAACCACAATGCGGTATCACATCACACTGATCAGAATGGCCATCATCAAAAAGTCTACAAATAATAAATGCTGGAGAATGTGTGGAGAAAAGGGAACCCTTGTACACTGTTGGGGGGGAATATAAACTGGTGCCGCCACTATAGAAAACAGTAATGGAGGTACCTTAAAAAACTGAAAATAGAGCTACCATATGATCCATAAAACCCACTTCGGGGTATGTATCTGAAAAAGATGAAAACTAATTAGAAAAGATACAGGCACCCCAATGTTCTTCGCAGCACTATTTACAATAACCAAGACACGAAAACAATCCATGTGCCCATCAACAGACAACTGACCTAAGAAAATGTGATATATATATCTACAATGGGATATTACTCAGCCATAAAAAAGAATGAAATATTGCCATTTGCGGCAACATGGATGGACACAGAGAATATTATGCTTAGTGAGGTCAGACAGAAAGACAAATACTACATGGATTTTTATTTATATCTCATTTAATGTATCTACTGGCTTTTTAACTATAGTTCTTTGAATCATGTTTTTACAATATATATGTCAAACTACTCAGTCAACTTAGAGCAAATATTCTACAATTTCAAGTAAAGTGTAGAAACATTATACACAATAGTCCTTTAACTACCCTACCTTAATTTGCAGTTGTCATATGTACATCCTTATATACTGAACATCCCTCAGATAAGGTTTTAATTTTGCTTTCAGCAATTAGATATTTTTTTTAAAAAATTAAGAAAATATAGGCTATTAGGTTAATGAGACATTTATCATTATTGTTGTTATCCTTTAATTCTGAAGTTCCAAGATTTCCTCTGGTATTATTTCCCTTTTGTCTGAAGAACTTCATTTAGCATTTTTATTAGAGCAGCTTTGCTGATGATAAATCACCTAAATTGTTTTTCTATTGTTCAATTTGTTTGCTCTGCATTTCTTTAAATTTTAGAATATCTCTTCTATCACCTTTCTTCCAGAAGGATATTTTTGTTGGATGTGATGCTGAGGTTGACAATCACTTAACTTCCAGTATTTTAAAAATATTGTTACACTATATTCTGACCTTTATTTTTCTGTGAGAAATATGCAGTAATTTATATCTGTGTTTCTTGATAATGTGCTGAGTTCCTGATTTCCTTTCAAGTATTATTTTTACCTTCGGTTCTCATCTGGTGTTACAATGTATCTGGGTATGGCATTCTTTGAATTTACTGTGTTTGGACTCCTCCAAGATTCTTCAATCTGTAAATTAATTTTTTCCTTAAATTTGGAGAGTAGTCAGCCATAATTACTTCAAATTTTTTTATTCACCAATATTTCTCCTGTATTTCTGAGATTCCAATAATATGAATGTTAAGGACCCTTTGCTATTGTCCTATGTGTCCCTGAGCTTTTTCTTTTTCTGCTCCCTCTTTCAGGTAGATAAACTGTGATATTTTTCAAATTTATAACTTCAACCCACATCTCTCAAATTAAGGCAATAGTTGCTGCACACGTCCACTTGTAAACTTACAGGACTTTATCTCAATGTGTCTAAAATTGGATTTATCTTTTCTCTCAAATCTGCTTGTGAGAAACCCTATGGACTCTAGTTAATAAAATGCACCAAAATCCATCCACTTGCCAATGCTTGGAATCTGTGGCATCATCTTTAAATTTTTGTTGTTTGATCCATTTTTAACCACAAAATTATGGAAATAAAATTTTTGTATCAGTCTAGTTCTCTCCATCTCTCCAATCAGATAATTATCACCTCTGCTCAGCACTTTTGCAGTAACGCCATAACCACTTTCCCAGCCTTTAATTATTTCCCTGCATTCCTGTAGGAAGAGTGATTTTTTTTTCCCCTGAGACCCACATTTGAAAATGGGTATTTAATTAAAACCCTTTGGTAGTTAGTCATCCTACTTCAGATAATGTTCAAACAACAAAAATTCTACCAATGACTACGTAAGCTTGGTTTCAGCTCTTCTCCCTAATTTCTATCCCCTTCTTTGTCTATGACCCAGCCATACCAAACTTTTACATTTATTAACATTCCATGTTCTCTCTAAACTCTATGCCTTTGTGCCTGATGTTCCTTTCCTTATATATTCTTATCCATAACACTGAATATTGGTTATTAACTCACGCTCCTCCCTTTATATCCTAGGTCCAAAGTTAAAAGACTGTCTTTTTAATATACTTGACTTTGTCTAATACACTAATATACATGTCAAAAGACTAAAAATGGTGTTTGGGGGAAACAATCTTTCAACCTTGCTGCAACAAAAATCACCAGAGAGGCTGCTCTGCGAGGAGGGTGAACAGAAAGGTAATATACAAATGACGAAAGACCTTCTGCCAAGCTAAGAAGTTTGCTTTAGACTACAAACAGCCCTCAAGTGAACTGATCAGACTTTCATCATTCTTTTTAAAGAATGAAATACTAAACTACTTATGAAGTCAGATTTGCAGTGGCACGTTGAATACCTATGCTTCCAAATTCAGAAAGCATCTGAAAGTTCATATACTGGAATAAAGAGAATATATGAGAAAATACTAATAGCTGATATTTGTTTTCAGAAATGTTTTACCTGATATAAGTCAATTAGTTTCTTTAAAAATTATGCTAATTCAATGAGGTGTGACTATTATTATTCAATTTTAGAGATGAAATTTTAGGCTAGAGATACTAAGTTATTTGCTTACGGGCATACCATTCATAATAAATGAATACAGGATGCAAATTTAGGCACAAAGACCTGGTACATGTAACTACAACATCATATGAAGAACAATATTTAACATGAAAGAAATCATCATCAATTAAGGAAAACAAAGCACAGCTCAACAAGGTAAAGAACCAGAACATGTTTCTTAAATGCTTATTTGTCTTTGAGTCAAATCTACAAAAATTAGCTAGATCTTTTTTAAAAATGAAGATAACACGAAGTTAAGACATTTTAACTGATCTACATCTACGTGTTACTATACTGGATTGTGTCTCTTGCAAACATTCTATTGTTAGAAGATTTCTGTGTAATTATAAGATGAAAAACAGATTACTGATATTACCCTCTGTGATGGGACTCCTTGCTGTTGCAAATGGAAGGAGATCTTTTTGAGTTAACTGAAAACACAGCTTGATGTCCTTTGCAGTTTAAATACAGAAATTCAATGCACAGAAAAATTATTAATAAACTGTGCTAATGTTTGAATTGACAAATTGGTTGATACAGACAATTCTGAATTATAGTTGTTACGTCACCTTCAAATATCTGTAAATATACAGTGTGTACACTACATTACTGAAAACAAAGATTTCTTCTTAAGTGAATGTTCATCATTTGTAGCAAACATTCAAATTAGCACCAGCACACACCGTCCACAGTGACTGGGGAACAAAAAAGATTTTGCCAGAGCCAATAGGTAAATAAGCATTTGTATAAGTGCTTTCTGATATAGTATGTCATTTTTATGCAAACATATTACCTTTCTGGGAAGATATTTTCATTACTCCCATTCTTCAAGTGATAAAATCTGAGATGTGGTAAAATTATTAAGCATGCCTGTAATGTAATGACTACTTGGTGACAAAGCCAGTTACCATATTTGTGACTATTCAACTTAATGATCTTCCTCTCTAAATTCATCCAGTGTTTTTAAAACAGGCACTGTCCTATGTGCTAAGAACCGAGCCACAAACTGTGGCTACAAAACTCATATTTGGTAGATTGAAACAGGAAATAAACATTGCAGGACTAACTATGTAATATAATTTATATGAATAAACTAATTCAGGTTAAAGAAAAAAAGTAGTTGGGGGAGAGGGGATTGATATTCCCCACAGTGGTCAAGAAGGTCTCTTCAAGTAACAAACTCTTTAGGGAAGTCAAACTGAAATAAAATGAAAGAGTAAACCACAAAGATATCATTAGAGTATTTATATCCTATACACCTCCTTATACATATATTCTACATCATATTATTTTACATGTTTTATATATACACATACTTATATGTACATATAAATACATGAAAACCTAACCTATATGTATATATGTATAAATATATGCAAATATACATACATATTTTTATAGTTTTAAAATAGTCTCTCAACTAAATTTAAAATTCCTTCAGGGAACAAATTTATAAGTACTTCAGAATTAAAATAACTTTAAAATTATTCCAACCGTCATTATCTACCCCTCATCCCATATATAACCAAGCCAAGGGTAGACGGTAGAAATACTTGTTTTACTGACTAAAGAATATAATTTTAGCTAAGTATAAAATATGAATATCCTTTAGAACATACTGTGTTGCAATACCTAGTATGCCCATATACATCATATGAGTATATATGCATATACACATATATTATACATGCATGTATACAGTATGTATACATAGTATGAACATATATGAATTCCAATCCTATTCCAAACTGTCAACCCAAACGCCCAGGCATCCTTGTCAGAGAAATTACCAATTTGTTTTTCCCCAATTCCTAACTATCCAGCCAAGCCATTACTTCCTGATCACAAGTATAAGGGTATACATTTGGCCATGTCTTGATTCAGACAACGAAGAGAAACAAATGTATTGCTGACTTTGCAAACATCTTATAGGGATGCTTCTCATGCTGCCACAGCCCACTGCTAATTGGAATAAGAGAACTGTGTAGAATCTAGACTTTTAAAAAATTCTAACAAATATTCAAAGAACTCCCTGTGAAAAAATAAATGTGAACTGAGGGCAAAACAGCAGGCAGCTAGGAGTGAATACCATACGAGTGTTAGAAACATACTTATAAACATACTTGTGCCTGGGGAACTGCTCTTACTCAGTCAGGAGAATATATACCATTTTCAACTGAAAGATATCTTGTTGCTATCCGAAAGCCTATAATGTGACAGCTTATTTACAATTTACAATGGCACCTCAGGTTACATGGGCACCGTATGTCCCAAGGACAGGTATTAAGTTTCTAACGTCTGGTAGCAAGTTATGAAGAGTATCCCACATAGCTGAAGAACCCAAATCTCTAGGGATCTCCTCTGTGAATCTTCTATTGGGGCTTTTCACAGTTTTAATATGACATACCTATTTATTAAAGTACAGTTGGATCTGCTGGGTTACAAAGACCAGTCAAGAAGAAAATCTAACATTCCACCCTGGAAATGCTGCAGAATCTTTTCCGGCTCAGGGTCACACTCAAACCCTGCAGCCTTTGGAACTTTGGAACTACTTGAATACAATGCATGCTATCTCTAAAATCTAAGGGGCCCAACCAAGCTTTGTGTATCTTTTTTAGTTATGAGATGTGTACGTAACAGTAACTTGTGTCCCAATTTGAAGAGGATACTATAACCATTTTTTAGACCACTGGATCCCTCAAAATTTCACTGAAGTGGAAGGACCCTGAATTCTCACGAGGTTTATTTCTCACCCTTTTAACAGATATCTGTCATAATTTATTGTGTTCTTTTCTCCTTCTCAAGTCTAATCAGCATGCTATTACCAATGTAATAGATATTGTGTTATATTCTGTGTTATGTCAAGGAGATCAAGATCTTTGCACTACTCTACTACACTACTTCTAGTAGTCCTTCTTAATATAGGGAAAAGTGCAACTGCCACATCAGAGGCTTCATAATAGGTTCCAGGCCTTGCTCCAGGAAGGGTATCACACTTGAAACTACAGTGCAATTTAAATAAGGACCAAGTAAAATTTCACTACAGTCTATAGCCATTCTTGGAGATTGATAAAACTTCTGAACAGACTAAATGTATAATATAAATAAGAATTTGATAGAAACCACTGAGCTCCTTTTTCAAAGTTCTTTTTTAATGGCATTACTTTATTGAATTCTCCCAGCTATGCAGTATTGTTCTCTATTTCCCAGATTGGCTAAAAAAAACAGACTAGCAAAGCGCTTACACACAGTACTACCTACCATAAAAGCCCTCAGTCTATTACTTGGAGAACCAATATGGGAAATCTGCTGGTTGGCAACAAGTTTATTGCAATCATATATTCAGGAACTAGAGAATTAATGATAGACTGGCTCCACAGACCCAATGGTTTACACCCGTGTACAAGATTTGTGCCCAAACTTAATTACTGGAGGTCCAGAAAACTCAACTTTGATTGGTGGACCAGAGTCACACTGAGTGCCCAAAGAATAGTATTAATGCAAAACCTATGTCTACTAAAACATGGATAGGTTTATTTCTCCCTGGTAGTTATCATAGTAAACAGACATAGTTCCTAATGAAGACAGCTTAGGGGATGATTTATAATATATAAATTTTGAATGCTAATATATTCTACTTTGTAAATATAAGTCAGATTTGTATCCTTAGATCTAGAAATTATTTAATCAAACCACACTTTAGTACATTGTTCATATATTTCATCTCTTGGTAAACTTGGGATCATTTCATCACCACCAAAATTTGTGCAGTTTAGATTGTTCTGTTACCCTTTTGTCCCTGCTTTTCCAAATATGGTAATTTTATCCCCTTTATTGCATTTAAAAAAGCAATAAAGACTGTGTCACTCTGAAATTACCATTGAAATTAGGGAATCATCTTCATAGCAGCATCGCCTACCATCATACCCACCGAAAGGGTCCAGCAATCACAGAACTTTATTCGAAAGCTGGCCCTCTCTCACTAATACATGTCTCAATTCTTTAGTAGAGGGATGTTGTTCTGAGTCCTCTCTGAGTATGAAACAGGATATTTATGTGCAGCTCTTTCATAAAGAATACACTCCAACCTTCCCACTGCATTAAACATTTGACTCATTCCTTTGCATTGTATCAGAGAAGTTTTGACTCCTAAACCTCATTTAAAAAACAACTGCTATTGAGTTCAGCTTTCAATCAGTCTACCACATAAATTAAGCCACTTCCAACTACTTAAATATATAGAATCCAGAATCTCTGGTAAGTTATCTGTTGAGATAAATTTCTCTCGTTATGTTTTGTCCTCCTCTCTCTCAACCTTTAGAATCCAATTTTACACATTTTTCCTTTAGCCTCCATAAATACATATTGGCAAAAATTTGCAATACTTCTCAAAAATATACTATCTCTTCCTGTGTCACATGCCATCACACTTGAATCCCTGCAACATATTATGATTCTAGTTACAGATGAAATAAGGGATTGAAAGTAGTCAACCTTCAGAAGAATAAACATTCCCTTCTGTAAGACACCCTAAGGACAAGTTATTACAATGCTTTTAAGTAAAAATTTTAAAAAATGAGTTGCTTCCATTAACAGTGGTGGCTCAGAAAGCTTTGGAGAATCAAGATTCTCAGTTTCATTTGAGTCCAATCACGTCATGAATCCCATTTCTTTCCAAAAGAGGTCCTAGTTTTTACACTGAATATTTGATAAACCTCCATCTTCAGCTTACATTGTAATTCTGCAACACGTGTAATTACCTTTTGGGTATGGTTTTTACTCACATCTACCTTTTAGCTATAAGAAGTCTGCCACAGTAGAATTCTATCACTGTGATTTGAAAGCTGAGAGTTTTATTTCCCGAGCTGGTCTTTTTCATTCTGTAAACTCTGCAGTTCAGTCATCTATAACCATCCCCAACCCACTAATGGTTGTCACCCCAACAGTCATGAGCAGCAGCCATGCGTCTTACCAAAGCTTGATCTTCCTCAGGTGCTTCATCTTAAACAAGCAGTGATGGTAATTTAATTAATCCAGATGCCAAGGCACACCATATTTCCAGTCTTTTATTTCCATTGTAAAGAAACTCAGTATGAAGCCAAGGCCAATCTCAGAATTCTACTTCCTGAAAATGCACTGGTATCCATTATTGTTTCATTACTGGATCAGTGAGAACACAGAAAATACACTGTGTGCTGAACTCAGCCCATAAAGGTGAGGCAACTGTATACTTGTCTTCCTAACTCCACATTCACTGACACCACACTGGCAGTTTGAAATCTGCCATGATGAGAGTATTCACACTTAAGAAATGAGCAAATTATACCAATCGTGGATCCCCTTACCCCATACCTACCAGAGAGCCAGTTGTTAAACATTTATCATATCACTTCACTCATGTATTTAAAGAAGTTATTTAATACAGGAAATTAATTGGATAGCTAAGAGCAAAATGGTACCCTTGCTGTTATTTAGAAATCAATAATTTTATGAATACATTCTAACCTCTAAAGGTAGGAAACTAAAAGGAAGCAATGTTATTATGACAATCTAGTGGCTCAAAAAAGCAGTACAAAGAGGTGGGTTTTTGGAGGGATGTTGCACACCTAGACCTCTTAAGTTGTTCAGACCAAAGAGAGAGAAACATGTCTTGGGGGAGCCTCACAATGCTATGTGGGAAACAGTCTGTTACAGCCTCAGACAGGGCAGAGTTTGTTTCTCAGTGGATTGGGAGAGTGGTATGGCTGGAAATCTTCCTGACAGTAAGACCTGGCTTGTTTGTTCTTGGTACCTCTGCATTAGCCTAGTGATGCTGGTGTTGGGAATGCCACTGGAAGTTGATGGCAACTGACCGCTATCACTGAAAGAATACTGAAAGAGACTTTGACATATAAAGACATTCTCATTCATTCTTCTCATTGTCTGATGTTCCCCTAATGTCTCCTATTAATAGAACCTAACAGAAAGCAGGCTCAGAGAAACTGGAAAGTATAATTTGCAAAGTCAAACCCTAGGAAAACAAATTTAGATATAAAACTCAGACCTGGAATTAGTAGGTAAGTAACCAGAACTTATAACTTATCCATCTTGTAAAGGAGTTTAAAAATTTATACTGAGGGCAACTGAATAGGCATAAAATGCATGATAGTCAGGGAATGAGTTGACCAAACAGGACTTCAGAAAAATCACTTGGGAGAACCCAGGGCAGGCAGATCCAATAGTGCCTGGATCAGGCTCGTCTCCCTAAGAATGGAGGCTTCCATAGCATCCTGGGTTTTACCCCACTCATCTTGAGAAGGCTTCCACACATCCTGGAAGAGGGCGCAGGCGCAACACAGGTTTTGCAGTTTCAAGAGACGCTGGGCGCCCTCACACTTCTCCTAAGCCAAGTGGCGAAAAAAGTGGCCCACACTGTCCAGAGTCACACTGCTGCTGTTGAAACAGAAGGCCAGAGAGAGCCGTGTGGCTGACAGGGTCTTGGTGCTCCAGCCGGCTGTCAGGCCTGGGCCTCTGAGGTGGGAGAGAAGAGTTCAAGACACTGGTCCACCAAAGACCTCGGGGCTCCACGTAATATCAAATGGCAAAAGTTCTCCCAGAGATCTCCATCTCAACACTAAGGCCCAGCTCCACTCAACAGCCAGCAAGCTCCAGTGCTGGACACCCTAGGCCAAACAACTAGCAAGATAGGAACACAACCCCACCCGTTAGCAGAGAGGCTGCCTAAAATCATAATAAAGTCACAGACACCCCAAAACACACCACTGGACGCGGTCCTGCCCACCAGAAAGAGAAGATCCAGCCTCATCCACCAGAACACAGGCACCAGTCCCCGCCACCAGGAAGCCTAAACAACCCACTGACCCGAACTTAGACACGGGGGGTACACACCAAAAACAACGGGAATTACGAACCTGCAGCCTGTGAAAAGGAGACCCCAAACACAGTAAGTTAAGCAAAATGAGAAGACAGAGAAACACACAGCAGATGAAGGAGCAAGGTAAAAACCCACCAGACCAAACAAATGAAGAGGAAATAGGCAGTCTACCTGAAAAAGAATTCAGAGTAATGATACTAAAGATGATCCAAAATCTTGGAAAAGGAATGGAGAAAATACAAGAAACGTTTAACAAGGACCTAGAAGAAATAAAGAGCAAACAAACAATGATGAACAACACAATAAATGAAATTAAAAATTCTCTACAAGGAATCAATAGCAGAATAACTGAGGCAAAAGAAGGGATAAGTGACCTGGAAGATAAGAGTGGAAATAACTACTGCAGAGAAAAATAAAGAAAAAAGAATGAAAAGAATTGAGGACAGTCTGAGACCTCTGGGATGACATTAAACACACCAATATTCGAATTACATGGGTCCCAGAAGAAGAAGAGAAAAAGAAAGGGACTGAGAAAATATTTGAAGAGATTATAGATGAAAACTTCCCTAATACAGGAAAGGAAATAGTTAATCAAGTCCAGGAAGCTCAGAGAGTCTCATACAGGATAAATCCAAGGAGAAACATGCCAAGACACGTATTAATCAAACTATCAAAAATTAAATACAAAGAAAAAATAACTTACAAGGGAATCCCCATAAGGTTAACAGCTGATCTTTCAGCAGAAACTCTACAAGCCAGAAGGGAGTGGCAGGACATACTGAAAGTGATGAAAGGGAAAAACCTATAACCAAGATTACTCTACCAGCAAGGATCTCATTCAGATTCGATGGAGAAATTAAAACCTTTACAGACAAGCAAAAGCTAAGAGAATTCAGCACCACCAAACCAGGTTTACAACAAATGCTAAAGGAACTTCTCTAGGCAGGAAACACAAGAGAAGGATAAAACCTACAAAAACAAACACAAAACGATTAAGAAAATGGTAACAGGGACATACATATCGATAATTACCTTAAATGTAAATGGATTAAATGCTTTAACCAAAAGACATAGACTGGCTGAACAGATACAAAAACAAGACCCATACATATACTGTGTACAAGAGACACACTTCAGACCTAGGGACACATACAGATTGAAAGTGAGGGGATGGAAAAAAGATATTCCATGCAAAGGGAAATCAAAAGAAAACTGGAGTAGCAATTCTCATACCGGACAAAACAGACTTTAAAATAAAGACTATTACAAGAGACAAAGAAGGACACTACATAATGATCAAAGAGTCAATCCAAGAAGAAGATATGACAATTATAAATATTTATGCACCCAACGTAGGAGCACCTCAATACATAAGGCAAATGCTAACACCCATAAAAGGGGAAATCGACAGTAACACAATAATGGTAGGGGACTTTAACACCCCACTTTCACAAATGGACAGATCATCCAAAACGGAAGTAAATAAGGAAACACAAGCTTTAAATGAAACATTAAACAAGATGGACTTAATTGATCTTTATAGGACATTCCACCCAAAAACAACAGAATACACTTTCTTCTCAAGTGCTCATGGAACATTCTCCAAGACAGATCATATCTTGGGTCACAAATCAAGCCTTGGTAAATTTAAGAAAATTGAAATCATATCAAGTACCTTCTCTGATGACAACGCTATGAGACTAGATATCAATTACAGGAAAAAATCTGTAAAAAATACAAACACATGGAGACTAAACAATACACTACTAAATAACAAAGAGATCACTGAAGAAAACAAAGAGGAAATCAAAAAATACCTAGAGACAAACGACAATTAAAACACGAAGACCAACAACCTATGCGACGCAACAAAAGCAGTTCTAAGAGGGAAGTTTATAGCAATACAATCCTACCTCAAGAAACAAGAAACATCTCAAATAAACAACCTAACCTTACACCTAAAGCAATTAGACAAAGAAGACACAAAAAACCCCAAAGTTAGCAGAAGAAAAGAAGTCATAAACATCAGACTAGAAATAAATGAAAAAGAAATGAAGGAAACAATAGCAAAAAGACCTGGTTCTCTGAGAAGATAAACATAATTGATAAACCATTAGCCAGACTCATCAAGAAAAAAAGGGAGAAGACTCAAATCAATAGAATTAGAAATGGAAAAGAAGTAACAACTGACACTGCAGAAATACAAAGGATCATGAGAGATTACTACAAGCAACTATATGCCAATAAAATGGACAACCTGGAAGAAATGGACAAATCCTTAGAAAAGCACAACCTTCCGAGACTGAACCAGGAAGAAATAGAAAATATAAACAGACCCATCACAAGCACTGAAATTGAAACTGTGATTAAAAATCTTCCAACAAACAAAAGCCCAGGACTAGATGGCTTCACAGGCAAATTCTATCAAACATTTACAGCAGAGCTAACACCTATCCTTGTCAAACTATTCCAAAATATAGCAGAGTAAAGAACACTCTCAAACTCATTCTACAATGCCACCATCACCCTGATACCAAAACCAGACAAAGATGCCACAAAAAAAGAAAACTAGAGGCCAATATCACTGATGAACATAGATGTAAAAATCCTCAACAAAATACTAGCAAACAGAATCCAACAGCACATTAAAAGGATCATACACTATGATCAAGTGGGGTTTATTCCAGGAATGCAATGATTCTTCAATATACGCTAATCAATCAGTGTGATACAACATATTAACAAATTGAAGGAGAAAAACAATATGATCAAATCAATAGATGCAGAAAAAGCGTTCAACAAAATTCAACACTCATTTATGATAAAAACCCTCCAGAAAGTAGGCACAGAGGGAACTTACTTCAACATAATAAAGGCCATATATGACAAACCCACAGCCAACATCGTTCTCAATGGTGAACAACTGAAACCATTTCCACTAACATCAGAAACAAGACAAGGTTGCCCACTCTCACCACTATTATTCAACATAGTTTTGGAAGTTTTAGCAACAGCAATCAGAGAAGAAAAAGAAATAAAAGGAATCCAAATCAGAAAAGAAGTAAAGCTGTCACTGTTTGCAGGTGACATGATACTACAGAGAATCCCAAAGACTCTACCAGAAAACTACTAGAGCTACTCAATGAATTTTGTAAAGTAGCAGGATACAAAATTAATGCACAGAAATCTCTTGCATTCCTATACACTAATGATGAAAAATCTGAAAGAGAAATTTAGGAAACATTGCCATTTACCACTGCAACAAAAAGAATAAAATACCTAGGAATAAACCTACCTAAGGAGACAAAACACCTGTATGCAGAAAACTATAAGACACTGATGAAAGATATTAAATATGATACAAACAGATAGAGAAATATATCATGTTCTTGGACTGGAAGAATCAACATTGTGAAAATGACTATACTATCCAAAGCAATCTACAGATTCAATGCATTCCCTATCAAACTACCAGTGGCATTTTTCACAGAACTAGAACAAAAAATTTCACAATTTGTATGGAAACACACAAGACCCCGAAGAGCCAAAGCAATCCTGAGAAAGAAAAACGGAGCTGGAGGAATCAGGCTCCCTGACTTCAGACTATACTACAAAGCTGCAGTAATCAAGACAATATGGTACTGGCAGAAAAACAGAAATATAGATCAATGGAACAGGATAGAAAGCCCAGAGATAAACCCACGCACATATGGTCACCTTATTTTTTATAAAGGAGGCAAGAATATACAATGGAGAAAAGACAGCCTATTCAGTAAGTGGTGCTGGGAAAACTGGACAGCTACATGTAAAAGACTGAGATTAGAACACTCCCTAACACCGCACACAAAAATAAACTCAAAATGGATTAAAGACCTAAATGTAAGGCCAGACACTATAAAACTCTTAGAGGAAAACATAGGCAGAACGCTCTATGACGTAAATCACAGCAAGATCCTTTCTGACCCACCTGCTAGAGAAATGGAAATAAAAACAAAAGTAAACAAATGGGACCTAGTGAAACTTAAAAGCTTTTGCACAGCAAAGGAAACCATAAACAAGAAGAAAAGACAACCCCTCAGAATGGGAGAAAATATTTGCAAATGAAGCAGCTGACAAAGGATTTACCTCCAAAATTTACAAGCAGCTCATGAAGCTCAGTATCAAAAGAACAAACAACCCAATCCAAAAATGAGCAGAAGACCTAAATAGACATTTCTCCAAAGAAGATATACAGATTGCCAACAAACACATGAAAGAATGCTCAACATCACTAATCATTAGAGAAATGCAAATCACAACTACAGTGAGGTATCACCTCACACCGGTCAGAATGGCCATCATCAAAAAATCTACAAACAGTAAATGTTGGAGACAGTGTGGAGAAAAGGGAACCCTCTTGCACTGTTGGTGGGAATGTAAATTGGTACAGCCACTATGGAGAACAGTATGGAGGTTCCTTAAAAAGCTAAAAATAGAACTACCATATGACCCAGCAATCCCACTACTCGGCATATACCCTGAGAAAACCATAATTCAAAAAGAGTCATGTACCACAATGTTCACTGCAGCTCTATTTACAGTAGTCAGGACATGGAAGCAACCTTAGCGTCCACTGACAGATGAATGGATAAAGAAGATGTGGCACATATAGACAATGGAATGTTACTCAGCCATAAAAAGAAACGAAATTGAGTTATCTGTAGTGAGGTGGATGGACCTAGAGTCTGTCATACAGAGTGAAGTAAGTCAGAAAGAGAAAAACAAATACTGTATGCTAACACATATATATGGAAAATAAAGAAAAAGAAAGAAATGGTTATGAAGAACCTAGTGCCAGGACAGGAATTAAGACGCAGATGTAGAGAATGGACTTGAGGATGCGGGGAGGGGGAAGGGTAAGCCAGGACGAAGTGAGAGAGTGGCATGGTCTTATATATACTACCAAAATAGATAGCTAGTGGGAAGCAGCCGTGTAGCACAAGGAGATCAGCTCAGTGCTTTGTGACCACCTGGAGGGGTAGGATAGGGAGGATGGGAGGGAGACCCAAGAGGGAGGAGATTTGGGGATATATGTATATGTATAGCTGATTCACTTTGGTATAAAGCAGAACTAACACACCATTGTAAAGCAATTATACTCCAATAAAGATGTTAAAAAATAAATAATAAAAAGTAATTTAAAAAAAAGAAAAATCACTTGGCATCAGTGATCAGGGTAAATAGGAAAGAGGATGGAAATAATGGAAAAGCAAACATTTAAAAGACGGTTACAATAATTTAGGTGAGAATTTTCGAGAGCCTCAATTACAGCAGTGGCAGTGAGCTGGAGGAAAAGGGTAGTTTGAATAGCAACTCACAACATCAAACTTCATTTGTCTTCCTACTATTTAGGTAACACAAAGGAAAGACTAGCTTTAACTTTTGAAATTGTTTCCTACTGCAAACAAGTTTAAATGTGCTAAATATATACAAGAAAGAAGTTACTGAATACAGAATTGATTTCATTGCTTCTAATTTTCTTTTCAGGCCAAGGACATAATTTTCAATAGCAAACATTATACACAGTTTTTCAAAGTGTATTTTAATTATCAATTGAATTTGGGAATTAACAAATAGAATTCCAAGTTAGAAATGCCATTATTTCATCACCTCTATGTAGTTTGGTTGGAAATAAAATAGTTAAGTCAATTATATGTTAATAAAACAGGTTTGATAATTATTTTCAAAGCTTCATAGTAATTTATACCTTAATAAATATATTCAAGATCTAAAGCATCTATATTCATCAGTGATACTGGTCTGTACTTTTCTTTTTTTGTAGTGTCTTTGTCTGGTTTTGGTATCAGGGTGATGGTGGCCTCATAGAATGAGTTTGGGAGTGTTCCTTCCTCTGCAATTTTTTGGAAGAGTTTGAGAAGGATAGGTGTTAGCTCTTCTCTAAATGTTTGATAGAATTCACCTGTGAAGTCATCTGGTCCTGGACTTTTGTTTGTTGGATGTTTGTTTGTTGAATATAGATGCAAAAATCCTCAACAAAATACTAGCAAACAGAATCCAACAACACATTAAAAGGATCATACACCATGATCAAGTGGGATTTATCCCAGGGATGCAAGGGTTCTTCAATATACGCAAATCAATTAATGTGATACACCATATTAACAAATTGAAGAATGAAAACCATATGATCATCTCAATAGATGCAGAAAAAGCTTTTGACAAAATTCAACACCCATTTATGATAAAAACTCTCCAGAAAGTGGGCATAGAGGGAACCTACCTCAACATAATAAAGGCCATATATGACAAACCCACAGCAAACATCATTCTCAATGGTGAAAAACTGAAAGCATTTCCTCTAAGATCAGGAACGAGACAAGGATGTCCACTCTCACCACTATTATTCAACATAGTTCTGGAAGTCCTAGCCACGGCAATCAGAGAAGAAAAAGAAATAAAAGGAATACAAATTGGAAAAGAAGAAGTAAAACTGTCACTGTTTGCAGATGACATGATACTATACATAGAGAATCCTAAAACTGCCACCAGAAAACTGCTAGAGCTAATTAATGAATATGGTAAAGTTGCAGGATACAAAATTAATGCACAGAAATCTCTTGCATTCCTATACACTAATGATGAAAAATCTGAAAGAGGAATTATGGAAACACTCCCATTTACCATTGCAACAAAAAGAATAAAATACCTAAGAATAAACCTACCTAGGGAGACAAAAGACCTGTATGCAGAAAACTATAAGACACTGATGAAAGAAATTAAAGATGATACCAACAGATGGAGAGATATACCATGTTCTTGGATTGGAAGAATCAACATTGTGAAAATGACTATACTACCCAAAGCAATCTACAGATTCAATGCAATCCCTATCAAATTACCAATGGCATTTTTTACGGAGCTAGAACAAATCATCTTAAAATTTGTATGGAGACACAAAAGACCCCGAATAGCCAAAGCAGTCTTGAGGGAAAAAAACGGAGCTGGAGGAATCAGACTCCCTGACTTCAGACTCTTCTACAAAGCTACAGTAATCAAGACAATATGGTACTGGCACAAAAACAGAAACATAGATCAATGGAACAAGATAGAAAGCCCAGAGATAAACCCCCGCACCTATGGTCAACTAATCTATGACAAAGGAGGCAAGGATATACAATGGAGAAAAGACAGTCTCTTCAATAAGTGGTGCTGGGAAAACTGGACAGCTACATGTAAAAGAATGAAATTAGAATACTCCCTAACACCATACATAAAAATAAACTCAAAATGGATTAGAGACCTAAATGTAAGACTGGACACTATGAAACTCTTAAGAGGAAAACATAGGAAGAACACTGTTTGACATATATCACAGCAAGATCTTTTTTGATCCACCTCCTAGAGTAATGGAAATAAAAACAAAAATAAACAAATGGGACCTAATGAAACTTCAAAGCTTTTGCACAGCAAAGGAAACCATAAACAAGACAAAAAGACAACCCTCAGAATGGGAGAAAATATTTGCAAACGAATCAACGGACAAAGGATTAATCTCCAAAATATATAAACAGCTCATTCAGCTCAATATTAAAGAAACAAACACCCCAATCCAAAAATGGGCAGAAGACCTAAATAGACGTTTCTCCAAAGAAGACATACAGACGGCCACAAAGCACATGAAAAGATGCTCAACATCACTAATTGTTAGAGAAATGCAAATCAAAACTACAACGAGGTATCACCTCACACCAGTTAGAACGGGCATCATCAGAAAATCTACAAACAACAAATGCTGGAGAGGGTGTGGAGAAAAGGGAACCCTCTTGCACTGTTGGTGGGTATGTAAACTGATACAGCCACTATGGAGAACAATATGGAGTTTCCTTAAAAAACTAAAAATAGAATTACCATATGACCCAGCAATCCCACTACTGGGCATATACCCAGAGAAAACCGTAATTCAAAAAGACATATGCACCCGAAATTTCATTGCAGCACTATTTACAATAGCCAGGTCATGGAAGCAACCTAAATGCCCATCAACAGAGGAATGGATAAAGAAGATGTGGTACATATATACAATGGAATATTACTCAGCCATAAAAAGGAACAAAATTGAGTCATTTGTTGAGACGTGGATGGATCTTAGAGACTGTCATACAGAGTGAAGTAAGTCAGAAAGAGAAAAACAAATATCGTATATTAACGCATGTATGTGGAACCTAGATAAATGATACAGATGAGCCGGTTTGCAGGGCAGAAGTTGAGACACAGATGTAGAGAACAGACATATGGACACCAAGGGGGGGAAAACCGCGGTGGGGTGGGGATGGTGGTGTGCTGAATTGGGTGATTGGGATTGACATGTATACACTGATGTGTATAAAATTGATGACTAATAAGAACCTGCAGTATAAACAAACAAATAACTAATACTAAACTTTCATTGGGTTATTTGTATGGAAATATGTTAATATAAATGTTTCAGACATTACATGAAATTTCTAAAAATCTTATATGTTCTGGTATAATGTTATAAGTCATAATCCTAGTTATTACTTTAAAATGTATATCTCAGAAATAACTAATTTTCTTGTCAACTGCATTATTATGAACTTTCATCAAATCTTTAACCGTGGTCATTTTTAAGTCTTTTGTCATTTACAGACAGTTCTGGGTGTACTCTGATGCTTTTGTAAATATGTTCCTATAAAACGGTTTCATCTTCAGGAAATTCATGAAAAAGACTGACAGGTACAGGTTTCTGGTAACTGACTATACTGCTGAACTGAATGAATAAGCATGTTCAGAACACTAATGGAAAACTGATGAATTCATAAAAGTGCTAACAAAAGATCAAGATAAAAAAAAATTAATTACATGGGACTGAGTGAACTGATGAGGATGAGTATAATTTTTGTGACTTTCTGTTTGAATTTAAAAAAAGAAAAAATCCCACAAGGACTCAGAGGCAAAGAATATACAAATCAATTTTCACTGCAAAGTAAAGGAGCTGTTACAGTGGAGGATTACTGGACTGAATGTCAATATTATGACATAGTATGAGTGTGTTTCATGTTTGGTAATTGCAATCATTGTTGCTTTTGTTGTGGTCATCCATGTACAATGCTTGGTGTCAGTCTATTTATCTCTTGTAAAAATAAAATACAATGTGTGTGTGTGTGTGTGTGAAAACAAAAACAAAAACAAAAAAAAATGTGTTACCACGTTCTAGAGTAAAAAAAAAAAAAAAAGATCTAAAGCAAAGTTTTCTTCCATTTAGTTTCCATTCAAGCATAAGCGTAACAGTCTGTAATGCACTGAAAATTATTTAAGACCTTGATTATTGAGACAAATATTCTGGAGTCATCATATATCCTAATTAGCATCAGATATAGAATTAAGAGTATTAATGTAATCTGAGGGTAAATGTGTATTTGTTGGAAAAATGTTTCCTGATGAGTTCACGTGCAAGCCATTCACAAGCCTATGTACCACCAGTGCTTCAGAAAGCCAGGGAAATAGCCAAGTAGTCAAATGAAAACTGTCTAAAATATTAGTAGTCTGCATACTATTCACGTAATTGCTGGCCTCCAGAGGTTCAACTAATAAGCAGAAGATAGAAACAAGGCATCCTAGGCAGCAGTTCAATTTTGAAAATTAGGAGATCATGCCAAGGCAGAAGTCCTGTTCTGCCAAGGCAGAATGCTATAAATGGATTCAGTATTGGGAGGAGCAGATCACAAAGTGCTACTACTGGGTATGACATGAGTTTTTGTTCATCCATCTGATTAATCAAATTACGGTTCTCATTAACAGCAAAGGATGTGCAGGAGACTGGCTTCTGGTTTCTTGATCTAGTATGAGTCACCTTAGCCCTCTGTACTTCTGGATGAATTTTTGTTGAAGGAGTAAGAAGTCTGTTGATGTATTTACAGTTCCTGGTAGGACTGCCTTAGAAACAGACAAGCTTGTACCAACAGACGGCACAAAAAAGATACTGCCTCGGGGATAAAGGAAAGGCAAAAACAGGTGAAACAGGGGTTACCTAACAATGACTAAAATTTTCAAGAAATACTGAAGATTTCACAACTACAGAAGTAGATTTAACCCATCATTAGCTATTAGTTAGTCAGAGAAAAGAAACAACTTATTAATGCCATAAAATAATCATCAATTTGGGCAGAGTTGACAATGCTGGGGGAGAAGGGAGGATTAAGAGGTAAAAAGAAAGACTGGGTGCTTCTGTACACTTCATCAAGACAGTAAATAAAGTGTTAAGTTGCAAAAAATACAAAAAATAAGAAACTTTAAGATATAAGACCTAAAAGCAAACTAGTTAGGCATGATTTCACCATGGACTATACATTCTACTAAAACAAAAGAAAATGTGGCATACACATTCTTTGATAAGAAGCTACTTTAATTTTGAAAACATAAAATTGCTGGGCTATATGCTTTAAACAGATATAAGCTCTGAACTTATTTATTAGTATAACTCAACAGAAGTGGGTCTCTGTATGGTTATTTCAGCATGTTGTTGAATTCAGATGAACAACCAAAAGCAGTGACAAAGCAATTTAATCCTTTACAACAGTGTTTTGAAAAATGCCAAAGGTGCTGCAATAACACCGGCGGGGGTGGGGGGGGGGAGTTCATCAAGTACTTGTCACCTCATTATCTTTCAAAAGCATTGATACTGCATGTCTCCCTCCCTCCCTTCCCCCGCCCCTGCAATATTTTTCAGATTTCCTCAAATTCAGCCCAATTCTGTGCTTTTCAAAAGGGTACTTCCACTCTCTTTTTGGCCATAGTCTTTCCTCCCCTAAGAAAAGATACTCTGAATTCTCCAATGTAAAAGAGACAAATCAGTCTGAGTTACTTTCAATTCTCTCAATCCTTACCATGATCTGAAAAGGCCTAGTAACCACAAAGATTCATTTACTTTATTGTGTCTTTATAAGCAGACGATGTGTCTCAGAAGCAAATTACTCACTTTCCATCTCACACTTTATACACACAACTGCACTGCCACCCACAGCAGCCTCCCATAAACATCTGCATTTGAAGCAGAAACTATACCTTAAAAATAATCTATCTGCATGTAGTAGTTTTATCATCCCCATCCCACCCCCACAGATCTTATCTGCTGTGCTTGAAAGAAACTGTGTGATTATCTGAACTTTATAACTCTTCTTCATTTCTGACAATTCCAGTTTACCTCTTGACCTATATGTCTATCAAGTCTATTTGGTAAAGCATTTGAGCATGTATGTCTGTGTATGCATGTATGTATATATGTGACTTTCAACCAATTTTTTAAAAAAATCAAAACAAATGAAATAATTCAATGGATACTGATTTCTTGCAGTTTAAAAGAGAATTTGCTACAGATTTTATATAGTTCTAAGAGAGAAAAATGTTCTGACACTTGCCAGCTGTGAGAATTGTATTTCAGATAAACAACACTGGTCCCATTTTAGTTCAACATCAGATTACAGCTGCTGAGTAAAGAATATATTTAGATTTCTTTAATTTTTTGTCAAGGGAGAAGGTTATAAAGACTGAATGAATTAGTAACGCAGGCATTAAAACAGTTTTGCATGCAGTTCATATTTCAAATATAGAAACAAATTAAAGTTTCAAACCTTACATTCTATATACTCAGTGATCACATTGTCCCTATAAAAAACAAAGTACATTCTGCATTCTAAGGCACTGTTCCCTATCAAGCAAGCAGTGATCTTAAGTTGATGAAACCAATAAAAAGATTTGGAACAGGTGGTATTAAATTTAAAAAACATATGTTAAAAATAGAATATAAATTATCAGAGTACATCCCAATTCTAAGGGTAAGTATAGTCCCTGATATTTTGCTTTGGAATATGCAAATACATACTTATATACGATGCATTTTTGAGGTTTTTTTCTAAGTTACAATTACATACAGAAAATACACTGATCTTAAATGTACATTTCACTGAGTTTTGACTAATATATACATCCATGAAATCAACACCTCAGTCAAAAGGCAGAGCACTGTCATCACCTTAGAATCTTCTTTAATGCCCTTTCCATCTATCTGCCTCTACCACAGAGGCAAGCACTATTCCAATTTCAGTTGATTCGTTTTGCAAGTTCTACAGCTTCATATAAATAGGGTGATACAGGATATGTTCTTTTTTTCCTTCTATGTATGTTGGGTTAGCTTTGCTATTTTCAAATTCTAAGGATGACAGATTAGAATGTTTATATTTAAATGTTACTTTTTCATAATATGAACTTTATAATTTCATATTATGAATTTTTCTCATAGTACTGCTTTAGCTACAAGACATAAAATTCAATATACTGTGTTTTCATTAGTGTTCAGTTCAAAATATTTTCTGATTTCTCCTGTGATTTCTTCATTGACCTGTGACTTTAGAAGTGCAATGATTTCCAAGTAACTTGGGACTGTATACTATGTATTTTTTATTAATCATTTTAAATTTAATTATATTGTCATCATAGAACATAGTCAGAAAGGTTTCAACGTTTGAAATTGATGTGGCTTGTGTTATAAATCAATATATTGTCTACAATGGAGAATGTCAGTCTGCTAGGGATCCCATAACAAAATACCACAGACTAGGTAGCTTAAATAGAAACGTATTTCTCACTGTTCATGTAGCTGAAAGTCTGAGGTCAGGATGTCAGCAGGGTCAGGTTCTTGTGAGAGCTATCTTCCTGGCTTACAGACACAGCTGCCTTCTCCATATATCCTCCCATGGCAGAGAGAAAGACCTCTGGAGTCTCTTCCTCTTCTCACAAGCACACTAATCCTATCATGGGGGCTCCACCACCATAACCTCATCTAAATCTAATTGCTTCTCTAAGGCCCCACCTCCAAATACAACCTTATTGGGAGTTAGGACTCCAACATATGAATATGTGGAGTACACAAACATGCAGCACTCCATAACAGGGAAGTTTCGTTGATTTTAAAACGATATATGTGCTTCATCTGTTGGCTGTAGTGTTCTGTGTATCTTTCTATTAGTTCAAATTTGTTGTAGTGTTGCTCAAATAGTATATATCCCCACTGCTTGGATTTTTTTTTAAATCTGTTTCTTGCAATTACAAAGAGGAATATTAAGCCTCAAATTACATTTATAATGTGTCTATACTTTTCTTTTTAATCTGTCAGCTATGTTTCTACTGTTAAGAAGAATGTGCACATTTAGAATTATTATTTTGTGGTGGATATGTGAAGCTCTACTAGGGACATATACATAGTGTAATTGTGATAGTGTCTATGCATATCTATGTCTGGTAATGTTCTCTGTCTTAAAGCCAAATCTGACTCATAATAATACACCATGTTAGTGTTCTTATGATTTGCATGGTACATTTCTTTCCAGCATTTTAACTGCAGTCTATTTATAACTTCATATTTAGAGTTACTCTCTCATAAACAGCATATAGTTGTGTCCTCATTTACTGATGCTGATAATCTCTAACTTTCTAATTGCAGTTATTAGCACATCTACACTTGTATGGTCATTGGTAATGGTTGACCTAAAGTCAATCGCTTTTTTCCTATTTGTTTCCTCTCTTCTTTTTATCTTTGATGCTCTTGAAATATTTGGAATTGAGTTATTTCTCTAACTCTATTCTCATCTGAAGTACTGTCTATAACTGTTATTCTTTGGAGATTACTCTAGGTTGTAATGTTAATTTTTTAATTATTACAGTTTATACTAAATTAATATTAAGCCCTTTTTTATGAGGGCAAAGATTCTTTCTGTTGTCTTTATTTGTGCACTGCTACCTCTCTAGCACCTAGAACACTCTGGTACAAAGTAGGAACCCAAAAAATACTTGCTGAATGAGTGAATGTTAGCTGTTATTGCCTATGCTGATTTTACTCAAGTATTTAGGCCTAGAGCAGGCATCAGAGCAGGCCTAGAGAACTGGAGCACAAGATTCTTGAGGATCTATTTGCATGAAGGATACAGGGCTTCCTGGGAAAAAATCGTCCTTAGAAGGCAGAGCCCCCGAGAAACACCTGCTAGGGATCCCCAGGAAGAACTGCAGGACAGCACTGAATCTACCTGCATCTTGACCTTGGACTTTCCAGCTTCTAGAACATTCCCAATGCTCTTTATTTCTTCCTGAAGATTTGGGTTTTCATCTGGTATGAAAAAATTTCCTTTGACATGTCTTATAACAGAGGTATGTAGGTGACAGAGTCTCTTATTATCTTTTTTGATCATGTTTTTATTTCACCTTCATTCCTGAAGGATAATTCACTGGATAATCAATGATACTGTAACTAGGTACATAGTTCTTGAAGGATATTTTTACTGGACATAAAATTCTACATAGAGTTTCTTCCATCACTTTAAAAATGTTGTTCCACTGTCTTCTGATGTCCACAGTTTTGAGTCAGCAATCAATAAAATTCTTGGTAGTATGTATGTGTTTTTTTCCCCCCACTCTGGCTACATTCAAGATTCTCTCTTTATCTTTGGTTTCCAGACCTCAGTTTGATGTGATGTGCCTAGGCAATTTTCTTTCAACTTATCCTGCTTGGGGTGGTCTGGTGTACTTTTTTTTTTTTTTTTTACATCTTTATTGGAGTATAATTGCTTTACATTGTTGTGTTAGTTTCTGCTACATAACAAAGTGAATCAGCTATACGTATACATAAAACCCCATGTCCCCTCCCACCCTCTCTATATCCCACCCCTCTAGGTAGTCACAAAGCACCGAGTTGACCTCCCTGTGCTATGTGGATGCTTCCCACTAGCTATCGATTTTACATTTGGTAGTGTATATATGTCAATGCCATTCTCTCACTTCATCCCAGCTTACCCTTCCCACTCCTCCCCGTGTCCTCAAGTCCATTCTCTATGTCTGTGTCTTTATTCCTGTCCTGCCCCTGGGTTCTTCAGAACCATTTTTTTTTAGATTCTCTATATATGCGTTAGTATACAGTATTTGTTTTTCTCTTTATGACTTACTCTGTATGACAGACTCTACGTCCATCCACCTCACTACAAATAACTCAACTTCATTTCTTTTTATGGCTGAGTAATATTCCATTGTATACGTTTTGAATTTTAAAATTTCTTTCATCATATTTGGAAACTTAATTCCCATTTCTGGCCTTTTTTCAAATACTTTATTCTGCCTATTTTCTTTCCTTTTCTTCCTGGTCTTTAATTACATGTATGTTAGACCTTTTCATATTGTTCCACAGGTCTATGAGGTACTGTTTTTTTAAAATCATTTTTCTCTCCTTTCTTCAGATTAGTTGAATTCGATTCATCTATCTTCAAGTTAATAACTAGTTTCTTTTTCTGCTCCATTCTGTTGTTCAATCCATCCAGTGAATTTTTTTTCTCCTGAGCTACCTCAGCTATTTTATACTTCTGTTCTTTGTTTTTAGCCCTTAATATGAAAAATATTTTTATATTAAATCAAAACAACAGCATTTTGATATGGATAATATATTTTAGTAAAATATGACAATGGCATGAAGGATGGAAAGATGGATGAAAGTACTGTATTCTTGTACAATAGATTCTTATATTAGAAATAGTTTATTGAATCTCAACAGAAAGTTTCATTAAGTTAGTGCATGCCTTTATCTTTATTTCTAACTCTATTTTTATACTGGCTCCTTAAAATAGCCACATGCTTCATGAAGCTCTTCTCCACATTATAATCACTATACTACATTTACTCACGAAACAATTTTCTAAGAGTCAAAATCAAAATCAGAGTTAGTCACTCTCACTTCACTAATACATGCTTCAGGGTGCCAGACAATATGCTTTGTATTAAATTACTACTAAAAACAAAACAAAAAAGATATCAAAATAATTACAAATAAATATCAGATTCATCAACTAGTATACAAGGTTTTACAAACAGTTATAATTGCATAAACATCTTTTGATGAAATTTAGAGATAGCTGACAAGAAGGATAGCATGAAGTTCAAAACTGCTTATATCCATTCAGGTATATCTACTTAGAACCTACAAAAAACAAAACATACTACTAAAACCACCACAAGCATCTGAAGCACAAAAATTATTTTTCGAAAATAGTTGATCAGCTCTATAATCATACAAGAGACTTCTGAATGACAGGTCTTATTAAGATAATAATTTGAGAAAAGGGTAAAATCTTGACTTTCATTGTTCCTGTCAAGGTCATTTTCAAGAACTGCAGAACGTACGTATGTCTCATCTTAATTCTATAGTTTCTTGATTTTTCCAGGGGCCTGCGTTTATTGCTTCAACTCAAAAAATCCTTCAATAATTTCAGGACTTTCAATCCATTTGTTACACACTTAGTTATGCCTCACCTGCTTATATGTGTTTGCATTTATTAATCCACTGATTAATAAATTACTCAAACATAGGGGTGTAAAACATGTTATTACAAACCTCAAGTTACTTGATACTAGCTAATCACCTGTCTTTATACTCTGTAAATAGGAATCCGTTGGAACTTGTGTGTATGAACTTAAGTTTTGTCTTATCTCCCAATCTGAACTGATCTCTTACCTTATTGTTCTGACTGCTGTGCCCACATGTCTAAAGGTCACTGATGAAACTATATTACATACCAAATTTTTGACCAAAGATATAGTTTAAAATAGATGGTGTCTTCTAATCCATCTTTGAATAAATTATCCAATGACTCTGAAGTTAGGGGGATGAAGAGACATTAAAAAAAGATACTATGGATGGAAATCAGTACAGGATGAGGGAAGAGAAGTCAAAAAGGAATTAACTTGCATAAGACACTGAAAAGAAATTAAAATAACAAATTATTTTTAAAAATTAAAATAAAAGACTAAGTATTGGTACTTGAAAAATACTAGAATAATCAGAATTATAATAAAGAATATAGGAATAACAGAACAATACTTGTGCTTATTACAGAATATTAATATTTTAAAATATGTAATACTTTTCCTATTGGCATTGATCAAGAAATCCCTAATAGCCGTCAGCTAGTAGTTGACTTGTTGCTACCAGCCAGGCCTGCTGTTACTGTGCAGTACATAAACAATTTCACAGAACTTGAACATCTGATGTAGTAACCCTGGTACTGTAACAGAATGAGATAAAAATACAGCACCGCTCTCTAATCATATCTGAGCACAGACAAAAAGAAAACAGAAAAAATACACCTAACCATAAAAATGACCAAACTTCCTACTTGCAACTGCTGCTATTTCACTATGAACAATATTATACTCATTCTGTTCCTCTTCCCTCCTAGGTAAATCGTAGAAATCACCCTCAGTTTATGACAGCAGTCATTCCAAAGCAAACACCTACTTCCCTGAACTACGTAAAAACACCTAAGGCAAGTAAAAAGGTTTTAAAAGAATAATAAACCAAATATTTCAAAAGACCACATACTACCAAAGCTATTTACATCTCGTTCATCACACACTCCAGTCTGGCTCAGATTTTCTGTTTTGTTTTTTTTTAAAGGAATAGAAAAAGAAATGCTCACACATTTAACCGTGGATAAGTATGGAAAATAACAATCTCTCAGTTACCATTAAAAAAAGTCAAGATTTTATTCATCCCTATCAGAGACACGTCACCTAACCACACAGTATCCCCAATTCCCTACCATCACTCAACATAAAAAGACTTCATAAAGCTAAAGAAAGAAACACAGAGAGGGAAAGTCTAAATAGACAACTTTCCATAGAACACAGAAAGTTATCAAAGAATTACACTCAAAGAAAGTACCAGGCATAGAAAGTTTCTCAGCAAATTTCTACCAAATGTTTAATGTCAGATACTGCAGCTGCATTATTAATTACTCCAGAGCACTGAAAGTGAAAGAAAACTCCCTACTTTTCACAAAGCAAGCATAACATCAATATCAAAACCTGATAAACACAGTATAAATGAAAAAAACAGTGTCACTTATTAATATCTATACAGAAATAATAAATATCAGCAAGCTAAATACAACACATTAAGAAAATACTACACTAAGAGTATGATTTATTCCAATAATGCATGATTATTTCAATTTTAGGAAATCTATTAAAATCTTATAACACATTAATAGATCTAAGAATAAAAACCATACACTTACTTCCATAGATGCTGAGAAAGCTTTGAAAATATTCAGTATGCTTTTCTAATATAAGCACACTGAAAATATAAACTTACAAATATTTTCTTAAAATTATTACACACATGTGCATTTGCACACACAGATGATTTTTAGACCTTAAGTCATTATCTCACTAAACAAGGAAACACTAGAAGCCTGACCACCAAGATCAGAAACAACGTAAAGGTCCCACTGTCTCTACTACTTCTCAACATTGTACAACAGATGTTGGTCAACGCAATGGAAGTTAATCAGAATCACAAAAAACAGTGAATGTCAAATTTTATCTACTAGCAAATGATAGGGTGGTAACCTGAAAATTCCAAGCGAATCAAGGATAAAACTAGTAGAAACAATTTAAAAAGTTACAAATTTAACAGAATATAAAATTAACAGAAAAAAAAGCCTTCATATAGCCAATAAATAGATTTAGAAGGAATAATGGAAAAGGAAACAATATTTACAATGGTACCAAACAAATAAAAATGTGTCAAACCTGTATGAGGAAAACTTTTTTAAAAACTCCTGAATGACAAAAAGGTACACTTGGAAAAGTGGAAAAATATCCCTGTGGTCTTGATTATGATGATAACATTATAAAAGTTGTCAGTTTTCCCTAAATCAATTTATACAGTTAATTCATTTACAGTGATATTAAAATTTATATGGAGAAACAAACATGCAGAAAAATAGCTATGAAAATTCTGAGAAAACATACTATGAGGGGAGCAAGCCCTTTTGGACATTAAAACATGCTATTAAAAACTCTATAAATAACATTATGAACCTGGTTTTAGAAAAATAGAATAGGAAAGCAGAACTAAATCCAAGTACACATGGAAATTTAGTATATGATAAAGATAACATCTCAACTCACTAGGGCAAACACGAACTTTCAAATAACTGGGTTTTAAAAAGATAAAATTTAGATCCATATTCTTACTAATATAAGAATGAATTCCAAAGGTGTGAGATAAATGTAAAAAAATAAAACAATGCAAAAAAATTTTAAGCTTAATGTAGGCAGGGAATGGCTTTTCTACTTATGATTCAAAATATAAGACAAAACAAAGAAAATATTCAAAAATCTGACTACATAATTTTTTCAACAACACCATAACAAAGTCGATACACAAGTGATAAAGTAGGAGATACATCCACCTTTGGTCACCATAAGGGCTCCACTGTACCTCAGGATGTAGCCTCCACCTGTTAAAGCTGCCAGATGAAATATAAGAGGTTTACTTAAATTTGAATTTCTGAAAAACAATGAGGGATTTTTTTTTTTTTTTAACAAGTGTGAACTTTATCTGCACTGGTGAGCTTGCCCATATATGTGCAGTACAGTAAGAATGGATATGGATAATGACAATTTTAAGGCATATTCCACATAACTCAGGGCATGGACAGCTAGACTGAGCCTTATTTGTCCTCCACAATAACCCACTAATTAATGCATTCAGTAATGAGCTATGTCCCTACTCTGCTTCACTTTCTCATTTCCTCCAGTGAGCTGCCTGTGACCATCTCCAAAAGGAACTCCCTACATCCCAGTCCTCTTTCTAAGGGAAACACAACTAAGACATATTCCATCAATAATTTGCACCTGCTTAATTTTTTCAATAGTTGAAAATAATGTGTTTTCCAGGGTGTTTGCAAATATTTAACTTTTAGAATGAAACTATTACATCATTCCTATAAATGATCTAATGGAATCTAAATACAATAGTGATTATATTTACTCCAAAAACTGTAAAAATTAATGTTCTTTTCAAGACGTACAGTTTTATGACTTTTACCTCATATACAGATTCATACACTCACCTTCAAAATCAGGATCCAAAACAGTTCTAACCTTCCCACCCTCAAAAAAAAAAAATCTCTCTGGCTTGACTTTCTAGTCCAATTTCATTTTACCCCTTATCCCTGTCAGTTACTCATCCCTATGGTTTTGCTCTATCCAGAATGTCGTATGAACGGAATACAAAATGCAATCTTTTGAGACTTATTTTACATATAAATTAGATTCATACATGTTGAATGTTTCTATTTTTTTGTTGCTAGTATTTGTCTATTGAATGGATGTATCACAATTTGTTTATACATTAATCAGTTGACTAACACTAAATTGTCACTTTTTTTGGCAATTATGAATAAAGCTGCTATAAACATTATATACATTTTGAATAAATTTTTGATAAGTGTAAAGCATAGATGAAAGTTCATTTCCGGGTGCCTAACTGATACATCACAATTTGTCCAAAGGACTATGCTTTCTCCACTGAATTGCTTCTGCATCTTTGTTAGAAATCAATTAGCAGTATTTGAGTGGGTCTATTTATGGACTCTATTGGGTTTCATTGATTATGCGGATATTCTTTCACCAATACCACATTTTCATGATTAATGTAGCTTTATAGTGAGTCTTCAAAGCACAGTGCATAATTCTTTCATATTTTGCAGTATTGTTTTGCCTATTCTGATTCTTTTTACTTTCCATATAGTCAGATTTTCTATACCTACAAATTTTCCAACGGGATAGTGATTGAAATTTCATTAAATCTACAGATTAATTTGGGGAGTATGCACTTGAACTATGGTGAATACTCAAATCCATGAGCACAGTATACTTCTCCATTTAATTAGGTCTTTTTATTCCTTTCATTATTTCGTATTATTTGACACACAGATTCTGCATATTTTTGTAGATTTACAACAAAGTATTTCTTTTTGGGGGTGAAAGGCTATGATAAATGGTACTGGTATATTTGTAGTTGTTGCTGTTTTTCATTCAATTTTCAATTATTTGTTGTTAGCATATGGAGATACAATAGAATTTCATTAAACCTGAGGTTTAATTTCATTGTACCTGAGATCATCCTAAATCCACTGATTAGTTCTAGGAGATTCTGTGTGGATATTTTGGGATTTTTAACTAGATATTCACGTAATTTAAGGACACTTATTTCTTCCTTTCCAAATGTTATGCCATTTCTTTTTCTTTCCTTATTGCTCTTGCTAGAACTTCCAGTACAATGAGGAATAAGGGGGGGTGAGAGTAATCATCCTTGCCTATTCCTGATTTTTAGGGGAGAAATCAAGTTATTCATCACTCAATGTTAGCTGCAGGATTGTTTTGGATGATCTCATTAGGTTAAAGAAGTTCACTTCTCTCAAAGCTGACTAGGTTTTAAAATCAAGAATGGAAGTTTAATTTTTCAAATGCTTTTTCTGCATCAATTGACATGTTTTTCATAATTATTAGTACAGTAGAATACATTGATTTTGAAAATCTAAAAAACTAAAATGGTAGTTTTAGTCTCAAAGTAATGTCTCATAAAAATAAGTTAGGAAGTACGTTTTCCTATTTTTTTGGAAGGATTTTAGATAATTGTTGATATTTATTCTTTAAGTGATTAACAGAATTTGCCAGTGAAACCACCTGGACTGGAGTTTATTATGAAAGTTTTAATGCTCCCATTTCACCTACATAGTTTAATACGTTTAGTCAAGTTATTTTTTCTTGACTTTGATATTTTATACTACAGGAAAGGAACCCCAAACTTACGAATATAGGTGCTTATATAAAAACTGCTATTAAGTTACTCTCCTATTCCCTGAGAAAAAGATTTATCCCCCTAATGTAATAAAATTCTTTGGAATATAAAGGATAGTTCGAGGTTTTATTTCCCCCTTGAAATGTAAACATACAGATCTGGAAATCCCTATTCAATAACTGTTTTAATTTTCAAGGGCTTTTTTTTTTTTTGCTAACACCTTTATTGGAGTATAATTGCTTTACAATGTTGTGTTAGTTTCTGCTGTATAACAAAGTGAATCAGTTATATGTATACATATATCCCCATATCACCTCCCTCCCACCCTCCCTAACCCACCCCTCTGTGGTCACAAAGCACTGAGCTGATCTCCTAACCCACACTCCAGTTTTATTTTGATCAGAAACCTTAACCATGTACAAACATGAAAATATTTTCTCTACGTTCCCACAGGTTTCAGATACTCAGTCTTCAAATTTTCTTTTTCTGCATTATATTCATTCTCTAGTTCTAGAACTCCAAAGACAAGAATGTTAGATCATTTGTTATTTATTGTGCTGCAGGACCCTTCAGTCTTCATTCTTTTTCTATATTTTTGCCTATTGTTCAAATTGGGTACTTTCTATTGTCCTATCTCATGTTTACTAACCTAAGTAATCTCTATTCTGCTATTGAACCCTTCAACAGAAATTTTTATTTTATTTATTGTATTTTTCATTTCTAAAATTTCCATTTGGTACTATATTATATATTCTATTTTCCTCCTGAGAATTTCTATCTCTGCAATATTCTAGGAGTGTTTTGCTTTACCTCTTTTGTGTATTTATAATACCACCTTAAGATTCTTTTATAATTACGTCGTGATCACTTGGGTTTAGCATCTGTTGATTATCTTCCCCTAGAGAATTTTTCAGACTTTGTTTCTGTCTGTTATGTTGGATCATATATTGGACATTTAAAATATTATTAGAATATGGATCTTGTTTAAATCTTGGGGAGGATAGTATGTTTTTATTTTTTGTTTCTTAATTTTGTTTTATTTCCTTGTTTTAGCAAGAAATCAGTCCTTTTAGATTTTATACCACGTTCCAACCCACCTTCTGTGCACTTTGGTTCTAGTGTCAGTTCAATTTAATGACCTTTCAGTGCCGTTTAGACCTGTCCTGCATGTGCTCCACCCAGGAGCCAAACTGAGACCTTAGCCAGTCTAAATGTTAGTTCAGTCCTCAGTTTGGCATGGTGGTTAAAAAACTAGGTCCTAAAATGTGCAAATCAGGAGTGAGCCCACACATTTACACATTTTTATGCCATACCATTCTCACAATTCCTTCCTCTGTTCTCTTCTCAATGCTTTCCTAACAGCAGCTCTTCCTAGTTCTCTTGCTAGAAAGCTGGAGCTTAATATCCCTCTCTGTTGCACATTCCCCATGACTATCTGTCTTTGGTGCTAAATGGCAAGAGAATGAAGAGAGAAATAACAATAGGAAATATCCCTATCCTCTTCATGGCTCAGTGCCTTTGGAAAGATAAAAAGATTCCTTCTTCTTAGGGTTTTTGATGCTGGAACAGTCACTGTTTCACTGCTTCTGCCACTAGATTTCAAGTTAAGAAATGGAGTTTGAAGGCATTAGAGATTTAAAAAAACAAACAAAAAAAGAAGCTAAGGGATTTTGTACACTTTTAAAGTTTCATAGCGGCCTCTTTTTATACTCCTTGAACCAGAAAAAAAAAGTATTTCTTTTGAAGACCTGTCTGTGTTTGGTGTGCAGCTTACAGATTTGTATTGCCATTGTGTCTAGGCTAGAATATAAGGGAGGAAAAAAAACGCTCATGAAATTCACCATGGGTCACTCATTGTTTGAGCTCTGGTTTTCTTTCCCAATCTGCCTACTGCAATTTTGTTCTCAGAGATCCCAGATAGTTGCTGCATGCATTCTTTCAGGATTTTTAGTTGTGTTCAGTGACAGAGCAAGGTAAACTGTGGTTACCTCATTATAACCAGAACCTGAAATCTACTTTATTTTTAATCTCAAAAAATTGATATGGCTTGCGGTATACAAAAATATTTCACTTTTCCTCAACTGCATTCACTCAATTTCTATTCATTATGTGATTTTAAGAAAAATAGCAGATATAATCTAGCTCAAGTTCTCTTGTTTTTTTACCTTTGTCATGCTCATTAAGAATATCAGGAGTACAAGGAATGGCACAGACATCAGTTTTATATACCTAAGTTCCCTCCCTCTGAAACATCATAGCAACTACGTTAGCAGAACAGAAATCCCAAAGATAATATCTTTATCAAAACTAGATGAAAACATATTCTAACCACCCTCACAACTGGAAATTTGGCCAAATCACAAATAGCAAAAGATCTGTATGTTATCACCCATGTATAGGAGGAAAAGCCAGAAAGACAGAAAGGACTTCTGATGTTACTATGAGGTAGAAACCCCAAAAAAAAACGGTCACCAGGTACTCACTAGGAAGTTCTGTACTTTCATCTGTCAATAGCCACCAAATCTAAACTTCATTAGCCTTCAGTTAATGGAATAAGCAAATTAGTAATTATTTGGAACCAAGATTTCCATGAGAGAAAAATGACATAAATATAAACTTAAGTAACATTTGTTCAATCCTAAAATTAATTGAAAATACAAAGACTATGTTTTCTAGTTCTGACCTTTACAATTTGAAATAATGACTAACCCAGTAGAAACAAGCACTGCTTAGTATCCAAATCTGGTTTTTAAGTACCACTTTCTCCTCAAAGCAACCAAGACTATTTGCAGATATGCTGGATTCCTCCTTGGGGACAGCACATACAAGATGAGCCTAGCAGACCTCTTAATACTAGAAAAAGAAGCTTGTCACTATGTGCGTTTTTGTCAACAGGACCTGGGCAACAACTTGATTTCTAATGATCAATGGCAGGGTAATTTAAGCATCAGTAAGAACAACTGCCACAGAAGATCGAAACAATGAAATCAATAATGATATTGAGAAATAAAGCCACATTGATCAACCTCAAAGGAATCTAGGGTATCAACTCATTCTGAAAACCATTACAGGAAAAAGTTAAGTATTTGACTTGCATTTCTTCACAAGGTAACTAAATTATACACAATGAGGGAAAGTTTTTATAAGGGAACACCAACTATTAAATAAGAACAGAATTAGAATATTGCCAATTTCATACTGCTAATAAACTGACCTTGCAATGAATATTAGAAACTATCAACATCAAGAAAATGGAGACAAAAGATAGCATTTTCCTCATGAGAGTACACAGCTTTACCTGTGAAGTATTCTTAGAAGAATATTAAAAGCAGATTCTTAATATTACTAACACCTTACAGAAAATAAAGAGTATAAAAATATGTTAACAGGAGTGCAATCAGCAAAATCTAAACTGTGAGAAACTCTACAAGGAAAAGGACTGCTTCTTCAGCAAATAAATTGCAAGGATAATGAGGAAAGATAAAGGTTGAATCACCAAGTTTTTTAGAAAGGAACTTAAACTTATTAACAGATTATAATACATCAACTTTATTTGGATCATAATTCAACCTATTAAAATACATTATGAAACATGAACAGATTAAGTCATAGGATATTTGGGATTAATTTCAAAGCCATCAGGTAGAAGATAAGGTGAGGATACAGATGAAATAAAACTGAACGTGAGTTAAAGGTTGTTGAAATTAATGATGGGTACGTGGGCACTGATAGTACTATAATTTCTATATATATGTACTTTTCTGTTAACAGTTTTTAAGAAAGAAAATTCAACATGTGAGGATAATTCCTGGTGTACTTGACCAGAACTAAATCCAAATTAATGTGGACTCGGATATGTCTATGGCTGAAAATTCTCTTTACAAGTTTTAATTTAATATGATATTAACTCTTGTCATTCATTTCTATGCTACAAAGAACATAACCTAATCTAAGATTGCTGATTCTCACTCAGTTTTATGTGTAAGGACCTTTGGGCAGTGATCCAGGATTTTCATGAAAATAAAGAAAAATTATAATCATATTACTAGCAGGCTAAAGACTCTCAGAGGAAACCTGAGAGAGCTCATAACTTTCTATACATTCAATGGGCTGATTTACATTTATTATGTGTGAATTCAAACTTTCTTCATTTACATACAGCATTACTTTATAGTAGTATTTTAAGTTTGTAGTTCTAATTAGAAACATTTTATTTAAAACCTGTGCTCTTCACCAGTTATGAGTAAATATAATTATAACTGAATAAGAATAAACATACCTATTTCTTAAAAGCACATCTTAATTTATTGCTGTCTCTTTCTAGGTTTCTCTCATTTTAAAAAGCAATGGTCCATAAAAATAATCCATATGTAAACTCTCACTCTGTCACTCACAGAAAAACTTGCTTCTCACTTTCACCACACTTTAAATACATAGCTTTGTTGGCAAAAACTGCAGGACTCTATAGAGCAGAGCTCTGAAAGCAAAAGCAAGCATACCTTCCATAGCAGTTTAAGTTTAACATTTGACTGCATTTACACAGGAATAAATTTTACTTACTGGCATGTTTAAATAAAATATCTTATTTCAATGACCAATGTGTCTAATGTTAAAGCAAACTGGAAAGCTCAAATTCCTTATTTTCTGACTATATGCAACAGTCCCACTGAACACCATTTGTTAAAGGCCTGTGTCGTACATCATTTGCTTTATTACTTACATCTATTCACACAGATTTTGCATTTGTCTCTATGCTAATTTTAAAAACAAGATGGCACACTCACTATGGAGTACAAAAGCACTTGAGTTTTCTATATTTGAAAACATTAGGTATTATTACTTAGCAACCCATTCAACAACTTTAAGGTCCAGAAAACCTTCTGTTCTCACATTTTGTGATTGGCCAAGTTTTGTTGCGACTAACAAGAACTCTATTTTTGTTTTATTTCTCTCAGTATCTGATTAAAGTCGGGAATCAAACAGTTGACTAAGTTAACCCAAGTTGATCTGGATTATTACTGCTAATTTCGTTTATCTATATCATCTCAGAGTACATCATTTCTGTCTGTTGTGAACGTTTAATGTGTCTCTTCATCCCTACCTTGAAGTGGTACCTGAATTTCATACTGTGATTTTCTCTTTTTCAAGTTATATATTCTAGAGTGTTCTCAAAGTACTTGACATGCAATGTTATACTTTTCTTAAATAAAGGAATTGCATTCTTTTTAACTTTTAATATGGCAGACCTAAGGTGACATTAAATATACTTTAAGAATTACTTTCAATCCTGGAAGACAGATATATTTCTCTATTCCATCAAGTATCTTTGCCACAATGTTACAAAATCTTTTAGATTCTACAGGGTAGTAGATAGGCAAATAGATTCTATGTGACCACCTTGCTGACATTTGAGTGTGAATTCCTCTATCTAGATAAATCCAACAATCCTATGTTTTGATATCATTAGGATCACCATTTTCCTCACTCACTTACTGTCCACCTGCTTTTCAATGATTTTAGCTAAGTCGATCTTGTCATCCTTTTCCTGTGGAAAGGTTGTTTATATTTCATTTTTATTTAACCTCAGTTTTCCTGTTTTAAAATGAACCTAGTGAGCATTCCCATGGTAACTGTTTTATTACCCTATGTGTGCGCCTCAATTTAAAAGTAAATTGAACTTAACATACTTGGAATACTGAACATTCATTTCTAAGTGTTTACCTTTCTCAGTGAACTCTTCTTTTAGTTCAAATTAATAAGTTGAAAAATTTAGGATAAGTATTATCAGAAGACTTAACAGTTTTTACAATAGATTCAAGTAACTATACATAATGTTACCTAGTAGTGATTTATAATTACTAAAAGTCAACCTTTACATTTTCAGAAACTCAAGTATTAGATTCTCAAATTCTAAAGTTATTCAACAGGTTGTTTGTCCATAGCATTAATGGTCCATACTGTTTTAATATAGATCATTTAGGATGACTAGTACAGCAGTATTCAGAAACTGTAAATTCTGCAAGCTGATTAACAATCAGTGGAAAATCAAATGCAAATTATTTTTTCTTCCCTCTGAAATTTTGTTACAAATAAAACTAAGAGACACTCCCCTAAGGCAGGATGTCTTTACCTCTCCCATCATTACATATAGGCCCATAAATTACTCTATTTTACTTAAAAGGGAAAAAAATACTAAGACTAATAAATATTGTGATAGTTAAGAAAAATCCTAAATGTTCAGGCAGCATGGTAATGCTTAAGGACATTTTTGAGATTCACTCTGCTGATGCACCACAGTTCATCTTTCCACAAAGGTTTCTTGAATAGATTCCATTTATCAGCCACTAAAACATATGCTGAGTGTAAAAGGATGACTAAAATATAATTTCTGATTTCAGGGATCTCAAAGTCCAATGGAGAAAACATAAACATACAGATAATACTAAGAAACTTGACAGCTGTAATGACAGTTTCATGCAAAAGTGTGTTAAAGAACAAGGAACATTTTTTTTCTTAACCAAAGTCTTATTTTATTTTTGTTTTATTATTTTGATTTATTTTTTGTTGGAGTGTAATTGCTTTAAAATGTTTTGTTAAATTCTGCTGTACAATGAAGTGAATCAGCTATATGTATACCTATATCCCCTCCCTCTTGGACCTCCCTCCCACCCCCCCATCCCACTCAATACATATTCCTAAATTTATAATGAGAAAATTATCAACATTTCTTTTAATGGGTGCATTTATACTTTTTAAAATGTATTTGCATTTCTTTTGTATTTAACAGAATTGGAATTCATGAAAAATTTATAGGGGCTGTCAATGTGTGAGATAAAGAAGGAAGTCATGTAGGCTATTGTTCCTGCAGCATGGCTTTACAAAAAGGGTAAGTCCAAGGTTCTAAGACGCTACTCACAGCATTAGTGAAACTCAGATACAATCAAACTGTATAAAGATAGACCATTAGGGAATTGGTTTTATTTGGTCTTCAGGCAAATAGAAAGGACATAGTATTATTGCTCCATGACTTATGGTTCAGTTTCATTTTTGACAGTGATGCCATTCAAGGCAAAAAATAAAGGAGTCCTGAATTATTAGGAAAAATTTGGCATACACAACTTCCAAATGTTAAATATTCAAATGATGATTTCCCAGAGACAGAAAAGTATAAAGCAGTAGAGCTTAGAAGAGATATATAGTCTAAAAGCATCATTTGAGAGTGTGTGTGTGTGTCTGTATGTGTCTAATATTTGAATCATGCTTACATTATATGTTCCTAGGAAGAATGTGTAGAGACTAAAAGCAGAGATTCAAAAGAGGATGAGGGATACTATATTGCAATGAAAGAAGCCAGAAATGATCAATGAAAGATGGGAAGAAATATCCAGAAATGCTGAAAGAAGAGATTACATAGCTTGATAGATGTGTCAAAAAGACCAATGTTGTAAAAGCTTTAAATTGAGGAAGTGTTTTTATGATTACAATGGTAAATTAAAGGAAGGTGTTTGATGTTGAAATGACTAATGCGATGTAAAAGAATGTTACGACCTGCATCGCTACAGAAAGTTAGTGCAGTTCAGAAAGGACCAGCTTCAGGGAGATGCTCGTGTACATACTTACAACCATCCCCCCAATGCCAAGAGTGCTGCATAGCATCAGTGGGAAGCTGAACCCCAAATATTGATATATATCTGGATTTGCTGCACAAAGAACTACAAGAATTCTCAACGGTATATATTTCACAGCTGTGACTCAATGATTTTCATAGTGCTAAGTTATGAAGCTCCTAGTTTTTCATATCAGCACCCTCAAGCAAAAAGCATGCCATTGGACAAGTGCTTCTTGATGAGGCATGGCTTCTTCCAAACAAGGCATGATGCTTTCAAAGGACAGAGGCAGAAAAGAGTAATTGGGGTGGTAATTGGTTCAAAGTAAAACTGGTTCACAGAAAACATGGCCTCTAGCACAGAATCCTCACCAAACAGTGAGAATAAATTATATGAATATGAAATTTATCTAAATGACTTCCTAGGGCTCTGGCTGCCTGCCAACTTGCTCTGACTATTGGATAATTGAACTGGCTCTCGAAGTTTACATCAACCATACTTCCTCCTAAGGATTTTAGAGGATGATGCAAATGGAAACCGATTGGACAGTTAGAGTGTTTTAGAAAAATCTACATTTTTTCTAGCAAAAGCCAGGCTTGGTTTGATCTCTTTTCATTCTTAACGGGGAAAAAATTACCTTGCCTGTAAAATGTAAGAAATCTGTAGAAAACAAAACTTTTTGAAAAATATATAATAGGCCACCAGAATATATATTAGGTATTGCCTGCCTGTCCTAGCCATGGCAATCAGAGAAGAAAAAAATAAATAAAAGGAATCCAAATTGGAAAAGAAGTAAAACTGTCACTGTTTGCAGATGACATACTATACATAGAAAATCCTAGAGATGCTACCAGAAAATTACTAGAGCTCATCAATGAATTTGGTAAAGTTGCAGGATACAAAATAAATACACAGAAATCTGTTGCATTTCTATACACTGACAACAAAGGTATCAATCATATTTTAAAACACATGAAATCTGAGGCGAAAATCTTGAAAGATAAAATAACTTATCAAACCAAAATAAATGTAGAGCTTGTTAAGAGAGTGAAATCATTTGTGGAAATTAAAAGTGAAACAATGATGACAAAATCTACATTAGAAAAAATACAGGCAGAACCAACACTAAAGAAAATATAATGAGTGATGTCGAAGACCCTGTAAATATATACCTCCAGAACAAACATAAAAATGGAGATTAGAATAGATAAAGGTGACAGAACATATGGATCTCAAATGTGGATAATAAGTGTTCAGTAAAGAGACACTAGGATAAATTCACAAGGATTTCATTTTTAAATTAAAACTTTACTAAATCTAGGGACAATACTCCAGACATAAAAACAACCATATTAGATAAAATTAAGAGAAACAAATCAACCTTGAGGTATATACCCTTTTTAACGTCAAAGATAAAATAAAAATTCAGTACTATGCAAAAATCAGTGCAGTTACAATATTTGTCATTCATGTACGCATACATCAAAAAAGACATCTGTGAAACTGTGCATTCTTTCTGAAAACACAAGTCTGCATGTGTGTACATGCATATTAAAAGATACTCCACAGTTTATGAGAATGCAAATTAACTTAGAGACAGACTATAAGTGATAATGGTTAAGAATATGAGAATAAAGTTAGTCTCTCAGCTCCAATTTCTGACTTGTCCTTTTACTAAGCTATGTAATTCGGACAAATTTACTTATCCTTTCTGTATAACTAAGGATACCACCACAGCAGACTATGAGAACTAAGTACTAAATTGTTTATGTAAATTTCTAAGTACAGCAATATATGTGATATGTAATAATCAAATTAAGTGTTCAAATGAAGATATATATGTAAAATAAATAGATGAAAACAAAAAGGAAAAAATTTAAGAAATTCCATTTAAAAAGAAATGTTAGGTGGCTAATACTAGAACTAATGAAATAAATTTTGTGTCTTTAGTAAATAGCTAATAACTGAAATGCCTACAATCTAAATAATTCTTTAAAGAAAAACCATAACTTAACATTTATAAATTCATTGATAGTCAGCAATTGTACTCCAAAATGCAAGAAGAAAGAGCTTTATATAATAAAACTTTGTTCTCTCTTCATGTTATGTAGAGAGGAACCAAAGGTTATTTAACATTTAATTAATGAAGTATAATTTTCATTTATTATTTTAAAAATTACAGGCAACAAACCTTTTCACTGTCCTGGGCAAGGGAAAGGCACACTGTAGCTGAGGGAAGGTTAAAAGACACTGCATAAAACTGTCCTGGACCCAAGCTCATTAGAGATCTCTCCTACCCTGAGTGAGGGGCAGGAGCACAGAGAAAGGCCCACTTGGGACAACCAGAAGGCAAGCAAGCATCAACTAGCAGGACACAGCAGTGTGCGACTGGGGGAGAGGCAGTAGGATGGAGTGAGACTTTTTTGAGGGGCAGACATACAGGGAAGGTATAAAGCTGAAAGTATGCTCATGCTGTAACTAGTTTTCTGAGTAGACTAGACAAAGATGCATCACGTGATTTAGGAGCATTGTGTGAATATGATATTCAGATTGCCCTGAAAAGTAAACATTGGGTCTGTAAATTAGAGTAAATTTTGAAGGAAACACAGATACTACATACTTAACATTTCATCCGTTGTTTTTGATTGGCAAGTTAAACATCAACATGACTGAGTTGGACTTTCCTCAGGGTGGTTCCATTGGCTTTAAAACTGGTGAGGTGAACTTCCATTACATACCACTAATTTCAGATGTAATTAAGTTTTATTTTATAAATCACATTTTGTTTGTTGGTTGCCCCACTACATCTGAGTGTTTCTGGTAATTGAATGGAACACTAGAATTGACAAGTTTTGCAGGTGACATTGAGATGACATAAAGAAAAATATGAACTAATTAAAAATATTTGATTTAGGTGTGTGCTGTTAGCTAACAAAGGAGCTCCTGTTGACCTTGTTGTAGACTTTTCCTTTCACAGAGCTGACTTCCCACAATTGCTCTTTCTCTCAAACTAAAGTGAAGTTATGCTTCAAACCTGCTCCCAAAGTGCCACAGCTTCTACTGCCCTCCTGTCCTCTAATGTTTTCAGAGCTTGATTTCTTTTCTGAGGGTGACTTCTTCAATGTTGGCCTATATGAATTCTTCATGATTACTAAAAATGTCATTAAAAAAGTCATCCTTTGAACCTGGCAGATGTGCTTTTCATCTACTTCCAAAATACAAAATAGAATATCTACATAGTTCAATGTGAACATAAAAGACTGCATTAAACTATTTCTGTGTGCTTTGATATTAAACATATCAAAATTTACCTTTAGAAAGAGTATTTTATCATATGTGTTTTCAGTTTTCTATTCTTATCTCTGCCACTCATAATCTGAGATTAATTATTAGAAGTCATTACTCAAAAATCTTTCTATCATGAAATTGATCTATAATTCAAAAGCAGACTTTGCAACTTAAACAACTGAGATACTTTTTTCAGAAAGGATACATTACATAGCATCACTCCTAGAGATGTACTGATGCAGTAAGTCTGGTAAGTCAGAGTAAGAACTTCCAAATCTTTGCCCATCCAGAAAAGCAATTTAAAAAAATGGCAAAAATTGAGAGAATCCAGTTTTTATAACTGGAAATTAACCAAAGACTTGCAGAAACCAATTTAATCAATAAAAATATGGTTGAATCTTGGTAAAAACAATGAGTTTTGTCACAATTTCACCCACAGTAGTCCTGTTCCCCATTCTCTAGCTCTGTGGCAGTCTTGAAAAGTAACAACTTGATTTCCTAGCTGGAGAGAGAAGACTGGAACTTGAGCTCTTTCAAAGATTTATTCACAAAGAGAGACTTCATTTGACCTGTATGGTGGTTTCCTGGAAGACTCCACTCAAAGGGCTTTTTATTTTTAAGGCTTATCTTTTTCTGAACACAATAGAAATTGCCCCATACCTGAAGCTTCTCCACTGGGGGCATTTACCGAATATTATGACATCACAGCTTCCTGAGGTGAAGGTAAAAGTTGGGGCAAACAAAAGATTAACCAAAAGAAGTGGCTAAGTAATGAGATGCCCATAAGAGGGCTTGGAAATGGTCTAACATATTCATGGGAATCACTATGGCCGCACACATGCTCTGGGCTGTACACATGCTCACAAAAGACCTGGGAAAATCTTAAGCTCACACCTCTGACTGACTTTGAGGTTCTGTGCAACCAGGAAGTAAAGACTATAGCAGAGAATTAAAGTGCCAAGCTTCTTCTTAAAGACATGCCTTCAACTCAATCCCACAGTAGAGACTGGGGGACTTACTGTTCCAGGTGTCAAGTAAGTCTCTGTTCAATCATAAACTGACCATGAAACTAACCAAGTATAGATGTTAGTGGCCACACATATCAAAGATACAGATTTTACCAAATTAGTTGAGAAAAACTGCCTACCAAACTACAACAGCTACAGCAAGCAACAGCAACAATAAACCCTGAAGAAAAGAGGAAACCTAATTTCCAGAGTTTTAACACATTATCTAAAATGTCCAGTTTTCACCCAAATATATAAAACATGCAAAGAAACAAGGAAGAATAACCCATACACAAGAGGAAAATGCACTAATACAAACTGTCCAGGAAGAAGCCCAAAAGATGTACTTACCAATCAAAGACTTTAAGCCACATATTTTAAATGTGTTCAAAGTACTAAAGAATCAACTTACTTTAGAATTCAGAATTCTAAAGTTTAGAATTTCACCCTCCCTTGAACTTCAGAAACTGAATTTTTTTAATCTTTCAAACATCACAGCTATTATATTCTTAACTTAATAGCATTAACATTCCGGAGATTAGTAAGTAATAAGCTGAATATAAGGCTCCTAGGAAATCACTGGTATAAAAGTAGCTGCTACTAATACAACTGAATTTATAAAAGGGACAGTACTGCAGGTTATGTGAAAAAATACATATGCATTATATGCAGATCAGACAATAATTTGTAATGGTAGATAATTCTTATATGCTCATATTTCTCCATAGCAAGCATTTCAGCATTTTGAAAGGTAATTACATTTGTCATATTACTCACTATGCAGTGAAGCATGCAGGTAAACATGTTCTAAAAATTGAAAGCCTTGGTTATTAAGACATTTTAATGAATTTTCATCTTCAAAAACAAAACACTGGATTTGACTCCTACAGTAAAACTCACCAGAAAGCAGGTCCTACAAGCCCTCATGCATGTTTTAACATAGATTTCCCAGAGCACAGCATATAAAAATGTTTTCTTTATTAATGCATTGTCCTTATGTTAAAAATAGATATTTATAAATATCATTATGACCTTATTCATCTTTCGGTTTAACTATATCCAGTTTTAATTCACTCAGTTGGTTATCTTCAGTACTGTAATTTTGCTAATACTGAAAACTAAAATAATTCTGTGATAAAAGTTGAAATTTTTTCACATACGATAGTTTCTCTACCATGGCAGTCTCCAAAAAGAAAGAGCTAAATGCCCTTTAATTATGTCCTGTTTTGTATTCAAAGTCTAAAAACACAAGGAATTTGGAAAATATATATTCTGAAAACTTCAAGGATCCTGCAGCACAGGAGCCTGAAACTTGTCATAGACTCTGTTGTCTACATTAAACACTGGTTGTCTCATCTGGTACGTGGCAGAATTACAATATGCTTTATAAACCGTTACATCTTCTGTTTCTGAATTTGTAGTGACAATATAAATGTATTGTGGCAAACTACAATTACCAAAAATAAAACAGATTTTAGTGTTTGGCAGGTTGGATAGGAGCTGCTAAAAATATGATATGAAGATAACTGTGGGCATATCAACTTACACAACTCGAAGTCTGTAAGACTATCTGATGAAATTGAGAAAATAGCACCATTTCTTTGCTTTGGGGTTTGAGTTAGTGATGAAATAGGAAGTAGATATTTTCATTTTTTCATAATGGTAAAAAAAACCACAATTCTCAGATAAACTCATAATACAACATGATTCCTCACCTTCTTGATAATTTTTAAATGATTTCAGAATTGAAAAGCTTTGAGAATTTCAACAACTTTGAGAATATAAACGGCACCGTAACAGGATCCTTACCATTTGTCAAAGGTTAGTCTCCTAGACCCCACAGAAAGCCCCCTACAAATACAAGAATTAACACAGTTTTGTTGCCATAGAATTGATGTTATGAACAAAAAAATCAATGCTTAAGAATATCTGAATCATATCCTTCCAATCTTTCAATCCATATCCTTTTCTTTTTCAGTCTCAAAATGTTATGTTGAGTTTCAATGGTAAAATAAAACTACTAGTTTTTGTTTGAATAACTTCTGCTGAAACAGGTCTTTCTTCTCCTTCCAAGTTCAAATCTCCCATTACCAGGCACTGAGCAAGATCAGACTTCTTGAGAAACTTCTGCTGAAACAGGTCTTTCTTCTCCGTCCAAGTTCAAATCTCCCATTACCAGGCACTGAGCAACATAAGACTTCTTGAGATCCCAAGTGCCAATGTGAGATGATCATGATAATAAACAAAATAAAAGGCCTGAGAGCAAGCCTCATAACAACTTACTACTCTGCCCTGAGAGAAGTTTTAGAAGGAAAACACTCTGCCTCTGTTTATGCCCATGTTCTTCTTAACTTACAGAAACAGTAAGCAAAAGCAGGAGCTTCAAGTATGAGCCTTCTCTGTCTAAAAAACACACATTCAAAGAGTATTCTAGCATTTGACCTAGTGCTCCCCAGAACATGGACGGAGACCCTGTCTTTTATTTTTCACTCAGACCTTATGTCCCCAACGATCCTACTACTACAATAACAAAATAATGTTAATTAATCATTCTCCTGCTCCATAAATATTTTTACCACCATTAGTTCTAACGCATCTTAGCAGATTCCACTTCAGATTGCACTGACATAGTATTCTCATGTATTTGGAAACTGTCTTTTGAGTTGTTTCACATAGACTATTTAAAAAGTTTAATTCTTTATTTTCAGCTTGGTATCAACTTGACTCATCTAATAAATAAGCACTTGATTTCACTTGCCAACTTACCAAGAACCAAGGAAAACCATTAAAAATATTGGCCTTTTTTAATTGACTATGAATGTTGGTCCCAAGATCCTCAACTCTTCTTCCAACTGTTATCTCTGAAAGGCTCATAGTCTTAACTTTTTGGACACACTTCTTCAGCTGCTGCAATCACATAACTCAGTTATAATTCACCAGCAGTAAATGGCTTTTATTGTTTGGCTAACTCAGAAAATTTGGTTATAGCTTCTTTTTTACCTTTTGCACGTAAAGAAATTCTTCCATAAGGAGATATTTCATCTTAAATTTTCTTATTTTTCTGATTCTTGTCTTCCTGTGAGTTGGGAATATTGTGTTGAGTCTTTATTCTGATAATGTAGATGTACCTTTTATTCTTTTGGCACTGCTACAGTGTCACTGCAAACTAAAGTGAATTGTTTGCCCTCTGATTCAACAGAATAATTGTCACTCAACTGTGACTTGAAAGCAGAACATTCAAAGCCCACTTTTTTCATGTTATCACATGATAAGTATGTACTAGTAATAACAAAAAAACAAGAGTAGAGTGATAAATATGACACTCAAAATGATTTGCAGTTATAACTGCTTCAATGCAATTTGTAATGTGCCTAGCAGTGAAAAGTGATGCATGAAGTCTCTGTTACAACCATTAACTCTGCTGCTATAACAGGAAAGCAGCCATAGACAAACGTCAGTGAATGAGCACGGTTGTGTTCCAATTAAATTTTATATATGGACAAAAATTTGAGTTACATATAATTTTCACAGTACATGAAATATTATTCTTGTAATTTTTGAAACACTTTTAATATTAAACTATTAGCTCACAGACTATACAAAGCCAGGTACTGTGCCACATTTGCCCGGCAGAGAATAGTTTGCCAATCCCTCTTGTAAAGTAACAATAATACTGTTTTGCGTCTATTAAAGACACAAACAAAGGGGTGAAGAATAAGAGAGAGAAGTCAAAGACAAAGAGACAAAGATGTCATAAAAAAAGAAAACTACAGACCAATATCACTGATGAACATACATGCAAAAATCCTCAACAAAATACTAGCAAACAGAATCTACCAGCACATTAAAAGGATCATACACCATGATCAAGTGTAGTTTATCCCAGGAATGCAAGGATTCTTCAATATACGCAAATCAATCAATGTGATACACCACACTAACAAACTGAAGGATAAAAAACTGCACAATAATCTCAACAGATGCAGAAAAAGCTTTCGACAAAATTCAACACCCAGATATCATAGAAACTCTCCAGAAAGTGGGCATAGAGGGAAGCTACCTCAACATAATAAAAGCTAGATATGACAAACCCACAGCCAACATCATTCTCAATGGTGAAAAACTGAAACCATTTCCTCTAAGATCAGGAAGAAGACAAGGGTGCTCACTCTCACCACTATTATTCAACATAGTTTTGGACATTTTGGCCACAGCAATCAGAGAAAAAAAAGAAATAAAAGGAATACAAATTGGAAAAGAAGAAGTAAAACTGTCACTGTTTGCAGATGACATGATACTAAACATAGAGAATCCTAAAGATGCCACCAGAAAACTACTAGAGCTAATCAATGAATTTGGTAAAGTTGCAGGATACAAAATTAATGCACAGAAATCTCTTGTATTCCTATACACTAATGATGAAAAATCTGAAAGAGAAATTAAGGAAACACTCCCACTTACCACTGCAACAAAAAGAATAAAATGCCTAGGAATAAGCCTACCTAAGGAGACAAAAGACCTGTATACAGAGAACTGTAAGACACTGATGAAAGAAATCAAAGATGACACAAACAGATGGAGAGATATACCATGTTCTTGGACTAGAAGAATCAACATCGTGAAAATGACTCTACTACCCAAAGCAATCTACAGATTCAATGCAATCCCTATCAAACTACCAGTGGCATTTTTCACAGAACTAGAACAAAAAATTTTACAATTTGTATGGAAACACAAAAGGCCCCATATAGCCAAAGCAATCTTGAGAAAGAAAAACGGACCTGGAGGAATCAGGCTCCCTGACTTCAGACTATACTACAAAGTTACAATAATCAAGACAGTGTGATACTGCCAGAAAAAACAGAAATATAGCTCAATGGAACAGGACAGAAAGCCCAGAGATAAACCCTCACACATATCACTATCTTTGACAAAGGAGGCAATAATATACAATGAAGAAAAGACAACCTCTTCAATAAGTGCTGTGGGGGAAACTGGACAGCTACATGTAAAAGAATGAAATTAGAACACTTCCTAACACCATACACAAAAATAAACTCAAAATGGATTAAAGTCCTAAATGTAAGGCCAGACACTATAAAACCCTTAGAGGAAAACATAGGCAGAACACTCTCTGACATAAATCACAGCAAGATCTTTTTTGACCTACATCCTAGATTAATGGAAATGAAATCAAAAATGAACAAATGGGACCTAATGAAACTTAAAAGCTTTTGCACAGCAAAGGAAACCATAAACAAGAAGAAAAGACAACCCTCAGAATGGGAGAAAACATTTGCAAATGAAGTAACTGTCAAAGGATTTACCTCCAAAATATACAAACAGCTCATGCAGCTCAATATCAAAAAATCAACTCAATCCAAAAATGGGTGGACGACCTAAGCAGAAATTGCTCCATAGCAGACATACAGATTGCCAACAAACACATGAAAGGATGCTCAGCATCAGTAATCATTAGAGGCACAACATCACTGATCATTAGAGAAATGCAAATCAAAACCACAATGAGGTATCACCTCACACTTGTCAGAATGGCCATCATAAAAAAAATCTACAAACAATAAATGCTGGCGAGGGCGTGGAGAAAAGGGAACCTTCCTGCACTGTTTCTGGGAATGTAAATTAATACAGCCACTATGGAGAAGAGTATGGAGCTTCCTTAAAAAACTAAAAACAGAACTACCATATGACCCAGCAATCTGACTACTGGGCATATACCTTAAGAAAACCATAATTCAAAAAGATACACGTACCCCAATGTTCATTGCAGCACTTTTTACAATAGCCAGGTCATGGAAGCAACCTAAATGTCCTTCGACAGATGAATGGATAAAGATGTGGCAAATATATACTATGGAATATTACTCAGCCATAAAAAGGAACAAAACTGAGTTACTGTAATGAGGTGGATGGACCTAGAGTCTGTCATATGGAGTGAAGTAAATCAGAAAGAGAAAAACAAATACTGTATGCTAACACACATATATGGAATTTAAAAAAACGGTACTCTTCAACCAAGCAGCAGGGTAGTAATAAAGATGCAGACGCAGAGAACAGACTTGAGGACATGTGGGGGAAGGGGAATCTGGGACAAAGTGAGAGAGTGGCATGGACATATATACACTACCAAATGTAAAATGGATGGCTAGTGGGGAGCTGCTGCATAGCACAGGGAGATCAGCTCAATGCTTTGTGATGACCTAGAGGGGTGGGATAGGGAGGCTCAAGAGGGAGGGGATATGGGGATATACGTACACCTATAGCTGATTCAATTTGTTGTAAAGCAGAAAATAACAACACTGTAAAGCAATTATACTCCAATAAAGATATTAAAAAAAAAAAACCCATGGAAGAAGGCATACAGTAGGTGCTCAGTGTATATAATATTCCTTTTGTAAGAGTTTAACTTGCCCATTCAATATGGAGATTCTGGTGGTCGTTTTTTTCCTGGATTCTAAGTATATGAAAGATGACTCTTGAACAATCAGCCAAACGGGCAACTGGGAAAGAGAGAAGACTGGATTTATGAGGAATTAATCATTTCACTGAGATTGATTTTTCTTCTGACACTGACCCAACTGGAATGAGCAGCTGTCATAGCAAACAAAAGGGAGGGGTGTGTTGATAAGATGTGGCACATTTTCATGTAGGTAATTGTTTAGATGAAAGGATAAACTGTCTTTCTAACAACCAGTTGCTATTTACTGCCAGTCCATTTTGTGACATATTTTCTACCTCTACACTGATTTCAAATGTTTAAGCCAAAATATTTTTCCTGCTTATAGTACTATTTCCAAAATTCAGAAGACTATATTTTAACAATACTCAGACCCAAACATAAATGAAGTATCTTCCATACTCAACCTGTTTTGAACCTTGTTTTTTCATTCAAGTTACCTCCTCTACTTTCCTGATGCTAAATTAAATGTCAAATTCTCCCTAGAGAAATATGAGTGTATGTTTGTGAGTGTGTTTTGTAGGGATATCAAAGACACTTTATATTTTGAAGATACACACATGCTGTCTGAGAACACAGAAGCCAACACCATAAAACATTGACAATAAAGTCAGTTACTATAAACCAAGATAGGAGAAAGAAGAGGAGGGAACCTGGCCCCTTTCTTTCTCAATTAACCTGCATTCATGCCACATTCCCTCAATTCAAAGCCCAAAACTGTCCATCTGTAATTTCCCTGAGCATATTTTTTATGTGTGTTAAAATAGGGAATTGATCAATTATATGTCCTTATTTTAGAATTGGAAGAATATGTGTTCCTGCAATGAAGTTTTAAGGGAACTGCAAAGCCAAAACTTAGTATCTTCACAATTTATGAGCCAAGTTGTATGCTAGGCAATTGTTAAGCAATTGGCATTTCTTCTTTTATGACAAACCTTACTGTCACAATTGTTGTACAATAGGAAACCAGTTTAGAGACATTAACAGTCTTGTCAAGGTCACAGAGCTTAACATTTGCAAAGCCAGAATTAACCTCTGGTCTATCTTCAAAATTCTTAACGTGATGAAAACCAGAAATAAGTCAAAGCATTCTTGCAAAACAGCTCTACTATAATGATCAGTTTCTCAATGACAGAAAAAGAAAATTTGGTTCAGCCCAGTAAAGTTGACTGGGAATACTTTTTGAGTTTGTGACTGGGTCAGTTCATCAAGTTTTGAGTCTCAAATCCACTGTTTTAAACCAAGTGACCTTGAACATGCTATTTACTTTTCAAATAAAATCAGAAGCTCAGTGAAATTAAATGCAACTGGTTATACTGGAAGTTAAAATTCAACAGGCCTTGATTTCCAGTACAATGTTCTTTACTCTTTTTCAGCTGCTTGAACAGAATGAGTAAAATACTGTTTTGTAATATCTGCTACATTTTCCTCTTGGAAGCTAAAGACTTAAGAGGAAAAAAAAACTCACTTTTTTAATGGCTATGGAAAGCCATCTTCTTGGGCTTGAAGTTGGGAGATAGACATTGGATAAAAGGTATTATTAAAAGAAGAGATTTATAACATGGCCCCTAACCAATATTTTCAAAGGATGCTATGGTCTAAACTAAGGGGGTAGTCAGTATGGCAAGGATGAAATTAACCAAGTGATAACAAGGATGTATAGTAAACAAGATTTACAGGACTTAGTTTCACATTAAGTTCAGTAGAAACAACTTGAGGAATAAAAATTGCTTCCTATGAACCTAGTTTGTAAAAACAAAAGATGCTTACAGATCCAAAACAACCTTTATGAAGAAGATAGTAAATGGCAGAAGCCAAAATATACAAGTTACATGTAAGTGCACTCAAAAAATACTGCCTTAATATTTTAGACGAAACATCAAAATTCTGTGGAAATATTTCCCATAACGCGTCCATCAGCAAAAGTTCTAACATAGGAATTAAAATGTAAGCATATGCTCAATTCTTGTGACCCCTGCACAAAGGACTCTTTGGTCTCTCCAGTCAATGAACTTTATTTCTATTTAACTTTGCCTGTGCTATTTACATTACCTTGTCCTGATTGTAAGATCTTAGAGGGCAATGTTCTTGGAGTACTATTTTTAATGCCAAAGCATCTTGGTTAGGGTCATTCTTATTTTTGCATATTAGATATATTTGAGTAAACCACTGACCTATCAGCCCCACAACAGATCCAATAAAAGCTCTGTATTCAGATTACCATATTTAAAGATTAAAAAGCCGGTATAAAATAACATATCACTCTCATGCTAAACATTCTTAAGTAGCCTTTCATTTCTCTCCAGATAAATATAAATTCTTTAGCTTGCATGTATACATCCATTATAATAAACTATAGTTACTACAAGATGTAATTTCATCACTCTCAAGGCTTTTGCACAGTATTTTTCTATGCCACTAATTTACATATTTCCTTCCTTTAGAATTTGGTTAAGATACTACCTCCCTGAATAATGCCTCTTATAAGTGGGCACACACATACCCCAATCTGAATTGGCTCCCTTCCTATGTGTTTTGTTTCCTACCATAACTAAGCACTGTAACTGTTGTGTTATCTACTATCATTAAGAGATGATAACATGAGGACAATAACTTTTTGTACTTATTATATACCATAATTCCTGCCATGTAAAACTCAATAAATAAACATTGATCCCCTTATACAATTTTAAAAATCTAAAGATTCTATTATAAGCAGTCTGTAGATTTTGAATCTTCTAATATACCTCCACAAAACAGGCACAGCAACTGGGATAACAGGTAAAAAACTTCAATACAACATATAAAACAAACCTAAAAGATAAGGTTTCCACTTGTATCGCCAAGACTCTAATAGGTGAGGAAGAAACCCAAACACACATAAAACCTGTATGGTAGTAGGAATGGTAAGAAACAGAAAACGCAAAGAAACTTCTGAAAGTCCTGAGAGTTGTAAATAATTATCAACTAGAAAACTTGAATGGCCAATCTGAATTCTGCAGAAAAATGGGAGTGCATGTGTGAGCTCCAATTAAGTTGCAGCTACGAAAGAACCTTTGAATGATCTGACAATATGGGAATTATCTGGGATCTATGAACTCATGGAAATAGCTAATGAAATCTTCTCCCTTAGACAAAGCTTCAGGCTGAAGACAAACTTCTGGATGTAAATTCACAAAGAGCAGGACGGGAAAAATGAGAGAAATGGAATGAAGTTTGAACTAAAAGAAAGTGAAGACAGCAGGCAGCTTTCAGAAATTATGAGGCAACTTTGGAGCCACCCTGATGTATGTTCTTCTTTCTGAGTACAGAAAAAAAAAATCTCTTTTCTTAAACATAAGCACAGTAAAATAGTCTTGAATCTTATTTAAGGTTATTGCAGGAAAAATAAAGAGGATAATGTCCCACTGAAAATGAAGTTTAAAAGATATTCTCACAAAGCCAAAGAGAATGATAAACCAATTTCCCCCCTTGCTATAATTAATTTTATTGTGTATTTAATCCAGGGATTTCCTTTGTAAAGATGTGTGGGAAATTTGTGTCCTCTAGATACCCCTCTTTTTCTTCCTTTTTTCCTTCCAGTTTTATAGAGATAACTGACATTCAACACTGTATAAGTTTAAGATGTATGGCATAATGATTTGACTCGCATCACGAAATTATCACAATAAGTTCAGCAAACATTCACCACCTCATAGAGATACAAAACTAAAGAAAAAGATTTTTCCTTGTGATGAGAACTTATGATTTATACTCTCAACTTTCACATACTTACATACAGTACTATAAGTTATGTTTATCATGTTGTACGTTACATCCCTAGAACTTATAACTGGAAGTTTGTGCCTTTTGACTGCCTTCATCCGAGTCCCCCTCACCTCACCCCTTACCTCTGGAAACCATAAATCTGATCTCTTTTTCCATGAGTTTGTTTCAAAGTATAACTGACCTACAATACTATGTTAGTTCCAGGTGCACAACATAGTGATTCGGTATTTCTATACATTTCAAAATGATCACCAGGATAGGTCAAGTTACCATCTGTCACCATACAAAGATATTAGGTACTTACTAAACATATTCCCCACACTGTACATTTCATACCTGTGACTTATTTGTGCTGTAACTTGAAGTTTGTATGTCTTTATCTCCCTCACCTATTTCTCCCATCATCCCCCCACCTCCCTGGCAACCACCTGTTTGTTCTCAATTTTATGTTTGTACATTTGTTTTGTTTTCTGGATTCCACATATAAGTGAAATCATATGGTATTTGTCTTTCCCTGTCTGACTTATTCCACACAGTATAATACCCTCCAGGCCCATCCATGTTATCACAAATGGCAAGATTTCACTTTTTATGACTGAGTAATATTTCACTGAATATACATATACACATCTTCTTTATACATAATTTGACTATTGTAAATAATGCTGTAATAAACACAGAGGTACATATATCTTTTCAAATTAGTGTTTTCATTTTCTTCAAATAAATATCCAGGAGAGGAATTGCTAAATTGTAGTTCTATTTTTAATTTTGAGGAGTAGCCAACCTTTCTAAAGAGGCCAAAGTGAATCAGTATAATGAGATGGTATACAGTAATAGCTAAAAGCTATTTTTTAAAACTTAAAATTGAGGCCGTTAGAAAAAGTGAAGATTTGAAGAGAGTCGACAGAATTCAGAGTTGTATCTTTAACCACTGTTAGATAATTATTACTGTCTCCTTCTAGTTTTTGTTGTTCTGGTATGGCTATATTTTTCCATTTCCATTTATCTGTTTGCTTTCAGTTTCATATTCTATTGCAGGATCATCTCTCCCAATTTTAAAATGACTAAAGTTGAGCACTTCCAAAACTCGTCATGCTTCTTTCCTAGCCTCTTGTTTAAGTCCCCTTCCCCTTGTGTATTACAGCTCTAGCTTACTTGAATGTTTTGCTCTTTACAACAATACCCTTATAGTCCAAATCTATGTTGCCAACTTTATTTGAATTACCTCCTTTGCCTTTGTTTGGCTGGTGTCCACTTAATTGAAAGTCACATGTCACTGCCTCAAAAATATTGCCTGAGTCTGGTTCCTGGCTGAAAAAACCTGTGTGATTTTTCATTTCTGAACACAGGCAATTACAAAGGTTTTATCTGTCATGCTTCATGTGGGAAAGTTGCCCTCCCCACATCCGACATGCTGCACAGCCAATTCACAGCCATCTCTAAAGAGTTGAGGTCAAGGATTCAGAGTCCCCCATACCATCATGTTCTTCACATACTTGCAGTCTTAGCTCTGTCACCTTTATTCCAAGGTTTCCTTACCTGAGTCACTGGGCAGAGGTCGTACTCAGGCACCACTGCTGAGGACTCCTTATTGGGAAGGGGGTGGGAAGAACAGGAGGCAGGGAAAACCCTGAAGGTCCTTTCCCCTACTCTTAGTACCACAAACTTTTCTACTCATTGATCAGCCCCCAAATCCCTCAAACTCCGCCCCCCCCCACACTCTTGTATATTTCACTACCTGTTTTCAATTTTTCTGCCTACTAACTTTACAATCACCTCTGCAGCCCCCATTCTTCACTCCCTCAGGAATATGATGCAAGGATCTTGGCCGTCTTCCATGAATTTCCTAATACTGTGTATAAGCCACACTGTCTCATACTGCCTTGACCATCACAGCAACAAGCCAAGAGGGTAAATGTAGGCCCACATGTCATACGTTTAAATATTTTAGTTATAGATTAAGCCCTTGTCCCAGGTTGTGTTTCCATGAAGGGTCCTGCTTCCCAGTAATCCCACAGAGAATGAGAATAAAGATGTTTAAGATATAATTACACCATTACCAGAGTCAGCCCTCCCATCTGAGTGATAATGTGGATGTTCTAGACAGATCACGGGCAAGAGTGCTCAGATCCCAAACTCAGGCAGTGACTGGACCTGAAACTTGGATGGAGACTACCAGGTCAAACTGCCCACAAAGTCAGACAAGTTCTCCTCCTTGACATTACCGGTTTCCAATTCAGAACTGCCAGGCAATTCCGCATAGCTCCCAAACTACTTCACACAAGCAGAGAAAGGGAGAAAGCACAGTGGTCTGAGATAACCAGTCTGCCTAGACATTATTAGGGGAATTTGGAGAGCTAACCTTGAAACAAACCCTAGACAGAGACCATAGCCCCCAAAGTCCATTCAGTCATCCTGTAGCCTGGATGGCTACCTTGGTTCATGTTTCCCTCACTTATAATTCCATTTTGCTCAATTGTTAACATTTTTTCTTCAAAAAATTCCTTAAGTAAGAAAGTCTTTTATGTTTGAGTATTTGTGATATTCAGGGCCTGTTGCCCAAGTCTAAGGACAGTATTGACCTCCAATGCCCTCCCCATTCTAGTGCTGTCATCATGCAGGAATCATTTCCAATTTTCACCATCTTGTAATATAATGTGGACACAGGAGTGCAGTATGTAAAACTCAACTAATTTTGTGTTCCAGGTGGTTAAAGACATAATACTGTAAAAATAGCAAAGTCTACAAATTCACACCCTAGCACTTAATAGGTTCATTGTAAGATAGGTGTGAGATAATGGAAAATATGTATTGGTCCCTGCCCCCGGTTCCTGGCAAATAGCTCCTGAAACCCTAGTAATTTCTTAAGTGAAGACAGCACTAGTGATATCTTTTTTTCTATTATTTTGTCTTTGACTCCAGTTCCTGATACAGAGCTCCTGAAATTCTTACGATCTCCCATGTGATTGAAGTGTTTTTTGTTCTAATGAATGCCTCCTGGATGAGTGCTGGTCACTGGAAAGACCAAGCCGTGATTAGAAGCCTGGAATATCAGCCCCACATCCCCATGCTCCTGAAATGGAGAAGGGCTGAAAATGGTGCTAAGGATCAATTATGCCTGTGTGATGAAGCCTCCATAAAATCCCAAAACTATGGGTTTCAGAGAGCTTACAGGTTGGCAAACCCATCCACATCAGAAGGGCAATGCACCCCAACTCCACCAGGACAGAAGCTCCTGCACTCAGGATCCTCCCAGACACAGCCTTTTGTATCTCTTCATCTGACTATTCTTCTGTATCCTTTATCATATCCTTTGACAGACTGGTAAATGCAAGTGTGTGTTTCCCTGCAGTCTGTGAGATGCTCTAGTAAATTATCCCAAGGAGGAGATCACTGCAACCGTTGAGCTACAGCCTGTTAGAAGCAAAGGTGAGAACCTGGGCTTGCAACTGGTATCTACAGAGAGAGCGAGAGAGAGAGACAGAGAGAGAGACAGAGAGACAAAGAGACAGACAGAGAGAGAGAGAAAGAGAGAGACAGAGAGAGAGAGAGAGAGAGAGAGAGAGAGAGTGTGTGTGTGTGTGTGTGTGTGTGTGTGTGTGTGTGTGTGTGTGTGTCGAGGAAGCAGAGGTGAAGTTTTGTGGGACTAAGCCTTTAACCTGTGGGATCTGACACCATCTCTAGGTAAATAGTGTCTGGACTTAGTTCAATTGTAGAACACCCAGTTGCTGTGTGAGACTTGATCACTGTTGTAGGAAAACATCCCCACACATTCAGTGACCATAAGCATCAGAAGCAAAGTGTTCCGTGTGGTTTTACTGTAAAAGGAGACACACAGTAGTGAAGAACTGTTTTCCCCAACACACGTGGAAAACTAGGTAAGGTTTTACTTTTCATTAGAGAAGTGCTCTACCTATTTAATCTCTGCAGCTTGTTATGAAGTATGTGCTAAGATTTTCCTCCGTATTTCATCATTAATCTAGTAGTAATTTCTAGAACTCAAAATACAGTGTGATGGCTAATTTTATGTGTCAATTTGACTGGGCCACGAGGTGTCCAGATATTTGGCTGAACACTGTGGGTGTGTCTATGGGAGTGCTTTGGGATGAGATTGAGATTTAAATTGGCAGACTGAGTAAAGCCAATTGCCCTCTCTAATGTAGGTGGGCCTCAATCAATTGAAGACCTGAAAAGAACAAAAAGGCCTACTGTCCCCTGAGTAGGACAGAGTTCTTCCTGGCTACCTGCCTTCAAACTGGGACAACAGCTTTTTCCTCCTTTGGATTTGAACTGAAACATTGGCTTTTCATGTCTGTCAAGCCTGCTAACCTTCAGACAGGAACTAAATCACTGGCTCACCAGAGTCTCCAACTTGCAGACTCATCCTGTAAGATCTTGGGACTTACCAACCTCCATAAATGAGCCAATTCCTTACAATAAGTCTCCATATATACTTATTTATATTCCTACATACATGTTTGTATAAATATATTTATACATCTATATGTTCACACATACCCCCTATTGGTTCTTTTTCTCTGGAGAACTCTAATACATACAGCATAACCTTTAACAACTTCTTATAGCTGGTAATGTTCAGTTCTAAGTGAGTCTTCATATATGTAGATATATAAAATATGGTCACTCTAAATTGGTGACAAATTCAAATGATTCTTTAAGTACTTTAAAATTTTTAACTGTTTCTCCCCACAAAGGACCCTGACAAAATACATGAAGTAGAATGTGTGAAAGGAGACAAAAAGGCAACAATGTAGGAGGTTTGGATTTGGGGCCAATTATGCAGAAGATAATTTTCACTGCCAGAGACCAGTTGATCAAAAGCCCTATAATTAGATGATGTATAAGGCACTAAAAGAAAGAGACTATTATATGTAAATTTAATGCTAGAGCATTTACATAAAAATAATTATCATCATCATGTCTCAAATACTCTACACACAGTCCTTCAACATAATGCTCATGCCCTAACGTAGACCCAGCTGTCTGCCACCAACTCAGAATGGAAGAGGATTTGGAAACACTGGAAGCAACACACAACAAAATAGAAAAATCCGCTGTAAAATTCATTGGCTCTGTTCTCAAGAGTTCTGCTCTTCCTCCTTGATTAGAAAATTTAGCCTTCAATTTTCAATGAAGAAAGGCTAACAAGAGGTGATCAAGAGGTGATCAGAGCTGACCAGAGAACTTCTGTACATAACTTAAGCTATAAATGTCAGAAACAGATCATCCATTTCAAAGTAGACTGAGAAATTTTTTTTCTTTTCAGGCAATTATCAAGACTGGATTCAATATTTGAGGATCTGAGGGAGACCCTTCTCTCTCAGATTCAGTAATGACCTAATAGTTCACGCTTGGCTACTTCAATTGATGTCAATATCATTTAAATCACATATCTTTTCATTTCCCACAAAGTTCTTATATATGAAGGTCAACTTCTTTACCTTCAAAATGGGCGTATTATAATTAGTACTCTGTGTATGTCTACCCTAATTTGGAATGTTATTGACAACACCCTCCCGCCATCCACTTTGCTTACCACACATTAATCATTCTTGAAGGACCAAATAAAATTATCATCTCTAAGAAATTTTCCAAAAAACTGTAATTTATGGTATCTCTCTTCTCCAAATTCTGATATTAATAATCTTAGTGACATTTTAAAAAATAAGACTGTGATGGTAGATACAACAGAGGTAAAATTGGTAAGAGCTTTGTGTGTGTTTAGAAGCAACAAAGAAACTAAAGTACAACACAGTCTTAGAGGACCTGATATCTGCTTTTAGAAGGGAGGAGATGAAAAGGATGTAAAAAGTTACACTAGATCAGAGTGTTCTTGGATACTGTATAGGGTTATGATAAATGGAGCTAAAATACTATACCTATGTGTGAGGCAATGAAGGTCAACATACTACAACAGAATTAAAAGCTCTAAACAAGAATCACACTGAATAACCACACTACAGCCCTAAAACCAACTACTATGAACAATTTATGATATATACATATATACATACAATGATATATACATACAATGAAAAACCATTTATCAATAAAAGCAAATGAGCTATCAAACCATGCAAAATCAGGGATGATTCTTAAATGCATATTCCTAAGTGAAAAAAGCCATCTCAGAAATGTTACATAATATGATTCCATTGACATGGCTTTCTGAAAAATGCAAAACTATAACAACAACAATGAGAAAAGTGGTTTCCAGAGGTTCGGGGAAGGTCTACCATGTGAGCTACAGGGAACTTTTTAGGATAGTGAAAACAATTCTTTATGGTACTATGATGGAAACATGACACTACTGCTTAAGTCAAAACTCAGAATTTTACAGGACAAAGAGTAAATTTTAATGCATGCAAATTTTAAGTCATTTAGGAAGTCAGGGGAAGTAACACAGAAATTTAAACTGTAAGAATCTAATGGTATTACAAATGTATGAAATAACCTCTCTGAAGAGGATGGTGGGAAAGATACTGACCTAAGTAACTTTAGAAATGTATGGAGACTGTAAGACTCAAAGCAAAAGATACTGTACATAAACATACTTAGTTGATAAAGTTGTTTCACACAGGGGTACAGGTTAACAGTTCTGATATTCTTATACATGTTTACTGAAATTGAACAACTAAGTGAATCTCAGGGAGCTGGGGTTACTGCTTTTAGAGTGGGAGGTTAATTAAAAGCGAAGAAACAATGATCTATGAGGTGATGGATTAGAGTGGGAGACATCCGTATGACTTATGTTTAAAGTAGTATTATGGGCTGAATTATGTCCCTTCAAAATTCTTATGTTGAAGCTGTAATTCCCAGCTCCTCAGAATATGAGAGCATCTGGAGATAATCACCTCTTAAAGGTCCTAAATTAAAATGAGGAAGAGGGTCCACTTTGGCCAAGTCAAAATGTCCATCCGCACCTAGCTGCAGAACAAGGAGCAGGTGATTGAGGCCCTCCGCAGGGGCAAGTTCAAGTTCCCTGGCTGCCAGAAGATCCACATCTCCAAGTAGTGGGGATTTACTAAGTTTTATGCGACGAATTTGAAAACATGGTGGCAGAAAAGCAGCTTATCCCGGATGGCTGTGGGGTCAAACACATCCCTAATCGTGGCCCCCTGGACAGATGGCGGGCCCTGCACTCATGAAAGCCTTGGCGCTGTCCCCGCCTTACTCATGCCCACCAATAAATCCTACTTTCTTGTCAAAAAATAAAATAAAATTAAATTAAATTAAAATAAAATAAAATAAAAAATAAAATAAGGCAAAGTGAAAACATGCAAAATATCTCAATATGTTTTTGATTACTTCATAAAATTTTAATATATTTGGTTAAATTTCCCAGTTTTGGCTTTTTTAAAAATGTGGCTATTGGTAATTTTTTAAATGTATCTGACTCATATTTCCATCAGTACTGCTTTAGACCTTCAGAAATATTCAGAAAATATCGAATATTTTTAACACACTAAACAGCTTGTTTCAAACAGACCAAAGAATTTGCTGAGAACATCTCATTCTAAGGAGTCAAAATGTAATTTGCCAGATTAAAGAGTCAGAAGTCCTCCAGTAAAGGCACCCGTTGGTATCAGATATCAATTCTATCATGTTGTCTACTACTACATAACAATCTGTCAAAAACGTAGTAGCCTACACAACATTTACTTATTATTCTGCAGTCTCAGCTGGGCTGAGCTAATTCGTTGCTCTGGTTCATTGCTTAAGGTGTCTCATTGGTCTGTAGTCCTCCAGAGACTCGAGTAGAGCCAAAGAAGCCAAAAAGGCTTCCATCAAATACCTAGCATTGAGGTGCCAGATGTGGACCAGACAACTCTCTCTCCAGGTGGTCTCTCCAGCAGGGTATTCCTGGACCTCTTCAGCATGGTGCCCCAGGATTCCAAAAGAGTAAGTGGATGCTACCAGGTCTTTTAAGGTTTATGCCCATATCTGAGAGCTTCACTTCTGCCCCATCCTATTGGTCTCAATGCAGGGTGTTCCCAGATAGAAGGGTAGGGAACAAATCCAACATATATGGAAATAATTTAACAGTCGTTTTTAGAAATGATGTACCACATCACTAAATATGTGCTGATTTTCAAACTATTTGACTACAGAAAATGTCACATTTTTTTCAAAAAAAGCATAATCACATCTTTTAATTTTTCTTGAAAAAAATGCATGACTGTCAAAGTAATTTACTGGATTTAAATAAGACCATATATTTGTGCAAGTAACTATATGACTGACATTCAAAAATCTTCAAATCGGAGATTAATAGAAGAGCTTAAAAATAAATGTCAGACATTTATTTTTAAAGGTTCAAAAGCTCAACTTAAGATACCATGAGCTTGTTAACATTTGTGAAAATTGATATTTTTGTGGTAATATTCATTAGTCTAAACAATTTTCCTTGATGTTACTAGATCTTAGAACTGACTGCCTGACTTATGTAATGAATACGTGAGACTTCTAAGAAAGACTATGCTGCTTTTAAAAATCGTTCATATTTCTTGTAAGTAAAAGATAACTACTTTGGGGAAAAAGGTTTTATTGCTACCTATTGCAAAAGCAACTTTTCTATTTTATAATGTCGAATTTCCTCATTAAACATGTAACAAATTATTCACTTTTATCAAAATCCCCTCTTTTCTAACTATACAAATTAACCTCCAATACCTTTGAAAACATTTAAATGGATCATATATCACTGTCTTTTCCCAAAAAGGGAAAGACAAGAGTTAAGCCTTCCACATCATGAAAGAAAAATATGTACAGACTTTTACTGAATAGAGAAGGTCTCAGCTCTGGGGAATTCCAACATTAAGAGGTCAGGGAAGTGAGGAACGAAGAGGACAAGAAGAGCAGCTAGTGATACTGGAGATAAAATCACGGAAGTACAGTATGCTGAAAGTCAAAGGAACAAAGTGTTTCAAGGAGGACTGAATGAATGAGCAGAGTACTCCATCAAATACCAAGTGATCAAGATTAAGGAGAACTGAAAATTGACCACTGGATTTATCAATTCAGTGGGTACTGTTGACCAGAATAAAAGCAATTCTGTTAAATGGGTTAGAATGGGTTCAACAGAAAAATGGAGCTGTGCATTGGAGTTGCACTAATGTCCAATGTATGTTTTACTGAGTGAGTATATTTGAGAAAAAACCGAGAAATCCATTTAGGATGTTCTTTATTGTGCATGAAGGACTATGAGGATGGTTAAAGTAGAGAAATAGGACAAAAAAACAGTACCTCAGTTTTAGACATACTGACTAAAAGTAAAACAAGCAGGATATACGTAGCAGAAAACTGAAAATATATACCGCACACTTAAAATGGTATCAACTATGCATCAGCAAATGAGTGCACATGCTCAAACCAAGCTGATGTCTGCTTTTGTAAATAAAGTTTTATTGCAACTCAGCCACACTCATTTATTTGCATATTGTCAGTGCCTTCTTTCACACAGCACCAGAGTCGAGTGGTGTGACAGACCATATGGTCCAAAAAACAAAGTATTTACTATCTGGATCTTTACAGAAAAGTTTAGCCAACCCCCTGTGTAAACTCTGTCATGAAGATCGCAAACTGGACTGCTAATGTAGTTAATAATTTAACTAAAATGCTGTTAATAACTAAAAGCTATAATATGTATGATGAAAATGATTCATTTGTTTGTTTTCAAGTGGTCAAACAGCTCAGTTCATACATCCTGGAGAAAATCCTGGAGATTTTCATTCTAGCTAAAAATTCCAAAACCATCCGAAAACAGCATCAATATTTTAAATAAAAAGTTACGTTTGATACTGAAAGATGGAGTATGTCAATGAATGGTTAGCTTAGTTGTGAAACATTCATGAATTGAAAATTTTAAGGCTTTAATTAACTTTGAAAATCTGATCACTGTAGTACTAATGCAAACTTCTATTATCCCTAAAAGACCCTCAAAACCAGAATAATTATGAATGGATACAAATGACATCTCAAATTTTCTCTAGCAGGGAGAAGTTAGTTGCTTCAATCACAACATACAACGTTATAGTGAAGTCTTTATGATAGCAATGATCGTGATGTATAGAGCATCTTTAAAATATAAGACTACATGAAAAATCTATGGTGATAAATAATTCTTACACACTAAAAGGAAAGTAGACATTTGTTGAAATATTTTTATCATCTCCATAAAAGTCTGAAACCCTTTACATATAATAGGACATATACTTTTGGTATCTCATTGTTAATGACTCAAGTTAAAAGTGTTAAAATCTATAAGTGAATACCCAGCTATATCATGATTATTTTCCACCACTAAGTTGTCAAGGGTTATTTATGTAAGCAATTACCCTAATATATAAGACAATAATTTCCCTGTTCAACTTTTTAACATATTATTTTTTTAATTTATTGAACAAAGAATATCTCTTTTATTTAGGTTAGTGCCTTAATTAGAACGATATTCCTCAAACTGTAAAGTAACAGTACAATTTAAAAAAAAAACAAAAATGAAACCAAGACAAAAGATTAATTTTGAAGCAGGAATTCATCACAGTTAAACCTACTGAGATAAGACACATTTAATTAGAACCCTCACAACAGAGGCAGAGTCAATATAAATAAAAGCTTCCAAGGTCTTCACTAAATTAACTAAATTGTGTTATTAGCATTTTACAAAATCTTCGCCTGAAAAATGTCTGACATAACTCATAATGTCTACTGACTTTGAAGAGTTAACCTTCTGTGCTAAGTGTGCAAGTAACGTAGACAAAGTACTATTCCAAAGCTATATATTTGTCGAATGATGGTCCCTTTAAATTTCACAAAAGTCCTTCACAGAAAATAAGCTTCACTCTACTGTAAATTACATTGATCCACAATCCTTAGAAACTGACACACAAAAAGTTACTAAAATACTCAGACACACCCTACTAGCTAGAGAAATTCCTGATGCTCTGTGAAAATTTAGCTATGAGTCCTGAGGAATTCCTCAGTGCACTGCAAAAATTTATTCCAGGTTTTATACCACAGAAGGCTCTTGAACTCCTCACTGACCTGCTATCTAAAGTGTAGTCCATAGACTACTCTTGTATTGGATAACATTATATATATTCAGTGTAGTTTTCTCCATATGTTTAACTGGAACAAAATTTCTTAATTATTATATTTTAGACTTGAAGGAAAATGGCAAATAATTTTTTAGTTTATCCAGCAAACCAAAGTATTACTTTTGAATTTTGATTTTAGAGCAACACGATAATTAACTTGACATTTAATAATGTTGGCTATTTTAAATATATTCATATTTGTTTTCTGAATAGTCATCTGTGCCACCTATTTTGGACTTAATTCCACTCTGTGCTGTATTAGCTTTAAATGTCTCATTAAAATGAGATTTAGAACTCAGTTTGAAAGTACCCCGGCATTTTGATCTATACTGTACATTTCCTGTACATACCTCAGGCACGTATCAGTGTGACAACACAGGAGTTCCTAAAGGAAACATTTCTTGCAGGTTTCAGGAAAACTGCTCTGTTCCTGAATAGCTATGTTGCATTGGATGCTTAAAATCTTCATTTACACCCCAACCTTCAAAATATTCTTGATAGAGAACATTTCTAGCTCTACACTGTAGTTGTTAATACACTCACCCTCATTTTTTCTTTACAATATTGTAACTTGAGTCACCTCAAGATTAACTACTAACTCTTTTCTCCTAGTGCTATCTAAAAGAAATCTAGGACTAGGCTTTAGAAAAGATATTTTCCATCTGCTAATACAGGAAATGCCTGCATAATAAAGAGACAAAAACGTTTTCTCTTAAGCTATATCTAATACAAAGGCACACAGTACTCTGAATAAAAAGTTCCTTGCATATTACTTCTTAAAAAGCAGTACCATGAGACAGTGAGAGTTCATTAACAGTTGCAATTAGTTTGCTCCCATCCCCTCAGCCCAGGCCCTGCCCTCTGGAGCCAGTGAGGTAGCCCTGCTTTTGGTAACCAAGGAGAAGCCTCTTTTGGGGTCATCCTTCCCTTTTCTTAAGGGATAACGAATACACAGATAAAGAGCTCTATGAGCCTATTTTATGGGTCAAAAATCTCAGAAGTCGAGAGACCTTCTAGATGGCGGAAGAATAAGATGCAGAGATCACCTTCCTCCCCACAAATACATCAGAAATACATCTACACGTGGAACAACCCCTACAGAACACCTACTGAACGCTGGCAGGAGACCTCAGACTTCCCAAAAGGCAAGAAATTCCCCACGTACCTGGGTAGGCAAAAGAAAAAAGAAAAAACAGAGACAAAAGAATAGGGACGGGACCTGCACCTCGGGAGGGAGCTGTGAAGGAGGAAAAGTTTCCACACACTAGGAAGCCCCTTCGCGGGCAGAGACTGCGGGTGGCAGAGGGGGGGAGCTTCGGAGGCACCGGAGGAGAGCGCAGCCACAGGGGTACGGAGGACAAAGCGGAGAGATTCCCGCACAGAAGATCGGTGCTGACCAGCACTCACCAGCCCGAGAGGCTTGTCTGCTCACCCGCCAGGATGGGTGGGGGCTGGGAGTTGAGGCTCCGGCTTCAGAGGCTGGATCCCAGGGAGAGGACTGGGGTTGGCTGCGGGAACACAGCCTGAAGGGGGCTAGTGCGCCACAGCTAAACAGGAGGGAGTCCAGAAAAAACTCTGGACCTGCCTAAGAGAACCTACCTAAGAGGCAGAGGACCACTATTTTGGGGTGCACAAGGAGAGGGGATTCAGAGCCCCGTCTAAACAAGCTCCAGAGATGGGCACGAGCCGCAGCTATCAGTGCAGACCCCAGAGACAGGCAGGAAACACTAAGGCTGCTGCTGCTGCCACCAAAAAGCCTGTGTGCGAGCACAGGTCACTATCCACACCTCCCCTCCCGGGAGCCTGTGCAGCCCGCCACTGCCAGGGTCCTGTGATCCAGGGACACCATCCCAGGGAGAACGCACAGAGCGCCACAAGCTGCTGCAATGTCACGCAGGCCGCTGCCGCCGCAGGCTCGCCCTGCACTCCGTACCCTTCCCTCCCCCCGGCCCGAGTGACCCAGAGCCCCCGAAGCAGCTGTTCCTTTAACCCAGTCCTGTCTTGAGCGGGAACAGACACCTTCAGGCGACCTACACACAGAAGCGGGGCCAAATCCAAAGCTGAACCCTGGGAGCTGTGCGAACAAAGAGGAGAAAGGGAAATTTCTCCCAGCAGCCTCAGGAGCAGCAGATTAAATCTCCACAATCAACATGATGTACCCTGCATCTGTGGAATACCTGAACAGACAACAAATCATCCAAAAATTGAGGCGATGGACTTTGGGAACAACCATATATATATTTTTTTCCTTTTTCTCTTTTTGTGACTGTCTATGTGTAGGCTTCCTTGTGTGATTTCGTCTGTATAACTTTGTTTTACCATTTGTCCTAGGGTTCTGTCTGTCCATTTTTTTTTTTTTTTTAGTATAGTTTTTAGCGTTTGTTATCATTGGAGCATTTGTTTCTTGGTTTGGTTGCTCTCTTCTTTCTTTCTTTTTTTTTCTTATTTTTTATTTTTCTCATTTTTAAAAATAATTTTCTATTTTAATAACTTTATTTTATTTTATTTATTTAGTTATTTTCTTCTCCCTTTTCTTCAGAGCCATGTGGCTGACAGGGTCTTGGTGATCCAGCCGGCTGTCAGGCCTGGGCCTCTAATGTGGGAGAGCAGAGTTCAGGACACTGGCCCACCAGAGACATCCCAGCTCCACGAAATATCAAATAGCAGGGCTCTCCCAGACATGTTCATCTCAACGCTAACACCCAGCTCCATTCAAGGACCAGCAAGCTACAGTGCTGGACACCCTATTCAAACAACTTGCAGGAGAGGAATACAACCCCACCCATTAGCAGAGAAGCTGCCTAAAATCATAATAAATTCACAGACACCCCAAAACACACCACCTGGCGCAGTCCTGCCCACCAGAACAACAAGATCAAGCCTCATCCACCAGAACACAGGCACCAGCCCCCACCACCAGGAAGCCTACACAACCCACGGAACCAACCTTACCCACTGGGGGCAGACACCAAAAAACACGGGAACTACAGACCTGCAGGCTGCGAAAAGGAGACCCCAAACAGTAAGTTAAGCAAAATGAGAAGACAGAGAAACACACAGCAGATGAAGGAGCAAGGTAAAAACCCACCAAACCAAACACATGAAGAGGAAAAAAGCAGTCTACCTGAAAAAGAATTCAGATTAACGACAGTAAAGATGATCCAAAATCTTGGAAACAGAATGGAGAAAATACAAGAAATGTTTAACAAGGACCTAGAAGAACGAAAGAGCAAACAAACAATGATGAACAACACAATACGTGAAATTAAAATATCTCTAGAATGAATAAATAACAGAATAACTGAGGCAAAAGAATGGATAAGTGACCTGGAAAATAAAAGAGTGGAAATAACTACTGAAGAGCAAAATAAAGAAAAAAGAATGAAAAGAATTGAGGACAGTCTCAGAGACCTCTGGGACAACATTAAACACACCAACATTCAAATTATAGGGGTCCAAAAAGAAAAAGAGAAAAAGAAAGGGACTGAGAAAATATCTGAAGAGATTATAGTTAAAACTTCCCTAATATGGGAAAGGAAATAGTTAATCAAGTCCAGGAAGCACAGAGAGTCTCACATAGGATAAATCCAAGAAGAAGCACGCCAAGACACATATTAATCAAACTATCAAAAATTAAATACAAAGAAAAAATATTAAAAGCAGCAAGGGAAAAACAACAAATAACATACAAGGGAATCCTCATAAGGTTGATCTTTCAGCAGAAACTCTACAAGCCAGAAGGTAGTGGCAGGACATATTTAAAGTGATGAAAGGGAAAAACCTACAACCAAGATTACTCTACCCAGCAAGGATCTCATTCAAATTCGATGGAGAAATTAAAACCTTTACAGACAAGCAACAGCTAAGAGAATTCAGCACCACCAAACCAGGTTTACAACAAATGCTAAAGGAACTTCTCTAGGCAGGAAATACAAGAGAAGGAAAAGACCGACAATAACAAACCCAAAACAATTAAGAAAACAGTAATCAGAAAATACATACCAATAATTGCCAAAAATGTAAATGGATTAAATGCTTCAACCAAAAGACATAGACTGGCTGAATGGATACAAAAACAAGACCTGTATATATGCTGTCTACAAGAGAACCACTTCAGACCTAGGGACACATACAGACTGAAAGTGAGGGGATGGAAAAAGATATTCCATGCAAAGGGAAATCAAAAGAAAACTGGAGTAGCAATTCTCATACTGGACAAAATAGACTTTAAAAGAAAGACTATTACAAGAGACAAAGAAACTACATGATGAACAAGGGATCAATCCAAGAAGAAGATACGACAATTATAAATATTTATGCACCCAAAGTGGGAGCACCTCAATACATAAGGCAAATGCTAACAGCCATAAAAGAGGAAATTGACAGTAACACAAAAACAGTAGGGGACTTTGTAACACCCCACTTTCACAAATGGACAGATCATCCAAAATGAAAATAAATAAGGAAAAACAAGCTTTAAATGATACATTAAACAAGTTGAACTTAATTGATATTTATAGGACATTCCATCCAAAAACAACAGAATACACTTTCTTCTCAAGTGCTCATGGAACATTCTCCAGGATAGATCATATCTTGGGTCACAAATCAAGCCTTGGTAAATTTAAGAAAACTGAAATCATATCAACTATCTTTTCTGACCACAACGCTATGAGACTAGATACCAATTACAGGAAAAAATCTGTAAAAAAATAAAAACACATGGAGGCTAAAGAATACACTACTTAATAACCAAGAGATCACTGAAGAAATCAAAGAGGAAATCAAAAAATACCTAGAAACAAGTGACAATGAAAACACGATGACCCAAAACCTATGGGATGCAGCAAAAGCAGTTTTAAAAGGGAAGTTTATAGTAATACAATCCCACCTCAAGAAACAAGAAACATCTCAAATAAACAACCTAACCTTACACCTAAAGTAATTACACAAAGAAGAAACAAAAAATCCCAAAATTAGCAGAAGGAAAGAAATCATAAACATCAGATCAGAAATAAATGAAAAAGAAATTAAGGAAACAATAGCAAAATAGCTGGTTCTTTGTGAAGGAAAACAATACTGATAAACCATTAGCCAGACTCATCAAGAAAAAAAGGGAGAAGACTCAAATCAATACAGTTAGAAATGAAAAAGAAGTAACAACTGACATTGCAGAAATACAAAATATCATGAGAGATTACTACAGGCAACTATATGCCAATAAAATGGACAACCTGGAAGAAATGGACAAATTCTTAGAAAAGTACAGGCTTCCGAGAGTGAACTAGGAAGAAATAGAAAATATAAACAGACAAATCACAAGCACTGAAATTGAGACTGTGATTAAAAATCTTCCAACAAACAAAAGCCCAGGACCAGATGGCTTCACAGGCAAATTCTATCAAACATTTAGAGCAGAGGTAACACCTATCCTTCTCAAACTCTTCCAAAATATTGCAGAGGGAGGAACACTCCCCAATTCATTCTACGAGGCCACCATCACCCTGATACCAAAACCAGACAACGATGTCACAAAGAAAGAAAACTACAGGCCAATATCACTGATGAACATAAACGCAAAAATCCTCAACAAAATACTAACAAACAGAATCCAACAGCACATTAAAAGGATCATACACCATGATCAAGTGGGGTTTATCCCAGGAATGCAAAGATTTTTCAATACACGCAATCAATCAATGTGATACAACATATCAACAAACTGAAGGAAAAAAACCATACGATCATCTCAAGAGATGCAGAAAAAGCTTTTGACAAAATTTAACTCCAATTTATGATAAAAATCCTGCAGAAAGCAGACACAGAGGGAACTTACCTCAACATAATAAAGGCCATATATGACAATCCCACAGCCAACATCGTTCTCAATGTTGAACAACAGAAAGCATTTCCACTAGCATCAGGAACAAGAAAAGGCTGCCCACTCTCACCACGATTATTCAACATAGTTTTGGAAGTTATAGCCACAGCAATAAGGGAAGAAAAAAAAAAAAAGGAATCCAAATCGGAAAGGAAGAAGTAAAGCTGTCACTGTCTGCAGGTGACATGATACTATACATAGAGAATCCTAAAGACTCTACCAGAAAACTACTAGAGCTAATCAATGAATCTGGTAAAGTAGCAGGATACAATATTAATGCACAGAAATCTCTTGCATTCCTATACACTAATGATGAAAATTCTGAAAGAGAAATTAAGGAAACACTCCCGTTTACCACTGCAACAAAAAGAATAAAATACCTAGGAATAAACCTACTTAAGAAGACAAAAGACCTGTATGCAGAAAACTATAAGACACTGAGGAAAGAATTTAAAGATGACACAAACAGGTGCAGAGATATACCATGTTCTTGGATTGGAAGAACCAACACTGTGAAAATGAATACACTACCCAAAGCAATCTACAGATTCAATGCAATACCTATCAAACTACCAATGGCATTTTTCACAGAAAGAGAACAATAAATTTCTCAATTAGTATGGAAACACAAAAGGCCCCCAATAACCAAAGCAATCTTGAGAAAGCACAACGGAGCTATAGGAATCAGGCTCCCTGACTTCACACTATAATACAAAGCTACAGTAATCAAGACAGTATGGTTCTGGCTCAAAAACAGAAGTATAGATCAATGGAACAGGATAGAAAGCCCAGAGATAAACCCACGCACATATGGTCACCTTATCTTTGACAAAGGAGACAAGAATATACAATGGAGAAAAGACAGCCTCTTCAATAAGTGGTGCTGGGAAAACTGGACAGCTACATGTAAAAGAATGAAATTAGAACACTCCCTAACACCATACACAAAAATAAACTCAAAATGGACTAAATTCCTAAATGTAAGGCCAGACACTATCAAACTCTTAGAGGAAAACATAGGCAGAACACTCTATGACATAAATCGCAGCAAGATCCCTTTTGACCCACCTCCTAGAGAGATGGAAATAAAAAGGAAAATAAACAAATGGGACCTAATGAAACTTAAAAGCTTTTGCACAGCAAAGGAAACCATAAACAAGACGGAAAGACCACCCTCAGAATGGGAGAAAATATTTGCAAACAAAGCAAGTGACAAAGGATTAATCTCCAAAATATATAACTAGCTCATGCAGCTCAATATCAAAAAACAATCAACCCAATCCAAAAATGGGCAGAAGACCTAAATACACACCTCTCCAAAGAAGACATACAGATGGCCAAGAAGCACATGAAAAGCTGCTCAACATCACTAATTATTAGAGAAATGCAAATCAGAACTACAATGAGGCATCACCTCCCACCAGTTAGAATGGGCATCATCAGAAAATCTACAAACAACAAATGCTGGAGAGGGTATGGAGAAAAGGGAACCCTGTTGCACTGTTTAGTGGGAATGCCAGTTGTTAGAGCCACTATGGAGAACAGTACGGCGGTTCCTTAAAAAACTAAAAGCAGAATTACCATATGATCCAGCAATGCCACTACTGGGCATATACCCTGAGAAAACCATAATTCAAAAAGACACATGCACCCCAATGTTCACTGCAGCACTATTTACAATAGCCAGGTCATGGAAGCAACCTAAATGGCCATCAACAGACGAACGGATAAAGAAGTTGTGGCACATATATACAATGGAATATTACTCAGCTATAAAAAGGAACGAAATTGGGTCATTTGTAGAGACGTGGATGGATCTAGAGACTGTCATACAGAATGAAGTAAGTCGGAAAGAGAAAAACAAATATAGTATATTAATGCATATATGTGGAACCTAGAAAAATGGTACAGATAAACTGGTTTGCAGGGCAGAAGTTGAGACACAGATGTAGAGAACAAACATATGGACACCAAGGGGGGAAAGCGGCAACGGGTGGGGGTGGTGTGATGAATTGGGAGACTGGGATTGACATGTATATGCTGATGTGTATAAAGTTGATGACTAATAAGAACCTGCTGTATAAAAAAATAAATAAAATAAATAAATAAATGAATAAAATAGATAACCATGAGGATCTGTAAAAATAAATAAATAAATTTAAAAAAAATTCTTAAAAGATAGCATATCACAAGAGACTAAGGCAGAAGCAAACATGAAAATCCAGCTGTGCTCCCTTAAGCTAGGTAGTACAGTCTTGCAAAACAACTTGTTATTTTAGAAGTTATATTCTATAGAAATATTGCCATGCAATTGACAATGTTTTTAAATTAAAGTAACATAATATTTCTCACTTTTAGTTTTTATATGATATAGACAGTTGTAACTCAAACAGCAGCTCTTTGGAATTTCCAAAGATTCTTAAGAGGGAAAAGGATTCTAAAGGTCGAAACCATGAAGACCACCCATTTAGAGAAACGAGAGGAAAAGCAGATGAGAAAGCGAATATATAGCTGTTCTGGGAACTATGTATATATAATGATAGTAGCTATTGATACACAGAGCTGACTGCTAAAAAAAAAAAAAAAACAGCATACCAGGTGTTAAGATACATGCACTATCAAAAAGCAACAACAAACCTGGCTTAAAAGTCATTGTGATGGTTAAAGCCTTAAAATGGCTCTTGGGCCTCCGATCATCCTTGGCAAGAGCCAAGAAAGTATAGTTCCCCAGTCAAGGCATAGTTCCTTTGCCCAGTTCCAATACTGTCAGGAAGAGAGTGGATAGGGAACAATTTCCCAGAGAGTGTATTTGAGCCTAGAGAGAAAAATGAACCAATGCTTACTGCATATCTGTTGAGGGCATCTTTATTTAGTCCTCAAAATGATTCTCTCAACAAAATATTTTAGCCCTTTTATATAAAAAAATTAAGACACAACAAATTAAAGCAACTTGCCTAAAATCACATGGGTAATAAGTTGTGCAGACAGCATTTAAGCCAGTGTTATATTAGATAACCATCTTTACTCATTAAAATATGCTTATTTGTTCATTTATTCAGCACATTTTGAATAGCTATTCTATAAACAGCACAGTATATGAAACTAATTAGCAAAAAAGCAATAATAATCTCAGATTTTGCCTTCAAGTAATTTATAGGCTCACAGGGATGTAAGACATGCACCTGAATATCTGTAATACAGAAAATATGAAGTAATTGATGGGTTTGTACAAAATAATAACCTTCAATGAAGGATTATCAGAAGAGATTGATGAAAAAGTCATCCTGGTAAAATGCTTTTATTGTTAACATATGACTCCATTTCATTTTTTTCCTCCAAAGTCCAGTTAGTGTCTTGATATGTTAACCATGTAAAAAAAAATCTATTTGCTAGAACAACAAGAGTTATTTGGACGGAGAAGTGGTGGAAGGATATGCCAACGAGCAACAATGCTTTTTAGTTAAGGTTAAAGAATGTGTGAATATCGCCATGTATGCAAGGAACTAATTTTTTATTACTCTGATCTGAAAAGTGAGAAAACTACAATTATAAATTTAAAGCAAACTTAGGATTACAGTGAGGCATAGTGTGTGATGCAAAAGAGGCCATGAGGAGAATTATGATATTTTCATTTTAGAAACACGGTGCCTGTGTTCAGAGATTCACCTTCTATAGGACACGTAAATATTCAACATAACATCATGTAGGGAGAAAAAAATAGAGCAGAGTAAGGGAAGTAAGAGAGATGGAGGAGCTTCTCTGAGGTGAGATTTGGGCAGAGAACTGAATAAAGGAAGTACTATGCGACAACACCAGGGAAAAGCTTCCCAGGCAAAGGGACCTGCAAGTGTTAAATCCAAGAGGAGAACGATGGTGCAGATAATGGGCACTTTTCCACGGGGGCAGTTCCTTCAGGATCTTTCCCCTTAAAGCTGCCCTGCTGGATTTTGTTCTTTACTAGATTACTGCCTGCTTCTACAATAGGTTCCCAGAAACTACTGTTTATTAAGGTTTTAAACTGTGCAGGGAATTTTCATCTGTGCTATTGTCAAGACACACACGGTCATTACAGTATTGTGATCACCATTTCACCAATGAGAAAAATTAGATGATTTGCCCAAGACAACAACTGTGGAACTTGGATTTGAATTCAGTGGTTTACCTCAAAGCCCTCTCTCTCTCGAATGAAATGCCCAGTGAAGTTTTATTTTTTCAAACAGCCAGGCCTCAAAAAGGATTCTAGAAACTAGACTGAGACCAATCTTATGGACATTGGGAAAGTGACTACTGAACACTGGTGTGAACAGGGAAGAGACGAGGAATTTCACAGCGTGCAACTCTTTCACTTTCCCTGAATCATGAGTACTTTATGGAAGACTGATGAGGACTACACCATGGTCCTCATTCAAACACTCCCAGGATACAGGCATCCAAAAATTCCAGGGCTTGAAGCATGCACATTTTGAAGTACGCAAAACATTTTAGTTGAAGAACAGAACTCATGGTTGGTGGGAGTGACAATTCCAGACTGTCCTTTGCTGTATAAATAAAAATTGTAGGCTGTTAATCATTTTACACTCTGTGTAAACTTCTGTAGTTACCAAATATACTTGCCCAAATGTGAGAACATCCCATATATGGAGAAGGAGCAGTTCAACAGTTTGTTGGAGGCTGTCCACCTCCTTCAAATATCCTGTGCTCATGTACACCATGGAACACAGGCCTTTTGAGCATAGTGAGACCTGAAACTGCTTTACTTTGAAAGCAGGTATGTGGTCGAACTTGAGGCAAAACAGGCAGGAAAAAACATGAAAGAATCTTCTATCTTCAAGATCCAGGTCTGGGCCATTCACTGATTTGTATGCCCCAGTTTCTTTGCAGTTAAAAGCAAATTGGGTTTGTGTCGTTTCTTCAGATTTACAAATGTATTTATCCAGTTTAGTAAATGGGTACTTTTAAAAAGTAAAATATTTGCCATGATTATGACAAAAGTTAACTGTGTTTTATATAAAGAGTTCATTTCAATAAATGATATTATACACAGAAAACCTAAAGACTCCACCAAAAAGTGGTTAGAATAAATAAATTCAGTAAATTTGCAGGATCAATACAAAGTCAATACATAAAAATCCTAAAAATTGAACAGAACCACGAAAGACCTCCAAATAGCCAAAGCAATCTTAAAGCTGGAGGCATCATGCTCTCTGATTTCAAGCCATACTACAAAAGCTACAATAATCAAAACATTATTGTACTGACTGGCACAAAAATGGACACACAGATCAATGAAACAGAATAGACAGCCCAGAAATAAACCCACACTTATACGGTCAATTGATCCACAACAAAGAAGACAGGAATATACAATGGGGAAAAGACAGACTCTTCAATAAACGGTACTGGGAAAACTGGACGGCTACATGCAGAAGAATCAAACTGGACTACTTCTTCACACCATATACAAAAATAAATTCAAAATGTACTAAAGAATTAAACATAATACCTAGAACCATAAAACTTTTAGAAAACAAAGGCAGGATACTTACATAAGTCTTAGTAATATTTTTTGGATCTGGTTCTTCAGACAAGGGAAACAAAAGCAAAAACAAATGGGACCACAAACTAAAAAGCTTTTGCACAGTGAAGGAAACTATCAAGAAAACAAAATGGCAGCCTACTGAATGGGAGATGGTATTTGCAAATGATACAGCTCATAAGTAGTTAATATCCAAAATATACAAAGAACTCATACAACTCATCAAAAAACAAGTTGATTTTAAAAATGGGTGGAGGATTTGAGTAGATGTTTTTCCAAAGACACACAGGTGGCCAACAGAAACGTGAGAAGATGGTCTACGTCACTCATCAGGGAAATGCAAATCAAAACCACAATGAGACATTCCTTTACCTGTTACGATAGCTGTAATTTCAGGTGATTTTAAAATTGCATTTATAGTTTATTTTCTAGTTCTTACAAACAACACTTTTGCTTTGATATAGAAATATTTTTAAATTTATAGGATTTTTATCTTTTAATACGTTAAAATTTCACAAGTCATAGGAAAATTTGCCTTACAAACTGATAAGAGGTTGAGGTAACTGCTTTTTCTTCATAATATACTCAAATGTGAAGTTTACAACACACTAAACTCATGTTTTAGAATCTAAGACTAATTTCAACAATTGTGTTTTTCATTTACCTTTTGCTTTGTTCTGATCCTCCCTCAGAGAAAAATACTTTACACATGAAGTGTTCACCGTTATTATTTTAACCAAATTACCAGAAAATGTAGGAGTCTTTTGTGAATACAGTTGGCCTAAATATAAACAATGTTATTTGATGAGCTTGGACAAACAGTATTTGCCAGAGAAAAATAGACTAATGTCTCTACTGAGGCACAGAATTTTCAAAGAATCACACTTATTTTATTGAAGTTTAACTGTACATAGACAATTAAGGAAGAATTTGTGCAGATGTGCTGTTTCTTCAAATTTTTTCTTTCTCATAGCTTTTCAAATCAGTCAGAAAACTGTCTCCCTGGTTCTGAGAGTAAGTGCTGCATGTTACCCAATAAAAAAATTGCTCAGTGAAGGTTTTAGTTCTTGTTATTTTTTCCCAAAGCTCAGAATCAAAGTTCATTATAAGATGCTGTCACTTCAATAGTATGAAAACCTGTGTTAACAAACAGAAAAGGGCAGTCTACCGGGGAATATGGTAGAAGGCCCTGAAATGAAGTTTAAGTGGAGCAAAGCCTCTTGAGTAAGAATTAATATCCTGCCCTACTTCTTAATGCATGCCCTTCACTGCCTTAAATGCAATGAGAATAAGTTTTGCAGAAAATCATTTTCTCAAAAATCAGTAAACATAAGAAACCTATTCAGAAAAAAGAGGGGGGGGCATTATAAAATTTACTGAGTCATTAATATGAAACTCTTAAAATATTAAAATTAGAAGCAGTTATTTCCTTTGTCTTCCTTTAATTGGTAGATTAAAATAGAACATCAAGAATTCAGCATTACTCGGAAGTTTTTTGCTCACAGACGGAAGTATGGTAGATTGATTGCAAAAATACCCCCTCCATGTAGCCATGTTTTTTCTAAAATGTGACTCTGTGGCTCATCCTATTAAGAGGTAGAACCTCTTTCCCCATGCACTGAATCTGGCTGACTTTATGACTTTGACCAAAAAAAAAAAAAAAAAAAAAAGATGGTGCTGTGAAAAATAAATGAAGACCATCTAAATGAGAACAAGGAAAAGTTATTTAATCACAGTTTGCTATAGCAAGGGAGTCAGCCACTGTTGCCTGCATTGCGCAGGAAGAGTGGGAAAGCTTTCCAGTGGGCAAAAAAGGGGAAGGCTTCGGATATGCCCTCATTAGTGGTTGCTGAGGTAGGGAAACTGCAGGCAGGCTAACTAGGAGAGGGACATCTTACGTGACTGGTAAGGGGTGCATAATTTGGCTTTCTCCAGTTGGTCTGAAGGTGGAAGTAGGGACAAAAATCAGGGAAGCTGTCAGTCATGAATCAAGTCCTAGCCACCCAGGGCTGACTGTTTCAGGGTTATTGTTTGCCCTCCAGGGCTGGTTGATAGAGACAGCAGTTTGCTTCCTAAACTGGTTTCTATAGATAATGGAGTGACTTTCTGGACTGGTTGCTGCAGATTGTGAGTCAGAATTCCATTTTTATATATAGTCTTGCCACTGTCCAATAGTTATATTCAGTATCTCAGTGGGAAGACAATTTGGCAGTTTCGAGCCTAGCACTACTCTTGGAATCTGCTGTCATGTGAACAAACTTGAGGTAGCCCAGTAGTAGTTAAGAAGCCACATGGTAGAAAGCTCAGCTGCCCCAGCCAAGGCTGTCCTAGACCAGCCGATCAGTCAACTAACCCAAACATGGGGAAGCACCCAGCCAAAGCTGGGGAATCTGTCTGCCCAACACACAGCAGACTGTAGACACATGAATAAGCTTAGCAAAGACAACACTGAGACTTAGAATCATGAATAGTAATAACTACTTACTGTTTAGGTCACTGAGTTGTAGGGTATTATTTCATTGTAAACAGAGTATACATTTATAGCATAATTTGAAAAACAACCTAATTAGGTCCCAAATCTTTTGAATAACAGTATATTAAGAAAATCCTCAGGTTAGAATATGCAGAGGTGTAACTGAGACTAGAGGAATTTTTAATTAAAAATGTTGCATTTATTTATATATTAATACCTTTGTTTTCAAAAATACAGAACCACATATTCCTTCATATTCAACTATAGTCACTCTTCCTGCCCTCACTCCACAGTGAGAAGTTTGGTTGTTCTTTGCATGATTCACATTCTCTTGATGTTACTATGAAAAGGAGGATAAATAACTCCACTGTATCCTTAGCTACTTGAAAAGAAAAATGTGCTCAGAAAAGAGGAAATGAGTTGTGTCCCTACTGAGCATTAAAGTGTAAATGCCATTGCTATGGGCTCATGCACCATGTAATTTGAATTTTATTTTACCACCTCCTTGTAAGTGATCATTAATTGGTTTCCCTGAATTTCCTAAATTCAGATCAAGCTTCCTGTGGTGGGAAGACCCAGCAGCAGCTTTAATGAAATGGTAACATTTTTTCATGTTTGGTTTTTAAGACTTCCCATTGAATCAGGGGGTAGCTAATATATTGCCGAAAACATTCCCTTTTTCTACCTAAGTTAGCCAGAGTTAGTTTCTGGCTTTTGGAACAAAGATCCCTAGATAACGAGACAGCTGGACTTCCTCACTTAAGAACTGGTGAAAAATCAAATCTTAGCTAGGGAGATAATCTTTGTTTATTCAGGCTAATATTCCTTCTCACAGCCCATGCTATACTAATCTTTTGTGACCATGATAATCTTGGTCTATTCTGGGCTATGTTCCAAATACTCCTGTGAAGCCTTAGACAAAGAACTTGCAGTTAATACTTGTCTTATACATATAAAGACTACTTCAATCGTTATATCCATAGTACTAAGTTATAGATGAGGCTTTATTCTTCCCCTACAGCCACAGTCCATAAAAACTGGACACCTCCACTCAATATATCTGGAAGTGCTCTACAGTGGACTTGGCTTTTCTTCGTTTATGTAGTTGGTTTTGGTTAGATAATAAGTAACTTCCCTTCTTCAATTTGAGCTCTAAGACCACACTTCCTCTGTGCCAGTATTAAACATCTTTTTGTTCTAATTCACCAATACCTATACTTTATTATGAACTCCTCTAGAGAATACTTTTCATTTTAAATAACAGGAAAACAAAAAAAGTGTGGGCTCAAATGTTTCAGAGTATGTAGGTGTGTTCTTCTGTATTTCAAACTCTTATATTAATGCTATAGATTCTCAGAGAGATTATCAATGCAAATCATGAACCAAATAAAGTATTCACGGATTGGTAAACCAGAGATCTGGTTCAAATTTTAGCTAAAGAACTTGGGGCAGTCATTTAATTTGAGTCATTTCTTCCACCTATGGTTTTAGAGATTGGAATGGAGGTTTACTCTGACTATATGCCCTGGAGTGGGATTGCTGGATCATATGGTAGCTCTATTTTTAGTTTTTCAAGGAACCTCCATACTGTTCCCCATAGTGGCTGTACCAATTTACATTTCCACCAATATTGTAGGAGGATTCCCTTTTCTCCACACCCTCTCCAGCATTTAATGTTTGTAGATTTTTTTGATGACGGCCATTCTGACTAGTGTGAGGTGATACCTCAGCGTAGTTTTGATTTGCATTTCTCTAATAATTAGTGATGTTGAACATCTTTTCATGTGCTTCCTGCCCATCTGTATGTCTTCTTTGGAAAAACATCTATTTAGATCTTCGGCCCATTTTTTGATTGGGTTGTTTGTTTTGTTTTTTTGATATTGAGCTGCATGAACTGTTTGTATATTTGGGAGATTAATCCCTTGTCGGTCGCTTCGTTTGCAAATATTTTCTCCCGTTCTGTGGGTTTTCTTTTCATTTTGCTGATGGTTTCCTTTGCTGTGTAAAAGCTTTTACGTTTAATTAGGTCCCATTTGTTTATTTTTGTTTTTATTTTCATTATTCTCGGAAGTGGATCAAAAAAATCTTGCTGCGATTTGTGTCAGAGAGTCTTCTGCCTATGTTTTCCTCTAAGAGTTTTATGCTATCTGGTCTTACATTTAGGTCTTTAACCCATTTTGAGTTTATTTTTGTGTATGGTGTTAGAGAATGTTATAATTTCATTCTTTTACATGTAGCTGTCCAGTTTTCACAGCACCACTTATTGAAGAGGCTGTCTTTTCTCCATTGTATATTCTTGCCTCCTTTTTCATAGATTAGGTGACCATAGGTGTGTATTATCTCTGGGCTTTCTAAGATGTGGTACATATATACAATGGAATATTACTCAGCCATAAAAAAAGAACGAAATAATGCCACCTGCAGTGACAAGGATGTACCTAAAGATTGTCATACTGAGTGAAGTCAGACAAAGAAAGACAAACATTATATGATATTGCTTATATGTAGACTCTAAAGAAATGATACAAGAGAACCTATTTACAAAAAAGAAGTTGAGTCACAGATGTAGAAAACGAACTTACCATTAACCAGGGGGAGAAAGAGGGGGAGGGATAAATTCGGAGATGGGGATTGACATATACACACTACTATATATAGAATAGATAACTAATAAGAACCTATTGAATAGCACAGGGAAATCTATTCAATACTCTGTAATGATCTATATGGGAACAGAATCTAAAAAGTGAATATATGTGTATGTATGACTCACTTTGCTGACAGCAGAAACAAACAACATTGTAGATCAACTATATTCCAATTAAAAAATTAATAAAAAATTAAAAGCACTTGCAACAGTATTTTTAAATAAACTACAATTAAGAACTTAAACTACTGAATATAGAGTATTTGAAAGAATTTTAGATATTCTAGTTATTTAATGAAGCTAATGAACAATGTTATGCTTCACATTTAATGAATCATATTTAGGAATATGTAACTTATGAAATATAACTGATCACACAGTAAGAGATAAAGGAAAAAATAAAGATCTTACAAGATTATAAGTCTTGACTTTAAAAAGGATTTAGAAGGAAAAAATCAAAATAATTTTAAGAACTGTCTTCCATATACATTGATTATTATATTTATGGATTAAGATAGTATTTTTAAAGGGAAGATGAGACAGAAAAAAGTGGTTTAGAAAACCATTTTCCAAGTCTGATTGACACATAGTCAAGTGAATTCTAGAAACACTAAAAATGCTTCTCAAGTGCCTAGTTAGCACAGAGAAAATCTGCAAAGCACTTCTGAAGTATTCCAATTTACAGAAGACTGCTTAACATTCTCACTGAGTGAACATTCAGGTGAGTGGTGTTAATCTGCTAGACGATGTGAAAAATTAGATACCCCTACCTGAGTGAGAATGAAATGACCTGAAATTCTAAGTCCACACCGATTTACATTATTAATGAATGAAAAGATAATTTTCTTTAAACATTAAGGAAATTCAGAAGAATAAATTTCCAACAGTGGATAATTTACTACATATATTCAAATATGTTATTTTATTATATGCTGTCCTATAATATAAGCTTCCCTAATAAAGAAGTGTGTTAATCTCTCTTGATTGAATTATGCTTTGAGAGGCATCCATCTTAAAAATATGCTAAAACCCTTCACAGTATACATTCTGGTTCTGAGTATTTTGAAATCTTCAATTAATCTTTTCAACTGATTGGTTGATATCAAGTGTTCTTTCTTCTAAGAACAAATAATGCCTTCACTTGATAATCTCTTGCAAATGTTATTATAGTAATGAAAAGAAAGTATATTAAAAGATTTTAGATCGATTTGAAATGCAATAGACACAGAATGATAAACAACGATTACAGAATTTAAGAAAGCCCTTGTAAATCAAACACACCATAAATCCCCAAAACTTTTAGAGAGAAACGCAAAAGGAAAAAACAAGAAACAAAATTCTTATACAAATCATATTATGCCTAGGTATATAAAGCAATTTTCAGTTTACTGCCATTTCAATCCAAACTCCTGCCTTTGCAATGAGGTAATTCTTTTGAAAAAGAATTACTTTTTAATTTAATACTTAAATTTCTGAGTTCATGCCTGGGTACTTATATTTCCAGGACAATTATGATTATACATGTTGCAAACATCAATTTTTAATATGTTTTCCATTATCTCATTAATAAAATTCTGTACTAGACAGTTATTTTTCTGGGAACACAGCAAGTCAGAATGAATGCTAAGGAGAATTGTGTAGTCTTTGCATGTCTCTTTTCAATCACTTGACCTAATGGCCGTATGATATTACCACTTTCCCGAAAGTGTTAAGAATCACTTTTGCCAATTTCTTTTTTTTCCCCTAAAATTCATTCTCTCAGAAAAGTACAAAGAATAAATGCTCTCATGCTATGAGCATCTGAAAGAGTGCTAACAGGGATAAAGAAAATGTAATGCCTCATACTAAAGACATTTAAAACAAGACAATAAAAACAAAGGAATTAACTGGCTTAAACTGGAGTTCACGTGTGCTCTGAAGTACTGGAAGCTACATATTAAGAGAGTGAAGATTTCAACTAGTAGAATCTAGAAACTATGATAATAGTATTTAAACAAATGAATTAACTGATTTAAAACGCTTCTCCACAGATCGGCTGCTATTCAATGATCCTTAAAAACTGTGCCTACACTTATATATATAAGGCAAATATACCACTATTACTACATAATACATAACAATAAGGGCAAACATTAAATGCTGGATATACACGTCTGTGTATTTTAGAGCATATATAAGACAGTTTATATAAAATGTCAGGTTCACTTGTAAAAAGGAATAAATGACAACACTATGACCAGAACATTGCAGAGCTATAAGTTAAATAACTATAATCTCTGGTAAACTGGAGATTACTTGATCATGGAATCATGATTTTGATATGACTGGAGCAGTGTAAGTGGAATATATGGCAAGACTAAGATCAAGATTTTCAATGAAGAATTTCTGGTAGACAAGTTTAAGATTTTCTCCATAAGTGAAATAGTTCAATTAAACTGACATTATAGTCCTTTGAATGCAAATATTCTCTAACTCAGCTGCAGCTTACAACCCTACAGGAAGGTATTTATAATAATATATGTACAAAATTACAACAGAAGGTTGAGTTACTAGTGGACAGGAGTTACATTTTATTGATCTTCATACTACAGAGTACCAAATAACCACAAAATTAATGTCTGAGTTGAATTACTTTAAGTTTAAAGTTATACTTCATACATAATTATACAGCTTTTTTGGTAGGTTATACATAAAGTTATGCACATTTTTACAATTATTGATTAGTTCTTCATTTAGTTGTAGCTATTTTTAGAAGAATCTATCCTCCCCACTACATGATTTAAGCCATGTAAAAGTAAAAATCATACATGCAGTAACACTGGTTTTTCTGTGATACACATCAACGACAAAAATGACTCCCAACAACGAAAGGCTCAACAGGCTACAATATTGGTATAATGGCAATTATCCTATGCATGCCAAATTTCAACAAAGCAACTTGTTAATATATATTTGTAATTCAAACCAGTAAACTCAACATAAGACTATTCCTTAGTTTTTATCTGCATGCCACATAAACTAGCATAAGCTAAAAGTTATTGCTTGACTTGGTGCTTTTACTGACCAATAATCAGTGTTATACATAGAGAAGTTTTTAATTCAAGTATATACAGGTGATCAATGCCATGGACTAAAATGATAATCTGGCGAACATTCATAAAGAGAGCTTCCGAGTGTAGATTTAGAATCTCAAAGGAAAAGGGTTATTTTGGCATATTTTGGCTTATCAGTAAGTCTCAATGATCAACTGACACTATGATTAAAAGAAAAGTGAGACCCAGATAATTTTGTGAAGAATTAAGTAAGTTTTAGAACCATTTCATGTCTCAGACCTGGCTGGCATCACTTCAAAGAACTTTGTTTTCATATTTAATATAAAAAGTATTATATTCATACAGATAGTTGAAAGTGTATACATATTCACAAATGTTCATCTTTAAAAAAAAGGTTAAAGACCAGAAGCATAACTCTCAGCTTCACAGATCATATTAGGATGTGTTATTTTTCTGATTTACATAGTTCTACAGAGAACGAATATCAAAGCTTTTAGAAAAGATAATTATGTAGAAAGATATTAGGCTGAAAAAGGCAAAATTTTTTGTTTTTATATAAAGGTATTTTTATGTACATAAAACTTAAATCAGTGGATTAAGATAGGCAATAGTGTATTTGTAAAATTTACAAATAGCAGTATCTTTTCTAATGCAAAACAACTATAATAAATGGTCCTACATTTTATATCGATAGAAATTAAATAGTAAAAATTGAGAGAAATATTCAGAATATTTAAAGAACTGATGGAAACATTCTGAAGGAGAAACATACAAGAATGACAAACTATTAGAGTTCTATAATGCTCTGGTTAGATCTAAAAAGGGACTGGGAGATCAAAGCACTGTCTACGAACTATTACTTCTACAATTTCTCTAGTTTGAGCATATTGTTTCCTAAATATATAATAGGTTTTTATACAAAAATCAGGACTTTTTCTGATTATTTTAGAAATACACACACTGAATAGTATATATTCTATTACACATTCCAAAATAATGGTTAATAAACACAAGATAAAACATGCATCAAGAGCCTTAAATATGCATAGCTTAAGTACTAGTTCCAGAAATTTATGGGAGATAGAGATGCACTTAATTTATAACAAGTATCTAAAACATTCTGATAAAGAAAATTGGAAATAATTTCAATGTAATAGAAGCGCAAACATATGTTCTATTAAATACTAGGTGGTTATAAACATTTTTCAAGATATTTAATGCTCAGTATCTAGTATTAAATGAAAGTCAAGTATACATGGATGTATACATGTTACCAAGCAGCTTGTGTTTGTTACCAAGCAGCATGTGTTATCTACTCCCTTCTTCCTCCCTTTCAATCACTACCCAAGAACACATACAAACACTCATATATACATAAAAACAATTTTAAAAGAAAATTATGCAGGGGTTCTTACTGTGCTTGAAGCATTAAAATATTAAATTGTTTACTTATAAAAGCTTTAATAGCATAAATAAAGTTCACGAAAGGTAGTAAGTCTCTAACATCTAGTCTACAAAACTTCTTAAAAATTAACTAGAACAAAAGACAGTGTGGAATTAGTGCTTTCAAACACTACTACATAGATCACATGTAGGCATTTATCCCTAAAACACTGAAGCTGACTGCAATTCAGTACCTTCAAACCATTTACTAATTGGCACGTTAAATCAAGTATTTATATACTTTAAAAAACAGAAGTTAGAAGTTAACAAATGGGGATTCACTTCAGGAGAAAAAGAATCCTTAAGATATTTACTAACTGAAATTAAGATTCACAAATTGTGACTTATGTCCAAACTTATGTACCATAACATCTCTAGATTAGTGGTTCTCAACCCTAGATTTTAGAGCCTCCTGGGGGGCTAGGTTCTAACACTACCATGTGAGAGCTCTGAATCTGATGCCAGGTAAGGGTTTTTAAAAGCTGCCTAGGTGATTCTAATGTGCTCCAGGCTACAACCACATCTGGATTTTAACCCCCACTTTCCACCTCCTGTCAAAGACCCCTCTACCTTCCTTGAAGGATTAGTATAATGTTTACATTTGTGGACAGAACATTGTGACAATACTCATTTTGATTTGGAATGGTTTATCTGCATTTGATGGATCTTGAAGCACACTGACACACTGCAGTTTGATCTATGGCCACAAGGATTGTAAACTCAAGTTACCTTAAGAAAAAACAAAACAAAAAACATATTACATAGGGCTTGGAAGAGCTGGCAGCTTCTCTAAAAATCAACTACTACTGTCACCACCTCAGGCCACACAGGATCTCCCTCATCACGTCTGCTGCTTAAGTATACTACATACTGGTTTCTCTGTTTTCTCAGTTGTTATCATCATATATATTTTGATTGGCCAAGTCGATTCTTGTGCTAGGTCAGTCTCACTAGCCTACAGGTCGACTGCTCTTGGCTCAGATGCTCAGCACTATCTACTCGGCTAGAGCGGTGGCAGGGCTCACAAGTCACCTAGACTTCATGCATATGAGCAGGAGAGGTTCCCCCAGAAGGCATCATGGATGGATGTGGGCAGGCAGCAATGTGACTGACAGCTCTAATAAACACAGGAGAGTTGTCCAAGGCACTTAGGGTAGCACTGATGTCCAGTTTTGAACTCTGGTAATTCTTACAGTAAAAATGACCAACTAGTAAAACTGGTTTTACCAGAATATTTTTCATGAAATCATCATGTCCGTGAGAATGTTGCTTCTAGGAACAAGAATATAACTAAGCAGTTAGTCCTGTCTTCCCTTGAAAGGTACAAGTTTTGATTGTCTAATAATGATATTCACGTATGTGCAAAATAGAGATTGCAAGTCAAAAGTACAGAGTTGCTCTGCCAACTCTTTCACTAGAATTTCAGCAGCTTACTTCTGAAAGACCTCCTCATTCCCAAATCATGAACAATCTTTCACCTCACTGTTAAGAGCTGCATTCTCTTACCTACAGTATGCAAGAAGTTCACAAGTTCTTATAACTTTTTATAGCAAGTTATTTCCTGCTTCATTAGGGAACAGATATTATAAATTTGAATCCTCAACCTTCCATTTAAAGACCAGCCAGTATAAGATCTTAAAGAAAGATTATGACATACTAGCATATTGATGCATCATTTAAGTTTTCACACCTCATTAAAGTCTAAGTTTAAAATAGATCAAACTTAGTCTCTTTTTAACCATTTGGTTTCAGATAGTTCATCTTTACAAAATTGTATTGTAATAACTGACAAATTGTACAACTATCTACTCACCAACTATACTTTGACAATGCAGTAGTTCCAAAATAATTGTTAACTCGTTTAAAAAGTTGTTAAAGCCTTTGACCTTTAATGACCAATTTACAAGAAAATACATGACAGAAAAATATTTGATAAAGGGGCTTGCAATCAGCAAAATCTATAATATGGGAAACTCAAGGACAACCAATGGGCTTATTCAATAACCACAATAAAATAAATAAGAGAGAAAGAAAGATCTATAGATTGAGGGACTCAAGGAGCAAATTTACCAATTGCAATTTATGGACCATATTCGAATCCTTGTTTGAAAAAAAAAAAAACTTTATCACTTGAGATGAGAATTTGAAAACTGCCTATTTGGTGATATAAAAGATTAATCCAGATTCACACCTAGTTTGAATATTTCGATTAATGTAAAGAACAATTAGCATTTTTCTTTCCCCCAAAAGACAAGTTCTATTATCCAGTAAGATCTTACCTAAGAGCTCTGAAATTGCACTATAAACTTCAGACAAGTGATCTAACAGAGGTTCCCTAACACTCTAAAATTTGCTAAAGCATCAAACAGAAGTTCTTTCACTAAGTCTGTTCTATCTGGTTGCTTTGGAAAGTTTCTGCTCATGTCCAACACCATCTGGCCTGGAAGGTATTCCAAGCAGTCAATTGCTGCAGAGAGGTACTCATCTTCCCTACTGGGGAGTTATTTTAAAAAACAAGGGAAAAAATAAAACACAGTATCTAATTTACTAGTTATTTCATGTTTGCAACCAGCTAAAATTTCTACACACTTAGATATCTGTGTGAAGCTTTTTAACATATAACTGAGTTACATATCACCGATGATAAGTTCAGCTTAATGTTTTAATGTTTGTTTTTTAAGCTATAAACAAAAGCTATTAGATTTCTGAAAAGGACACCAAAATCAAAATCTCCTCTTTCAATTCATAATGGAGAATCAAACTAATTTATTTGCTCAGGTCACAGCCAGCACTATATTCCAGACCCAAATCCTAGACGTTATCTTTCCAACACAATGTTGCTTATTTCAAAGCTCTATAAGATCCATCATCTGATTTTGGCTAGGCAAGAATAGAGGGAAACAAGTTAAAGGTCCAAAATAATTAACACTATTTCTAGTAAAATGCCACCTGGGTAGCTTCAGAAAAAAAGTTACATTTCAAGAAATAAATGGCTAACTTTCTAATCTGTTAACTTATGCAGTTAAAACCAATCCATTGTCATAGAATCAAGACAACTAAGTCTGTCATGACCCATGTGTCATGTGTTATCTTGACTAGGTCACTTCACCTCTCTGGCCATCAGTTTCATCAAGTATATAAAATGTGGTTAGATTTTTAAGGTAACTTACAGCACAAATTTTGATTCTGTATTGTAATATATAGAGAATTATAAAATTTAAGTTACTTTTAATTCTAAAAACATGATTTAAATTCTTATGGAATATATGTGTAGGTTTGCTGTACAGCAGAAACACATTATAAATCAACTATACGCCAATAAAATTTTGTTTAAAAGCCTCCTATTGTAGTCAACAACTACTATGTTGTGATTAGTTCAACCCTCATCTTCTATAAACTGCAGTATTGCAACAGACTCCTGACTTTCCCCAAGAGTCTGTCCATAAAGCTGCAAGGATGACCTTTCTAAAATACAATCTCCTGCTTAAAATTTTTCTGTGGCCTCAACACCTGTAGGATCAAGTCCAAACCCCTTAATATGTCACATGAAGCACACTGCATCCTGGCTCCCACCTGCCTGCCTTCACCTTCTCTCTTTTACCATGCTACTTTCATACAAAATCTTTAACATCTACTATTTTTAAACTGCAACTTGAAGCAGACTTTGTTAACCATTAAATATATGAACAAAGAAGAATTACAGGACACAACCAGTAAACAAAAGCTCACTGTACTTTATGAATACAGTGACTATTTCCCATGAACTCAGATCCTGACCTAATTTGCTATGTAGAAAGTAAAGTCAGTCAGCCTTTCATAAAAGGTAGAAAAAGATCCTGTCAGTATCCCCCGAGGTAATCTTACATACTAACCTGGGAGGTGAATATAGTTTGTTCCCTTTGTCTGTCTTGATACAGTATTCCTGTGAATCTACTACCTTCAAATGCAGATATTTTGTTTTTTCCAAAGATTTAACAGAAATTCATTTTGAAAATGTAGTACCTACTACATGCCCAATGATGTTCGATGTGCCAGGATACGGCAGTGAACAGAAGAGTCTCTGTCCCATAGACGCATACTTTGTGAAAGGATATAGACAAAACGTAAATGTGTTAGATCAGTGCTGAGAAGAAAAAGGGTAAGGAAGATAATGATATTTTAGATGATATGTCACCTCTCTGAGAAAGTGATATCTCCTTTTAACCTGAAGAAAGGAGGAAGCCAGTTGTGCCAGGTATCTGGGGAAAGAGCCGAGAGAGCAAAGACTGAGGGGGCATGTGCTCTGCTAGAGCAGGAGTGGGGCCACCGTGGCCTGAGGGGCATAAGCAAGTGAGAGAAGAGGAGTGAAATCAGAGAGTGCAGCTGGCGTTTGGGGTAAGAGTGGGGGCAGTTCAGGCAGGACCTGGGGCAGGTATCAGTTATATGCAAGGCAATGTATAAGTTCCTTTCACAAATTCTCATCTTCATAGCAACCCTCGGAGGTAGGTATCATCTTTATTTCAGAAAAAGAAAACAGACTCAGGTTAAATAAAAGTTACAACCTTTATGAGAGGTGGTAATGAGATTTGACCTCAGAGTCTACGTGACTTCAAGGTATTTATCAACTTTATATATGTCTTTTAGATATATTATCTGTAAACATTTTCAGCAATAGACTAAATATATTTTAAGCTTCCTATTATGCAGGCTTATGAGTTAAGTACATTTCGAACAGTGAAAACTAACCATTTGCTTCTGAATAAGAACTTAAGACCTATTGCAAAGATAAGGTGGGCCCAGAAATGAAGATTTTAGCCAAATGAAAAAGAAAACAGGTTTCAAAGTTTTCCTATCACATTCCCCATTGTATTAATTGATATTTCCCAAAACTACAAAGAAAAGGAGAAACAAGATAATTGACCTTAGTTTTCAGTAAGTCAATGGAACTGACTCAATCATGACCTTGCTGGCCTTGCTTTTATATGTTACACTTTTCAGGGAGCCTCTAAAAAATTCAGTGGTGCTAATTTTTAGGCTGACGTTTTTGTCAAGTATATTCCTTCCTTTATTTTTCGGATATTTTGTCAGAGAATGAGAAGTTATGATTGTCCTTAAATATTATTAAAAGGAAAACAATATGCACCAGGAGAATAATAAGGAACTAAGGGGAATTAAAATTAGAGAAACTACTACTTAAAATTGCCTCCTTACCTTTTCTGATAAAATAAATGTGTAAAGTGAAAGCATAATTTCCTGAAGAATATTAAAACTCCATTTAATGAACTAGTCATAAGTTTTAAGTGGATCATTTGTAATTCATCGTATTGTAATAAATATAAGGAGTGCAGTGAACCATATACCTTGTTCACTTATAGCATAACTGTTACATAGTTACTAGCAATTTTAACATCTTTACCATGAAAAGCTTCTAATATACACATATATAAAGCCACTTACTGTTCTTGTATCCCAATACCAAAAAGGTGTGATTTACAACTTACCCATTACTATGTTCTTAGTTTAAAATAATCAGTAAGATTGTTTTTAATTTTCAAAATACTTAGAGACTTCATAAGCAAGTATTAACAAGGAAAGTAATTGTTGCCAGTCTTCCAGATAGCTTGCAAGCAGTTTCAAGAATTGAATTACGGAGAATTAACTAGATAAGTCAAGCTGGAACTAGATTTACCACAGGTAATAAGGTTTAGTCTCTACTGGAAGGAGCCACAAACAGGCTTTTGATGGAATCTCAAAATAAGCCCAGGTCATTCCTGGTGTCTAAAACCCATGAGTAGCAGTACTACCTCCATCCACAATGTCCAAATAAAATGAGTGTTAGCAACACAACTTCCTAAAATACCAGAGATTATAACTGACATTTAAATGAATGCAATATCTACTCTCTAATAATTTTTTCAAATCTTCCTTTTATTATTGTTAATATTTGAGTACTTCAATGTGATAAGGCTCTGCTTTCTCTCATTTAATCCTAATGAACTTCTTTGAAATAGTAGCTAAATCTTACTTTGAGGAAATTAAGGCTGAGTTCAACAAACTTGCCCTCATGTATTATTCTGGTCGGGTTGTCCTAACAACAACAAAAACAACTACTTAAAATTGGGTGGCTTAGATAACAGAAATTTGTTCTAGTTCTGGATGATAGATATGCCAGATCAAGGCTCTGGCTAGTTTGGTTCCTGGTGAAAACTCTCTTCTTGGCTGCCTTGAAGAAAGCTGCCTTCTCACTATGTCTTCACATGGCTTTTTTTTTTTTTTTTTTGGTTCTTGTTGGGGAAGCCGAGGAGAGCTCTCTAAGAACACTAATTCTGTTGAATCAGGGCCCTACCCTTATGACCCCATGAAACCTTAGTTACTTCCTTAGAGATCACATCTCCAAATACAGCTACACTGGTGCTTAGGGCTTCAACATGTAAATTTTGTACAGTAACAAACATTCAGTCCATAACACCTCAGTTATATTGCTAGTAAATTTATACTACCTTTTCATAAAACTTAAACATTAAAAATCAGTTATCAAATAATTTTAGTGTTAATATTTCATTGGAGACTTAGAAAAGTGAGATAGCTTTAAGAGAACCACAAGCATTAGAAGAAAAAAACAATTCTAGGACGTGTAAATCTTTAGCTAAACTACTGAAATACAAATTTATCAGTCACTTTTCCTGAAGTAAGATAGGGAATAATAAATTGGTATGATAAATACTATCCATATACACATGTTTAAGAGGTAACACAGGAAAGAAAGGCAGAGTTAAACTTGTAGAAATCAGACTGCATTTTAAATCCCAGTAAAACTGACTTCTGGACTAGGAATAATATTGAAGATGAAACAAAAATCCTAACGCTTGAGCTGTAAATATGTTAGCCTACAAATTCTAAAAGGTAAGGCTAGGTCATTTACTAATTTGAGATTAATAAGACAACTTGAAGGAGATAAAAGTGCTGATGAAGAGGGAAATATAAGCCTCAATGACATGGAAAAAGGATACTCTCCCCAGGGGAATTTAGAGGTAAAGAGTGAGTTTCCCCATATTAACCTGCTGCCTGAAATCGAAGTTTTGCAGGTTGAATAACACCATACAGAAGATTTAACAGGTTAGAACAGAATAGTATGCACCTGTGAACCACACACTGTTTCCAGATTCCTCCAGACATAATACAATTCAGCATTTAGCATTTCCCCTCAAGCATGATCACCCACACACCCGAATTAGATCATGTTCACACAAGTACTTTAATACATCATGGGCCCTGGTCTTGACAAGTAAACATGCCAATACCTATACCAGGTTAACCTGTTTTTTAATGCTGATTTTGCCAAATAATACAGATCCACTGCATGCTGAATGGAAGCTACATATTTATCACCTAAGATAAAATAAGAGTTGAAATGAATATTGGTATAGCAGACTATTAACCCAGTAGGATGAGTTATTTTTATTTCTAAACAGTATTCAAGAGACCAGAGAAACATACAGTGAACATTTTAAGTCAAGCAATCAGAATTTAAGCTTCAGCTTGTCCTCAAATTTCACCTGCATATGATGTGGACAAGTCTTTTTAAAATTTGTCATTATCGTACATCTTCATGCTTCCTTATTTACACCCAGTCAAGTGTCTTCTAAGCGCATCACAACCAAAAAAATCAAAGAGTCTAGTGACCAGTTTCAATAACTCTGGATATTAGATTTAATCTTTGTAGGCTGAATTCTTCAATTACTGATTCAAGTGTTGAACACTGTTTAAGGTTAGTTTTGGATATAAGCAATCCTAGGAATTCAGAGTAATCCTAGGAATTCAGAGTAATCCTAGGATAAGTAAATCCTAGGGAGTTTACCTCCCTCCATTTAGATATGAACATTGAATACCCAACAGACTAGAAGAGATCTATAACTAAGAAACGAAGCACAGGAACAAATATGACCCTGTCAGAGACAAGCTTTTAGAAGGTTTAGCAAGAGGGCTCATAAGTTATTTTATGCTATACAGCATCCTACACATGCTCTTAAGCACTATATGAATCTAAGCTAGCTTACATTTTCAAGCTATCTCACCCTTCTCTTTGCTTGAAAAAATAGCTATTCAAGGAAGGACCTGTCCTTCCTATGTATTTGGTTCAACCAAAAAAAGTTTAACATTGTTTCAGATGTTTAATCCTTTTACTAAACACTGATAACATCTGTAATACCTTTTATTAAACACTGATAACATCTGTAATACTACTAAAAATCATCTTTGCTAAGAATGCACACTAAATAATTATAATTCCTTTAAAAAAATCAAGTCATAAAGCAGACACGTCATGCTAAATTACATTTACTCAAAAGTTACAAGGGGATAATCAGAGTCAACTATGATCTACACATTCAACATCAATTATGGTCCTGCTGTGAAAACTACTTAACGGCAAAAAAAATTCTGTATCACATCAAATAGTGAGATATTAAAATCCTTAAAAGTAGATCAATACACACATTATAAAATTGGATCCCAATGCAAGATGAACATACAGACTTACTAAACAAACTCTAAATGAATATGTAACAATTTGATTTTCATTCTCAGACTTTAAACTAGAACAAAATCATACACCCCATGCCCTGGGTTCAGAGTTTCAAGGCCCTGGGTTCAACCCGTGGATCCATCATTTTCTAATAATGCAACCTTGGACAAACTGTGTAACTGTTCTGTTGCAAAACAGAACTAATTTTACTTCTCTCAGTTATTGTGAGGAGCAAATGAGAAAATATATGCAAAATGGCTAGGACAGTGACCAGGAATCATTGGATGTGGAATCAAAAATACGGAGTGTTCCAGCACAGAGAAACCTAAAGACACATGACAATTCAATGTAATGTAGTATAATACTGGATGGAATCCTGGAACAGAAAATGGACATTATGTAAAATCTAAGGAAATCTAAATAATATGGACTTTAGTTAATAATCGTATTTCAATATCAGTTCATTACTTGTTACATATACCATACTGATGTAAGATGTTAATAAAAAACTTGGCATGAGGTATCGTGGAAACTATGTATTAACTTCATGACTTTTATAAGTCTAAATCTATTCTAACATTTAAGTTATTAAAAGGGAGGCATTTCTATGCTTCCTCCTTCCTCTGAACTCATCTAAATGGTCCCCACTAAATGAATTCTCCCTTTACCTACTCTTACCACCTGGATGGATGATGGTGTCAAACTCCAAAGAGTATTCAATCTACTAAAGACTATCAGGACACAGAAGACAAGATGTGACATAGCAGACCATTCAACTCTATCAGAAAATATGTTTAGGCCTAAAACATTTAGGATATAAGAGTTCTAAGAATTTTTCCAAAAGAGGTTTGAAAAACATTACAGAATTGTCAAGATAAAAGAACCAAATTTTATTAGACAGTAACCAGAAACTCATGAAAATAAATGTAAAAAAAAAACGTGTTATGGGTGTTAAAACTGGGTGCCCTGAGTGGAAAAACCTTCCTATACTGTGATCAAGACTACAACGCGTTTACTGAATATTGTTCTTGCTAAAGCAAAGTTTACTTTTCCTTCTATATGGCATTTAGATTTCATGCTGAAGACTGAGATTGCCACTGAAAACAGGTAAAGGCTGCAGACTGGTAAAATAACGTAAAATAAATCTCTACTAACAAAAACAATTAAGTGTTTATAAACAAAAGAACTGGCCCCTGCTTTAAATCAAACAGCTTAATGAGAGCATATGGGATTACTTTGAGCTCCCCAGAAAAGTGATACCAGGCAAATGCAAAGAATTTGGTTACAATAGAAAGGAATAACAGAACATCATACCATTTTCTTGCTGTATGTGTCGACGTTAAAAAATAAGTATCTTTGAAATACTGGCTGAAGATTGGTGTTAAGACCTTATTTCTTTTCCGTAAATCATGTCCCTGGTCTTTACAGCCCCCTTAGGGGTACAGAAGAGTTACAACTAGAGAATCAAAAGTACAAAGCCACTTGCCAGACCACACAGAAGAGGAGCAGTAAGTGCTCTGACTTGAATTGTTTCTGCCCAGAATATGTTGAAGTCGTAACCCAGATGCCTGTGAAAGTGATCTTATTTGGAAACAGGATCTTTGCAGATGTAATCAATCAAGTCATTATGATTGTCCCTAATCCAATAGCACTGGTGTCTTTATAAGAGAAAAGACAGGGAGAAGACAGCAAAATGACAGAGGCAGAGATTGCCGTGACATCTTCAAGTGAAGGAATACCAAGCATTGCTGAAAACAACCAGCAAGGAAAGATTCTCCCTTAGACTCTTTGGGGGAACTGAGGCCTGCTGACTCCTTGATTATGGATTCCTAGCTGCCAGCACTGGGAGACAATAAATCTGTTGTTTTAAGCCACCAAGTTTGTGCCACCTTATTATGGCAGCCCTAGGAACTCAGAAACTCTGGCTGCCATTGCTGTGTCACTAGGACTGTGACGAGCGCCTAAATATGGCAGAGGGATAAACAAATGCCAGCAGATAGCGAATCCAACTCTAGCAAACAGAACAAGCGAGAAATTACAGTGGGCCCTCCCTGCCCACTGTACCTTGTGTGCAGCGGGCAGTGGTCTTTTTGGGGTTCGAATCCACTAACCATCACTTCCACTCCTCCCACTGAGAACCATCAACTTGACTTCTGAACACATACTCCCTTAGGAATATCATCTAGGAACGTATTCACAAACACCCACAACCCAGAATTAGTATGTCAGCTGTTAGAGAAAACAGGTGCCATGTTTTCCACTAAGTGCAGTCGGCAATTTCCTTCACTCAGTGAACCTAAAGACTTCTCAAGACTATTTGCAATTATCATTTGACGAGGTTTTAAATTCTTAAATAGTGAAATAAACTCATTCTACAATGTAAAACAAGGCAAAATTCAGAATTTTGTCATCATGTGCTTATCTGAATCTTTCAAATGGGAGAAGAGTAAGGCCAGTATCAAGGTCTTTCTTAGATCGGTACAAATGAAAGGTGGTTCTCTTTCAATTTATCATTAGCATTTTGAAGATTAAAAGGAAAATCAGTAACTCAAATGCAAGACTGGACACATCCACTTGACCTCAGCCATTCGCTGACCACTGTTGCCTTGAATCAGACAGTTTTACTCGTTGGCATTTTGCAAATGAAAGCCTTTTGTCAGATGGAGAACCCAATACCTAGATCACCCCAAACTGTAGCTTCAGAAAGGGGAAGAGTTGTAATTTATCTACAAGAAAAAAAGAGCTGTTATCCGGACATCTTAACAGTCATATGAATCACACCCATTTACTGAGTTACAGATATGCCAGAACCAAGATTTTAGAACTGCTAATCTGATTCAATTCACCGGTTTGCACATTTGAAGAAACCAAGCTCCTAGGCAAAATGCCCCCCAAAGATAACATTTACCTGGTTGATGACATCTACCAACTTTTCTCCTAATATCCTGTCAGCATTAGAAAGTCAAAAACTTATATACATTGAAATATTATTTATCCACAATAAGTGCAACTAATATATTTCACGCTAAGTTCCTACCAAGAGAATTTATATCTCCCCCAGGAAGGGTCTGGGGAGAGGAGCCTGACATCAGAAACCTAACAGCCTAGAGAACGCAGCAGGCGAGAGAGATACTCTATCCCTAGTCACATTGCGGAGGAAGCCAAGGTTAAAGGCTGAGACGGGACAAAGAGCTCTACAAATTCCAGGTATCTTCGTACTTGCCACAAGTAATGCTGAGGAAACCTACTCGAGTGCCAGGCACACCGTGCACAAAGACAAACACGCCGTGAAGTTAGAGTAAAAAGCATAAGCTGCGCTGTGAGAGCAACCCATTAGCCAGAAGGGAATCCCATCCGCCTACACTACGTGGCCGCCGACCGAGTGGCCTCCGCTCTGCCGGGTTCTAGAAGTTGCAGGGCCGGCTATTCACTGCGGGCGCTTGGGGCCCGGTGGGTACAGGGCGTGTCCAGCACTCGGCCGCCCACCTGTCCTGCGCGGGAGCCCTGGCTCGCTTCTCCACCCCCGCCAAGTCCCCAAAGAGGTCAGGAGCACCTACCCGCGGGCCTCTGCGCCGGGTCGCGGGTCCCGGAAAGCCGAGAGGTTCGGAGGGACTCTGTTGCCAGCGCCATGGTCAGGGCTGTGGCTGCCCAACGGCAACTTCTCAGCTGTGAGGTCTGTGCCCCACCAGGGACGCCAATTAACCGGAACCCCGAGGGTGAGCTCCGACCAGGCTCCGCCCCCACCCGCGGTCCGAACGTGTAGGCCCAGGCAAGCGCATGTGGAGCCAGGTGGCACGTCAGGCCCACATCACGTGGAGGCCTGCGCAGGCGCAAATGGGACTGGGGCGTACGTGGGGCAGGCGGCACGTAGAGGCTCCAGCACGCACACGTAGGGCACGCCGAACGTGGGATCAATGTCTCGGGGCCGTCAGGCATGCGCAGATCGCAGGAGCTCAGGGCGGGTGCGGCGCCGCTTTCCAGGGCTCTTCCAGCTCCTCGCTCTTCCAGCAGGCAGTCAGGCGCAAGTATTTCAGTGGGCCTTCCCCGCAAGCCCGCCTTCATCCCAAGGATGACCGACCATCACCGTGCAAGCGAAGGGGTAAGCACGTGGTCAACTCACACCACCTGGGTTAAAACCATCCTTAGTAACTCTTTGACTGGTTAAATTATTTAACCGTTCTGTGCCTCTTTCGTCCCCAGTGACATGGAGGTGATACTAGTACCCACTTCACGGAGTTTTTTGTGAGAATTACACAAACTAATGACCATTTAGTCACTGGGACTGGAACATAAGTGCTAAAATGATGTCGTGGTAATAAATGCGCCTAGTTTTTCACATATTCCTTCCTGCAAAGAACAAACAAATCTTTATCTGGCCCAGGAGAGCAATGTTGGAAGGTCTGAGGGCCGGCTGCTAAGGACATCTATGTGGTCTCCTAAGGGAAGTTGGGAGGGCGGGGGAAATTGAAGGTAAGGAATCCAGGCTAGATCCAGTGCAGGGCCAGGAGACCCATAATTAGCTCTGAAAGACCTAATTGGACCTAATCCAATTGCCAGAAGCTTCCCATTTTTCTAAGCTTGAGAATTTTGCAGTCATTTTTAACCTTTGGCATATGTATTATAATGTTTTTTCTTAATAGGGAGCATGCTTGTGTGATTTGGTTATAAATTACCATGGAGTTTAAGTGGGAGCTTATTGGAAAAAGCACCTAGGTGTGGTTGTTTCAGAGAATACTTACTAAGAAACTGTGACGCTGGGGGCCAGGGTTTAGTGGTGGGGATGTTGTGGGAGAAGGGACAGAAACAGCTGCTACCCAGACTGAAAAATTTGTCAACTAGTAGGTCCTTTTGTTTATGTTCGCATTCCTTTTGGTGGTGGTAAAATGTTCCCTTCCTAATTACACAGGTGGCTGTAGTTGACAGAGATAGGATACAGCTCAGGACCACTTTCAGTCACCCAACAGACCAGTTGACTTTAGTCTGTCCTATGCTGCCTAATTGAATGAATACACGAGTCCATCCTCAGTACTTGGGAGGAAGAAAGCTCATCCTGTTTCTGAAAACAAATCTTGACAAACACTAGTGGCGAGTCTTTTGAAAAAGCAGGTGTTTTGTTCCATTCAGGCCGCTCTAACAAGATACCACAGACTGAGTGGCTGGTAAAGGACAAATTTATTTCTCACAGTTCTGGAGGCTAGAAGTCTAAGATCCGGGCACAGGCCTGGTCAGGTGGAGGGCCCTTTTCCAGGTTGCAGACTTCGGCTTGTAACTTCACATGGTGAAAAGGGCTAGGGAGCTCTGTGGGACCCCTTTATGAGAATACTAATTCCCTTCATGAGTACAGAGCCCAAAGGCCCCAGTTCCTAATATCATCACATCAGACATTAAGATTTCAACATCTGAATTTTGGGGGACACAAACATTCAGACCGTAGCAGCAGGTGACCTCAGTGGTCATTTTGATAGCTTATGTAACATTTCAAAGAATTTTTCACTAGCTTGTGCTATATTTGTTCTCCTCATCTGTAATGCTTTCCTCTTTTCTACCTACCTACATTCTAAGCAACTTGGAGACCTTATCCAAATCCCAAATCCCACCTTCATCAATGGACAGATATTTCCAGGTTACCCTCATATATTCCTTCTCTGACTTCTAATGGCACTTATCAAGTACATTATTACTTAGCTATATGTCATATATTTTTAATTAATAAACTTTATTTTTTAGAGCAATTTCAGTTTTACAGAAGAACTGAGCAGAAAACACAGAGTTTCATATGCCACCTCTTTTCCCCCCACAAATTTCTTTATTATTATATTGCATTAATGTTACATGATTTGTTACAATTGACAGACTATTATTGATACATTATTATCAACTAAAGCCCATAGTTTATATTAAGGATTCACACTTAGTGTTGCATAGATCCAAGAGTCTTGATAAATGCATAAAGTCGTATATCCACCATTACAATATAGAATAGTTTCACTAACCTAAGAATCCCCCATGTTCCAAGTATTCATCTCTTCCTCTCTCCACCCAAGCCCTAGCAACCGTTGACCCTTTTATTGTATCTATAGTTTTGACTTTTCCAGAATGTCATATAGTTGGAATTATAGTATATAGAATTTTCAGATTGGCTTCTTTTGCTTAATAATGTGCATTATTATTAAGCAAAATATTTTTAGTATTCTACCTGTCTTTTCATGGCTTAATAGCTCATTTCTTTTTAGCACTGAATAATATTCCATTGCATAGGTGGACCACAGTTTATCTATTCACCTACTGAAGGATATTTTGGCTGCTTTGAAGTCTTGACAATTATCAGTAATGCTGCTATAAGCATTTGTGTGCAGGTTTTTGTATGGATGTAAATTTTCAACTCCTTTGGGTAAAAATACAATTGCTGGACTATACGATAAGATTATGTTTAACTTTCTAAGAAGCTGCAAGACTGTCTTCCAGAATGAATACCAGTTTGCATTTCCACCAGCAAAGAATGAGAGTTCGTACTGTTCCACATCTTCACTGGCATTTTGTCAGTGTTTTGTATTTTAGACATTCTAACAGGTGTGTAATGATATCTCAATGCTGTTTTAATTTACTATTCTTTAAGGACATGAAATGTTGGGTATCTTTTCATTTCCTTCTTTGTCATCCATGTATCTTCTGTGGCAAGATGCTTGCTTTGATCTTTTGCTTATTTTTATTGAGCTGTTTGTATTCTTACTGTTAAGTTTTAAGAGTCCTTTGCATACTTTATCAGTCCTTTGTCAGATGTGTGTTTTCAAATATTTTCTCCCAGTATGTGGCTTGTCTTTTCACTCTCTTTAAAGTTTCTTTCACAGAGCAGAAGTTTTTCATTTCAATGTGGTCCAAGTTTTGTTTGATTTTTCATAGAGAGTATGTCTGGTGTGGTATCTAAACCCAAGGGCATCTATGTTTCCTCCTGTGTTACCTTCTAGGAGATTTTGTGTGTGTGTGTGTTTTACATTTATGTCTATAATCTACTTTTTATTTTTTTGCAAAAGGTGTAATATGTATGTCTACATTCATTGTTCTGCATGTATATATACAATTGTTCCAGCACCATCTGTTGAAAAAACTATCGTTTCTCCATTGAATTGCATTTGCTTCTTGGTCAAAGATCAGTTGGTAATATTTTGTGTGGTTCTATTTATAGGCTCCATATTCTGTTCCGTTGGTCTATTTGTCTATTATTTTGCCAATACTACACTATCTTGATTAATGTAGCTTTATAGTAAGTCTTGATTTCCCATGGGGTAACCCGTGATGAGATAAAGTAGAGCTTTGTAGACTATAATGAGGGGTTGAAATTTTATTTTAAATGTGAAGGAAAGCCACTAAAGGGATTTAAGTAGAAAATGACATGATTTAATTTATTTACTTATGTGCTTATTTATCACTTTTAGAATCACCCTGGATGCTGTTTTGAGAATGGATAGAGGGAATCAAGAATAGAATCAGAGAAACTAGTTAGGAGGCTTTGAAGCAAGTAAGAACTCCTAGAAGAGTCAGATGTCAGATTAGCTAGACATAAATATCTCCTTTAAAAGTTCTTCCTGATTCAATAAGTATGGAGTCTGAACTGAAAATAGAAACAGTGCAGAAAAAGATCTGTTCATAAATCCAGGAATCCAAAGGTAAAATCTGACAGGCTGTGATAGTGTAATATTAAGAGGGAGATGCCAGGCTTAGATCATCTCTAATAGCCTGTAGCTTAACTGAACATGTGCTCCCTTTGGTGCATTTTACAAGGTGCCTAAGCTTAAAGAAATGATCCAAGGTTAGTTAGGAAGATGTTCATCAATTAAATGGCCATTTTGTCAGATACATACTCAAAGTCATTTGCTGCTCTTTGAATCAGATGTCTAATTAGTTTCTTACTTGAGTATTTGATAGGTCCAATAGCAATATTTGTCTACCTAGTAAGGAGGTGGAGTTTCCAACGTGATTTCCTACATGAAAAGCTAAATTACCCTCCTGTTTGGACAGGTTCCTTATCTACCATTCACAACCTGCCTACCCTTTACCATTCCTCTACAGTGTTTTTAACCAATGTAATTTTACCACAGTTAAAATCATAAACAAGTTTGTGGAATACAACATGAGACTGAAAGGAATCTGAGAAATTAGTTTGTGCAAAAAGAGCAGTAGGCAATAGATGGGTGCTTAAGGATGCAGGCTTGGAAACTGCTTGCGTTTGAATGTCAGGTCCACCAGCCAGCTGGTGACCTGGAACAAGTCGTTATGTTGTTATATTGATACCTCAGTTTCTTCATGTGTAAAATGGAGATAAAACTGATAGCTTCCTAATATTGTTTTGAGAATTGAAGCCTACCTAGAAATCTCAGTCTTTTTGTGCCCAGGAAGAACAGGGAACTGATTTTGGGTAAGCTCTAGAAACCTGTTCCACAGCAAGTGATGCAGAGGTAACTTTAAAGAGATAGGATCGGTTTAATAACCATACTAAAGGCAATAGTGATCAAGATCCTGCACGATTCTTCCTTAAGAGAGGATGGTTGCAACATTTGGTACGCATGATGCAATCTACATCCTACTAAGTAATGACTTAGTAGAACTTGAGCTGGTACAGATGTTTTGGAGTTCTTGTAATCCAAGAACTCTAATTCCAGCCCATCTGGCTGTAAGTCCAACCCATCTGGCTACTATGTGTCACATTTCCACACAACTGCTATTCAAAATCTGTAGGCGCTTCAACCAGAATTTAAAAGAAGATAGGCAAAGGGGAAAATTCAAAGAGAAGGAGATCCATGCTATATGGAATTCAAAAGGCTTTCATTCTTCAGGTTTAATATGACCAGAAGCTGATATATCAGCCACTAAAAGACCTGATGGCGTTGAGCCTCAAGATTTGTGGAAAAACAGCTACTCATACACAGGAAGTAGGAGGAGAGCCTACACTTCCTAGAGAATTTTGTGGGAGTGATAGAAATGGTAAGTGCTACTTTGGTCTCCTAGGCTCTTCAGGTCTCACCAAAGCAGCTGAAATCTAAGCCCTTTTGTGTTATTAATCTAGTATTGTCTTGAACTGGCTAGAGAGCAGTACTTGGCCTCAGCTCAGCTCCAGGTTTTATGACCCTTATAGAGAAGCCTGGAGACAAAAGAAGCAGTCCTTTAATCTCACTTGCCTACAGTTCCCAAGCCCCTGCATGCTTAGGTTAGTACTGGGAGATAAGGGTATGGGAAGAAGTAATTAAAGCAAAGTCCATAGGATGTTTTTCCTCTATTAATTGGAGAAACATTACATAGAATGTAAAGGGCTCCTGGTATTTGTGGAAGATTTCTCCATATAGCTCCCTATCCAGATATTATTGTTTTGGGAATCATCACAATAACACAGTAAGAACTATTGCACAATGGCAATACATCCGTGTCCTGGAGTCCTTTCCCTTCATGTTTAATATTATATTAGTTTGCTAAGACTGTCATAAGTAATTCCATAAACTGGGTGGCTTAAACAACAGAAATTTATTTTCTTTCAGTTCTGGAGGCAGGCTCGGTTTCCCCTGAGACCTCTCTCCCTGGCTTGCAGACAGCCACCTCCTTGCTGTGTCCTCACATGGACTTTCCTCTGTGTGTATGCCCCTGGTGTCTCCTTTTTCTTATAAAGACACCAATCTTAATGGATTAGGGCCCCACCATTATGACCTCTTTTAACCTTAATTATCTTTTTAAAGGCCCTATCTCCAAATATAGTCATGTTCTGAGGTACTAGGTATTATAGCTTCAACATGCAAATTTTGGGGTGACACAATTCAGTCCATTACAATACCTAAAGAATATGTCAGCTTGATATGCTGCACCTATCTTTTCACTGGCGAAGGAACACAATGCCGTGAACCACCCATGTAACATGGAGTGAAAGCTTATTCCTAGGAAATAGCTTCTCTTGCAATGGTAGGATAAAGGCTAAATCAGCAGTAACCTCAACCTTTAACTAAGAGTGATGGCAGCTAGGGTTTAAACTATTTGAAACACATAAGGTGGGTGTCTCTGAGAAGCCTTACCTAGATTAATAACTTAAGGAAGTACAGATACTCAGTAAATTTTAACTGCGTGTCTTAATCCTCTCTTGGCCCTCACCTCTTCATCTGAATCTCCTTGTTTATATCTCTTGGCCCTCACTTCTTCATCTGAATCTCCTTGTTTATATCTCTGGCTTTATTCTGGAGGTATTAAAGCCTGTTTCTGGCCAACTTGAATAAAGATCCATAGGAACCGAATGTTAATTTTAAATATTTGAAATGAAGTAGTGAAACTAAATGACAGTAAGAGTATTTCTCACATTTGGCTGCTTGCCTTGGAAGTTCTAAGAAAGAGACATATTTACCATGTAATAACAATAATAGCATTTATTGAGCACTTTATGTAAGGATTTTTTTCAAGATGTTTACATATATTATCCTATTATTTATCCTATCCATGTACTATCCTATTATTTACAACAGGACTGTGCTTTAGGTTATATTATTATCCTCATTTTGTGATTAAAAAATTGTGTAGCAGAGGTATTTTAAAACTTGCTCGAATGTAGCAGAGGTATTTTAAAACTTGCTCGAATGTAAAGAGCTAGCAAGAGGTAGGGTTGTAATTAAAATTCAGTCAGATTGGTTAAGAGTCATCATTTGCTGTTTGCACCTTTTTCCTACTTACCAAGGAAGATATATTTATATTATTAAAGTTATTCTCTTTTAGTTAAAATGCTAGTCACATCAAATAGATTAACAAAGAAGCAATGAAAGGAACTTACCCTAAACACCTCAGAATGTTTAGTATTGGGTCTTCAAGAGACTGAAATTTTAGAATACAAATACATATTCATAAAAAAGCTTAACATTTGCCATTTAGAATGCCTGAGATGAAATAAGCTTTGAAAACTGGAGGAAAAGTCAAAGATCTTAAACCAAAGAAATACCGAGGAAATATTTCTATAAAATATAAAGAGCATTGGTATGTTTGTATTTCCCCCAGACCCTTTTTATTCTGTGGTTATTACTATATATATAAAAACCACCTTCTTCCCCATCACACTTGTAATGTCAGTCATATGGCTTCCCCTGCTACCAAAATTTCAGCGAAACTGATTTCACCAGTTCATTATTTTTTTCTTTCTAGAGGTCGGAATATCAATAGTAGCACAGACTGATTTCTATTAAATGCATGGTCAGAGGTCATTTTGAATAACAGTCTTATATTTCTGATAAAAACAATAAAAACAAACCAAATGAAGAGATGTACAAGTCAACATGGTGGAAGTGTACACACACACACACACACACACACACACACACACACACAAACACCCATGCCCTTATCTTCAAAGGCAAATCCCGAGTTACTTTATTTTCTGTACTTGTGTTTGAATTCATGACCATTAGTGACTGCGTTGTGTTGGAAAGGAGACAATGCAATGTAAGGCACCAGAATTCTATAAAAATCATCAAAAACTCGTATCTGTTCCAGTTGACATGCATGCTATTCCTACAGTAATGAAACTCTTTTTTACATTAACAAACTCATCCTGCTAAATGCTAGGTAGTAGTTTTTGTTTGTTTGTTTGTGATTTGTTGTTTGTTCAGAGAAACTGAACCACAATTGTTAGAATAGAAAAAATAAGTCAAATACTAGGCTAAGACCCCAAAGAGAACCCTTAAGAGCCATCAGCAGATGCAACAGCTAGAGCATTACCTTAGAACTAGAAAAGATTTCGAGGTCTTCCAAGTGCGTGTCCTTCAGTGCTGTTTCTTGTTGTTTTGATTTTGATTGTGAACTCCTACCCACCGATCCAGGACAAAGACAAACCTGTGTGACCTGGCTTGTCATGCACAAACAGAACTGGCATAATGACGCTGGGACTGGTTTCTTTTAAACGCTTTTAGAAATCCTAAGTAAAATTATTTTGCACTGCCCGTTAATACGTTGCAGATCTGCTCACGTTCTCTACAGCCTATTGCCTGATAATTCCCTCAAGTGTATATAATGAGGTGACTGACTCATGCAATTCCTGAGGACTTTCTTTCTCTAACATCCATCCTCCAATCTTCTTAGACTTCAAGTGCATCATTCCTCATGTGACTGTCTTGTGTAAATAACGATCTTTTGAGCAGAGCAAGGGTAAACATAACATACTGGATACAAACAATGCAATAATATTATAACTATAATGTTTTATGAGATTTTCTTTTTATACGTGGGTTTTGATGAATTTTTTTTTTTTTTTTTTTTTAGTGTCTGGGCCCTCCCTCCTTCCTGAGCTTTCCCCTCTACTCAAAAGCTATCACCATGTCCCTTGGGTAAATTATATAACATATACTATATGAAGATGGTATAAATGTACTCTAATCTAGTCAGTCATTTACTTATTTGTTGGCCTTCATCTTATTTTCTGCTACTATGAATGTTCTCTTATTAAATATTTTTGAAAAACTGTCTTTGTGTTTGTACTTATTGTCAAGACCTGAGACCTTATCCTACTTGCAAGCTACAACAAAGCCAAAATATTTATTATCTGGCCCTTGACAGAAAAACTTTGCTAACTCTTGTTCTAGATCTCATAGTTGGATCTCAATAGAGCCCACTCTGTCCTTTGATTCTTGAAGTTAAATTTGAGATGAAATTATGCTTTTAATCTCCAGAGTAGCTTTCTTGGGGGAAGGGGAAGGCTCTTATTATTTTTAGTTACTGCTGAGGTGTGTGGGGGGGGTGTTTTTTGTTTTCTGTTTTGGTTTGAGTTTTGGATTTTGTGCCGCTCACTGATCTCCTTATGTTATTTTCCTGTTTTTTGGTTTGTTTGTTTGTTTTTGTTTTATTCAGTCCTTCGCTCATTAGATAGTTCAGTTTCACTAAGTGTATGCTCTGATTACTCTGCCTGATTACCATCTCTTTGGCTGCTGGGCCACCTTTGGTGGGCTGTTATTTTTCTTCTGGGCTCCTAGAAACTTGGGTCTGTTGAAGAGAGTACCCCTCGCTGTGGAAACCCTGAAAGTACAAAGACAGTGGAGTTTGACTCTATCTCCTTGCATTAAAGGGCAAGCTGTCAGTGCTCTGCGCAGGCCCCAGAGAAGAGTTTGCTGCTCTCCAAAATCCCTATGTTCTTGCAGTGTCAAAGCAGGAAAGACTAAATTCACAAACTCAACAACCATTTGTACTTTTTTTTTTTTTTTTTTTAAATGAGCAGTTACGGTGAGGGAATAATCACACATATTCCTTGACTTTAGCCTGGGAACCAAAGCTCAAACTTTTTGTTGGTTGCCCTGTTCTCCAGTCCATCTAGCGCCTTAATGAGGATATTCTTCACCAGTTTTATGCATGCCTCAGCTGCACCCAACTGCCCAAAGATGACAGGATTTGTTGTATGATAAAAGGGAAGTACCATAGAATTAGAATCAGAGGAGAATGGAACAAAGTTCAGCCATCATGTTCTAGAATTCCCACACATATCTCAAAAGCCTTTAAGCATATTGTTTCAATTTAATCTCTTCAACATTATTTTAAAGAAATATCAGAGTTTATATACCAAGTATAGAGAAGCTGTGGCTACAAAGTCTAGCACTTTCCCTAGATATTAATAATAATAAAAATAACCCAAGCCCCCTGAAAACTTACTTCCACTGTTACTTCTGACCAGGAGAGACCATTTAGTTTCATATGATCGTCTACCGGAACCCATTTTCAGAGATTTTTTAATTTCTTTTTTCCTATAGTAGAGGAGCTTGTTTAAATGTCACACCAAAATCAGTTTCATCATGTATTTCATTGATCTTAATTCTTAATTAAGAGAGTAAGTTTAGCAAGCTCTAATACTAGGAAGAGAATAGGATTTACTTCCAACTTGTTTTGTTTACAAGCAATTTTTTTTTTTTTACGCTGAGAAGATAAAATATGAATGCAGGATCTTGTACCCTAAAGAGAATACATGGAAGAAAATGTCACAATTCTCTTTAAGACAGCCTCTTCCCCTCTGTTGTCATGTACAATATACATTTCATTTTGTAGTAGCAGACTTTTAAGCCCTAGTAATTGTTGTATCATAATCCTGCCTTTATATGAATTATATCCATGTTAGAACCAAATATGTAAAGAGGGAGAAAAAAAATCCCATGTAATAGATTTCTCATTTTTATGCTCTAGTTCAAAGCTATAGGATTATCTCTATCACCATCAATTATATTTTACACTGTCAAATATGTTCTCTATTATCTCCTATGCAGCCAGAAAATAGAAATAAGAAATGTGATTTTTAAAGGTAGATAAGTTATCAAAGCAGAAATGCTTTTGAATTAGGTCATTCTTCCATAGCATAATGAATCTGAAATTCCCAGTAGAGTTTTGTAAGGAGCATTTAGAAATACTCAGGGAATGTCAAACAGTGTGTATCAGTGAAACTTTTGCTCTAATTCACACTTTATACCTCAGCCTTAACATTAATTGAGAGGGGGCAGCCCAGAGTCTGACTACATAGTGAGGAAGGACGTTGGTCTCTACAGTAGGTGAGCACCTCTAGTGGCTTTTCTCCTTCACATTTATCAAAAGTCATCATCATTTTCTCAGATATAGTTCTAGGCAGGAACTGGATAAAACTTTCAGAATCATAGAGGTAATAGCTGTGTACCACAGATACTTTTCTGTAAAGTTTGTTTATGTCCAAACCATCACCTCCTTGGAAAGTGATCCTACATAGAAGGATTTGACAGAATGTACGGAAGGGATAGAAGAGTCTCTTCTGCCTTTAATGAATAGAAAACACATTTCCCAATGAAGAAAGAATCAAGCCATGGGAATTATTTTTATCTATTATGCATGTCACATATTGTTTCCAAAATGATTTTATATATCTTACAAGGATGCATAAAATGAAAAAAGAGTGCCATTTCAGAAAAAAACTGATGTAGGAACAAAGTGGAATTGAAAAAAAGGAAAAAAATGTCATAATACCCGCAAGTCTACTGTAGATAAGCCACAAAAATAGATCTGACTTATAAATAAAAAAGCTTCTAAGTTGTAAAATTTACAATGTCCATTAGATACAAACAAAACAATTGCTAAGGAGGAGTACACTATACTTCATAGTTAAGTCAGACAGTACTTTCTCCTGGGGGTCCTCATGAAAAGGGTGTTGAGATGCACATGAATCAGGTGTATCCAGAATGGCACACTGTGCTCTTAAGAGCTGAGAATTTCTTTGTTACAGAAACATAAACCTTTTGAGATAAAGCACTGTTATGTAATTCGTCGCTTTTTCTAAAAAAATTCCTCCAGGTAATCTTCATAGGAAAATATCTTTATTTGTAGTTAAATATGTTGCAGTATAGTTGAAATAAAAGAGAGATTGCTAAGCCTACTTTTAAAAGTAGTATCAATTTTAAAAAGAAGGGTCATATATTACAATAAGATTGGATGCTACTAAATTCCATAATCAGGTTTTTTTTTTTCTCTTAGGAGTTCACCTTTAAATTCAGCCTCTTTTTGGCCATGAAACCCTTCTAGTATCAAGTCTGTAGGTTTACTTTCTTAATGTCTCCCCAATTCTTCCCCATTCCACATAGCCATCACTACTGCCTTCATTCAGGTTCCCATCATCTTTACTGTGGATCATTCCTCCAACTGCTTCTGACACCCTAGTTTTGCTATGTCTTGTTTCTACTTGACCAATCTTCTTTTCACTCCCAGGTTGATTTTTCTAAATTGCAAATACGTTTACGACCATCTACTGTGCAGTATCTTTCAACTGTTCCTATAATGATTTACCTGACACTTTATAATGTATCCTTTTCTTCCTTTACTGGAGTGTTTGTAGCATTAATTCCAGACACTCAGACACCTTACTTTTTCCCAGCCATCTTCAGCCTCATGTACTTCCCAAATTTTGACATTCTTTGTGTACACATTTCTTTCTTTGCACATCCTGTTGTCACTGTTTTAAAAGTCTTTCTTCACCTTAATTTCAGTATGATTGTCACCTTCTCTGGAATCACTTTCCTGGTGCCAACAATGTGGATTGGCTTATGTTCAGGGATGCTCTGTTAGTCCTGTGTGTTTTTCATCTCTATTCTAACCCTTACCACTATAAAAGCACTGTCACTCCTCTGTCTCCCACGAGACTGTGAGCTTTCTAAGGATAGCAAGCATGTCTTTTTAGCTCTAATTCAACGTCTAATAGATTTACTTGTACTTGCTAATAATAGAATAACTTTGAGATACACAGTTCTTCCTATGGGACAGCATGTTGTAAGACTTAGCACATATACACATATTTAATTCTCACAATAACCGTCGGAGGTAGGTAGTAATCTTTATAGATAATAAAACAAAAAATTGAGAGGTTAATCAGTTTCTCAATGGCTACCTAACTAGTATGTCTAGTACAGAAGCCAAAAAGAAAAGGCTAAACAATTTCACTAATTAAAATTTTTAAATTTCTGCATGAAAAAAATACCATACTCAAGCTCAAGAATGAACTAAAATCTGAAAGGGGAATATGTTTTAACTATTTTAACAGAAAAGAATTAGGTACTTTAATTAACGAAGAACTTAGGCAAATCTGTACAAGCAAGGTGAAATCGAACAGTAGAAAAAAACCCTGAAAAATGGCCAAGGTAGATAATAATGATATAATAAATAAAATTATATCGATAATCTGTAATTTTTATTTAATACATGCAGCTCTTTGCATGGTAGTGCCATACTGTAAAAATGACCATATAAACTGAAATCATGCAAAGAAATCATAATCCATGGGACGCATTGCAATTGTTCTATGACCTTTAAAATTTTTTGTCAAAACATTTAAAACTCTCTTACTATAAGTTATAGATGTACAAAAAAATAGAATTATTAAAATTAACATTTAGTACATTGCAATTTAAAACATTGAAACATTGAGGATCAAAGTTTTATTCTTTATAAAAGACTTATCAGGAGCAGTTTGGACATTGCTTACCTTCTACTTCATGTTGTTAAATATGTGACACAGAGTGAGCATCTTTTCTGTGCCTTGGCAGATTGTTATTTTCCTAAATTGGGATCAGCTTCCAACATTTCATCCTTTTTGCTTTCAATGTTGTGAAATACCTCTGAGAATTTCTTTAACATGAAGTTTTTTGCCAGCCTTGCTTCCTCTGGGATATCTTAATCCTTTTTGTTCACAACCATTTTACTCACATAAATTAATAGCTATTTCCTGGAACTTCATTTACATTATGATTCTAATTTCACTTTGTGTTAATTATTTTTATTTATTTGCTGCCCTTTTATCTTTGTTGTCCAATTTCCTCTTTCAATTATCCATTTTTATAAAATGTCACATGGGTTTCTCTCTGCCAGAGGAGGAGACCCAAGTAAACGCTTTTGCTTCCTGTGTGTGAACTGAATAACACGTGCAGGGACCAATCACCAACAGACTTTGAAAGACGTGTGAATGGCCACCGATCTGATGTACATCTGTTGTTTCTGTAGTGGTTTTTGTACTGAAGAGTGAGCAGTGAAGATTGTATTTAATGCGAGTACTCCTATAGCATGGTAACTGAAATTTGAAATGTGTTTTGGGAGGTTGATGTTACTTAAATAAACCATGTAAGTGAAACTAGTGCATATCAGAACCATGCAAAATGAGAACTCTTATACTTTATACCACGCTGCCTGTTTCCCATACACTAAATTCTCACAATAATTATTAGCAGGCACTGTTACAATCCTAATTCTACAGATGAGGAAACTGCAGCACAAGGCTGTAAAGTAAGTCATCCAAGGTCATAATTACCTGTAATCAGAATTCAAATCCAAGATGTGTTTTGAGGCTGTGCTCTTAGTCACAACCCCTGTTACCTCTAGTATTCTAAGTAAATGTGGGCACATGAGGTTTCCTGTCCTCTGTAATTTTTCATTACAGTAATATTATTAAATTCTTGTGAAGAGATGAATTAGTTTTAGAACCTCATTACTTGATAATGTTAAACACAAATGACTAAATGCAGAAATGCCCTCTATTTAGAAAAGATAAAATATACTCAGCACATTACTCTAGGAAGAGTAGGAAGATTAGTAATGCGACTTGGATTTTAGTGTCACTCATTGCAACTTGGAGTGAAATTCTTCTACCTGTATATAAACAAAGGTGTCTTGTTTTTGTTTTGATCTTTGTTTGGTTTGCTTGTTTTGTGGGGTTGCCAGAGGTTGTGATGATAGCAAAGAGATGAAGGATCTCTTTGAAGTTCTGATGAAACTATGAACATTCTTCTCAGAGAAATACATATCCACTCAACATTTTGTGTATAATTTAAATGGATGTGTTGACTCCCTGAAGTGTGTCCACAGACTTCTTATGCGATTAAGGGCACACGTTTAAGTTGCTTAACAGGCCAAAGCTCATTTCTTTCTCCTGTGGTAACTTCATGAATCTAGGCTGACAAAGTCTCCAACACATTATGATGGCATCATCTCAAAACTAGGTTTCTGCATTTACCACCGTGGAGAAAAGAGCATGGGTCATCATGCCCCAGCCCTAAAGCTTCCTTTGCAAGTGAGAACAGCTCTTCTACTCCTGCAGTTTGAAAGCCAGCATTTTAAACAGTCTTATATTCTTTTTTGTCTACTCCTTTCATTTCACATTATGTCCTATGTTTGATTGTTACTGTTTGTATTGATTACTATTCATGTAGTCATCTAATACTTATTGGATGCAAAATGTGCAACTCATAGTCTTGATATTCAACATGTGCATGCAGGTTTTCCCTACAAACAGGCTCGCTTTACCTCAGGGCCTATTTTATTTGCTGTTCTTTCCGTCTGGTATATTTCTCCCTACATATTCTTTTTTTTTTTTTTTTTTTTTTTATTTATTTATTTTTGGCTGTGTTGGGTCTTCGTTTCTGTGCGAGGGCTTTCTCTAGTTGCGGCAAGCGGGGGCCCCTCTTCATCGTGGTGCGCGGGCCTCTCACCATCGCGGCCTCTCTTGTTGCGGAGCACAGGCTCCAGACGCGCAGGCTCAGTAGTTGTGGCACATGGGCTTAGTTGCTCCGCGGCATGTGGGATCTTCCCAGACCAGGGCTCGAACCCGTGTCCCCCGCATTGGCAGGCAGATTCTCAACCACTGCGCCACCAGGGAAGCCCCTCCCTACATATTCTTGATACCAGTGAATGGTTCCTAGGAAGACTCTGTTCTTAAGAGCCTTGCAAATTGATAGGGGCATAGGGACAATAAACAACTAAAAATAAATTAAATACTTTATTTCTTCCTACCTAAAAGTCTTCTGTATTTTAGTTGTGCATATTCAGATATGGGGATTTTTAGGGACATTTTAAATATCTAAAAATATTTCCTATTTTTCATTTTGGCAAACCATAAACATGCTATTAATAAATTTCCCCCAGTTGTCAATGCAAAGGTGCAAACTTACCTTCTATAAACTGAATCAGTTGTTCAGGCCAAAAATATTTGCCTAATAATTCAGTTCAATAAATCTGACTGGAGAATCTATCTGATAGGCACTGTGCCAGGTGCTGTGGTTACCTCCCTGCACAGTCTTTAAAACTGAATTTACATCATTAATGTAGGAATGACCCTTATTTTGTTTCTTAATAGCATGTTGATAGTAGACAGGTAGATAGACCCCATAGGATTTTTTTTTCAGATGTCATTTTTCATGCTCCCACCAGTGCCTGTGAGTTTCAGTGATTTTTCTTGACTCATACCAGTTGCTAAGTAACGTGGAAAAGTACTGCAGCTTCACTTCCTTCAAACTACTGCTCCTAAATATGAATAAAACCATAGACATTCTATTTTTGTGTTCAGAACTCACTGCTTAGATTCTCTGAAACATAATGGAGAAGGCAGTAAAATTACAGGCCAAATAAGACTTCTGAAAAATATTTGCTTCCCTTTTTTCTCCGGATGCAATAGAATTACTTCTCTTTTACCTCTGAGCTTCCATTAGAGTCCTAAAATGGACAGATTGAACTGAGAACCAAGAAGACTCATTGCTTGACCTTGGGCAAATTATTAATTTCTCAAGTCTCTGTTTTTTAAATCTGTAATGCATGAAGTGGTTAAATTCAATGGTTTTTCTTCCTCTTCCAGCTGGATGATTCCATGAAACAGTTCTGCGTAATATCACTAAGCCACCAAATGACATTATTTCTACATAAATTTTATAAATTGTTTTATTATTATTTGTGTTGCATCTCTATTTGGCTGACACAGGATAGCTACTAAAGATATTTACAACAGAATTCTACTTCTGCACACTTTATAGTTCTTTGCACTCTCTGTGGATAAGTAAAACTAATCACATAAAAATAATATGAAGTAATGACCCTTTGACAAAGTTTTAGGTCATTTTCCTTCTCAAAATTCACATTAAGTCTGGGCCTGCATTCAGTTCACATATTGGGAAATGAAGCAAGCTTGCATGTTGCCTTGCCTTCTATCTCTCTCAAATCCAAGTGACTAATTGCTTTAGTAAGTTCTCTCTTGGTGGGAAGAGTTCCTATAGAGTATGTTGAGTTTTTCAAATATAATATGTATTTTCATCCATTATAGCTATGACTGCTTGTCTGTCTTCCTCCCTAGGCTGTGACCTCCTACAGGGAGAATGTTTTGCATATTTCACCTCTACATTTCCAGCACCTAGCACAGTTCCTTTTGTATTACAGTTATTGTATATTTTCTTTAAACCAGCAGAAGTAAAAGTGCTTTAGGAAACCTCATATGTCCTTTGGCTAGTGGGGATATAGTTAGCAAATTACTTCTTTTCAGAACAAACTTTCATGAGAGATATATCTCCAGATTCTTTACCCTCAGAGGAAATCTAAGAAATAACATTTCATGTATTTCTACAGAGTATATTTTCACTCAAATTATAAGGGAAAGTGTAAATCAAAAACAAGTAATCAAAATCATTTAAAACTTAACATTTTCTATTTCTACCATTCTGTGTAGCAGGTGTATAGCACCTGGAGGGGTGGTAGTTGGGAGAGGAGTTACTGTTTATCTCAAAAGGATTTTTTATATTAGTGGTATTTATAACATAAATTTTAGGATAAAAAGTTTTCATTACAAGAATACTTTGTTAATTTACAGTTAAATGATAATGTTTAATAGCACCCTCTTCCCAAGTATATTATACATGTATATAATGTTATTACATATATATATTCTATGTATATTATATGTGTGTGTGTAAATAACCTTAAAATATCCTCTGTAAGGCCAAAGAAAATAACTAGTATAGATTTTAAAAACTTGGATTTTTAAAATAATATGAGAAAAAAACCCACCCTTATTTTTGTCTTTATTTCATTAAATATAATTTTTGATTATGGCATGAAATAAAAGAAATATAAGAAAAACATAGGTAATCACCTCTTTCTCGGTATACCAATTAGGCTCAGTTCCCAAAAATGTAAATCAAAATATGAAGACTTAAATAAAGTCTTTCTTATATTCTTGCTTGCTTATTCAAATATATTCATATTGAAGAGTAAAATGTAGGTTTTTAACATGCTTAGTATATAGTAATGGTTGTGTATATTCAGTAACAATTAAATGAAGATGACCTCCAAATACATTTACTGTCTATTAATTATTGTCTCCCATAAGTGATTGGTTATTTTAAAATGCGCTAATAATTTTATCTAAAGTATTTATATATATATGAAAACATTTTTCCCTTTTCATTATTTAACTTAAGGGCATTCACTAATTATTTTTTTAAGGTTAAGCATAATACCATGGAGCAATTTGTGTGAAATATAGAGTTGAATCCAACCATGATTTTAAGGTCTAATTTGGAGGGATTTTTTTTTTTTTTTATGCTATGGAGGTTAAGTATTTAATTATTAATTGGAAGGGAAGAAGAAAGAAAAGGAAAAGGAAAGGGAAGAAAGAAACATAAAGAAAAGGAAAAATAGATTGATTGTTGTTTTTAGCACTCAAAATGTATATGAAGCAAATGGCCCTTAACCTACCTGACATCACTTAAGCTAAGGCTCTTGACTAGCTTAGGGAGAAGACAAATTTATGCATATGCTGTCAGGATTACATCTCAAATTTTATATCAGTGTGCTTTTTACACATATTACAGCTGCTTTTACAGTTGGACCACAAAGAACAGTTTTGTACACTAGCCCTAGCCTAATTTGGACTTGTTCCTGTGTCTTAGTCAGCTGGCAGGTAGGCTGAGAGATGACTGCTTAGGATGGTAGTAAATAGCAGTCCACATCCAACTGGGTTCTCCCACACCACCAAACAACTCAATTCTGGCACTATCTATCTGGAAATAGCATCTGATCCCACAGGTTAAGGGCTGAGTCCTACAAGACTGCCTCCCTCCACCACTCCCATTTCAGACTTCTATAGTAAGTCCAAATTATCACCTGTGCTTCTGACTGACCAGATGTAGAACAGAGGTTCCAGCAACCCCCATCTTGGGTTCAATTAATTTGCTAGAGCAATTCACAGAACTCAGATAGAAACATTCTACTTATTAGACTGCCAGTTTATCATAAAAGGATATAACTCAGGAACAGCCAGATGGAAGAGATGCACAGGGCAAGGCAAGGGGAAAGGGTGCAGAGCTTCCATGCCCTTTCCAAATGCTCCACTCTCCTGAAATTTCCATGTATTCACCAACCCAAAAACTCTTTGAACCCTGTCCTTCTTTTTTTTTTTTTTTTTTTTAAATGAAGCCTTCATTGCGTAGGTGTGATTGATCATATCATTGGCCACTGGCAGTTGATTCAGCCTCCAGCCTATTCCCCTCCCCAGAGATCAGTGGGTAGGACTGAAAGTTCCAACCCTCTAATCACATGGTTGACTCTCCAGGCAACCACCCCCATCCTTAGGTGCTTTCTGGAAGTCACCTTGTTTATGTTACAAAAGACACTTTTATGGGTCTCACCACTTAGGAAATTTTAAGGGTTTTAGGAGCATTGTGTCAGAAATGGGACTAAGACCAAATATATATTTCTCGTTATAAATCGCAATATCACAGGTGACCTTGATTAAGGCCCTTCACTTCTGCCTCACATGGTCCTCTTCTTTAAGAAACTAGTTTGGACATGTTTTCATGGTAAATGCAGAGGAGCATGGAAACAGGTAGAAATGAGCAAGGACTTTTTCATCCTTCTGTTTGTGTCACATTCGCTAATATCCGGTTTCCCAAACCAAGTCATATGGTTAATACCAGAGTCACAGTGGGAGTGGGGTAGTAGACTACAAGTTTATAAGAAAGAAGTGTATGGATGCAGAAATATCATTAACTCACCCCATCAATGAACTCTACCGCACCTCAGAATGTGGAGGGATGGCTGCTTCCACTGAAAAAGGAATCTTAATATGATTTGAGGGTTCAACATATGTCATAGAGCAAAGGCTTGTGTGCCCACAGAACAGAAAGCCAAACTCTGAAAGCAAGTCTTTGCAACAAAGTAGGGGTTTATTTGCAGGGTGCCAAGCAAGGAGGAAAGAAAGCTCATGCTCAGAAGAGCTGAACTCCCTATTGGCAAGGGCTTTTAAAGACAGTGTTAGTGGGACTTCCCTGGTGGTGCAGTGATTAAGAGTCTGCCTGCCAACACAGGGGACACAGGTTTGATGCCTGGTCCAGGAAGATCCCACATGCCACGGAGCAAGTAAGTCCGTGCGCCACAACTACTGAGCCTGCTCTCTAGAGCCCGCAAGCCACAACTACTGAGCCCATTCACCTAGAACCCATGCTCTGCAACAAGAGAAGCCACCACAACGAGAAGCCTGCGCACTGCAATGAAGAGTAGCCTCCGCTCGCTGCAACTAGAGAAAGCCCACATGCAGCAACAAAGACCCAATGCAGACAAAAATAAATAAATTTATTTAAAAAAACAAGAGGACAGTGTTGGGGGAGGGTTATAGGATGCCTGATTAGCTCGTGGACCTTCTTCTGATTGGTTGGTGGTGAGGTAACAGGGTGATATTTCAGGAATCTCGGTCATCAGCCTTCTGGTTCCAACCAGTCTGGGTCTGGTGCTTGTGGTCTGCATGTAGTCACCATCCTCCACTGGGTGGGGGGCTCTTAGTTTCTGCAGCACAACTCGAAGATATGCATCAGATTGTTACCTGTATCCCTTCAGGAAAATCTGATGATTGAGTCTAATGATTAACTGCTTAAGTCTGCTGTTTGGAACTTGGGTAAGGCCTAGGAAACTAAAGCCTTTTTTCTACCAACAAGAAACATGGAGGGACTTCTGTACCCAGAAAGCCCCACAGGGTCCTGCTTGGTTTTAATCCCCCCTTTTCTTTGATAGTCCTCAATCCTGAGGGGAACAGGAGCAAGACAAGAAAAGGAATAAAGTTTTGGGTAGAGAGATTAATCATAAACCCAGCAGGGGAACTGTTTTAGGGGGGCGTGGTTTCGCATACTTATAATTATTGGAATAAACATCTTTTCAGTTCATTGGCTTCTTTTCTTTCCTAAACAATGCCATATATTTGATATAAGAGACCTGTAAACATTATGAATTCAATTTTTATTTTATATCAGCCACCAAAAAAGTTAAAAACTGAGTTTGTCGTTCAGAAAACTGGTCTTGCAACTGTAAGATATGACGAATTCCTTAAAGGTAGAACTAGAGGCTTATAATTTGGTTCTCAACCCTTATCTTGACCTGGGAAATTAAAGCTCAGAGAATGGAAATCACATGAGAATTTCAAATCTCTCAACACCAATGATTTCATCCAACCATCTCCACTAAGAGACTTGACCAAACTCTAGTATGGCTTCTAGCAGCCTACAGACATGTCCCTGGGATAACCAAGCCCCCCCTTAACTTTCTGCCTAGGAAAGCTCAAGACTGCCAAAATAATTTACTGTTTATTCTAGTCAAAACCTAATGAACCACCCCCATCTCCCTTTTATTAGAGTATTTACTTCAGAAAACTTGCAATTGTAAATCCCTTCTTGGTCCCCTTGAGATGTGTGTGTGTGTCTTCTACAACCCAGGACTCTTTCTCAAGGACTTGGGAGGCATTTCTTTGAAACGTAATCATCAAAAAGATTATGGCTCCTTTTTTCCAGTCTCTATGGGAGAGTAGGGGCTTAACTTCTATCAGCACTGGTTCTCAGACACAGACAGCCAAATCATATCTGCCTTAGTCAGTTTGGGCTGCTTTGACAAAGGACCATAGACTGGGTGGCTTATATACAACAGAAATTTATTTCCCATAGTTCTGGAGAATGGAAAGTCCATGATCACAACACGAACAGATTTGTTGTCTGGTGAGGGCCCTCTTCCTGGTTTCCAGATGGCAGTCTTTCAGATTTTTTCAGTGTGAATACTGTATGCTCACACCTGAAATTCATGTATTAGCTACCCATTTGCCATGAATTCTTATGGATTACTATTTTTAACTACTAGCCAGAACCAAACTTGAGACAGTGTTCTCTGTTGAGTACCACTTCTAAATGTGTTTTTTCTGTTTCATCCTTTCCATCTAACTTTTTCTAAGTCCTAACTCTGTGCAATATGATCTACAATGAGGCTTTCTACCCTTTGTGAGTTCAAGGATTTTCTTCCATTATCTACCCATGAACCAAAACTCTAAGATAAAATAATGTATATAGATAACCAGAGATTATGCAGTGTCTTCAGTTCTCACTTCCCCATATTCATGATCACAATTTTTATTTACTTGAGAAATGATTGTCCTTATTTCAATCTCTTTTAATCATTTTAATATTTTGCCTTCTTTAGCACTTTTAGTGCTTTCTAACAAGAATCTTTCAATATTTCTAGTCCACAGAAAATCCAGAAATGGAACTTTTTTGGGTTCACTTTGTATAGTGTTTGTGCTGTCTACTCTATCAACCCTTTCTTTTTGGAAATTGAGGTCCTTAAATTCTTTGAAAATGTTTTCTGTTATTTCCTTGACAACTTCCTTCTTTCCTTTTACTGTGTTTTCTTTGTGAGGCTCCTGTTATTGAGATGTTGGATCTCTGGATTGATTTTTCTAATTTATTTAAACTGGCTCTTCTAATTTTCAATTCTCTTTATTTCACCAACTCTGTATTCTAGTAACTTCATTGCTTTTCAAAAATTCTATCGTAATTTTCAAGAACTCCATCTATTCTTTGCATATTCCCTTTTTGTAGTATTCTGTTCAAGATTCATGGATCCTCTATTTTTTCTTTCACTTCTAAAGATACTAAGTTTTTAAATTTTTGTTTAAAGACTAGTCTGAATTTCTACCAAATTCCTTTCTAAGAGTTTGTTTTGGATTCTGTGTTTCCATTAAAGAAATTTTTTGTTAAGTCCTTGTTATTCTCGCTTGCCTGTTCCTACTTAAGAGTAGGGCACTAAAGAGCTAATGTTTCTAGTTGAGTCATACTTATTAGGGCTGTGTCCAGGTTTATGTGCACATATTTGTGTAATTTTATACTGTTGGATATTTATATATATGTACATTATTTGAGATCTCATTTGATGCTTTTCCTGTGGAAAGAGTAGCATTTCCTGTTAGGAGTGTCAGGTTCATCTACTAAGGTTCATCAGGTAACTACTCCAATGTGCTAGAATACTCCTGACCAGCAGAATCTTTAGGTCTTTTTTGCTTGACTCATCAGATTCCCCCAGCGTAATGTGTTATAACCTTCTTCCTGGAAAGCATAAGCCATACTGCCAGAATTCTGGGAGTCAAGTGTAAGAAGGCTTCTCAATCATAGAAATCTAGCTTATGCTGCAGTTAAAAATGATGCCAAGATCTAAGTGGTTTATACGAATTTTTATCCTGATCTCATGTTATTTGTTTTTTAAAGATCAGCTCCATCTCCTCTGCATTGCCACCTTCGCTTCGGGATCCAAGCTATGGATCAGCCTTTATATGGCAGTGTTTTAAAAGCTACTAATCAGAAGTTAGACATCTCATTTTCCTTCACATTTCTTAGGCCCCATTAAGTAACATGAGTAAACCTTTGTTGATGGCCAGAAAAGAATAATCATTCCCCAGGGAGAGGCAGTGGATTTATGCGAACAATAATGCAATCTCTTATGGAAGCAGACTGGTGATCTTACTCTGTATAGATTTTCATTACTCTTATCTCCCTGTTTTCCATGAGTGTCCAATCATTCTTATTTGCCTTCTGCAGAGAGCTAATTATTTTTCTACCTGGATTGTGTTGGCATAGTTTCCCAGCTACTCAGCTTATGTATCATGACTCATGTCCATATTCTCTGTGAAGTTCTTAGGCTCACCTTCAAGATTACTTGAAGTACCAGGAACTTTTATTTCTGAATTTAAATACAAAGAAACAATGACAATGAGGAATTAAAATATATACCACTGAATTGGTCAGATCATTTCATACTAAATATCATTTATATATACATATATTATTAAATTGTAGTTAATACTGTGCTTATTAAACATTGAAAATGGCATAGTAACAATAATGAAACACGCGATATAAATAGGAAAACATATCAAGAAAATTGAGAATACAAGGAATAAAGAGATAACAATTCTTGTGAACATAACCATTCAGGTTATTCTTTTTATTACACTTGCATTGAAAAGATGAGATAAAGATAGTTTATAGCAATAAAATCTAAATGAAAATGTGATGATTGTGTTGAAAGTTCTAAAATGTTTAGATTGAACCAAAGCTAAAGAAAAGGGTTTCCAACTTTTATGCAAGGAAAAAAGAAGCAGAGAGGGCAGGAAATGTCCATGAAGAGGTCCATTTATAACTTTGGGGAAAGAACAGGAAGAGCTTTAGTTGCTGAAGAAGCTTAGCATAGGGTACATGGGTTAATTCCCTAGCATCCCCCAGGAAGGAATCCTTACATTCTTAATAATTTTAGCAAACCTTTAGAATCTAATAAAATAAAGAATAAATCTCAGCATTGCTTCTAACTAGTCACATGACATTGAAAATTTGCTTAACTTTGCTAAGATTTAATTTTTATCATCAGAAAACAAGATTAATTATGCCTATGTCTTAGGACACATGTGAAGATTAAATGTTATTGGTTCTGTATCTTTTGTATTTTCCATTATTGGTTCTTGGCACATAATTGGAACCTAATAAATTGAAGTTTTTATGATAATATCTGGGCATATTAAATCAATTATATTTTAAATATATTATAAAGTTGGAAACAATTTAATGAAAAATGTTGAATCATTCAATATAAAAAATAAAAGCATGTTTAGAATGTAGAAGAGAGAGGAAAGATTGAGATAGCAAAACCCATTATATATCTGTACATCTTATTCTTCTTTTCTTCCCACTTCCATTGGAAAGTTTAGAATAAAAAGGCACAGAGTTTCCCTTTGCCAAAATTTGTCAGAGACAAAGGCAGAAATGGTGAAACCACAACATGATGGTGGTAGCATCTGTCAGCTTGAGTTGCCATAACAAAACACCATAGATTGGTTGGCTTAAACAACAGAAAATTATTTTCTCACAGTTTTGGAGGCTGGTAGTCTGAGATCAAGGTGCCAGCATGGAAAGTTTCTGACGAGAGCCCTCTTCCTGTTTTGCATGTGGTCGCCCTCTCACTGTGTCCTCACCTGACAGAGAGAGAGAGAGAGCTCTAGTTCTCTGATGTCTCTTCTTATAAGAGCATTAATCCCATCAGACCAGGGCCCTGCCTTCATGACCTAATTACCTCCCAAAGGCTCTGTGTCCAAATACCATCACATTGGATATTGGGACTTCAGCATATTTAGCAGGGGGCACAAACATTCAGCCCATAGCAGCATGCAAAAAGTCTGTCATCTTGTTTGGTGATGATGTCCATTTCGATAACCAGTTAAAGAAATTCTCAAGATGGAGAAAGTTTAAGTTTCTATCGGTTCATACAGAGCATGTATTTTTTTAATCTAGACTTTGATGTAATAATATATCATTCTTCTTAGGAATTATTAATAGCACTTTCGTGACTACTGTTTCCTCAAGAACTTTGCAAATAAGAAACAGAAGCCTATAATTAATCCATTTTTACTTTAACAATATGAAATTAAATTTCATGTTCCACTTTGTACTTAAAAATGTAGGTGCTTTCTATATAAACTTTGAATTTTTTTCTAATAATACGTTCATTATATCCCTATAATGTGAAGGCCAACATAAAAATGGAAATAAGGGAATACATGAAAATAAGTCGATTCCAAAATATTCAAAAATATCTTATATGTTCCCACTTAACAGAACTTTTTTAAGGTGGAAGGTGAAGTTTTGTGTCAGTTACTGAGAACCCAAAATTACTTTTTTTCAATCTTTATATGTACATAGATGTGATATTGTGTAAAACCACTTTATATAATCAGTAGATAATAAGGAAACATTGTGTCTATATTAATAAATAATATGAATTCTAAATGAGTCTAAAATGAAAAATCTTCTTAATTTATTTCAGTAACTATGTCTAAATTTGTTATCAATTTTAATAAATCTTTCCCAATCCAAAGTTGTTTACAACCATAATTTAACATAAGCTTTTTTTATCAAGAAGGTGTATTGAAATTATTTTGCTGTATTTATTCAGATGTATTTCTCTTCTTAGTTTAATTTTATTAAATTATTTTTTAAAATATTAAATCCAGTCATATTTTACATGGGATTATACGTTCAGTTATATACTTTGGGTGTTAAAAGTCTCTTTTCAACTAAAATACTTAAACTAAATTGACTGATTCCTTAGGCCAGTTATATCCTTGGTTAAACATTGTTTAAGCATGCTTACACTAATTTTCAAAGTTAGTAATGAATAAGTACCCACAGGCAATTATTTTCAATGTAGCTCTATGTTCCTGTTCTGAAATTAATGTTTTTCCTTTTTTTTAGATAAATTTAAAATGGTACTTGCCCATTCCCAAAACACTATTTAGAAATTTAATTAAATATTTTATATTTATTTTTCATAGATTATTTTATATATGGACAAATTCGAAGACAACATTTTTCACATTAAAAAATAATGTCGAATATATAATCTTTATAAAAGTTTTAAAACTCATTTTTCATCCTCGTCTTTCTCCTCTTCCTCCTCCTCCTTCTCCTCATCCTTCTTCCTTCTCCTGCTCCTCCACTTCTTCCTGTCTCTGTCTATAATCACACACACACAATATCTAGGTATTTTCCAGACACATTATATCATAATGTAACAGAAGGAAAGTTGTTTTTTGACACCAGATATGTGCTAGAGTTTGAGTAAACCAGTTAATTCTATGACCTAGGGAAAGTCGATTTCTCATACATAAATATTTTAAATAAATGTGAAGTAATAAGCACTATTCTTATGACATTTAAATTATGCGAGATAGTGTTTACTGAGCCACTTAGCAATCAGAAAATTTTAGCAATAAAACTTGAAATAATTGTCAAAGCTGGGAAATTAATATAAAAGAGTTAATTATACTATTGTCTTGCCTTGGGTGTTTTAGAACATGCTCTAAATAAAAAGAAAAGTGAAAACTTCTAATCCAGCGATTGTATACATCAACAATGAATTTTGTCCTCAGTTTCTCTCTCACTTATCATTTTTGATGTTTCTCCAACAAAGAAAGTAGATATTATATATTGTAAGAAGCGTCCTAGTATTAGGAGATATTGTCTGTCGCTAAGTAGGTGTATGACTCTGAAGAGTTACTTAGCACTTAGAAGTATTTTTACTCATTTTGAAGATAAAGAAATGGGATGAAATAACTTCTCATAATTTTTCAGGTTAGGAAAATTATATTTCTAAGTCACATGAAATTATCTAGGTTAAAATTATAATTCTAAATTAATTGACCAATCTAGCAGATATTTCATATTAGCATGACAAAAGTTCAACTATAGGCTTTTACCCCAAACCTGCTGCTTGTGCTACATCCATAACTCAATAAATGGCTCTAAAATGCATTTATTTGTTCAGACCAAAATCCACAAAGTCTTCATTAAATTTTGTTTTTCTTTCATGTGCCTTATTTCATTCATTGAAAAATACATTTGGCCTAAACCACAAAATAATTTCCTGTACCCACCAATTTTGCCACAGTTCCTATTCCCACCTTTACATTTTGCTGGGATGTAATGATAGTCTCCATTAGTTTCCCTGCCCAATTTCAGTCTAATTTTCATAAGGCAAACTGTGTCATCCTTTTGAAATATTAGTTATATCATGTAAACTCTAAGTTCAATGACTTCTCATCACACTTAGAATAAAATTACAATTTTAATAAAATCATATAAAAATGTATATAATTTGGCCTGCAGTTAATTCTCCAGTTTCATCTCTTACTCTTCTCTAAATGCACTGCATTAACATGTCAAATACACCCGTTTTAAAGCCTCTGCACTTCCTCTTCACGCCTCCAATCATGTATTCATGTGGCTGGTTCTCTGACTTCATTTGCATCTGTGCTGTATGCTATCTTCTCAGTAAAAATTTCCTGGCTCCATTACCTAAATTAGCATCCCTTCATACTGGATCTCATTTCTCTGCTATTTTCCTTGATGTCATTTATCACCACATAAAATTATGATACATGGAATTGTTTATAAGTGTGTGGTCTATCTAACAGTAATGCGAGCTTCAAGAAGAGAGAGACTTCTTTTGTTGCCAGCTGTCTGTCTCTTACCTAGGAGGCGTCTGTTACATAGCAAGCCCTCATTAGATGGTGCTTATCATGTGTAATTCTGATGATAACAAAGTAGTAAGCTTTATTACTACAGTTTTTGTTAGGAAAAAACCCAGAGAGACTGATCGATCTAGGTTACAGTTCAATGGGAAATCCAAATTTCTGCTATATCAGACTAAAACTGTCATCAGTGTCTATTGATGTTATAGAAAATATATCTATTTCTGGAAATTACACCATTTATCTTTTAATTATATTGGACAGATGCACATCAAAGGAGAGTTTTCTAATGATATTTGGGAAGAAAGTTTTTGATGAAAGAACTTTAACAATCTGTTTATGTTATCCTGTTATTATGTGATAGTAAACTCATTTAAAAGTGATACTTTATATTTTGCTAGGTGTTAACATGATAGCTTTTAAAAAATAGAGTGCCTTTTCTATAAAATTAATTAAATCTGAATTTTCTCTGATATGTAACGGAAAACTTTGGCAGAGACACAAAATGTTAGATTTCTTAGAAATGGTAAAATCATTAAGGACAAAATAAATTAAAAATAAGAGACTTAATTATCTATGCTGAAAGAGTTCCTTCCCTCCTTTTTCTTAGATAATTTACCTTAGAAAACTTGAAATTGTAAGTTCTTCTCTCTTTGAAATGTGTGTGTGTGTGTGTGCGCGTATATAAAGCTACTTAGCTAACACAGATGGTCACCCCAACTACCAGGTGAAGTTGGGATGCACTGTGTGTGAGCAGTGGTAGTGTCAATATCTCTGACTTGAGGACAGGTTATTTATCTTGAGAACGTGTATGTAATGGGTTGTATCTGCTTGACTCTATAAAGGGTGAGATTTCTTTCTGTCTTTGCAATCTCTTGGCAATTTGCCTGTAACACACATCACATTCTGGTCTAATGCTTTGTTAGGGCTCAGGGGGACAACCCCAAAATATGTCACAATGGCCTATTGATTACTTTGAATTGAAGTTGCTTGAGAAGCAGCCCATGCAAGAAGGAAACTCTGACCCTCCTCTGTCCCTCTGAAAGCAAGAAGTAAATTTCTAATGTGAAAGGTGCCCTCCCTGCATCTGGAGTAGAAGGACACCCTTATCACCAGAGAACAAGGAATTCAGGGCCTAGAAGCCTCTATTAACAAACCTTGATTCTTCTTTAATTTACTATCCCAAGCCCAAACTCTGTTTAGATTCTTCACTAATAAAGCACACAAAGCCTAAGTTTCTTCAACCTGTCAATTCCTCACACAGTTATTGTTTCTTTGTCTAAAAAATATAAAACCTTCCCATTTTTTTTTGAATTTTTGAATTTTATTTATTTTTTTATACACCAGGTTCTTATTAGTTATCCATTTTATACATATTAGTGTATATATGTCAATCACAAAAAACCTTCCCATTTTGGTCACTGCTTAAGTCTCATAAAAATGAGACCTCCATGCACACAAATTAAACATTTTTTTCTTTTCTTCTATTAATCTGTCTTGTGTAAACTTTGTTATTAGTCCAGCCACAAGAACCCAAGATGGGCAGGGGGGAAATTTCCTCTCCCAACAGTTTGTTCAATAATAAAAGTGTTGTCTTTCTCTACTACCCTTGGGGAGAGGATTTCTGGGTTGGAAGAAGTTTTTGTCTTTAATTATATTTCAACAATAAATTCAATCTTTTAGTTTTAATTGTATCATTCTATTTGTTAATGTATGATAAGGCTAAGTAGTGAAAACTGATGATATTTGGCTCCAAAAATAGACCATCATTTAGCCTGCCTTCCTGGGAAGAGGAACAAAGTCTATATTAACTGAAGTACCTGAATTGATCTCCTATTATTTTTTACCAGATTAATCTCACAGAGGTTAATCATCTCTGTTCAGAGTAAACTTGAGAGACAATTTACTAGATAATTGTATGGGCCTAAGATTAAGAGAAGCTGATCTTCTGCAAACTTTTAGGAGCCCCTTCTTTCAATTCCTTTTGCGGTTTGACCAGTCACAAATTATTTTGTTTTGATGTAAATGACGAAAATTTGGAAAGGTTAAAAAAAATAAAGAAATTTTTATCTAGAATAGGGATAATGAAGAATAGCAAAGGTTAGAAGAATATCATAGGTTAGGTTTGAATCTTTCCCTTTAATGCATAAAAGCATTAGATTGCTTTAAGTGGCTATACATTTACATAATGGCATTCCTGTGGTTTCCCTTTTTTTTTCTAGTTGCTCCAAATAAGTGTTTTAGAAATCTTCTGTTATTTAATATCATCCTTTGATGTGATGCTCCTTAGGGATATGTAACATTTGGTAATTTGTGATCTTTGAATCACAAAGACAAATATATTGATAAAGTCTTAATCTCTAGATATCAAAGGAAAAGACAAGTACATTGACTTGATTTCAATCTAAATCTTTCTTGATGTCCCTGTGGTTATGTGGGTTTCCATGGCAGTGGAAGTATTTGTAGGAGTAAAGACATAAAATATGTTATTTGGGATCATAAAATCTTTTAAAAATGTTTTCCTTAAATTTATTATTTATTTTTCTTTAAGAATTTGGCTTGTAGATGGAAGAAAAGTGCATGGCTCAACTCTAATTGTGTTGTCGACAACATAGAGCCAATAAAATCCACCTCAGTGCATTTGATTAGCAAGCCCTGTTTAATATAGTCATAGAACAGAATAGCTGGGACAGGAATTCAAGATTCATGGGTATAGTATGGCATAATATACTGGAGAAACATGATATGATTGGAGAGACTTAGATCCTCCATTTACTTTTACCCATTGGGTGAACTTGACATCATTAATTAATTGCTCTAAGGTTCAGTGTCTTATCAGCAAAATGGAGATACCTTACTTTTTCTGTTTTTGTAAGAATCAAACACTAAGTACCATGCATACCACATAATAGATGCCTAATAAATGCAATATACCTTGCTGAGTCCACCTGTAAATATATCAGCTGTCAAAAAATTTATGTTATTTCAAGAATCACAGTGCAAAATAACAACTGAGAAAACCTATTTACTAATTGTAATCTAATGGCTCTAAGGGGATAAAGATATTCACTAAATATAATCTGTGAATTGTGTATTTTTTTGTTAAGCTACCCATCAAGCTATCTATTATACACTTGTTATAAGTACTCAGTAATCACTTATTTTTGACTGTCTGGTTGTCTGATATTAATCATGCAAAATGATTACTGTCAGCACCGTTTTACATTTACATAAGTAGAGAAATATATAAAATCGTGCATAAAACATTCCTTCTATTAACATTTAATTTTCTGTTTTTTCAAACATATAGGGAGATGCAAGAGGGAAGAGATATGGGAACATATGTATATGTATAACTGATTCACTTTGTTATAAAGCAGAACCTAACACACCATTGTAAAGCAATTATACTCCAATAAAGATGTTAAAAATATATATATATTATAAATTTTTCATTTAAATTTCCTGCACAATACATAACTATATATAACCAACATAACCAAAGCTCTTTGAAATCTTCAAATATTTTAAAATCACTTTAGGAGTACTTGAAAAATTATTTTCTCCATTTATTAAGGCAAAGAGACCATTTCCCATTCCCTCTTTCTAAATGTATTTCCTTGGGAACATAGTGAAGCTGAGACCCGAGTCTTTAGCCTTTGAAATAGAGAAGAATCTTGTAAGTATTAAGCTCAGTGTATTAGTGTCCTGGGGCTTATTTAACCAAGTACCACAAACTAAGTGGCTTAAAATAAAAGAAACTTATTTTCTCACATTTCTGGAAGCTAGAAGTTCAAAATCAAGCTGTCAGCAGGCCCATGCTTTCTTTGAAGGCTCTAAGAAAGATTTCTTTTTTGCTTGCTCCTAGCTCTTGGTGATTGCCAGCAATTTTAGGCTTTCCTTGGCTTGTAACTGCATCACTTCAATTTATGCGTTGGTTTTCATGGCCATCTCTTCTCTGTGAGTGTCTCTATATTCACATGACCCTCTTATAACGACATCAACCATTAGATTTAGGTCCTTCTCAAATCCAGTATGACTTCATCCTAACTAATTATGTTACCGAACCAAACTTGGGCCCGCTTACTCGTGTGCTTTAGTAAAGCCAATCTGCTGACACAGGGTTGTGGTGAAAGACAGGGCAGTGTTTATTGTAAGCACCAAACAAGGAGTCCAAGCAGCTCATGCTCACTCCCTGATGGGTTTCAGGGAAGCATTTGTGAAGGCAAGGTGAGAGAGGGGATGCCCATGGTCATCATGTAGTTAACTTCTTCCATTTTGTGGGGGTTTTAGTATCTGTAAAACAACTCGGTAATGTGCATCATATACTGTTAATTTGTGTACTTCAGGGAGGACTAAAGATTCCGTGACTGCCACATGGCATATTTACTGTTTGAATTGTTACCAGTTCTCCAGGCCAAACTACTTTTTGTCACTAGGCGTTCACATCCTTTGAATAATTAATTCTTGAGCCAGGCTTCTGTGACTCAGGGAAGGCCTGGGAGACTGCAGCTTTTCTACAAACAAGAGGCAGGCAGAGGACATGGTGTTGGGGAGGGTCTGTCCCAGGAAAGCCCATAGGGTCCTGCTTGGTTATAATTACATCTGTAAACCATCTATTTCCAGATGAGGTCACATTCTGAGATTCTGTGTGGATGTGAATTTTGGAGGGAGACTGTTTAACCCAATACAGTTTGCTCTCTGTCCCTCAAAATTCGCATTTCTCCCACATGCAAAATGCACTTACTGCCTTCCAACATCCCTATAAGCCTTAACCTGTTACAGTATTAACTCTGAATGCGAATCTCATCTAAATATCATCAACTTAAATGTTTCTGATCTTTTCCAAGGACATAAATATTTTAGTACTTGGCAATAAACATGTGAAACATCAGTATATATATATATACACACACACACACACACACACACACATAGATTTATGTTTTATTTATATATAAATAAAATATAAATTAGTTATTTTCATTTTCATGAAAATTTAGGTTTAACTTGTCAGTTTACACACACACATGCATGCACACCACTGTTGGCATTTTGGTTGAGATTTCCTTGAATTTATAGATTAATTCCAATTCATTCATTAATTCCTTAAAAAATAAGCAAAATATGTAAAACACTAACATTCTTAAGTAATAAACTTTTTAACACATATATCAATTTTATATTGCTGACATTGCTTCTCTATTTTAATAGTCAGTAAAATTGGCATTTGTAACCCTTCTGCTAACTGTTCACCTCCAGTCCTTACATTTTCAATAATTATATCATCATTTCCATATCATCAGCTATTAAACGTATTATCTTTAGAAAACTTCATTCTCAGTATACTTTGTCTTTGTGAAATATTTAGATTTTTTACATTCTAAACCTGGGCTTTTATCACCTGGGCTTTTTTTCTAGTCTTCAGGTTTTATTCTAATATCTCATATTTGTTGAATTCAATGTTTGTTTTATTTTTTTAGAAAATAAACTTACAGGTACTCTATACTCTGATTTCTATGTGTAGAAGGATATAATATGCTTTATACTCTGAAGAAAAATGGTTTGGATGGAAGATTTGAATCTACTTTTTGTGGTATGGCTTGATATAATGTTTACAGAATAACAATTGCTCTTCTTCCTTTGTGTATATTTTTATATTTTTCTAAAATTGGAATATAATTCTTTTTCAGAAGAGTGATAATAGTCAATTCTAATTTCTATCAGTTTATCTAAAATTTGGCTTTTAAAACATATTCTCAATATAACTATTATATTGACATTGTGTGATTCCGTTCTTGAAAGTTTCGATATATGTGCTAAAAATGTGAAGAATTAAAGTTTTATTTTCCCAAACATTTTAGACAGATGTAAATGTTTTCATTAGCAACCTAAATTGCAAGGAATTGTTCATTTGTAAATAATTTAATATCATCTCAGAAACAATTGTAATTTTATGAGCTTGAGCTTACTGTCAGCTCACTGCTTACTAAGGCAATATAAACTGACATTTTAAAGTAATACTTAGTAATACACCTGGCCCGAAGGAACAGTTTTACTGCATGCTAGCAAAAAAAAAAAAAAATGTATGGCCTTACCAATAAAAGGAAATTATTCTTAATCTACTAAAAAGGTATGGTGTGAAATCTAATTAATTGTCAAATTCTTAATTGGGAGGCACATTTAATGTGGTAATATGTGATGCATCATTTTAGAATTTTAGATTATAGAATAAGCATTATATAATTTAAAATATATTTTATCATGTATATTATATGTATAATGTATATATACATTTTTTAGTTTAAATATATTGAATAAAATTTTTTAAAAGAAGACTCTTCAGGTAGCATCATCAGGACTGCACTGAGTTGGGGGTTTGCTAAGAATTGCTGACCCACCTCCTAGAGAAATGAAAATAAAAACAAAGATAAACAAATGGGACCTAATGAAACTCAAAAGCTTTTGCACAGCAAAGAAAACCATAAACAAGATGAAAAGACAACCCTCAGAAAGGGAGAAAGTATTTGCAAATGAAGCAACCGACAAATGATTAATCTCCAAAATTTGCAAGCAGCTCATGCAGCTCAATATCAAAAAATCAAACAACCTAATCCAAAAATGGGCAGAAGACCTAAATAGACATTTCTCCAAAGAAGATATACATATTGCCAACAAACATATGAAAGAATGCTCAACATCATTAATCGTTAGAGAAATGCAAATCAAAACTACAACGAGGTATCACCTCACACCAGTCAGAATGGCCATCATCAAAAAATCTACAAACAGTAAATGCTGGAAAGTAAATGTGGAGAAAAGGAAACCCTCTTGCACTGTTAGTGGGAATGTAAATTGATACAGCCACTATGGAGAACTATATGGAGGTTCCTTAAAAAACTAAAAATAGAACTACCATACGACCCAGCAATCCCACTACTGGGCATATACCTTGAGAAAACCATAATTCAAAAAGAGTCATGTACCCCTATGTTCATTGCAGCTCTATTTACAATAGCCAGGACATGGAAGCAACCTAAGTGTCCATCGACAAATGAATGGATAAAGAAGATGTGGCACATATATACAATGGAATATTACTCAGCCATAAAAAGAAACGAACTTGAGTTATTTGTCGTGAGGTGGATGGACCTAGAGTCTGTCATACAGAGTGAAGTAAGTCAGAAAGAGAAAAACAACTACCGTATGCTAACACATATATATGGAATCTAAAAAAAAATGGTCATGAAGAACCTAGGGGCAGAACATGAATAAAGACGCAGACCTACTACAGAATGGACTTGAGGACATGGGGAAGGGGAAGGTTAAGCTGGGACAAAGTGAGAGAGTGGCATGGACATATATACACTACCAAATGTAAAATCGATAGCTAGTGGGAAGCAGCCGCATAGCACAGGGAGATCAGCTCGGTGCTTTGTGACCACCTCAAGGGGTGGGATAGGGAGGGTGGGAGGGAGGGAGACGAGAGAGGGAATAGATATGGGGATATATGTATATATATAGCTGATTCACTTTGTTATAAAGCAGTAACTAACACACCATTGTAAAGCAATTATACTCCAATAAAGATGTTAAAACAAAATTTTTTTTAATGTATATATAGTTAAAATTTCTGAATTGATTTCGAATTTTCCTTGACAAATAGAAAGTCTTTCACTTCAAGACTAAAACTCAAGACTCAGTTCAAGATTAAAAGATGTGAACCTTCACTTAAAGGTTAAAAGTCAAGCTTACTTTAAGGGTAAAGGTAATTTACCAATTTTTCTTATTCCTTTTACATTTTAGTTTTCTTACATTTAAAATTGAGTCACGGGGCTTCCCTGGTGGCGCAGTGGTTAATAATCAGCCTGCCAGTGCAGGGGACACAGGTTCGAACCCTGGTCCAGGAAGATCCCACATGTCGCAGAGCAACTAAGCCCATGCGCCACAACTACTGAGCCAGCACACCTAGAGCCCATGCTCCGCAACAAGAGAAGCCACTGTAGTGAGAAGCCCGTGCACCACAACGAAGAGTAGCCCCCTCTCTCTGCAACTAGAGAAAGCCAACATGCAGCAACAAAGGCCCAATGCAGCCAAAAATAAATAAAATTAATTAATTAAAATAAATAAATAAAATAAAATTGTCACTTATAATTTGCCCTGGTATACAATGTGAGGGATGGATCCACATCATCATTATTTTTCCAAATGACTAATTAGTTATCAAACATTACTGATTTTTTAAAAATCAATCTTTCCATTATTTATTTGAAATGCCAGTTTTATTGTATATTAAATTCTGGTTATTGGGATACATTTCTGGACAATCTCTTTGAACCTTTGGTCTCTCTGTCTATTCACAGAGTAGTACCACACTATTTTGCAGAGGATTTATAATATCTTAAGTACCTTATAGGGCTAGTTCTGATTCGTTGCTTTTCTTTTTTAGAGTTTACTTGGCTACTTTTGACTGTTAATTTTTCTGTCTGAGCTTTAGAGTGAGCATCATCTTTAATATCAGAATTAAAAGCCTTCGATATTGGAGGATGCACATTAAATTATCAAATAATCTAGGGAAAATTAACAACTTTATGCAAGTGGATATTCTTATTCAATAGCATGAAATGCATTTTTTAAATTTGTATTTTTCCTTCATGTATGTTTTACATTTCCCTAATACAGGTTTTGCACCTTTTTTGTTAAACTTATTTCTATGTGTCTTATGTTGTTGTATGTGTGCACTTGTGTGTATGTGTGCACACACCATAATAAATTGTTGTCCCATTATAAATTTTGAATGGTTGTTATTTTTATATGCAAAGGCTAATGACTTCCAGATAACAATTTTGTATGTTCCTTGTAAATGTCTTTTGTGGCACTTTTCAGTTGACTGACCTGGGCTTTTATATACATTTTCATACCACCTATAAGAGATTTAGTTTTCATTTTCCTGTTCAAATATTCATTATTTATATTTTTATTTTTGCCTAATTTTATTTACTGATATCTACAGATAATGAAAATTGTGGTAGAGATGACAGGAATAATTTTTTGTTTCTGACTTTATTGGGAATACCTTTTTTTTTTCTTTTTACAAATGATCTGATTATCTAACTTGTATATGGTTTATTAAGAAAGTATCCTTTGATATCAGTTTTACTGGATTTTTAAAAAAATCAAGTACAGGTATTAAATTTTTAATATTCTTATTCAGCATCTATGAAAATCATGCTATTCTCAACTATTTAAAATAATGTGTACATATTAAAATGTTATAATTATATTAAAAGATTAGTATAATAGTGTATCCAGCTCATCTGTGTATTTCTGAAGTAAACTCATCTTGTTCATGATATAGTATTCTTCAATGATCTGCTAGATTCTGTTTACTAACATTGTTTTTAGAATTATTATATTGCCATAGTAAGCTAAATCTCTAGCATTCTTCTGCCCCACACTTAGGAAGTTTTGGTGTCTGTCTCATACTGACCCAATAAAATGTTTTTGGATCTTTTCTTTCTTTTTCTTCTCTTTACAAACAATTTAAATAACACTGGAATTTTCTGAGTTTTGAAGGTTTGGTAGATTTGCCCTGTAAATTTTTCTGTGTATTTTTGGGAGTTATGGTATTTTATAATCAGAGTATTGTCTGTATTAATTCCACATTTATGTATTTACAATTACTGAGCTTATTGTAAGTTAAAATTTTAACAATATTAAATGTTTCATGAGTATTTGGAAAGATATTTTATTTTCTAATATGAGGGTTCCAAGTCCAATATATATCCTTAAGGTATGCCTCATTTATTATGCTGATAAATCTTTTTTCCTCTCTTGTATTGAGAGAGATGAATTTATGTCCCCCATAATTACATAATTCCATCTATTTTCTCTACATTTCTGCTGAGATTTAAATGTATTTATACTTAATTTTGTCTTAACTAATTCTGTTCATCATTAAGTAAGTATATATTTGAAACTTTATTTTCATCTGATGAATTTATTTCTGTTTTGTGCTGTGGAAAAATTTGACAGATATGCAGCTGTATCAACATCTAAGTTATTTGTTGAGATGATTATGTGATTTTTATTTTTCCTTGTGTTAATGTGTTGCATCATATTGGTTGATTTGCAAATATTGAACCAACCCTGGAATGAATCCCTCTTGTTCATGGTGTATGATACTTCTCTATATTGTTGAATTTAGTTAGCTAATATTTGTTTAGGATTTTTGCATCAGTATTCATCAGAGGTATCAGCTGTAATTTTCTTTTTGTAGTGTCTTTGGTTTCGGTATCAGGGTAATGAATGCCTCATAGAATGTATTTTGCAGTATTCTGTCTTCTTCAATATTTTGGAATAGTTTGAGAAGAACAGATATTAGCTCTTCTTTATGTTTCATAGCATTTCCTTGTGAAGTCATCTGGTCCTGGACTTTGTTTTCTGGGAGGTGTTTTTTTTGTTTGTTTTTTGTTTTTTAATTACAAATCAATGTCACTATTCATGATTGGTCTGTTTGGATCATCTGTTTCTTCCTGATTCAGTCTTGGCAGGTTGTATATTTCTAGAGATTTGTCCATTTTTTCTAGGTTGTCTAGTTTGTTGGCATATAACTGTTTGTAGTATTCTCTTAGTTATTTTTTGTATCTCTGGCATTGGTTGTTAACTTATCCTCTTTCATCACTTATTTTGTTTATTTGGGTCCTGTCTTCTTGATAAGCCTGGCTAAAGTTTTGTTAATTTTGTTTATCTTTCCAAAAAAACAGCTCTTTGTTTCATTGATCTTTTCTACTGTTTTTGTTAATCTCTATGTTGCTTATTTTCTCTCAGATCTTTATTGTTTCCTTGCTTCTCCTGACTTTGGGCTTTGTTTTTTCTTCTTTTTCTAATTCCTTTAGATGATAGGTTAGGTTATTTGAGATTTTTCTTGTTTCTTGAGGAAGGCCTGTATCACTATGAACTTCTCTCTTAGAACTGCTTTTACTGCATCCCATAGATTCTGAAGTGTTGTGTTTCCATTTTCATTTGTCTCAAGGTATTTTTTGATTTCTTCTTTGATTTTTTCATTGACCCATTTGTTTTTTAGTTGCATGTTGTTTAGTCTCCATGTGTTTGTGCTTTTCCCATTTTTCTTCCTATAATTGAATTCTGGTTTCATACTGCTGTTGTCAGAAAAAATGCTTGATATAATTTTTATCCTCTTAAATCTATTGAGATTTATTTTGTGGCCTATAATGTGATCTATCCTAGAGAACATCCCATGTGAACTTGAAAAGAATGTGTATTCTGAACATCTAAGTTATTTGTTTGACCTCTTCCTACAATAAGAAAACTCTCATTTATACACATATGGTCCATAATATTTTTTAAAAATGAATCCACATCCTCAGAAAATGGATAGTTTTTGCCCAGTTTTAGGAGCTTTACAGAACCTATGTAAACCAGTTGAGAACTGTTTTCTAGATTCAGAACCTGTGTTATTGATAAAGAAATTGAGACCCATATGTGAACCATTCATTTAAATCAAGTCTTGTTCCATTGTCCTTTCTAGTAACAATGCTATTTATACTCCAGATCAAATGTAGCACGCTGTGATACTTTAGCACTAGAGAGTTTCTTCTAGTTTAGCCTTCATCCATTATAAACACTATTTAGGGAAAAGTAATAGCTAGTCTATTAAACTGTACTATTCACAATATGCTTTCACAAAGAAATTTTACTTTATACATCTTTTTTTTTTATTATTATTATTTATTTATTTATTTATGGCTGTGTTGGGTCTTCGTTTCTGTGCGAGGGCTTTCTCTAGTTGCGGCAAGCGGGGGCCACTCTTCATCGCGGTGCGCGGGCCTCTCACTATCGTGGCCTCTCTTGCTGCGGAGCACAGGCTCCTGATGCGCAGGCTCAGCAATTGTGGCTCACGGGCCTAGTCGCTCCGTGGCATGTGGGATCTTCCCAGACCAGGGCTTGAACCCGTGTCCCCTGCATTGGCAGGCAGATTCTCAACCACTGCGCCACCAGGGAAGCCCTATACATCTTTTTGAATTAGGAAGAATGTTTTATTGTTTGTTTTTCTTTAACAAAAAAGGAAATGATGGCTTTAAATGTAACTCCACTAACAAGAATATTAGTAAATAGCAGAGGCTTAATTCAGGTTTGGTCTGCTGACTCTGTCCTAAATTCTGTCCACTGTAGCAGTAGATCCTAATGCTAACCTATTGACCAGCACCTGACCATATAAAGATTCTACATATCCTCAGTAAAGAGAGAAAAGCAAACACAAGGGAAGTTTCATAAAGTAAAGGTATATGTTTTCAGAAATGTCCTATGTTTTAAAGTGTTGCCTTTTTTACTTTCATGGTGTTACACATTTTTCCATTATTAAAATTTTATTGTGAATGATATGTATATATGAATTTCTGTGTGTGTATATGTATAGAAGTACATTTAACTTATTTTAATGACAAAATACAATGTTGCCAACCTTAAACCTGAGTCTCAGTTTATTGTCTAGTTTGGAAAACTCTGAATCCTGAAGATTATCTCCTACACTACAGATGCCTAGAACTCATTCACTTAACATCAGCCTAATTGGATTATTACCAAGTTTGCTTTTCTCTCTCCTCTTCACAAAAACATCATGTAAGCATTTGACTTTGCCTGACTAAGCTTAAGATGTATAATTTCATGCATAATATTTACCCAGTAAGTCAAGAAATACTGTCAAAATCTGGAACAAATTTGAATTGATGATCTCATTAATTTTCAGTAATCTTAAATTTTAAGTAGTAAGAAACAATGATAATTAAAATAATTCTTGCTAATGAATACAATCTCAGATATTAATTCCCTGTTGCTTGCTTAAAGAAGTTTTTAGCAAATGTCCTGCTACTTATAGATGCTACATCATTCATCCAGTTTGCAGAGAGTCAGATATTCTTATAGCCTTAGCTATTGTCAGTAAAATCAAATCATATTTTGATCTTATTTAAAGTTTTTAGTCATCTATTCAGAAAATGTTCTCAACTAAGTACATAAAGACGTGTACTTCTGCTTTGGATAGCTTTTTAAAAATATGTTCAATAATTTTCAGTATTTTTCAAAACTTGATGTTTGAGCATTATTTTCAGAAGTCTTTATATTAGAAATTTACTTTTATTAAATCAGTAAATGTTGAGTTTTGGTCACTTGATTAAAAAATATATATGACCAAAATATATAGCCAATATGTAACTTCTTTTTCCTGGTATAGTTTCATTGGCCTGTTTTCCTGTTTGTGTTTCAGCAACTTAACAATTATAGCAATCAAGATTATTATATTGTAACATTCACTTACTCATTCAATAAAATACTGAAAATTCAGTGCTTTTTATTTTTTAAATGTATCTTCAGTCTAGTTAAATGCTAGTAGTAGTCAGAATGGACTAAGTTGTGTTTCTTAAAAAGTACAATTCTGTTTTAATCTGAATTAAGGAAGACTTTTTACTTTTTATTTTTTTCTTATAGAAGAACTTAAGCATATACTTTAAATTTCAACAATATGAAACTAATTCCTGTTGCAAGAATTGATGAGCAATATGCAAGTTAGAATTTATGTAATTTTGAATGTAAAAGGTAAAAACTTCATACCAAATAAGGCAAAATTGGAGAGGAAAAGTAGATAAATAGTTGTTTTCAGTGAAGATTTTTATTGTTTCCAAATAAAATTTCAATACAAACTAGTTCTCACTGCTCTAGTAAAGGCAGCTTAAATAACATTTTCAATCAATAAGTATAATTGCTAACTCTGCATTTTATAGGGCATAATATATGCTTGAATAGGTGGATTATGATTATGCCACAAGAACCTTCCATGTCTACATTCCTTTTGGGAGTAAATACATAAACCACTGTTAATTGTTACATTATAACACCTAGCAGAGTTAATTGGACTTAGAAAGGCCAGCTCAGGAGAAGAAAACTCTTAAGAGGCCTGCATAGTTGCTTTGCTCCATGGCAATAATAGTGACTATCCAACAAGATATAACCTCTTAGAATGTTTGAATGTGATACATACAGAACATGGACAATAGTAATAAGTGATATTCTTGCCCCTTTCTGCCTGGCGAAACTGTAAGAGGTTAATTCAGTTCTTTGTTTGCTCTAGCTAATGATGGCAGGTGTAGAACATACAAATTTACTATCTAGTTTCAATTTAAATCCATGACTTAACTCAGACGTGTTTAGTACAGCCTGATATTTCTACTACATATATATTATTTAATAATTAATATTAAATAAAATAATAGTGACATGTGAATTAGTCTATTCTCCCATTCTCCTAAAATTCTATTTCACAGCATCACTCTTTTCAAACCCCCATCCCTTCAATATCCTGCTCACTCTCAGCTGAAAAGTTTGTTTCTTATCTCACTTAAAACAAAAGTCATCAGAAAAGAACTACATTCCATCAGTGAGGAAACTAAACTGGCGTTCAGTCCAGAGACCTCCCCAAACTGTGACTAGGACAAATATATTGTTCCCCCGCTACTTTTATTTTTCTAACTCATATAAATCTGTGAGGACAAAGTCCAGGAATGCCATGACATCTCCTTAGTAATCACAGAATTATATTCCTTTTACTTCTCTGCTCTCTTATTCTTAACAAATGGCTTTTACATTCAAGTTTGACTCATGGGCGCCAAATGATTGTAGGACTTGCAATCATGACTTCTGAATTCGAAGCAGAAAAAGAAAGGGCAGGGAGAACAGTACACATCCCTAGCTGAATCACCTCTGTTAAAGCTCTAACCCATTTCCTCCAATTATATTTTATCATCTTCCCATCCTCGTTGAAGTCTGAGTACAGAGCAGCACTAATCACAGCACGATTCTATGTCTAAGGAAGATGGGAAAATGGATATTGGGTAGGTAACTAGTCATCTCTGACAGTCCCCTGCTCCTCAAAATTTTGATTCAAAATATGAGGTCTCTGAGTGATGTGTAGTCCTTTCCATCTCATGTGGATGTTGTTTTTTCCTGAGGAGAAGGAACATATAATCTGCAAAACAATATATTTGGCCCCATCACACCCAATATACCATAGTAGAGAATGTAGAGACAAATCTCTTTCTCCCACACATGTACACATACACACACACAAACACACACACACACATACACACAAAACCTTCCCAATCAGAAAAGAGAAGAAGAGAAAACACGCACCAGCCACTGGCTCAGAACAATTATCAAAACATAACTCGTGAGGACTCACTCACACTTCTTACCCTGGCAGTGAAACGAGGCCTTCACTTTCTGGTTCGCCTCTGTGCATGTGTCTCTTCATCATTCATGTGTTTCTTCATTACCTCTGTGACTCATTCTGAGATGGGCATTGAGGAAAAAGAGGTTTAAGAGAACACTTCACAGACTAGTACAGCTTGGAGAGGTCTAGGATTTCTCTAAGGGCTGTATAGTCACGTGCACAAGTGTATGTATAGCCACCCAAGTTTTAGTTGTTTATTGAAGTTAATACTTTCAGATTCCTGTAAAGTTACCTAGTTCTTTACTTCTGGGCAATTCCTTGGATGAGTAATTACAACCAAGAAATTGTCTAGGTATAATTTTCAAGCACAAAGATTCTTGTGTTCTACTTACTGTGTTCCATTTGTCTTCCCATGCCTGAAGTTGGCAGTTACCCTGCAACCATATAAAACTATAATTAAGAAGACGACATTTTTAATATGGTCATCAGTGCACTTAATGTCAATATATGGCAGGGATTATTAGTGGAAGATGTTTTTAAAAGTCTGGTGGATACAGTTTCTCTCCTGCCAAGCTAACCTCCCTGCAATAACTGCTTTAAGAGCTTCAGGTTGGGCTACAGAGCAGCAGCAGTTGGCCTTTTCCCCAACTGGCTCCAAATCACAATATTCTTAGTGATCGTTGACATCAGGGCACAGGCAGAGAGCATCCCCACTATCAGAGCAGGATTTCCTTTTATTCTTGCTTACAGCTTAGATAACTTTATCCTGAATTCATATTTTTGTTCAAGAACTTTGCTGAAAACAGCAAAAAGGAGCCATCATATGGAATATTCTAAACAGTCCCTACCATTTTCTTTGGTTTTACAGTCTCAGTAAGAATGTAGTCTGTTCTCAAAAATACATCAAGTAATGGTTTGACCAAATGTTTATCATTATTATTATTTTAATACCAACTCTATCTTGAACCATGTGAACTCATGTAATGTCATAACTTTTGTTCAGCCACATTTTAGTTTGTGTTACTACCAACACTTCCAAATTATATCTATTTCAAGAACTGTGTTTAGTAAACATTTTAAAAAGGTGTAAGCAAGTTAGAGGCTTATTTTTCCTTCAGGTAAAACATACTTGGAAGAAGACAGTCCACGTCTTCTTTTCGTGACATCATACTTATTAGAGACTAGCAATGAGTACCTTCTGACCTCAGTACATCAGAGATACAGGCAAACCTCCTTTTACTGCACTTCCCTTTATTGTACTTCACAGATACTGCGTTTTCTACAAATTGAAGGTTTGTGGCAACCCTGCATCAAGCAAGTCTAGTGGAGCCATTTTTCTAAAGCATTTGCTCATTTTGTGTCTCTTTATCACATTTTGGTAATTCTTGCAATATTTCAAAATTTTTCATTATAATTATATTTGGTATGGAGATCCATGATCAGTGATATTTGATGTCACTATTGTAATTGTTTTGGGGTGCCACAAACTGAGCCCATTAGAGATGGCAAACTTAATAAATATTTTGTGTGTTCTGACTGCTCCACCGAATGGCTGTTCCCCAGTCTCTCTCCCTCTCCTCAGACCTCCCTATTTCCTGAGACAAAACAATGTTGAAATTAGGCCAGTTAATAACCCTCTAATGACCCCTAAGCGTTCAAGTGAAAGGAAGAATTGCACGTCTCTCACTTTAAATCAAAAGCTGGAAATGATTAAGCTTAGCAAAGAAGGCGTATCGAAATCTAAGATAGACTGAAAGCTAGGCCTCTTGCACCTAACAGTTAGCCAAGTTGTGAATGCAAAAGAAAAGTTCTTGAAGGAAATTAAAATTGCTACTCCAGTGAACACACGAATGATAAGAAATTAAACAGTCTTATGACTGATGCGGAGTTTCAGTGTTCTGGGAAGAAGATCAAAGCCTCCGCAACATTCCCTTAAGCCAAAGCCTAATCCAGAGCAAGGCCTTAACTCTGTCCAATTCTGTGAAGGCTGAGAGACGTGTGGAAGCTGCAGAAGAAAAGTCTGAAGCTAGCAGAGCTGGCTCCTGAGATTTAAGGAAAAAAGCTGTCTCCTTAACATAAAAGTACAAGGTGAAGCAGCAAGTGCCGTTGTATTATAGAAGCTGAGGTAAGATGTCCAGAAGATGTAGCCAAGATCATTAATGAAAGTGGCTACACACTGAACCACAGATTTCCAATGTAGACTAGACAGCCTTATATTGGAAGAAGATGCCATCTAGGGCTTTCACAGCTAGAGAGGAGGAGTCAGTGCCTGGCTTCAAAGCTTCAAAGGACAGGCTGACTCTCTTATTAGGGGCTAATGCAGCTGGTGACTTGTAAGTTGAAGCCAAAGCTTATTTACCATTCCAAAAATCCTAGGGTCTTTAAGAATTATGCTAAGTGTACTCTGCCTGGATGACAGCACATCTGTTTAGAACATGGTTTACTGAATATTTTAAGCACACTGTTGAGACCCACTGCTCAGAAAAAAAAAAAAAAAAAATTCCTTTCAAAATATTACTGCTCATCAACAATGCACCTGGTCACCCAAGAGCTCTGATGGAGATGTACAAGATTAATGTTGTTTTCACGCCTGCTAACACAGCATCCATTCTGCAGCCCATGGATCAAGGAGTAATTTCAACTTTCAAGTCTTATTATTTAAGAAATACATTTCCTAAGGCTATAGCTGCCACAGACAGTGCTTTCTCTGATGTATGCGGGCAAAGTAAATTGAAAACCTTCTGGAAAGGATTCACCATTCTAGATGCCGTTAAGAACATTTGTGATTCATGGAAAGAGGTCAAAATATCAACGTTAATAGGAGTTTGGAAGATGCTGATTCCAGCCTTCATGGATGATTTTGAGGAGTCCAGGATTTCAGTGGAGGAAGTAATTGCAGATGTGGTGGAAGTAGCAAGAGAACTAGAATTAGAAGTGGGGCCTAACAATATGACTGAAATGCTCCAATCTCATGATACAACTTTCACAGATGAGGAGTTGCTTCTTATAAATGAGCAAAGAAAGTGGTTTCTGGAGATGGAATCTTCCCCGGTGAAGATGCCGTGGAGATTGTTGAAATAACAACCAAGTATTTAGAATCTGGCATAAACTTAGTTGACAAAGCATCGATAAGGTTTGACAGAATTTCCAGTGTTGAAAGAAGTTCTGCTGTGGCTAAAGTGCTATCAAACAGCAGCGTGGCATGCTACAGAGAAATCGTTCATTTAGGGAAGAGTCGATCGATGCAGCAAACTTCATTGTTGTCTTAATTTAAGAAATTACTACAGCTACCCCAGCCTTCAGTACCCACCACTGTGATCAATCAGCAGCCATCAACATCGAGACAATACCCTCCACCAGCCAAAAGATTACAACACAATGAAGGCTCAGGTGATGATTAACATTTTTTATCAATGAAATATTTTTTTCACTAAGGTATATACATTGGTTTTTTTAGACATAATGCTATTGCACTCTTAGACTACAGAATAGTGTAAACATAACTTTTATATACACTGGGGAAAAAATTTGTATGACTCACTTTATTGTGATATTTGCTTTATTGTGGTGGTCTGGAACCAAACCCACAGTATCTCCAAGGTATGCCTGTAGGTGATTCCTGATGGAGCTTCAGTCTACTCTCGCTGTTGTAGAGAAGAAGATAGAAAAATGTGTCAGGGAGAAATTGCTTGTTTTATTGATCACAGACAGTGAATCATACTTAACTCTCACTGGCCAAAGCTATTGCAAGGGTGGCTGAGACATTTAGTTTTAAACTGGAAATATTGTCCAACTTCAGTAATACAAGGATTATTCAATAATTAAGAAAGGGAGATTGGGTATGGAAGAGATGGTATACTCCCATCATCACATCACTGTGTGTACTGCACATTCCACTTCATCTCCTGCTACTTTGGATGAATATTTAGGCTCTTCATAAAATTTTTTAAAGTATGTTAGCAATATATCTGATGCAAAATCTTCCCCTTGTACATTCTATTCTATACTCATTCATATTTGGTACTTAGGACATAACTTGTGTGATTTGCCCTCTTTTGAATCATCAAGATTTGCCTCACTACTAGGTTATTTATATCAGCCTATAAACCTACAACCCTGATGAAATAACTTCTGCTTTAAAACTTTTCTGTTACATAACCATCCTCTACTGGCTAATGCCTCATTTCTTTCTTATGCCAAGCTGTCCAGTGAGGTGGGTGTTAGCTGTTAAATAAAGAAAATATTATCAAAAATTCAGTTTCTCAGGTGCACTGGACACATTCAAGTGTTCAATAACCACATATGGCTAGTGACTAACATACTGGACAGTACCCTTTATATACTTCGCTCTTTGTAGACTATCTATTGGACAGCCCTATATAATGCAAATATACAAGCTTCTTAGCAGTGGAAGATAACAAAACAATATATATCAAAACTTGGGAGATGCAACAAAACTTTATGTAAAGGAAAATGTATAGCTTTAAATGCATACCTTAGAAAAGAACGTTGAACTCTAATAAGGTTAGAAAAACCACAAAACAGTAACTCCAATGAGTTATTGAAGTTAATAATGAAAATAAATAAATAAAATGGAAAACAGGCAAATGAAGAGGATCAGCAAAACCAAAAGTTGGTTCTTTGAAACTAGTAATGAAATTTATCAACCACTATTAAGGCTTATCCAGGAAAAACAAATGTCTCCTAGAAAATAAATGTTAAGAATAAAAATAGGAATCACAAACATCTTGTGGAGGAGAGAGCAAAAGTTGCTGAAGTGAAGGCCTATGTAAAGCTGGCTGTATCTGGATAGTGGGTGATGTCAAAAAAAGCAAGGTGTAACTCGGGAAGAAGTCTTTAAGAAAGTGAATAATGCTTTCAAAGACATTAAAGGAAAACAAAAATAATTATTATCAGCTTGAGAAAATCACGTGTGATATTTGACACCAGAAGAATGGACTGGCTTTTTTAAGGCAAGTTCAGACTTAGAAGGCAAAGTCCAGCGGGAAGTGCCCAAACCAAGGGAAGAGCATTTGCCTGACCACCCATTCCACCAAAGGCTTTCTTGGAGCCTGCTCTGTATCCAGGTCACATTTCCTGTACCACCACTTCGGCAATGAACTGTTCTCTGCTCTGCTTTAACTGTGGTTGTGCAGAGATTGCTTCCTGATTCTTCAACCACTCTTGAGTTCTGAGGAGATGTTCAAAGTTCTGAATGGAAGTACCCAGTGAATCTCTGCCACGCACTTAAGCCGTAGCTGCCTGCCAGGGGCTAAGGAGAGAGGAGATCTGATCTCCTTGCCTCCCAGTACGACTCACAAAAAAAGAGTTTCTCCCCAAATAGGACACATGTGGGGCAGTTGAAAAGTATTCCAACATTCAATGATGCCTTTTATTATTCTGTAACTGTTTTTCAACTTAGAGTATAAACTCTTGCATAGCAGAACCAAAGTATATCTCAAAAAATACATGTTAACCCCTAGTGTAAAGTTTGACAGATTTGTTTTCAGGATTTATTGCTTTTTATGCTACAGTTTGAATTTAACAAAGCAGTGAATTGTTAGAACTTTATTTTGGTATCAGACTTAAGTACTGTTGCTAAAATGGTGATTAAATAATTGCAAGAGAAAACTGGAATATCTTGTCAAGCTAAATAGACCACCTATAATGAAACTAATACCCTGTAGGGTGGAGAGTCAAAATAAGAGGGCTGTGGCCTTGCTTTAAGATTCTGTTAAATGCAGCCTTGGACCTAGAGGATATCAGAACTGTACTTGTTTATGTTCTATGGCCTGGATGAGTGTGATTTCTTCTTTGTTTAGACCTCTCAACTGAGTTTTGGTAACTATTAGTGAACTGACTATTAGAGTCATGTGTATGCATGTTTATGGATTTTAAGATTTTAGAGCTCATACAATAGTCTAAGGTAAAGTTTTTGAGGGCAGTAATCACGTGTTCTTGTCAGAGGAAAAAAATGCAATTTTGAAAATTGAATTATATATGGCAATTAATTTGCTTTTAAGTCAATATCCATTTATTGACTTTTTTAATTCATTCTACATACTTATTGAGCCCCCGTAATGTGTTAGGTACTCTTCTAGGTGCCAGTGATATGGCAGTGAATGAACCTGTCATAAACCCCTGTCCTGCTCGAGCAGACTCTAGAGTTTGTGGTATATATAATATGAGAGATGATTACACATCCGATAAAATGTCAGTATGCTTTTGAAAAAGTCTCAATAAAAATATGAAAATGCTGGTACTATGATAAATCTAATATAAAAAAAGAATATAAAAAACTTCTTAGCTATCATTCATAAGTATGTTAAAATTTTGTATTAGGTTATCTTATCTATAGTAGATAATGCATCTCATTTATAATATCTCTATTATATTCAAATTTTGGAAAAAGTATATGTGTTTACAACCGTACAAACAAGTCAATTTGTATTCCAGTTCCACTGGAAGTGATAAACATCTCCAAAAAGACCTAATTTCTTGTGATGGCCTTGGTAAACTTATTATTCATAATTTATTCATTAATCAATTTCAATACAGAAAGATAAGTATAAGAAAAATTAAAGAAAATTATAATTATACAACTAGTACTGGATCCAGCTCTCAAAAAATAGAGTAACTTTTCTATCTACATGGAAAATTTTTTTTTAGTATTTTGTATTCCTTTAAAAACTCTAATGCAAGCTTCTTACTTTTATATAGACTGCATAGTTTACCTTAAACATTTGAAGATTCAAAGATATGTACATCTGCTTAACCTATAAACCTGTCTTAAAAGTGAAGCAGATCTTGCAAAGAGAAATTTATAGAATTAAAGTATACCTGAGGCTCTCAATATTTTATGCATTAAATTTGGGGAAATTTATTATGAGGTACATGACATTAGCTCTAAGTTTAAAAAATCTAGTTTTCATTAACTTTCCGGTATATACTAAAGAAAGGGAAATTATTAGTTCAAATGAATAAGATTTTTAATATTACCCAGTAGTGGAGTACAATGAGTAACATTTTACCATTAGAAGAAATTGCTTCCCATGAGAGAGATTATTAAACGTCAGTGGAAGGAAGCAAAGATAAATTAGCAGCCTCTGTAACAAACCAGCAGCCATTGAAACCTTGGGAGAGAATTGCTATTTTAAGACTTACTTATGAGTGCTTAACAGATGGGGAAAATTCTACGATAGAAGACAGACAGTGATTTTTAAATTTACTATTTTGCAAGGTGAAGGGACAGGAGAGTCATTAGAGCATATCCTGAATGGGAAACAATATAGAATAATATTAATTTAATAGGCCATTTTCATGATAGAATTAAAAGGCAAATGTAGCATAATTACAAATAGAGAGAAAAACCATCAATATATAGATGTTAAGTAATTTAGAAAAAGAAGGCATTAACATTAAAGGACATCCTCAGGGAATGTATTTGTTTGCTTTATTCTTTTTTTTTAAACATCTTTATTGGAGTATAATTGCTTTACATTGTTGTGTTAGTTTCTGCTGTATAACAAAGTGAATCAGCTATACATGTACATATATCCCCATATCCCCTCCCTCTTGCGTCTCCCTCCCACCCTCCCTATCCCACCCCTCTAGGTGGTCACAAAGCACCGAGCTGATCTCCCTGTGCTATGCGGCTGCTTCCCACTAGCTATCTATTTTACATTTGGTAGTGTATATATGTCAGTGCGACTCTCTCACTTCGTCCCAGCTTACCCTTCCCCCTCCCCGTGTCCTCAAGTCCATTCTCCTCTACATCTGTGTCTTTATTTCTGTCCTGCCCCTAGGTTCTTCAGAACCTTTTTTTTTTTTTTTCTTTTAGACTCCATATATATGTGTTAGCATACGGTATCTGTTTTTCTCTTTCTGACTTACTTCACTCTATGACAGACTCTAGGTCCATCCACCTCACTACGAATAACTCAATTTCGTTTCTTTTTATGGCTCAGTAATATTCCATTGTCTATATGTGCCGCATCTTCTTTATCCATTCATCTGGCGATGGACACTTAGGTTGCTTCCATGTCCTGGCTATTGTAAATAGTGCTGCAGTGAACATTGTGGTACATGACTCTTTGAATTATGGTTTTCTCAGGGTATATACCCAGTAGTGGGATTGCTGGGTCATATGGTAGTTCTATTTTTAGTTTTTTAAGGAACCTCCATACTGTTCTCCATAGTGGCTGTATCAATTTACATTCCCACCAACAGTGCAAGAGGGTTCCCTTTTCTCCACATCCTCTCCAGCATTTATTGTTTGTAGATTTTTTGATGATGGCCATTCTGACCAGTGTGAGGTGATACTTCATTGTAGTTTTGATTTGCATTTCTCTAATGATTAATTATGTTGATCATACTTTCATGTGTTTGTTGGCAATCTGTATATCTTCTTTGAAGAAATGTCTATTTAGGTCTTCTGCCCATTTTTGGATAGGGTTGTTTGTTTTTTTGATGTTGAGTTGCATGAGCTGCTTGTAAATTTTGGAGATTAATCCTTTGTTAGTTGCTTCGTTTGCAAATATTTTCTCCCATTCTGAGGGCTGTGTTTTCATCTTTTTTATGGTTTCCTTTGCTGTGCAAAAAACTTTTAAGTTTCATTAGGTCCCATTTGTTTATTTTTATTTTTATTTCCATTCCTCTAGGAGGTGGGTCAAAAAGGTTCTTGCTGTGATTTATGTCATAGGATGTTCTGCCTATGTTTTCCTCTAAGTGTTTTATAGTGTCTGGCCTTAATTTAGGTCTTTAATCCATTTTGAGTTTATTTTAGTTCATGGTGTTAGGGAGTGTTCTAATTTCATTCTTCTACATGTAGCTCTCCAGTTTTCCCAGCACCACTTGTTGAAGAGGCTGTCTTTTCTCCATTGTATATTCTTGCCTCCTTTATCAAAGATAAGGTTACCATATGTACGTGGGTTTATCTCTGGGCTTCCTATCCTGTTCCATTGATCTATATTTCTGTTTTTGTACCAGTATCATACTGTCTTGATTACTGTAACTTCGTAGTATAGTCTGAAGTAAGGGAGCCTGATTCCTCCAGCTCTGTGTCTCTTTCTCAAGATTGCTTTGGCTCTTTGGGGTCTTTTGTGTTTCCATACAAATTGTACAATTTTTTGTTCCAGTTCTGTGAAAAATGCCATTGGTAGTTTGATGGGGATTGCATTGAATCTGTAGATTGCTTTGGGTAGTACAGTCATTTTCACAGTGTTGATTCTTCCAATCTGAGAACATGGTATGTCTCTCCATGTGTTTGTATCATCTTTAATTTCTTCCATCAGTGACCAATAGTTTTCTGCATACAGGTCTTTTGTCTCCTTAGGTAGGTTTATTCCTAGGTATTTTATTCTTTTTCTTGCAGTGGTAAATGGGAGTGTTTCCTTACTTTCTCTTTCATATTTTTCATCATTTCTGTATAGGAATGCAAGAGATTTCTGTGCATTAATTTTATATCCTACTACTTTATCAAATTCATTGATTAGCTCTAGTAGTTTACTGGTAGCATCTTTAGGATTCTCTATGTATAGTATCATGTCATCTGCAAACAGTGACAATTTTACTTCTTTTCCAATTTGGATTCCTTTTGTTTCTTTCTCTTCTCTGATTGCTGTGACTAAAACTTCCAAAACTATGTTAAATAATAGTGGTGAGAGTGGGCAACCTTGTCTAGTTCCTGATCTTAGTGGAAATGGTTTCAGTTTTTCACCATTGAGATTGATGTTGGCTGTGGGTTTGTCATATATGGCCTTTCTTATGTTGAGGTAGGTTCCCTCTATGCCTGCTTTCTGGAGTTTTTATCATAAATGGGTGTTGAGTATTATCAAAAGCTTTTTCTGCATCTATAGAGATTATCATACGGTTTTTATTCTTCAGTTTGTTTATATGTTGTATCACATTGATTGATTTGCGTATATTGAAGAATCCTTGCATTCCTGGGATAAACCCCACTTGATCATGGTGTATGATCCTTTTAATGTGCTGTTGGATTCTGTTTGCTAGTATTTTTTTGAGGATTTTTGCATCTATGTTCATCAGTGATATTGGTCTCTAGTTTTCTTTTTCTGTGACATCTTTGTCTGGTTTTGGTGTCAGGGTGATGGTGGCCTTGTAGAATGAGTTTAGCTGTGTTCTCCCTCTGCTATATTTTGGAATAGTTTGAGAAGGATAGGTGTTAGCTCTTCTCTAAATGTTTGATAGAATTCACCTGTGAAGCCATCTGGTCCTGGGCTTTTGTTTGTTGGAAGAGTTTTAATCACAGTTTCAATGTCAGTGCTTGTGATTAGCCTGTTTATATTTTCTATTTCTTCCTGGTTCAGTCTCAGAAGGTTGTGCTTTTCTAAGAATTTGTCCATTTCTTCCATGTTGTCCATTTGATTGGCATACAGTTGCTTGTAGTAATCTCTCATGATCGTTTGTATTTCTGCATTGTCAGTTGTTACTTCTCCTTTTTCACTTCTAATTCTGTTGACTTGAGTCTTCTCCATTTTTTTCTTAATGAGTCTGGCTAATGGTTTATCAATTTTGTTTATCTTCTCAAAGAACCAGCTTTTAGTTTTATTGATCTTTGCTATTGTTTCCTTCATTTCTTTCTCATTTATTTCTGATCTGATCTTTATGATTCCTTTCCTTCTGCAAACTTTGTGGGTTTTTTGTTCTTCTTTCTCTAATTGTTTAGGTATAATGGTAGGTTGTTTATTTGAGATGTTTCTTGTTTTTGAGGTAAGATTGTATTGCTATGAACTTCCTTCTTAGAACTGCTTTTGCTGCATCCCATAGGTTTTTGGGTCATCGTGTTTTCATTGTTATTTGTTTCTAGGTATTTTTTGATTTCCTCTTTGATTTCCTCAGTGATCTCTTGGTTACTTAGTAACGTATTGTTTAGCCTCCATGTGTTTGTATTTTTTACTGTTTTTTTCCCTGTAATTGATACATAGTCTCATAGCATTGTGCTCTGAAAAGACACTTGATATGATTTCAACTCTCTTAAATTTACCAAGGCTTGATTTGTGACCCAAAATATGATCTATCTTGGAGAATGTTCCATGAGCACTTGAGAAGAAATTGTATTCTGTTGTTTTTGGATGGATTGTCCTATAAATATCAATTAAGTCCATCTTGTTTAATGTGTCATTTAAAGCTTGTGTTTCATTATTTATTTTCATTTTGGTTGATCTAATATTTCACGTATGTAAGTCATTTCCTGTTCTGTAGATCATCTAACCTCCCTCTGTAGAATTACAACATCGCTCTAAACTGCATTATACCACTCTAAAATAAACTGTTCATGTCATGAAAAAAAAAAAAATTTGATGAATATTTTCAAGGTTTATTTCTGTGAGATGGAAGAGGGATGCCTACATTCCTTAATGTGAAAGTATACTTTGAAACTCTTCACAAAATTTTGTCTACAAGTTGCAACTTGAGTAGTTTGTCTTTGGAAATAAAAATCCAGCTACTCTCAGGAAAAAAAATAAATAAATAAAAGTGAAAGTGGGGTGTTAAAGTCCCCTACTATTATTGTGTTACTGTTGATTTCCCTTTTTATGGCTGTTAGCATTTGCCTTATGTATTGAAGTGCTCCTATGTTGGGTGCATAAATATTTACAATTGTTATGTCTTCTCTTGGATTGATCCCTTGATCATTATGTAGTGTCCTTCTTTGTCTCTTGTAATAGTCTTTGTTTTAAATTCTATTTTGTCTGATATGAGAATTGCTACTCCAGCTTTCTTTTGATTTCCATTTGCATGGAATATCTTTTTCCGTCCCCTCACTTTCAGTCTGTATGTGTCCCTAGGTCTGAAGTGACTCTCTTTTAGACAGCATATATGCAGGTCTTGTTTTTATATCCATTCAGCCAGTCTATGTCTTTCGGTTGGAGCATTTAATCCATTTACATTTAAGGCAATTATCGATATGTATGTTCCTGTTACCATTTTCTTAATTGTTTTGGGTTTGTTATTGTAGTTCTTTTCCTTCTCTTGTGTTTGCTGCCTAGAGAAGTTCCTTTAGCATTTGTTGTAAAGTTGGTTTGGTGGTGCTGAATTCTCTTAGCTTTTGTTTGTCTGTAAAGGTTTTAATTTCTCCTTCAAATCTGAATGAGGTCCTTGTTGATACAGTGATCTTGGTTGTAGGTTTTTCCCTTTCATCACTTTCAACATGTCCTGTCACTCCCTTCTGGCTTGTAGAGTTTCTGCTGAAAGATCAGCTGTTAACCTTATGGGGATTCCCTTGTATGTTTTTTGTTGCTTTTCCCTTGCTGCTTTTCATATTTTTTCTTTATATTTAATTTTTGATAGTTTGATTAATATGTGTCTTGGCATGTTTCTCCTTGGATTTATCCTGTATGGGACTCTCTGCACTTCCTGGACTTGATTGACTCTTTCCTTTCGCATGTTAGGGAAGTTTTCAACTGTAATCTCTTCAAATATTTTCTCAGTCCCTTTCTTTTTCCCTTCTTCTTCTGGGACCCCTATAATTCGAATGTTGGTGCATTTAATGTTGTCCCAGAGGTCTCTGAGACTGTCCTCAATTCTTTTCATTCTTTTTTCTTTACTCTGTTCTGCAATAGTTATTTCCACTGTTATATCTTCCAGCACACTTATGCGTTCTTGTGCCTCAGTTTTTCTGCTATTGATTCATTCTGGAGAATTTTTAATTTCATTTATTGTGTTATCATTTTTTGTTTGCTCTTTATTTCTTCTAGGTCCTTGTTAAATGTTTCTTGTATTTTCTCCATTCTATTTCCAAGATTTTTGATCATCTTTACTATCATTACTCTGAATTCTTTTTCAGGTAGACTGCCCATTTCCTCTTCATTTGTTTGGTCTTGTGGGTTTTTACCTTACTCCTTCATCTGCTGTGTATTTCTCTGTCTTCTCATTTTGTTTAACTTACTGTGTTTGGGTCTCCTCTTCACAAGCTGCAGGTTCGTAGTTCCCGTTGTTTTTGGTGTCTGCCCCCGTGGGTAAGGTTGGTTCAGTGGGTTGTGTAGGCTTCCTGCTGGAGGGGACTGGTGCCTGTGTTCTGGTGGATGTGGCTGGATCTTGTCTTTCTGGTGGGCAGGACCACGTCCCATTGTGTGTTTTGGGGTGTCTGTGAACTTATTTTGATTTTAGGCAGCCTCTCTGCTAAGGAGTGGGGTTGTGGTCCTGTCTTGCTAGTTGTTTGGCAGGGGGTGTCCAGCACTGGCGTTTGCTGGTCGATGAGTGAAGCTGGGTCTTAGCGTTGAGATGGAGATTTCTGGGAGAGCTCTCGCTGACTGATATTACTTGGGGCTGGGAGGTCTGTGGTGGTCCAGTGTCCTGAACTTGGCTCTCTCACCTCAGAAGCTCAGGCCTGACACCTGGCCGGAGCACCAAGACCCTGTTAGCCACACGGCCAGGTACCTGGGGAGTTTCTTGCCTTTTGGGACATCTGATATCTTCTGCCAGTATTCAGTAGGTGTTCTGTAGGAGTTGTTCTACATGTAGGTGTATTTTTGATGTATTTGTGGGCAGGAAGGTGATCTCCACGTCTTACTCCTCCACCATCTTGAAGGTCCTCCTCCTTTATTCTTGTATCATATCAAGTCATCTATATTGCCAAGCATATACTGTGTAATTTTGCACCATCACTTTCTCTATATTATATCATATCATATCATATCATATCATATTATATTATATTATATTATATTATATTAAACACTGACTTCTTTACCTATGTCTACATAGTAAAGAGTAGTTTTGAAGGTTCTTTCAGTTTTGCCTTCTTCCTGCAACTGACTTTGTATCTCTGCATTTCAAGCAGATTAGTGTTAATCTAAAATTTATTAAAATCCTTCAGAGATTCTACAACCACCTCTTTTACACAGTGATAACATTTAGTGTTATTTTATTGTTTGAAACTGCCAGCCTTGGCATATCACTGAATTATTCTTTTTTACTATGCCTTCAGATATAAAAATATTTTCTTATATCATTATCACCATCATTTCTCTACCCTCTACTTAATATTTATTAACAGATTATACATTATAATGCCTCATTCATTTCTGTTTTCTTTTTTTTTTTTTTTTAACATCTTTATTGAAGTATAATTGCCTTACAATGGTGAGTTAGCTTCTGCTTTATAACAAAGTGAATCAGTTATACATATACAATATGTTCCCATTTCTCTTCCCTCTTGCATCTCCCTCCCTCCCACCCTCCCCATCCCACCCCTCTAGGTGGTCACAAAGCACCGAGCTGATCTCCCTGTGCTATGCGGCTGCTTCCCACTAGTTATCTATTTTACATTTGGTAGTGTATATATGTTCATGACACTCTCTTACCCTGTCACATCTCACCCCACCCCCTCCCCATATCCTCTAGTCCATTCTCTAGTAGGTCTGTGTCTTTATTCCCGTCTTGCCACTAGGTTCTTCATGGCTTTTTTTTTTTTTTTTTCCTTAGATTCCGTATATATGTGTTAGCATACTGTATTTGTTTTTCTCCTTCTGACTTACTTCACTCTGTATGACAGACTCTAACTCCATCCACCTCATTACAAATACCTCCATTTCATTTCTTTTTATGGCTGAGTAATATTCCATTGTATATATGTGCCACATCTTCTTTATCCATTCATCTGTCGATGGACATTTAGGTTGCTTCCATGTCCTGGCTATTGTAAATAGAGCTGCAATGAACATTTTGGTACATGACTCTTTTTGACCTATGGTTTTCTCAGGGTATATGCCCAGTATTGGGATTGCTGGGTCGTATGGTAGTTCTATTTGTAGTTTTTTCAGGAACCTCCATACTGTTCTCCATAGTGGCTGTATCAATTTACATTCCCACTAACAGTGCAAGAGTGTTCCCTTTCCTCCACACCCTCTCCAGCATTTATTGTTTCTAGATTTTTTGATGATGGCCATTCTGACCGGTGTGAGATGATATCTCATTGTAGTTTTGATTTGCATTTCTCTAATGATTAATGATGTTGAGCATTCTTTCATGTGTCTGTAGGCCATCTGTATATCTTCTTTGGAGAAATGTCTATTTAGGTCTTCTGCCCATTTTTGGATTGGGTTGTTGGTTTTTTTGTTATTGAGCTGCATGAGCTGCTTGTAAATCTTGGAGATTAATCCTTTGTCAGTTGCTTCATTTGCAAATATTTTCTCCCATTCTGATGATTGTCTTTTGGTCTTGTTTATGGTTTCCTTTGCTGTGCAAAAGCTTTTAAGTTTCATTAGGTCCCATTTGTTTATTTGTGTTCTTATTTCCATTTCTCTGGGAGCTGGGTCAAAAAGAATCTTGCTGTGATGTATGTCATAGAGTGTTCTGCCTATGTTTTCCTCTAAGAGTTTGATAGTGTCTGCCCTTACACTTAGGTCTTTAATCCATTTTGAGTTTATTTTTGTGCATGGTGTCAGGGAGTGTTCTAATTTCATACTTTTACATGTAGCTGTCCAATTTTCCCAGCACCACTTATTGAAGAGGCTGTCTTTTCTCCACTGTATATTCTTGCATCCTTTATCAAAGATAAGGTGACCATATGTGTGTGGGTTTATCTCTGTTCCATTGATCTATATTTCTGTTTTTGTGCCAGTACCAAACTGTCTTGATTACTGAAGCTTTGTAATATAGTCTGAAGTCAGGGAGCCTGATTCCCCCAGCTCCATTTTTCGTTCTCAAGATTGCTTTGGCTATTCGGGGTCTTTTGTGTTTCCATACAAATTGTGAAATTTTTTGTTCTAGTTCTGTGAAAAATGCCAGTGGTAGTGTGATAGGGATTGCATTGAATCTGTAGATTGCTTTGGGTAGTAGAGTCATTTTCACAATGTTGATTCTTCCAATCCAGGAACATGGTATATCTCTCCATCTATTTGTATCATCTTTAATTTCTTTCATCAGTGTCTTATAATTTTCTGCATACAGGTCTTTTGTCTCCTTAGGTAGGTTTATTCCTAGATATTTTATTCTTTTTGTTGCAATGGTAAATGGGAGTGTTTTCTTAATTTCATTTTCAGATTTTTCGTCATTAGTGTATAGAAATGCAAGAGATTTCTGTGCATTTATTTTGTATCCTGCTACTTTACCAAATTCATTGATTAGCTCTAGGAGTTTTCTGGTAGCATCTTTAGGATTCTCTATGTATAGTATCATGTCATCTGCAAATAGTGACAGCTTTACTTCTTCTTTTCCGATTTGGATTCCTTTTATTTCTTTGTCTTCTCTGATTGCTGTGGCTAACACTTCCAAAACTATGTTGAATAATAGTGGTGAGAGTGGGCAACCTTGTCTTGTTCCTGATCTTAGTGGAAATGGTTTCAGTTTTTCACCATTGGGGACAATGTTGGCTGTGGGTTTGTCATATATGGCCTTTATTATGTTGAGGAAAGTTCCCTCTATGCCTACTTTCTGCAGGGCTTTTATCATAAATGGGTGTTGAATTTTGTCGAAAGCTTTCTCTGTATCTATTGAGATGATCATATGGTTTTTCTCCTTCAATTTGTTAATATGGTGTATCACATTGATTGATTTGCGTATATTGAAGAATCCTTGCATTCCTGGGATAAACCCCACTTGATCATGGTGTATGATCCTTTTAATGTGCTGTTGGATTCTGTTTGCTAGTATTTTGTTGAGGATTTTTGCATCTATGTTCATCAGTGATACTGGCCTGTAGTTTTCTTTCTTTGTGACATCTTTGTCTGGTTTTGGTATCAGGGTGATGGTGGCCTCGTAGAATGAGTTTGGGAGTGTTCCTCCCTCTGCAATATTTTGGAAGAGTTTGAGAAGGATAGGTGTTAGCTCGTCTCTAAATGTTTGATAGAATTCACCTGTGAAGCCATCTCGTCCTGGGCTTTTGGTTGTTGGAAGGTTTTTAATCACAGTTTCAATTTCAGTGCTTGTGATTGGTCTGTTCATATTTTCTATTTCTTCCTGGTTCAGTCTCGGCAGTTTGTGCATTTCTAAGAATCTGTCCATTTCTTCCAGGTTGTCCATTTTATTGGCATAGAGTTGCTTGTAGTAATCTCTCATGATCTTTTGTATTTCTGCAGTGTCAGTGGTTACTTCTCCTTTTTCATTTCTAATTCTATTGATCTGAGTCTTCTCCCTTTTTCTCTTGATGAGTCTGGCTAATGGTTTATCAATTTTGTTTATCTTCTCAAAGAACCAGCTTTTAGTTTCATTGATTTTTGCTATTGTTTCCTTCATTTCTTTTTCATTTATTTCTGACCTGATCTTTATAATTTCTTTCCTTCTGCTGGCTTTGGGGTTTTTTTGTTCTTCTTTCTCTAATTGCTTCAGGTGCAAGGTTAGGTTGTTTATTCGAGATGTTTCCTGTTTCTTGAGGTAGGCTTGTATTGCTATAAACTTCCCTCTTAGCACTGCTTTTGCTGCGTCCCATAGGTTTTGGGTTGTCGTATCTCCATTGTCATTTGTTTCTAGGTATTTTTTGATTTCCCCTTTGATTCATTTCTGTTTTCTTTTACCTTTCTCAAGTCTTCATTCTTCTCGTAGTTTTGCTTATTTATGTTCCATTGATTTCCTTTCAAATAATCTCTGCTTTCTCGTATAGAAAGTTGGTTGCTCCATTCTACCATCATTAATTTTGTTTATAATGTACTAACCTTGCTCAATACTGTAAGACAAATGCAATTTCTTTCACATGGCTGTCAAATAGACTACTTCTTGTAAAGGTCTGTAAAGCTGCTTATATAAAGGTCTAAGACATAATTCAATTTGAAAAAACAACGTAAAAGAGGAGGCTTTTAAATATATATGTAAAAAAAGGTATAACAATAATTTTAATTAATTTTTGAATCTAAGGTTAAATGCTAATCAATAATGATTTTTTTTTATTTTAGAGCTAATAATATCTAATGAAAGTGATTTACTGTGATATATATTCTTTATAATGTGATAGCCTTCATTATGGTAAAATGCACGGTGGATTAAGACTCCAGAATCTGAGGCATGTTTCAATTTCTTCCACTACTCAAATATTTGACTTTGGAAAGTCACCTAATCCCCAAGTCTTCAGCTTTTTTCAGTGGCATGAGCAGCAAGGTAGCCTGGATGATGTCTTGGCACCTTACAGAGGCAATGAGACAATGATGCCTGTCAATGCAAATGCATCTTGTATTTGCTTATGGAATCCTTTTGTTACTTGGATTTAAATTTGGGTGTCTCCTTTATGCTAGAAACCATAAAATAATGAACTGCCCCTCTGAAGATTCAGAAAGCTAATCAATCTCCTTCCTGACAAGTATAAAACTTCTCTGTGTAATCAATTTCATACTTCACATTCATTGTTTGCTTTTCAGGCAGTTATAAATCTTTCTACTAAGAAATGTTCTCTTTCAGATCCCCATGAAATAGAATTTCTGTATAAGTCTTTGAGATACCAAGGACTTCTCTGATGAAAGGGCAACTGTTTGACATATTGTAAGACTGATTAAAAAATTAAGTAAATCACTCATCTAAAAAAATGGTTTTTACTGGTACAATTGTAGAAGGTTCATTATACGAAGAAACATATTATCCAGCATCCTGCATTATAATTGCTCATATTCCAATGGAGAGAGCCCTCAAATATTTAAGCAAACTTGAAAAATCATACAAGACTTTAGGTAAAAGACAACATGTGGTTATCTGGAGGCCAATTAGTATATAGTCCTGTGAAGATGGATGACCATTTCAGGAAGAGGGTATAGCACAAGGATTGCACAAAAGACTCAAATGAGCAGAACACCAGAAGACATATAAATAGCTTAGCATGTCGAGGGCATGGGGATAAGTAAGAGATATAAGAGGAGATGGAGGAGACAAATCATTAATGACATTTTGTGTCTTGCTAAAGGTATTGGATTTTATCCTGGGGATTTGAGGTGGGAAAGTGACCCTATCAGGGGTATGTTTGAAAAAGATTATTATATCAGCAGCGTGAAGGATAGATCTGACAGGGATCTGAAGCACGAAGAACCTTTAATAGACAGGAGAGATGCAAAGAGCAGCATAGACAGTGCACATTAGTGAGCCTTCAAAAATGTTTATTGAGTTGAAATGAATTGAAGAAGTTTGTTGAAACTTTTCTTTCTCACGTCTTATTTTTAGAAAATGTCAATAGCAGCTATTCATTGGGTTGCTTCAAAGTTCTTCCACTGAACCCCAGTGAGGGTGAGATAATTGAAGTCTGGGTGAGTGACCCATCTCATCACAGATGCTTCAAAAATGTCATCAAACACTCCTCTATAGATGCTCCCATTGTTCGAAATGGTCTTTACAGGTCCTGAGTCTTATGCTGCAGTCTGATGCACAATATAGCATCCTGCTTTTTGCAATGGAGTTCATTAGGTATCTTAATTATTCCCTTTGCACTTGGGCAAATGTATGTCAGTGATTGCATCCTCTTTGGTTGTTGTAACTGCACTCCTTGGCTATTAACTAGTCTTACAGCTGTGGTTTATTCTTTTTTTTCTGGATAATTTTCAGAAAATTTTGTCAATAAAATAAATCATTTAGCAGTTCCTTGTCAATAATTTTGAAAGCTAAGATATACCAAAGAGAAAGCTGTCTACCGATGATTGAAAGCTGATGGCAGCATTTTTATTTTTGGAACATTTCAATGTTTTTATAAATGTGGCATCATAGTGCTGTCATACAGATGAAAAGAAATATAACTTTTTTCATTTTACAAATGAGTGGGTTAAGATACAAACGCTTGACTTATAAGAAGTTGGTAAAAGTGCTTAATTCAAAAGGAAAAAGAATATCCTACCACCACATAATATTTCAATAACTAGAGTATCTATATTGGTGATGACATTTATTAGTTCAGCTTTAGCAATGGAAAAATATTATTTTCAATACACACACACCCACCCACCCACACACACACACACACACACATACACACACTCTTTCTCCTTTGTATACATATATCTTTCCAAGCCTCATAGCCTAGAAACAATGGCCAACCCAGTAGCAATGGGCACCTTGGCAAACAGACTGTGGTCTCCACTGAAATGAATCAAAGGTCTTCAGAGAAATGGCTAAATCCAGATATAGTGCCAAAAATGTAAAAATTGGTTAAACATTGCCCAAATCAAGGAATCTATCAAAAACTACCAGGAGCATATCAAAAGGACTCATGTTCCAATTTGAAGAGGCTTCTATTATTGGGATGACATAGTTTGAGCAGCCAAACAAGTGGAACCAAATGAAAAAATGATTGAAATTAATAATAAAATATGATAAGTTAATGAATTGATAATGTCACTTAATAAAAAACTCAGTCATATTTGGTGGATACTAGGAAACCAAAGTGTTCTGAAAACTGAGAAATAAACTCAAGCATTCATCCTAATATTTTTAAACAAACTAAAGCTAAATAATTGATGAAGTTATTTTCTAAATTAAGCATTCCAGCTAATAAAGGGTGAAACGTATGCTAGAATTGGAATATCATCATATTGCAACCACTGATGAAGTTATTCACATAGAAAATGATTCTCAATGACTGCTTAAATTATTAGGAAAGAGGCTAAAGAGGATTAGGCTAACTACACTTGAACCCACTGATCAATATTAACAGAAAAAGAGAAAGAAATAAGATTGCATGCAATATTTCTGTGATAGGAAATATTAAATACTTCCTGTGACTCTTATAGTCCAAAATATAAAATCTGAGTTGGATCAAACCAAAACTGTCAGTTTGTTTGAAGTACAGGAAATGGAAGGAAAAATTAAATGGCACCAAGGGATGCAAAATCCAGAGTGTGAGACACGTACAGGACAAATGACCTAGTTTTTTTTAGCAATAACGAAACATTTTTTTAATTACAAGAAAAATGAAAGAAGGCAGTGAAACCTACAGATTAAAATAGTATTCAGAAACATATTGATCCAATGCAATATGTGGACTTGTTTAGATACTCATACAAACCAACTTAAAGAAGAAGAAAAGAAAAGAAAGAAAGAAAAAATAGGGCAATGTGGTATTAAGGTGTTGTTATTATTAATGTGTTGATGTGATAAATGGTATTGTGGTTATACTTTTTTAAAGAATTCCAATCATTTAGAAATATGTATTCAACTATTTGTAGGTGAATCATATGATTTTTGGACAGTTGCTTCCATATACTCCAAGGAGGTAAAGATGAAACCAGATTGCTAATGAATTAACTGTTGAAGCTGGCTGCTTGGTAAATGAGAGCTGCTTGTACTATTTTCTCACTTCTTCATATGCTTTAAAGTTTCCAAAATACAATTTTTAAAAATCTTTTAAATTTTCTTTAAATTACATCTAATCCTTAGTGAAGCAATATTTCACTAAAAATTAATCTAAAATAATTGTTTCTTTCTTTACTGTTAAGAGGAACAAAGAGTAGCAAGAGAAAGTTTATCATCCTGGAGAAGGATGATGTTAAATGACATGGATTTGGGGTAGCTGACAAAATGTATCTATATGACTCAAATATTGGGTTGGCCAAAAAGTTTGTTAGGGTTTTCCGTAAGATGTTACTGAAAAATCCGAACAAACTTTTGGCCAACCCAATATATCTTATCTGAAGGCTCTAGGTAACAACACTGGTGCAGAGGCTAATGAATGAAATGAAATAGACTGGGATTAAATGTATAGTTTACTTTGAATACCAATTAATAGGAACTTTGCTCTGGGTTATGATGGAGGAGTGTTGAAGCCCACAAGATTTGGATAGCAGAGTTACTGAGGGCACAGATTGGATAACTAGAAATAAGTTAGTCCATCAAGGTCCCATAGTGACCTCAGTCAAAATTAAAGCAATTTATCTCAATTGGGGAGAAAGATAAGATTAGGTAATTGTCCACAACTGGATCTTTCAAGAGCAAATTGTGGAATAAAATATACATTTAACATCCAAGCTCCAATATTGTTAAGCAGTATGGCTTTGGATTACTTATTTGATTTCTCTGAGGATTTTTTTCATCTGTCTATGATAACAAAATTCATACATCATAGTAGAGTTGTACTGGTTAAACAACATATTGTATACCATATTTTAGGTACTCAGTAAATATTCTCAATAGAGAATAATTAGTTGGGAACAAAATAATAGAGAGTTAATTATCTGCTTGTGATGGAGAAAGCAAGAGCAAGGGGAATAAAGGAATACACACAGAAGCCCACTTTTGAGAAATAAGATAACTTGAAGGGAAGGAGTGCTGTGTTACAGGGATAAAACTGGGGCCCAGTTATCACCTTGTGGTTTATGGCAATAAAGAAACAATGTTGGAGCCCAGGAATCCAAAGTGGATAACACATCTTGCATCTGGGCATTTGGACAAGACGCAAAGTCATAAGACAGTTTCTTGGATAAAACTATGATTCCCTACAGTCAGAATGTACTCAGAAACATGAACACAATTAAGCCTGGAGCTGGAAGGATTCTTTTGACCAAGATGGCTGGAGCTGATGAGGGAAAACTGAAGAATTGGAGACAAGCCACACTCAGATGTTGTAGTTCTTCTAATGTTGCCTCCAGCCAGTCTCGTTGCTTACTAAATTCATCAACATTTATCCTGTAAAGGGTGCTGGTTTCTCCTCCTGCCTTGAAAGAATATCTTCTGTTGGCTGCGAAACTGAAGACTTGTTTACATTAGTGCTCCAACTGAAGTTTATCATAATTTTAACAGCATTATCTGGAATTACAGAATGGTGGAATATTAGAAATATCCACAGATGTTATGCAATAAAAGACTTACATTATATCAAAGGATCTTTTTTTTACTTGTAGTTGGTTAACAACTTACGTAGGATCTTTCACTCAAATCTGATCTCTTAATGTGTATCTTGTATTAAATCATTACTATTAATACTTGGGAGGAGTGCCTGTGAGAAATATGTGTGGTTTGCGTAATACTTTTTATTTAGAAAATAAAACAAAAGATTTTCCAAAGAAGACACACAGATGGCCAACAGGCACATGGAAAGATGCTGACATCACGAATCATCAAGGAAATGCAAATTAAAGCCACAATGAGATATCACCTCACGCCTGTCAGAATAGCTATCCTCAAAAAGACAAGAAATAACAAGGGTTGGTAAGGATGTGGAGAAAAAGGAACCCTAGCACACTCTTGGTGGGAATGTAAATTGAAAAACAGTATAGAGGTTCCTCAAAAAACTAAAGAGAGAGCTACCGTATGATTCAGCAGTTGTACTTCTGGGTATGTATCCAAAGAAAACAAAAGTATGAATTTGAAAAGACACATGCACCCTAGTGTTCATAGCAGTGTTATTTAAAGTAGCCAAGATATGGAAGCAACCTAAGTGTCCGTCAACAGATGAATGGATAGAGAAGATGTGGTACATATATACAATGGATATTATTCAGCCATAAAAAAGAATGAAATTTTGCCATTTGTAATAACATGGTTGGACCTGGAAGATATTATGCTAAGTGAAATAAGTCAGACAGAGAAAGACAAATTCTGTATGTTTTCACTTATATGTGGAATCTAAAAAATAAAACAGATAAAAAAACATAACAAAAATGGAAATACACTCACAGATACAGAGAACAAACTAGTGGTAACCAGTGGGGAAAGGGGTGAGGAAAGGGGCAAGATAGGTGAAGGGGATTAAGAGGTACAAACTACTAGGTATAAAATAAATAAGCTATAAGGATATAATGTACAGAACAGGGACCAATATTTTATAACTTTATGTGGAGTATAACCTACAAAAATACCAAATTACTTTGTTATACCCTGAAACTAATATGACATTTTAAGTCAACTATACTTCCGTAAAAACAAAATAAAAACTAAAGCACGGGTTAAATTGGCTAAATGAAGATTACCTGTGCAACTCTAAAATTAGCAGGAACTTGACATTTATATCACCTTAGCAAGAGAAATGAATTTCAAAAATTAAATTGAGTCAGAGCCACCAGAAACTCCATTTTCCCTACCTTACTGCAATATGAATGCTTTCACTTCTATAATAATTCCATTGAAGAATAAAACACTGGTAGAGATTTTCTTATTTAGAATTCACTGAATATAAAAATTCACATAAATAATGATTAGATATTACCTTATCAAAACTATTGTTAATATAACAAAAGATAGGATATGTGGAAATTCAAAATTTATGAGATAGAAAAAAATTTAATATAGATGTTCGTAATTTAGAACTTTTACTATTTTTCCCCTTAGAAGGAAAGTCTTTTTGGACATAGGTAACTGGTGTTGCACAGATCATAAGTCTGCATTTTGCAACAAAGGAGGTTGGGAAACGAAGCTCCTTGCTTATACTTTGAAGAAGAAGAACTTATACTGTAGTCAATTGTCAATTCCTTCATAAAGGAAGTATAATTAAAAATACTGGGACTTCCCTGGCAGTCCAGTGGATACCATTCCGTGCTTCCAATGCAGGGGGTGCGGGTTTGATCCCTGGTCGGGGAACTAGGATCCTACATGCTGCACGGGGCAGCAAAAAAAAAAAAAAAAAAAGTACTAACAAGTCATGAAGCATAGCTGCTAATAAAGCCTACCCAAGGAAATGGACTAAACAATCTCTAAAATTTTAATAGAGACTTTCACTTGGAAGTTAGCAATCTGAGGATACAGGTGACATGCAAGTACATTTTTTAGTCAGGTCTGTGGCCTTCTGGTATGTCAGTGGAAATTTCTGGTATCCATTGCTCACTGAAGTGGTGCCCTGACCAGGGCAACATCCGTGGGGTCAGGCTGGTATAAAATCTTTCCATGTCTTAGGTGGGATTCCCTGAGAAACAGGTTCTGATATGGAGATAAGCCAGCCAAAGGTTACTAGTGAGTGCTTTCAGGTACCATAGTTTTAAAAGAGTGAAGGATGCAGGATTGGAGAGAAGGAGAACTGCCACGAAGTTGAATCAGAACCCTCAGCCTATCCCATAGGATGCTCCGGAGCTGGGATAGCAATTTACAGTTTTTCCAAATTGAGATAAAGAAGGGGTGGAACAGGCTTTGTATACTTAAAAATCAGTCATTGGATGTGGGTTAGTTCTAAGGTGAGGTACGGTCTTGGATGAGGCAGCTACCCTTGGCATAGGGTAATTCCTTGAGATAGATCATCTTGGAGCCTTTAGCAACCAAGAATGCTAGCATCTTGGTCAGAGAAGGGGCGAACCGAGTAATGCACCATGGTACCATCTACACTTATGTGGTTTGGATGTCCTTCCTGGCTGTGTAACCTCCAAACCCAGCTTTCTGGCCTTCCTGGAGATTGTGAGAGTTAAGAGGCTTAATTACATGCCTTTTGCTTTAGTAATTAAAATAGGTATGTTTTATGCAAGTAACAGTTCTGACTGATATATATTTCCTTAAATTATTCTAAATTCTTAGATATTTTCCTGTATTGACTGAAAATTCGAATGTCTCATCATACATGCAGAAGCCTTTCAAGATTTTCTAAGTGCTGTTGATGCAAAAATGAGGAATAACAGAAATCAGTCTTTACATGTAAGTTTCTCTCCATCTGTCTTTACATTAGAGCTTGTAAGCAAAGACGAGGTGCCGCGGAGACGCTGAGAGCTTGTTCAAAGCACAACACACCTATCAGCTCTACTTATTCTACAACAGGCTCCATCTTTGACCAGCACTAAGAGGAGGTAAGAAAACTAGAGTGAGGATGCATTAGTCATGTTTTCACAAAAATGAAAGAAGAATGGGATATCCTATGGAAGAACCTGGGATGAAATTATGATACTTGTTTTTGTTTTGCTATTTAGGAGACAAATATAAATTGGGTAGAACTAAGCCAGGATATCTGCATCTATAGGTGAAACTTGCAAAAGAAAAAATTATATATGTGTATGTATATGTATTAATATTACACACACACAGAAGCATTCTAGTTGCTCTCCAAGATTAAAAAAAGTGAATCAGGTGAACTTGTTTAGCTAGAAGTTACTCCATTTTGCTCATTATCTTCTTCAATCCAGTGAGGGGCCTGTAGTTCTGAAGTATGACTGTTAAGATAGCAGAAATCATCTCCTGGCCAGATCAACACCAGTGTGTGGGAGCCAGGGGAAAAGAACATAAAGATAAAATGGTGTTAGAAAAAAACTGAGATGTAGAAGAGTATTCTGGAGAACCTTGAGAGGAATTTGAGTAGTTATTGTAGAGGAAACATTGGCAGGAATCTATGGGGTTCCGGAAAACTTATGAAGTATAGACAGCCCTCCTGATTTTCAAGTGATGTGGGCTGCTGATAGAACTGTTAAGCCTATGAAGGAAATCTATGCAGCCCCTGCTGTTAATCCATCTGCAGAAAGTTTCATATGCCAGTTTTCTTAATTAGGGTGGGCAAAGAGGGGCATCCTTCGAGGTTAAGTCCACAGCACAATAAAGGAGGAAACTGTTTTTACTTACTGGGCTGCTACCAAGAAATGTGTTAATTACCAGGATAGGAGAACATTTTGTATATGTGATAAGTGAAATTCTTAACAAGTGAAAAGATTGAAGGTGATCATTCAAATTTTTATTCAACAAGGAAGACTGCAGCATACTGAGAATGCTGATTGAACTAACTGTTCTAAGTATATTTATTTGATCTCTACCCCCGATTTACTTAGAATTCTACTCTGCTAAAGTGTGTGATGGACCTTTTTATTCCAGCCTAGAAGGAGCATTTATATTATTTTCAACTAGATTAAAGATATGTTTTATAATTTTGTTATGTAAGAAGTGTGAGTATCATTTATGCTTATGCTAGAAATTGAAGAACATTTTGAAATATAGGAGGATTTACACTGTCATCTCAAGAAATGTGCAATACCATGGTATCAAATATAAATCTTAATTGCAATCTTTTCCTTTCATTATTTCTTGTTTTCTTCACACATATTGGCTCCTTGTAGTTTTATAATCTCTCCATTCTGAAAAATAAGCCTATATGAAGAGTGTTTATAAAGTTCCTACATCTCTCTAACATTCAGTTGGCACTTTAATAACTTTTAACCTTTTGTATTATTTTGCTCTGATATTAAATTTCTCCATTGGCTTTTGTAATTACATTTGTCTGCCTTTGTGATTTAAGTAAATATGCAAAGATTTTCTCTTTTGTTGGTATCTTAAACTTTCCCTTTGACAACTCTGAGTGATCTAGTTGATATGTTTGATTTTTCTTTAAAATGTCATTTATAAATTAGCTTACAGAAAGACTAGATTTATAATTTGACCTTCATTATTAATATGCTCAAGTCATGTTTTCATTAACACTTGGAGATAAAGAAATATTCTCTTTAAGTTAAATTTCTTCTATAATTAGAAGACATTTTAATAACTAATAAATATATAACCTATCATAATGCTTTATATTCATTATTAAATATATACATATAAATATATACTGTGTAAAACATATATATGATAAATATAGTGTATCCATTATAGATATATAGTGAATTTATATTATTGATCAATGGATAGAGATATACATAGACAGATACAGATGGATGTACATATAGGTTACACGTTTTTCTCTCATGCAGGACTTTGTGTTGTCATCTACACAGTCTCATGTTCATTATACAGAGCACTAAGAAGCCAATATAATTTGGAAAGCACATACTCAGTTTACCTCTCTGTTCTAGAAACCTAAATTTGACTTTGATACTCTTTTTTTTTCACACTAGGTGAGCAGAATGGGCTACAATTTATCTAGAATTAAGCAAAGCTATATATTTACCTATTCCTCTCTCACATAAAAATCATCAAATTTCAGTTGTCACTTTTCTATTAAAAGGGCCCTTCTTACCTTAATTTTTTTTCCCATCTTGCCTACTCTGCTAACAATACCCTTGGTATTCTTGGACTTGTTTACTTACTTTCTCACTTACATACATGCCTTCTCATAAGCTCTTCTCTGTAAAAACAAAACTCCTTCCCACTAATACAGTACCTATGTGCTTGTTTAAAGAGCTATCATACCATTTTCAAAAGGAAGTTTTCTACATACTTTTATTCATTTATGACAAGCTTGTCTATTTTAATCCTGATGTAATATAATATATTCAGTATGATATCATGAATAGTGAACCTCCAGTGCATTATACGTTGAGGAAGAGTAAATGATGTGGGTATGACACAATTCTTTTCATTTTTAAATATGTATATGTATAGCTGATTCACTTTGTTATAAAGCAGAAACTAACACACCATTGTAAAGCAATTATACTCCAATAAAGATGTTTAAAAAATAAATTAAACATAAGTGTTTGTTCATCACCTATATGTACAAGGCACTAAGCTAAATGTTCTGTATGGATGGAGGAAAACAATACAGTTATCAGTTGTTAAATTCCTACTACCTATCAGATGTGCCCTTTAGAGCTAGGGATTACAAGGATGAAAACATACAACCCCCAAGATTAATGTGCTTATATTCTCATGGGGGAAGAGCAATATAGAAATAAATATTTATGTATATAGTGATGCAAAAGTACCCTAAAATGTTATGGGAACACAAGTGAAAAAACATAATTCTTCCTAGGGAAGGTGAAATGAATGAATGTATACATGGAAGCTGTTAACATTTGAGCTGTATCTAGAAAAATGGGATGATTTCCTAAGGAGGGCTAACCAAGTGGTAAATAAAGTTGTTCCAGATAGAGAAATAAACATGAATATTGACACAGAACTTTACAAATGTATGTGGAGTTTGGGAAAGACAATCTAGTCCAGTGTTTCCTCAATCTTCTTTTTATTAACACTCCATTCCCCACAAGGAGATTTTTTCGAAATTTTTTTCTTAATCACCACCCCACCCCATGAAATTAAACACTTAAGCATGAAAATTTGGATGTGTACATTTAAGCTTCAGAGACCCACAACCAGTGTAATATCTAAGAATAGTTTGCTCGCTCAGAATGATTTTATCCCCTTTGGGGAAACTATCACCCCTTTTTGAGAATTCATGATCTAATCTAATAAGATTTTAAGCAAGTAGGGTTTTTGAAAATAACTGGATGCTGAGGAGACTGGAGAAGTAAGTAGTATCCAGATGTCATGGAAACTGATGAGTTGTTCCAAAGGTTTTGGAACTCCATGAGTAAGGACTCAGTGGTGTAAAGGGGTGGCATACTCAGGAGACAGAGTAATTTATTTGAAAATCATAGGTAATGGAGGAGCAAAACAGGGAAAATGCAAAAAAAAGCATTTTTACCATATTGTGGTGGAGCAGAATATCAGAGAGAGATTAAATTAATTTTTACATATAGAAGCATGCTTTAAAATGATTCATCTTGGACATTTATGACAATAGTTAACTCACATAGGGTATATATATTTACGTGAAACAGGACACTAATATGGGTTGCCACTTAGTGAAACCCTCCTGGATTCTTCCTCCTTACCAATCTAAAAAAGTCTGCTGACTGTTTAGGGAACTCAGTTAAATCTTCGGAAACAAAAAATACACTTTTCTCAAAGTATGTATTTATGAATATTTGCTGGCATATTCCGTTGTCTTTATTCAGGTTGTAATAATATAATTGAATTGTGGTTTTACCCCACAATGATGAGAATTATTTGCATGTCGATCATTGTACAATTATAAAATATTTCAGATGAAGAGTCAACAAATGATAATAAACAACATTTATTTTTCTCAACACAGTAGCAATTATTTTCTCATTCTCATTTTTATAATGGCATTATGATAGATTTTGATTTCTAGGCACATTTCCAGACTTTGTCAATCCTAGATGTTAGTGAACAACTCATTCCACACGCTTTAGCATATTCTGAAATAACAATCTACTAAAGGTAATGACCTAGACTGCGTGTGTTTCATTTTCACTGGACAATTTTAGATTTTAGAATTTCTCAAAGTACAGCAGGTGTACTTAGATCCACCTGGGACAAGATCATACCTGGGGCTAGTTGGTACCCAGCGCTGGAGGCATGGGCTATACAAATAAGCAATGCCAGGGGCTGGACCAATCTGGTATTCTTTACTGTGCAACAATGATGAATACAGATTGTTGCAGTCAGGAGACAGAGCCTCTAATCATTTTTTTTTTTTCTTAGCTTAAAAAACTCGGGATGGATTTTGGTAAGGGCTGCAGAGAACAGGAGAAAGAAGCCAGTGAGTGTTTCTTTTGTCTTTATTATCAGATCTCATTACATTCTAACAGTGGGGAGCAATTAGTCACAGAGAAAAATAAGGATGGTAATGACAGTTATAAAGAGTATCAACAATGATTAAAATTATCCAGATTTTAATAATGCGGTACAAACCGCATTATTACACATATATACATATTTTATGACTAATTATAAACCCCCAATGGAAAAAATAACTAGCATCTACGTTTCATTTCATCTGTATTTTTCCTATTTTATAATGGAAGCTTTATTTCTTACATAATTTTACAAGAATTTTTAGTGTTCATAGCAAATTCTTAGTGAAACCTGTCAGTTTAATTTAAATTGGAGTTAATGTAAGTTTTGCATTTGTTACATAAGATAGCACTTGTTATTACAGCAGGTTTCTGTCAAGTACTTACCTTCTAAGTTCTGATCATTACTGGTTTCCTAGTGGGCATTTATTCAATCAGTGCCACCAATTGAACATGTTGAAAAGAAATCTCAAAATTACATATCTTAATTTCAAGTTAGTTACTACTAAACCTATCAGAGTAAAAGCACATATCATCTACTTCGGTGAATTAATTACAGCAGATGTAGGAACATTGTATTTCTATTCCCTTTGCTCCTCCTTTTCAGTCTAATTTGCCCCTAATGCTTTCTTTCTTTGTTACTCCTCTGTGCCTTCCTGTTGCATTTATTTATCCTTCCTTTGCAACATCCTCTCATCTCTTCAGTATTCACCACTTGGGTTCCTTCCTTTTTCCTTCTCATCATTACGTTGTTTTTTCGTCCTTATTGTGCATTTTTTATGGCTTGTGTTTTCTTCCACTTCTATATCACTTTCACTGAACACTCTCCTCTCTTCTTCCTCCTTTCTTCATTCTTTTCTCTAGTAAAATTGGAAGACCTTAGGTCAAAAGAAATGATGTTTAAAATTTGCATTTCCTGGGCTTCCCTGGTGGTGCAGTGGTTGAGAGTCTGCCTGCTAATGTAGGGGACACAGGTTCGAGCCCTGGTCTGGGAGGAACCCACATGCCGCGGAGCAACTGGGCCCATGAGCCACAACTACGGAGCCTGCGCATCTGGAGCCTCTGCCCCGCAACAAGAGAGGCCGCGATAGTGAGAGGCCCGCGCACCACGATGAAAAGTGGCCCCCACTTGCCGCAACTGGAGAGGGCCCTCGCACAGAAACAAAGACCCAACACAGCCAAAAATAAATATAAAAATAAATAAATAAATAAAAGATTACTATTAAAAAAATATTATTAAAAAAAATTGCATTTCCTGCACTTAGCAGAATGTTTGGCACATACATATTGATAAATATTGAATAACATTTATTCTTTCTTGTCACGGTGCTTTTTTCTTAATTTGGAGTAGGTTTATTTAAAATCTATCTCAGGTCAGCTCTTGTGCAAGGTACTAAAGATAATACAAAGAATTACACCTGTTCCTTTCCTGTAAGTGATTTTTTAGCATAAAATTATAAAACATGTTTTTTCTAACTAAAAATATGTATATATATCCACTCTATATCATATCCTTGTAGTTTGATTAGGTTTTAGCTGCAAAGTTTAGTCATGAGAATTTTGTGTCTCCCCAGTTTAATTGTCCAACTTTTCCCTGAAATTGAATTCACTAAAACAAGTTAGAAACTTGGGTTTCAGTCAGTTTTTCTATCTAAAACATCAACCCCAATACTAGTTAATTGTGATCCTGTATATACACATTCTGAATTTGTACTTGCTGAGTACCATTACCATCAATCCTGACACTTTGCTCGGTATTGTATACAGATTACTAAAGATTACTAAAGTTTGTGATTTATGTGCCGAATAGGATGCCTCCATCCTATAAGGATTCTCAAAGAAAAGCATACAGAGAGCAAATTTTTTAGGCCGAGAGTAAAACTGTATTAGAAAATGTGCTTTAGGGACTTCCCTGGTTGCATAGTGGTTAAGAATCTGCCTGCCAATGCAGGGGACATGGGTTCGATCCCTGGGCTGGGAAGATCCCACATGCTGTGGAGCAGCTAAGCCCATGCGCCACAACTACTGAGCCTGTGCTTTAGAGCCTGCAAGCCACAACTACTGAAGCCCACGTGCCACAACTACTGAGTCCATGCACCGCAACTACTGAAGCCTGCGTGCTCTAGAGCCCGCATGTCACAACTACGAGCCCGCGTGCTGCGACTACTGAAGCCCATGTGCCTAGAGCCCGTGCTCCGCAACAAGAGAAGCCATCACAGTGAGAAGCCCGCGTACCACAATGAAGACCCAACGCAGCCAAAAATAATAAAATAAAATAAAATAAGAAAATGTGCTTTAGTCTCACAGTCCAAAATAGTGACCTATCTCCTATTGCAAAATATAGACCTTTGAACTCACATGTTCAGTTTTACCTGAAAGAAGATAGGCATTGCTGGATCTACATAGCAGTCTTGAACCCTGGTCCACTTAGTCAATTAAAAAACAACATAACACAAGGAAAGTTGGATATGAGCAAACAAATGGCTACACTTCCTCGTGTGACAAAGCTATACTTTTAACATCTCCATGGGTCTATTTTTCTACCAACTCCCCTCCCCACATCTTTCCTTAATGTGCAGTGTAGAGTAGAACAATGGACCTCATTATGGACTTTGATGGGGAGGGAGAAATCTTCTTCTACCCTTCTAGGTTCTTCTGGCTGGTTTAAGAATTAAATTGACGTAATGACAGATTAACAGAAGAAAATCAAACTAAAGTTTAACAACATTTATTCATGGGAGAGACCCAGGAAAAGTGAGTAACTCACCAAAATGACTGAATCCCTCATATTAAGTACCATCTTTAGCTAAAGACAAAAGAGGATGTTGGGGGTAGTGGTTTGGGACTTCAAAGGGGGAAGAAGGCAATTCACAGGGAGCTGGATAAGCAGTTGTTTGGTAAACAAATATTTACTGGGCCCTACAGAGACAACATGACACAGAGTGGACTCTGATCTCTAGGCTTTGCAGAGTTTCCCCCACCAAACCTAGCGCATATTCTTTGCAGATAGCTCTGTTAATAGCTCTTTTCAGGGGACAGGCCCTTTATCTAAACTCTTAGGCAACTAAGGGGGAGGTAAAAAGAAAGACTCTCTTAAGTCTTCTGTTTCTTAAAAAGAATCAGCCTAAATTAATCCTCATGCCAAAGAGACACATTTTGGGATAGCAAATTATTCTCCCCTACTACTTCATTATGATCTTGATAAAAGAAGTCACTCATAAAAATATATTTTCTGTTTAAGAGATTAATTTCTCTGGAGAAGTCCATTTGCTTGGTTTTTATTTGATGGAATTATAAGTATTTATATATGTTATATATTTATATTTATAACATGTATTTTCATATACAAAAGTAATTAGCAATATAAGTATCCTATAAACATGTTGAATTTCTGCTGACTTTGAAGATCCTGTTTCTAATCTTTACAGCCATTTTTGATAGAAGTAAACTTAAGACTAAGTTAAAAATTCTAAAGCACATAGGGCAGAACAAGATTTTCATTCTGCCTCGACCTCTCTTTTCTTGTTTCTGCTTGACTTGGGCAGGAGTAAAGAAATAGACTCCATGAGCATGATTCATGCAAGCTCTGCTGTCAGTGTGGTCAGCATTATAAAGGGGATGGTTTGTGTGGGGCTTTTTTAGAAGATCTACTTTAAAGAATCTGGAAGTTGCAGTAACACAGGGGGACCTAGTAAAAAACTGCTGCCAGTCCCCCAAGGTGAAACCAAAATGATGATGCTCTCTAAAATGAAGCAGGATAATTACTGTGTATGAGCCAGAAAAATGACCAAGCTCTCAAGGATCTCAAGAGTGTAGGGTTTAGGACTCTGGGGAAGGGCAGAGGAGATAAAGAGTAAAGTAGAGAAGATGGAGATGATGGAAGAACAGACTCTGATAGCCTTGATAGCCATCAAGGCTAGGCAAACAGAATTTAGTGGGCTTCCTACTTTAGCTAAACATGAAACCCTTTCTTTCCTTCACTCTGGCATGAGCCTGGAAAGATGACACTCATCTGTATCTCCCAGGCCATTGCTAAGTGGGGTAAGCTCTGAAATTTAGGATGACTCTTTATTTCAGGCTAGGAGATTCTCTTCCTACATGTGCTAAAAACATGACTGACCCCTGGCTTGAATGGGTAAATGCATCAGTCTTTGTGAATGAATCCACTGACAGTACTTCCTTAACAGGAACGGTTTGTGCCTCTACAGGTCTTGTCTTTGTGGCGGTTATCATTCTCCTTGGGCCTACCTGGTTGGCACTTCTGGGGAAGTTGAAACTCAGTTATATATGGTCATCTAGTAAGCCACTTGACTTAGGGTGGCTCCTTCAGTGGGGTTTTTCTTTGAATGGTTTGCGTCTTGGGGAATATGGCAATGAAATGCACTCCAAACAGTAGAAATTATACTACTTAGAACAATAATCCCCCTGGTGCATTGTATTCTCTCAAAAGTTTTAACTGCATGTTCACAACCGCTGACCAGCAGGGAAAGCTGCTGCAATCACCCTAAGACTAGAACATCAGAAAAGAAGTAAGGAGAATGCTTCAGGGGACAGGGGAAGGCTTCAACCCATACGGGAAACATACATGCAACAGCAAGCATATATTACTGATAACCCATACTAAGTGGCAGTTGAATGAAGTCCAGCTGCAGATGTTCAAGGGTCCAGAAAGAGGAGGTCTGAGGCCCCTAGGGACAAAAATAGTTTTTCTTAAATGCACTGTTGGAGTGAGGCATGCAAAAAGAGATAAATGGCAGTTGCCGGGGAGCTGGGAAGAACCAAGTGGCCATCTTAGGTTTCTTACAGCCTGACTGTTTGTTTAATTTACAGCCATTGTTTGCCCATTTTAGTTTCTCTGTTTTCGGAGCAGACTGTTGCCATGTTACAAGGATATCAGAAGGGCAAAAGTCTGGCAGTAAGGGGGTCATTTTTGCAGAAGCAGAATGGACTTCATTCATTAGACTTCACACCACATATGTCACAATTTTGATAGAATCTGTTGCTGCTGACTTTGTATCAAAGTCAGCTAGGGCATTTCCCTCACCCTCAGTTTCAGTCCTTTTAGTGTGAGCTTCAATTATGATGACAGACAAAATTTTATGCCAGGACATATCAGACTTGTAGGAATTTCACACAATTTCTGGAACACATATAAACACACACCTGTACAGATACAACATAAGGAAGGCTTAATGTTACTTCTTATTTGACAATGCTTACCATGTAATTTAATATATCAAGTAAGCCTAATTAGTTTAACAAATCTTTTAGAATGTTCCAGGGGCCCTCTGGAAAAATTCTAAAGTTTCTTCCAAGTCAAAAAAAAAAAACCACTTTATTTTTAGAGTTTGATTTTGGGAAGTTTGTCAAAGATATCAAAAGGTTTGGACACTTGACTAAGATCACAGATCAATATGAAATAATATTTAATTGTCTATTTAGCAGATGAAAGAAAATTAAGTGCCAGTTTTACATAACTACACTATTGATATTAAAGCTTAATTTTAATTTTATTGATATTGTCTTAATTTTAATAATCCTTATAACAATTCAATTTTAGCCAGCTTGATGACACAAGGTAAAAATCCTCTTTTTCTTTTCAACCTTTTGTATACTTTTAGTTTGAAGTGTCCTTCATAACTCGAAGTTCTAATTTAGACAAAATTAGTCTCATTTTCCTTAACACAATGCATCTCCACTCCACATATCTTTTCTTAGACAAAAACATCCTGCTTTCCTTACATACAAAGATGTTTCCTTTTATGTTTTTAGTAGCTTTAATTACATTAGAATTCTTAACCGTTAGAAACTGTAATTTCCAGTGAAAATTTAAGATCTAAACAATTGTGAACTGTTTCTTACATTAACATTCTTTAGATTGACAAGATTATAAATACTTTTATAATTTCTAAAAAATGTGCTTTCTCATAGAAAATTTCTCAGCACGGCACTGAACATCTTATACATCTTATCTATAATAAGAAGCCAAAAGTAGAAAAACCTATATTCATTGATGTTTCAGTTTTTTGGGTTTTTTTTTTTTCTTATTTGGAAATACTCTATTCAACAGATTTCCATCATTTAACTTGACTTAACAGAACTCTAAGCTTTCAAGTTACCAAAAAATACTTTGGAAGATTTTTTTTTTTTTAAAGGAATTCCTTTATTTTTATTTATTTATTTATTTATTTATTTATTTATTTATTTTTGGCTGTGTTGGGTCTTCGTTTCTGTGCAAGGGCTTTCTCTAGTTGCGGCAAGCGGGCGCCACTCTTCATTGCGGTGCGCAGACCTCTCATTATCGCGGCCTCTCTTGTTGGGGAGCACAGGCTCCAGACGCGCAGGCTCAGTAGTTGTGGCTCACGGGCCCAGTTGCTCCGCGGCATGTGGGATCTTCCCAGACCAGGGCTCGAACCCGTGTCCCCTGCATTGGCAGGCAGATTCTCAACCACTGCGCCACCAGGGAAGCCCCGGGAAGATATTTTTAACTGTGTGTACCACAAAATATAATTGTTGCTAAAAAAGTTTATCTATAAACTCTTATCTCAGTTACATCTATTTAAGTCATTTTCTCCCAACAATTACGTAGGAAAACTTCTTCATACCGAGTTAATTTTTTGCTGACAAATTTGTAAGACTAGGCAGAATAAAAGTATTATATTTAATGCTGATAACTCTAAAGACATGTCTGTTTTAATTAAACCAACCAACAAACTAGCTTTTATTTACTAAAGATTATTTTAGATCACATGAACCTGAAAGAATCATTTGGGTTAGTTTCTCTGTTCCTGATGAGATTTAGAATAGCCAATCTTTATAAGTTCTTGACCCTCAACCCAATTAAATAGAGCTCTTTTACAAATTAATTTTGGTAATACCGTCTGAAGGTAGAAGAATACCACACATCTGCAACATACATACATATCATACAGACAGACACATAGACACAAACAGAGATATGAATATTTGTAGAGAAGATTTGTAAGACTTATTAACCCAATTTCCAAGTACCTCCTTTTTTTTTTCCTTCTGATGAAAAATATTTGCATTTCAAAGAATGGCTTTTAGGTCCTAGAAAAGCTGGGGGTAGAAAACCTACCTCACAAAGGGATCCAGGATTTCTCCAAGATGGACTTTTGTGGGGGCATATTTTCAGGACAATTCTGTTTCTAATGTCCCAATACTACAAGTATTTTGAGATAATAGGGGATGTTTTTGGATTGGCAAAAAGGACTGACTCACCTATCCACCTATTGTTAAATGTTTCCTTTTCTCTGAGTATGTTTAGTTTAGGGGAGAAGGCCTGAAAAAATTCCTACCAGGCTTTGGATATCAGCTATGATCAGAGTTCAGTCAGACCCTGGTGGCTTCCATTTTATTTTCTGCCCTTTTTTATCCACTAATCTCAGGAGGTAATTCATTTACAAAACTTTTGTGGCTTTAAGAAATTCTTAAACTATGACCCTTGGATTGGCCTTTGACCTAGAAGTGAAAGATTTCTGAAGAGGATTGCCTGTAGCCTTGGATGGTCTAATTTTAAAATGTGTAGTATCCAAATAAAGGAGGATAGAGGGGAGCGGTAGAAGTTATATCAGTCTTATAGGTCAGTCTTACAGTCTTCTGTTTTAGGCACATTTTATCTCTTTAATTTTTTATTACTCTTTTGTAATGAATTTTTCAATGAAGCTATTTTGAAATTTCATAGTAGGTTTGAAATTTGGAGGTTTCTGCATAATCCTTATTTTTATGTGCACTTTCTAAATGATTTTATCTATTTGGAACGTTCCCAATAATGACCGTTGTAATTCAGGATTGTTGTTAGTAAAACTTTGCCATTTTGCTCAATATCTGTAGCTTCCAGGACCACAGCTCTTAAACATAAAATAAGCAGGTGTGCCAGAAGGTGGCACACTCAACTCTGGATATAAAGATTCCGCCTTTCATTTAGCTAGGACTTTGGATTTCTCAGAGCCACACTAATCAATTTCTGGGTACTTCTGAAATTCTCATTAGCAACTAGCCTTTATTTAATATCAACCTGAAGCCTCCCACTGGACCCAGTCCAGCTCAAATTGGACCCAGTCTGGTCCAGGACCCAGTCCAGCTCTTAAATCAGACCCAGTCCAACTATGGCTGCTAAGCACGAATTCCCATGGAACTTTGACCGGGAGAAATAGTTGAACCATCAGTCCTCGAAGAATGGGGACTGTGGACCAATTCCACACAAATGAAGAACTGCAGCTGCCACCAGCAATTCCCACCATGGAATATGGGGAAAGACTCCAGACCAATGGGCAATCACAGACTCAGCCGTCAGCAGTTCCCAACATGGAATCCAGGGACAGAGCTAAAGGGCTGGGGTTTTTCACCTAGGGCATTGCTGTCTGAAAGGATAGGGGCTTGGCTCTGGGCAGAATCGTCTGCCAGCTCAAGCTGATCTGCCCCCATTAAGGAAAGCCAGTTAGATCGGGAGCTCTAATACAAAAAGAGCAGAGCCTAACCAAGAGGAACTCACCAACGACCCTCAGAAATGTCAAGAAAGACAGTGAACTCAAAAGTGTTCGCAGGGTGCCATGCTTGTATTCCTTATTATCCCCTAATGCCATTGGAAGTTCAGCTAAGGAAATTTGAAGATCTAATTGGCTTTACTAGTCAATTCATGAATTAGACAGCCTCCCATCTAGCAACCAGAAGGGCACTCTGAAGGGTTGCAGAAAATGGAAGATTTTTATAGGGAGAAGGGTGGCACAAGGGAGCTATTAGCAAAAAGCAAGAAGGGATTATTTTTAGGCCAGCACATCTTCTTTTGGTGAATGGGGAGAAGGGAATAGCAGGGGTTTTACCATACAGATTGCTTTTTCTTCCTCTGGGGCGTGGAGACAGATTACCTCATGGTTGTTGACCAGAAAATTTCAGACTAGCTGACTTAGAGTTACATTTCTGGTGAAGGTTGAAATTGCAGTTAGGTTAAATCTAGACTTGGTGAGCTTTAGCACAAGTGATGCCATTTTGGGCCTTTGGTTTTTCTCTTTAACAAAATAAAGAAGGTAATTTCTAAAATCATCATCCTAGTGCCAGCCTTAGAATTTTCAATATAAATATGCATTATTTTACAGAATAATGTATTTCTGAAAAGCCATGTATATTTTTACAGTCAAAGAAATTGGATCACATATTAAATGTATTTAGGAGAGGTGTTACTGTAATTCCAAAGTTAAATATTTTGCAAGGTGAAGAATTTTATTTTTAAGTAAATATTTATATCCTAACATTTTTGAAAGTTAATCTTCATGTACCACATCTGCTTTAAAAGAGAAACAGACTTCAAACCCTAGACCTTGATTTCCAATAAACTACTCTATTTCCCTTTTAAATGTGAAATGAAGGCTGAAGTGCAGAAAATGTATTCATATTTGCAAGGTCCCTAATTCTGTTAGTTGCCTCACCACATACATTTATCTCTTCCTTTTTACACTATCACATTAAATTTGTGGTCTTGACGATCTAAACCAACCACATTTACAAAAATAGGATATTGAGGAGAGAGGAGAAAATAATACATTTTGGAAGCTAGAAAGCAGATGCAAAAGTGGAACTGATAATTTAGGCAAGAGGAGGCCTCAGCCTGACTCTCTTCTCATCGTTGTAACATGTGAGAAGGAAGCCATTCTGTGTGTCAGACACTCAAAAAGCCCAGGTCTGAGCACTAGTTCAAAAAGATACATGCACCCTAATGTTCATAGCAGCATTATTTATATACACACATACACAATGGAATACTACTCAGCCATAAAAAATAATGAAATTTTGCCATTTGTAGCAACATGGATGGACTTAGAGGGTATTATGCTAAGTGAAATAAGTCAGACAGAGAAAGACAAATACTGTATGATATCACTTATATGCGGAATCTAAAAATACAACAAACTAGTGAATATAACAAAAAAGAAGTAGACTCACAGATATAGAGAACAAACTAGTGGTTACCATTGTGGGGGGAGCAGTAATATAGAGTTAGGGGAGTAAGAGGTACAAACTGTTAGGTATAAAATAAGCTGCAAGGATATGTTGTACAACATGGGGACTATAGCCAATATCTTATAGTGACTGTAGATGGAGTATACCCTTTAAAAATTGTGAATCACTAAATTAGACACCTGTAACATATAATATTACCATATATCAACTATACTTCAATAAAAAAAACAATTCTGAGATGGATATTTGGGAAAAAGAGAGTTTTAGGAAGTTTGAAATTATTCTTGAAAATGTGGAAGCAATTTAGAATAATAATAGCACAAAAAATGAAATGGCAAATTTGAAGGGAAACTTTGCTTCAAAATACCATTCTATTTATATTTATTCACAAATATGTATTGAGAACAAAACAGACAAAATATCTGGGCTCAGAGTGCTTGTTTTAAGATGGGAGGAAAAGAGGTAATAAAAATGATACATAATATAATTTGCAATTGTTACTTGAAATAAATGGGATCCATTTTTCTTTTTAGTTCTATGAGTATTTGCTTCATATTTGTTGATGGTCTGTTATTAGGTACATACACATTTAGGATTGTTATGCCTTCTTAATGAATTTACCCCTTTTACATTTTGTGGTTTCTCTCTTTATCCCCAGAAATATGCCTTGGTCTGCTACGTCAGGTGACTTTTGCTGTGTCTTGCCATGATATATCATTTTTTCAACCTTTTGCTTAGCATAGCCAGAACAACCTTGTCTTATTTGGTACTGATTCACCCCACTTCTAAGACACGATGCTTCTGAGAATTCTTCCCAGTGCCTTGTGTAGTGCAAGGTCTCTTCACTCTAGCTGATGGAAACACGAAACGATTCCCAGCTCTGTGGAAGCTCTAGGAATTGTTGGTCTACTGGGTGCCTCATGGTGTGTCTTTCCCTTGTCTTGGGGGGTTTCCACTCACACAGATGCAGACCAGTTCTCGGCAGGACTCAATGGGCAGCGTCAGTACACACCTGGAGCTCTTTTTCCCTATGTAGCTTCCTCTTGTCAGATAATCTGCCCAGCAATTCCAGCCACCTTTGCCTTCCTGAACTTTGTGCCCTCATCTCCACAGTTCAGCAAGACCTCAGGGTTCTTTCTAGGTTCTCCCTACCTGTGCTGCAGCCTGGCAACCACATACAGGTAGTGAACTGAAATGTCTTGTAATGTATTAAGACATATCTGAGAATAATTGAGAAGTAGAAAAGAAGAGAATGTTAGGGGCATATACAAGCTATTATGCTATATAGTGGGCAGTCAGGAAATGAGATTAACACAGGGAGCATCGAAACTGGTTTAAATATAGTCTTATTTGGTTAAGTTAAATAAGTCAGCTTTTTGAGATTTAGAAATAATGAGACTTATTAAAAATGCTATGTCAATCCCCCATCCTGAGTTTCTCTGATGGGTGATTCTTTTTTTGGTCAGTCGTTAGGTTATCATTTGCTCTCCATCACAGCTTTAACATCAGCTCTACATACCCCAGATGTGAGCTAGAGAAGCCCTAGGGATGTAGCCCTTTCATCTGTGAGGTGATTCACGCTAGAAGAAGAGCTGTAAAGTCAGGGAATAAAAAGTTATGTTCCAGATACTCTTAGCTACTCTCACATGCATGAAAAATATTTTCACTTGATTGAGATGGTCTGTAAAATTATAAACTGTTATTCATATGCATTTAGGGGAAAAAGAATTTGTATCTGGTTAGGTATATTTTCCCCTTAATAATGTTGGATAATTTAAAAATGCTTGAGTAACATTTCTCATTTACCAGGCACAGTTTTAAGTGTACTACAAACAGCATTTCCTTTAATCCATACCATTCTTCTTAAATGACAGGAATCATTATTATCCTTCTTTGTCAAATGAGGATACTGAGCCACAGGAATTTTAATTACATGATCATGATTGTAGGACTGGCCGGTGGTAGTGTCAGAATTCAAGTCCAGGCAGTCTGGATCTAGAGATCCTGGCTGAAACACTTCACAGGCTATGGCTAGAGCAAGATTTGCTATCGATGCTGATTTTATTGGATCTTCTTCTGAACTATGTTCTACATTTCTCTGACTTTCTGGATGTCCTTATTAATAGAGTTGATTTTCATTATTTGCGTTAGTTATGTTCTACAAATTCATCATGAGCACTGATTTTGAAGCACTGAAACATTGCTCCTAGGGGAAATAGAGGGTTAGGATCCCGTGAGCCTCTGGTCACAACATTTTCATCAAGCAATCAGTGCATAAACTTTTTAATGTGTGTTTTGTTTAAAGACACCTTATTTAATATACATTAAATATATTGATTCATTAGCATTGAACTCACAGACAACAGCCCTATAACTCATGCCTGAATGAAGCTTATCTAACCCGTGCATTTTCTTCATAAGGCACATCACTGCCTTTTGCACTTAGGGAAACTAAGCAGTATATCAGCACTCTGCTTGGGACCATTTTAAACAGTGAAATCACCAACAAAAAGCATAAAATTGTAAGAAATATGACACTAAATAGATTGTGAAAGGGACATTTGTTTGCAATGATCTGAAACAAGAAAGCAGCGCTTGGCCTTGTTTGACTTCAGCTGGGAATGTGTGCAACAGGTGACTCAGTTTTTCGCCACTGGATGCATACCCATGGGTGACCGTGAAGGTGAGGCTAATGTTGATTTTGAGGTTACACATAAGTTTTAGCAAGTGGGTGAATTCACAAATATGGAATCCATGAATAATGAGAATTAGTTGATAATAAAAATTAAGGAAAATGAAATTGGGTCTTAAACATACAGAATATGAATGTAAAAACAAAAATACGAAAACAAAAACCCAATGTTGTTTGTATGGGCACTTCCATTTTCAGACTGGGAACAGATAGTAAAAAATTGAAAAGGAAACATTTGATTTATGATTTTGAACACGTTAAATAAAATACTTTTTCTTCTGTTTGAAGACACTGCTCACAAGCCAGAGATAGTATCTTCTAAGAGAAAGAATTTTCCCTGACAGAAGAGCCCATGTCTACTTTTATTTTACAGTAAATAAGGATATTAATCTGTCCATGAAGAACTGAAAATATGTGATTTTAAAAAGATATTCAAAGGTGTAATTTATTTCCCTGAAAGCTTGATACTCCGTAACTGGATGAAGAATGAGATTAGTGATGAGGAGAATATTAATAAGGATAAATCAATAACTATTGGTCCAGTATCTAGAAATAGAAGTTAATGAGCAAACAGAATGAGTGGTACATAAAACTTTACTGACAGAATTGGTAGCTGTGTTATTTTACATTCAAAGTACTTAACAATTCTATGAAACAGTTGCTGCTCAATTAGAACTCAATTACATGTTAAATGAACTAAATGCCATTTCATTTGCACAGAGGAATCTTTAATAATGATTAATGGAAATTTAATCAAATATGAGTTGAGACTGCAATGTGTTCAGCAATAGAATATGGATGAGTTACATTGGTACTAACTAGACCCATTATCTAGATCATGATGCTCATGAGGTCAAGTTTGAGGGTGTGATCCTTACGCAGCACATCAAGCAAAAAGACTATTATGTAAAGTAACAGATGGCATCACATAATAGGCTCTCCACCTTGCAAATGTATCCCTTTAGCCACAATAGAACAAAGTTATGCAGAATAAGGAAAATTACTCACACTGGTTCAAAAATATGTCAGTCAGTAGTTTTGTTTTAAAAATGCAAAGAGCAACAATTGAAAGGATTTATTAGTAAATAAGTTCTTGATGATTAGCACATAAGACCTATACATCCAAAGAATTACATTTACTTCCAAAAGAGAGAGAGTGAGATCTTTGCTCCTCTTTCTTCACAGTCCATACCCAATACCCATCTATCATCCCAAAGTTTGGATAATTGTATAATATTCTCATATTAGGGAATAATAAACAGTTTATAATGTATATATTTCATTTCAAGTGAAAATAAATTTTAATTTGATTATTTAAAATATGAGGTTTTTATTTACATGTGAACAACAGGCTCAACTTGAATAGCAAATGTGTGCTACTTATTTGCGTCTAGTATATTGTGTTCTTTGGCATGTTTTATTCATATTCTATTAGTTTTGTTTTTTAGTTTATATTATTACAAATAATTATGCAGCGTGTTATTTTCTAACACTCGAGAAAAACTGAAATGTTTATAAATGCATTATTATCTTCTTTCTTCTAAATTAGTTTTGTTTTGCTCTAGGAGTAACAAAACTCTTTCCTCCATCTTTTAATTCTAATATTGACCCTCCAATTTATCTGTGTAATTTTACTGAATTCCTAGCATCCTAGCATTATTAGGGGAGCAGAAAAGCATAATTTATTTTCCTCATTACCTGGTGTTTTATGAATATATTTTTCCTCAGTAGGAATATTCTAGCTGTATGAGTATTTGCCCATTAAGCTTATAATTTCTACAGAGTAGAGTAAAAGAAATAAATTGTTTTTGATCAGTATATTATTACAAAAATGAAGTGAAGCTAACATCTATTTTTTATTCATAAGCATATTGAGTATGCTGTGCCAGTGATTGAGGCAGGTATTCAAGATAATGCTTACACAGTATCACAATGCCCCTTTGGTAATCCTGACACTATGGGGGGACAGAATTCACTGTTAAATTTAGTTTGATATTATACAAATCTCAACATAGTGACATGCTTCATGTAGTGTATAAATCCAGATTCTACTTTCATGGACAAAATGCAGGTACTGAGTTATTAAGGTCTCATTTGAAGACACCCACTGAGAAAACTGCCTGCTATTCAATTTAACTATCTGTCAGAGGGATAACAAGAGAGACCTAGTTGTTGGAACTCAAGCCTGTGTATCAAAGAATATGAGCAGCGCATGGTGGATTTCAAGCTGAAGAGAAATGGTATTATTAATATAATACTCATGTGAACTATTCTTTCATTAGCAGTTCCAGTTTGCAAAACACTCTCCTTGTGGTAGATATTCTTTTTAGCTCTATATCCTACAACTGAGCCTACTAGTGTTTCAGACTTTGAAACACTGGTGTTTTAAAAGGTTTAATGTCAAAAAGCTCTAATCCAGCTATGTGATAATATCTGTTACCTTTTTAACATTTCGCTTTGAATGTATATTCAGAGGATCTAAGAGGTCATGTAAATAGATCTTAAGGTATTGTATGCTCTATAAATTTTCTTGAAAAATAGTTAATTAGGAAAAGTATGCTACTGGAAATAAAAAAATTTATGAACTATCAGGATTATTTTTAAAAGATAAACATTAAGTTTCTTATTTTAAAGCATATTAAGTTAAATTTCTATAACGTTAGCTTATACAACTAAAATATATAAAAGAAGTATAATATGTAAGGCATATGAGCTTTCCTCGGTTATTAACAATTTGATTTAAATTCATAAGTCTGTTTCTCTTTCTCAGCCACCCACATCCTTTCAATAAACACAGATATTTAGACAAATATAAGGTTGTCATGTGTATACTGTTTTTCCCTTCCACTCCACATGTATTCCAGTACAGAGATTAAATTCTTTTCTTTCTTACCCCTCCCTTCACCCTTCCACCCTGGCATCAGCCCGTGCCCTAGAGATGAGGGAAAACTGTATATGCCTGTCTGTCTTGCCCCAGATCCTCCACTAAATGATGATTGCCCATGTGCCATCCCATAACTGAGTCTGATACATTTCTGTTAACACCACTTTAAAATTTTTCACATATTCGACCATTATTTATAACTTGTTTCTAGTCCCCAGCTCACCTCATAACATCTAAACTTACCTCATGACGTTTTCTCTCATTCCTTCTCTTTTTGTCCTCTCTCTCTGCCATCTTATTTCACGTTTCCTCTATTCATTCCATGTGTGAGCCAAAGACAAACAGACAAAAATAAACAAATCAAAAACCAAAAAATAAATGTTTAAACAATGTCTGAAAAGGCAAGGTAAATGTGAGCATTTGGAAAATAAAAATAAATGGAGTCCCATTTACTTTCGCTTTGATTAGACATAGTATTCAGTTAATTAAACTATTGAATGGCGTAAAATGCCAATACAGTTTATTTACCCAGTTTTGTAAAATTTTTTCAAAATTTAAAGTGGTTTTCAAAATTTAAGTGGTTTTCCACATTCACAAGAATGAGGAAGTATGGAGAAACAGTCTGTGTTGGGGAAAGCTCTGACAGGTATAGCAATGGTGGATCCTACGTGTTCTCTATGTGATATCACACAAAACCAAACCAGATCTGCTTGTGGAGCAGTTAACTGCTGAGTGGAGTAATTTTTCTCTTTCCAGAAGTTACTGGTGAACTTCTGTTTATATTGTTTTTCTGAATTCTTATGGCATTGCAGAAGTACTTCAGGAAGTAAAGATTCTGTCTGATCCTTCTTAATTTTTGTTCGTCTTGTTTCATCTAAACGATAGCTAGAAGAATTTTCACATAATTTGTATTTGAAGAAAGACGCTTTCCAGAGTCTTACAACTTATCCAATGTGTTCTTGCTTTTGTACGAATCAAAAGTTTTTGATAGGTAAGCGTGTAGGACGTATCAAGTGAGGAAAATTATGGAAGCATAGACTCATTAATATGTAACATTTTTCATTTTTAAAAAATTTTTATTGAAGTATAGTTGATTTACAATGTTGTGTTAGTTTTAGGTGTACAGCAAAGTGAATCAGTTATACATATACATATAGCCACTCTTTTTTAGATTCTTTTCCCATATAGGCCATTACAGAGTATTTAGTAGAGTGCCCTGTGCTCTACAGTGGGTCCTTATTAGTTATCTATTTTATGCATAATAGTGTGTACATGTCAGTCCCAATACCTATCATATTTTTAAATGGCTCTTATATTTAGAACAACCTTTTAATTTTTATTTAGGAACATGGACTATGGAATCATTTTGTGAGAGATTTGATTCCTGGATGTACCAATTTGATAAATTTGACCTTGGGCAAATTAATTAAAATCATGTTTTCTCATATATTAAACAAATTCCTAGGAGAACTAATGTATATGAAGCATTTTTATTGCAATCCAGGATTCATTAAGCATCAACATTGGATATTCTATTGGAACTCTTTGATATTATGGGATCAAATATATTTATAATAACTTTAATTTATGCTTTACCCATTAATCCTAATTGTTACCTCAGAACCACAGAGAATAATTATAATACCTTTACATGTGGCAGTCCTTGAAATACTTAGATCATACAACCATGGTCCAAAAATCTCTTGTCTGTGCCAAACCTTGTGACTTCAGAAATTTTTATGACATGATTTTCCTCACATTTGATCCTCTGGTCACTGTTTTATAGATATTCGTTAGTAAATATTTCCCTTTCCATATGAAACCCTAAACTAACTACGGTACTTCTGATATAGCTTCATTAAAGATGTAAAGATAATTCATTAAAAAATTTTAACCTGAATTAAACATTACAATTGATGACCTTTGAGCTTATATTGGGCTCCTCCTCTTCCTTGTCATCTTTCTCTTTCAAAACTACCTCATCTTCTCCTTCCCTTTCCTTCTCTTCCCTTCTTCAACTATTTCTTTCTAAGGTGTGTCACAGCAAGGTCAGCATCTAAGTTGGGGATGGGGGAAGGCAGTGTCCCAGAGGAGTTGTCAGGGGAGTGAGGGAGAGATGAGAAGCGTGCTGTGGGGAGATTCTTAGTATGACGTTGAGGTGCCCAGTTACTGTGAAAAGGGCATCTAAGCAGGATGGGTCCCAGGACAGCATGCCAGAGCCAAGGCAGTTTCTACAAGGGACAGGAAGATCAGATGGGATGGACTAGGAAGGTGTCCACGCACCAGGGTAGGGGTAGGAGGAGACATGACGCAGTGCACATTGTGAGAGACTAGGCTGAGGAGGAAAGTTTTGGGAGTGGGGGAGGAGTCAGCCAAGCACAGAAATTCAGAAACTGAGCAGGACCTACACGTGTAGGTGTAGTCAGGTGTGGAATGGTAGAAATTCATCAAGGTGAGAAGGGCATTCTGTAAGGGGACACCTGGGGTGGAGTGTTCAAGCCCAACCAGGTTAAGGAGAGAGTCCTTGCAGGAAATGGCCAACACATTGTGTTAAAATCTGAGCACAGTAAGGAGGATGCCCAGGCAGGGAAAGGGGCATCAGTGGGTGCAGGGAAAGGGGGTAGAGGGGTGGAAGATCTGAGAACTAAATGGGTTCTTTGCTTTTATGGTGTCACTGCTCCCAGACCTTGTCTGTGTACAAGGGAATATATATGTAGCCATATCCATGTGTATATGCACACATATATACACAAAAATACATGTATAATAATATGCATGAAATGTTCTTAGTTATTACCTTAACGTTGATATTTCTAATGCTGATGTGACCACATCCCTTCATATTTGCAAATTGCTTCATTAATAGAGGGGAACCTGACTCTGTATTCTTAATATGCTTACTTATTTGAACATTCTCTGTGTACGTGGGTGTGTGAATGACTTTAGTATTTTGGCTAATGTTGAGATTATTGCTAATTGAAGTCACTTACAGTTATTCTGTATTGAAGAGTTTCATGACTGCTTATTTAATTTCCTGACACTTCATCAAAAATTCTTCAAAGTGATACAAGACTGGGTAAATGATACATGATTTTAAATCAAAGAGTATACAAAACTAAAAAATTTGTATAAGATAACAAAGTTGTATTTGCAAATGGCTTCAGTTCCTTACTCAATAATATAGTATATAAACCTGTACACCAAAATAAATTGTTAATTTCTAATATAAGACCTGGAATGAAAAGAGAAGAAGATAGAGGAACCTATTTTACCAAGTGTACTTTCTGTGAATTTCAAGTAATTTTTATTCAATTTATGGAAATATATATTTAAGTATATCATAAAATGTGCATATATTGATTCAAATGCATTAAATATAGACTCATTTTTAAGACAGTAAGAGCAATTTTTGGCAAAATTTTATAAAATAATTATTCTTTGCAGTTAGTACTTTCAACTATGTACTTATATCTTTGTAGGCAGAATAATGTTTTTGTATGCAGAATAATGGCCTTCTAAAGATTTCCATGTCCAAATTTCCAAAACCTGTGAATATGTTGCATTACACAGCAAAGAGTAATTAAGGTTGCAGATGGAATTAGTTCTTAAAAAACTGACTTTAAAATTGAGAGATTATCCTATATTATCCAGGTGGGCCCAATGTATCACAAGAATATGTGAAAGTGGAAGAGAGAACTGGAGAGATAGCAGTATGAGAAGGACTTGGCTTGACATTGTGGGTTTTAAAGATGGAGGAAGAAAGCGAAGAGCAAAGGAGAGTGGATAGCCTCTCTAGAAGCTGGAACAGGCAGGGGACCAAATTCTCCAGACCTCAAGGACAGAATGCACCCTGCCAATATCTTTATTTTAGCCCACTGAAATCTGTGTTAGACTTCTGATCCATTCCACCAGAAATGGAAGATAATAAATTCATGTTGTTGTGCTAAGCCATTAAGTTTGTGGTAATTTATCATGGCAGCAAGGAAAATGAATACACTTCGTCTTAAGAATTTTATGACAATACCATATGTATTGCAACTTGAGTTTTATATTCTGTTATTGGTATAATTTATGTTGGCATACTATAGTTTTAATGGAGAAGGCATGCTATATGGATAAGGTATTATCAACTAACTATGATAGTGATAACAAGTAATTCCCTTAAACCCTACATTATTTTCCCTTCTCCCAAAATTGTAGCAGGAAATAATTTTTCCTAGGAAATAAGTGACTATTCACATGTTTCACTGACCTTTCTAGAAGATGCTGAAAATATATTTTTCTTGCAGAAAAACACTTTGTTTCAGATGAATATACTGCTAATCTCTGTGCAGTGTGTAATACCTAGTACTGGTGTGGCAAATTAGAAAACATACCCTAGTGAATCAGAAGCCACATTTTTTTGAGGAGTGTAAACATTAGTGAAAGAACAGCAGAGTCCATAAAATACTTTACATCATCTTGGAAACTCTTCTTTATAAAAGAACTGATTAGGCATTTAAAATCATCATTTCATTAATATGATCTTGATTATTGTACTTTAGGTATGGTTTTTGAAAATTACATATTTATATGATACAAGTTTGGGACTGACTGATTCTTATTTCCCCAGCAGTTAGGCCAGAAGTCGTCCCTCCCACCTGTCCTTCTTTCCTTCCTTCCTTCCTTTTATTTTTCTTCTCTTTTGTATGCACAAGAATTGAAATCAAGTGTTAATGATTAACAGATGAAACTACATATCATTTTTGAGCATTCTTGACATCCCATATAAAACTATGTTATAGAGGATATTCAGAGACTATGGAAAATATTGCAAATGACAAGTAGTTATAATAACATTAAGTTCCAGTTACACAAGATGAATAAGTTCTGGAGATCTATTGTACAGCATGGTGGCTATAGTTAACAATATTGTATTGTGTATCTGAAATTTGCTAAAGAGTAGATCTTAAATGTTATCTGCCCCTCTCCAAAAAAAAGAAAAAAAAAAAAAAGAAAAAGAAAGAAAGGAAATGGTAACTATGTAAAATAATGGATGTTAATTAGCTTGATTGTGTTGACCATTTCACCATGCATATGTATATCAAAACATCAAGTTTTGTACCTTAAGTATATATAACTTCTGTCAATTATACCTTGATAAAGCTGAAAGAAAAAATCATGTACAAGACACCCTGATGGTTTAGAAAAATTCACTTCAATATGGTGAATTGGGAAAAATAAAGATTACAAAGCAAAGAGTATGACTCCAAAGATGTAAAAGAAAAAACAAAGCATATTAGCATATGAAAATAAACTAGAAAGATACACACCCAAAAACTAACATTAGTAAACATGATAAAAGTAATACAAGCTTTTGGTAACAAATCCATACAGTAAGAAAGAGTATAAAAGAAAAAGTAAAAAGTTACCCCTTCCCCACATTTAATTCCTGTTCTCCCAGAAGTAAACTGTTAACTCTGTAAGATATTAGGTCTTAACATAGATACTAACCCATTTCTAAATACATGCTACACTTAAATCTTTATTTCTTGAACTATCAACATAAAACAATCTCTGTTGTGTCCCCATACCCACTGTGAAAGGTGAAGAATAGTTTGGCTCCCCTCTTGCAACATTTTGGGGGTACAAAGAAATAACATTATTTTGGTCTTGAAACCCCTGGAATATGTGGGTTTTGTTATTTGTTGGTGGTAGCCAAGTTCCTTGAAGCCATGACTATGAGGCAGTTGCACGTCTGAACTGAGGGAAATTGTCGAACATCTCTTTATTTGAAATTATACCTATTTTTAGTTTGGAATCACATTTTCTTGATATGTTTTCATTCACAAATTAAAGAGAAACAGGTCCCTTGGGATTTTAGATAGAGAAATTGTTTTAAGAGGATATCCCTTTAAAATACACTTTCAAACCTGAAACACTAATTTATAAGGGTCAGTAAGTGCCTTTCTTTGTTAAAAGATAGTATTGGTTGAGTCAGCAGAGGTAGGCTCGGTTATCACACACAGACGCCTCCACACTCGCTCACCAGGCCTTGAAAAGTTCATATTACTACGGTGTCCACTCTCCGGCAGAAGACTTAATGCAGTGAGGAGGGTTTTAAACATTGTTTGAGTATTATATTTGTTAGGGAATAAAGGCCAAGAGATGTCTGTGAACTGGCCCTGTCTTTAGAGCCCTTGTCCTTTTATAATTTATTTTAGTGAAATATAATACTGCTTAGGCCAGAAACAAAACAATCTATAATAAATATTATAGTATGCATTCACCTTAATAAATCTTAATAAACCAATTTCTTAATCACACTACCTATTTTAATTAATTGTCTCATTTAACATGTTTCAGGGTTTTGTAAATTCCATATTTTTTCTAAACTAGCAATACTAATATGTACTGTTAATATGTTATATACTTACATACTATATATTAACATGTTAATACATAACTTTGGTATAACTATATATAGTGCAAAAATATTATATATTAATATATAATTTATTTTTGTGGGAATTGAAGGAGAGTACATTCAAGCAATCGATTCAGAACTTTTCAGTGCTTAGTTTGCTTTCACTCCTAGCTGATAGTTTTACTGGAAATAAAATCCCAGGTTAAAGACATTTTACCTCCAACAGTTTAAAGGTATTTCTCAATTTTTTTCTAATGTCAAGTGTTTGTAATAAGCAGCCCTTATACCAATCTAATTTTATTGTAGGTAGGCTTTTTTTTTTCCATCCTAGGAAATATTTTGAATTTCTTCTTTGCTTTCATTGGGCTAAAATTTCACTTGTCACATAAAAGTAGGACACTGCCTTTGAAAGCTATAAACATTCCTCGAAAGAATCAACTTGACTTCTGTTTCACTTGCTACCCAATCTCTGAAACTGCCAAGACTGGAAATTCTTAAGAGTGCCAAAGAAAAATGGCTGCCTTTTTGGTCTGTTTATCTTGCTGTGGTTTACATATTATGTACTCCCATCTACTTTATTTTCCCCTAATGTCTCTCCTCCACATGACTGTTCTCTCTCCTCCCTTTCGTCGAGCTGATATGTGTGTTTGTGTGTGCGTGTGTGTGTGTGTGTGTAAAAATTTCTTTAGCATTGTTTCAGCGTTTCATTGGGAGAAGAGGTAATTCATGTGCGTGGTCAACTCTCATAAACTGTACAATAAAATGCTTTTTAACTTTATAATATGGAGTGACTTTAGAACTAAGATTTACTGTTAAGGGAAAATCTATTTCTTTGAAACCAAGCAAGTTTTTTTTTCCTTAAATCTTCAATCAATGTAAAATTGTAATATTCAATCCGTAAAAATTGTAATATTTTTAAAGGTTGACTTAAGTCTTCTACTTAAAGAAGCAATAATAGGACTCGTTATCTATAATAGCATTTATTTTTAACCCATCTGTATACAGAAATCTAGACTTTATATTTTTTATAGTTTGATGCTAAACCGCCATCTAGTGATATATGGAGTTCTTTAAAAAAGGGCAATGTATAATAACATATATGGGTGTGTAATATGTGTGTGTGTTTATTATCCTATAGTCATGTATTGAGTATCTTTTGTGTTCTGGGTGCTATTCTATTTGCTAAGCATACAGAAATAAACTCCCTATTTTCATGTAGCTTAAATTCTAGACACAACCATAAAGTAGGCTCTTATTTCCATAATGGAAACCAAGGCATTCATCTGACACCTACTTAAGAGAAGCACTTAGTGAGACTTGTCATGATGTGAGCAGCTCTGGGAAACCTAGCTAACAGGAAGAAATTACTTAGAATGTCTCTAGAACTCAATGGCTTGTGAACTCTAAAATATTGTCTTTCCATTCGTACTTCACTGAGGATCTATGAACAATACGAAACCCAAACATAACTTGAGAAAACATCATGGAACAGTGGGAAAAAGTCATCTGGAATTTAAGTTCTAAGTTCTCAAGCCTATTCCTGCCACTCACAAGCCTTATATTCTCTGCCCATACAAAAACCTACATTTTATACTGTTCAATATAAGAATTAGTGATATAGATCCTCTGTCAGGGAAAAAAAGTGGCTCAAACAGAGATAAAAGTTTTTATTCAGTTGATGTATATCAGGAAAATCTGAAGATCAGATAACTCCCTAAGGCAAAACAGAATTAGAGATTTATAAGTAAGGAGAAAATAGGGGTACGTGTCCTTATGGTCTGGCCCAAGTCATTATTTTTTTAATCTGTAACTGCCACAAAATTTGTGGTTGGAATGGCTGGAGAGTGTTCCATTTTTTTATGCCTCTTGCTGGGGACCCTTGGTTCAATCCCATTCTAAAAACTGTCAGAACAGTTCTTTCCAGAGCTACTTTTGTCAGACTACTAGTGACCAGGTGCTACCCACACTCAGGATTATACAGAGTTGTACACTGCAGGTAGAGGGGGGCAGATCTGTGGGACCGTTTATGAAATCTCCTATGATAGATAGATAGATAGATAGATAGATAGATAGATAGATAGATAGGGGGTAGGGAGGGAGAAAAAGTTACTTCATATAGATCATTATAAAACTCAAATTTTACATCAGTTTAAAAGTGCCCTGGTTTTCTACTATCTTGAAAAGATGAGAATTGTGAGCATGATAATTAAACTGCACTGCTTTATTTTGCAAAATATAAAAGGAAAAGTAACTTGAATGGTTGTTGTATACAGGTAATTTGAGAGTAATTTATCTGTAAACCTGTTTTATCTGGTGATTACCTTGAAAAGTGTTATAAACATGTAAATGGAAATATTTGAATGTGCCTTAATTAAGAAACTTTTTAAAAATGTGCACATTGTTTTGGTTATATCCTCCTCACTGGTTACATGAGAATTGAATGAGAATTTTCCCATGTGACCTGGAGAAAAAATATGAAAAGTAAGGAGTTTAATTTTTTTAAAAGATCATTCTTGAGAAATAACTTTTTGCCAGAAGTCTGTCTGTACACATTTAAAATGTGCCATACTTTCATTCTTGAAAGAGTTATCCAAAATTTATTGTAGTTAGTAAGCAATAAGCTATTTTAAATGAAGGACCAGCACGTACTTGTAAGATACCTTTGGACTGTATGAGGATCAAGCAACAGATGTGCTTCAGTAAACACCCTTTTTCTTTAATATGCTGATCTTTAGAAGCTCTTCCTGTAAATAGTTAGAATCTAAGTATTGAATTTTTAATCTCCTTGCAGCAGAGCAAAGGGAAACTTAGTAGTGTCAATATATTTTGTACTAGAACACTTTGGAAAAATATTCATACTTGCCAGAGTTAATTTCTAATTTTGTACTCTTGAGACAATGAAGTTTTGCTATAATGAATTTACTGGAAGATTTTACCTTTTTTTGTTTGTTTATAATAAAGGACACTGCAGCTAATTTTTCTTAAATTATCATCAAACAATCAAACATATTTATGGTACAGAAACATATTTGTTACTTACCGACCAAACATTAAGAATATGAGTGTGCTGTTCCCAATGGAAAAAATTCTGTCAGACAATTTGTTAACATTATGCCAGTAGAAAGCATAACACTATCAGAATTTTATTCCCTCTTTAGAATGGGGCAAGGGCAGTTAATCCAGTAATTTTTATTTTCTCTGTGTTCAGTACTAAAACCAATAGATCAAAGATGGGTCCAAGAATTATGTACTTAGATCCAACACAAAATTGGCATTTTAGTGACTAGACCCTGCAGAAATTATATCTGACTTAAATATTTACTCTTGGAGGTTTTGGATGTACTTCTTTGACTTTATATTCTTTATAGGCTATACCAGGTGAAGAATTTAAATTAATGCCACGTAAGCCAGTCTATCTCCCTAAAGTATAATTAACCAGAGTTTCTCACCACTGGCATCATGTCTTTTAGAGATTTTCTCTCCTCCATACAGAGGTGCTATGAAAATATATGAGAAATTTACATCACATGTTTTAGACTGACACTATTGCCAAAATTTTTAATGCAATTTGAGAAATTTAAATACCAATAAACTATCTTCTTGTTTTAAATTGACTGAATTACCTTACTTAGCAGACTTATCTCCTTACCTAAGATTACTTTCCCAGTGATTGGCAGCACCATAAATCTAATTGCCAAAGTCAGATATCAGGCATAACCATTCACATGTCTCTCGTCATCAGTCAGTCACTAAATTCGATTGACTCCGTCTTTAAATATTCTCAGCTCCTCCACTTCTTCCAGCCTTCCTCGTTCTTGTATATATAGTGCAGGCAACTGTTAATTCTTGTTTGGATAAGTGACAGTCTTCAATTGTTTCCCTGAAGGCAGACTGGGTGAATTTTCCTAAATGTAAATTGTCACCACCACCACCACCACCACCACCCACACACCCCCCACCCCCCTGCCGCCAACTGGCTTCACATTAAATTTAGGATAAAGTCCAAATGCTTCAACAAAGCCTATAAATTCTTCATTGCATAATCCTAGCTAGTCAGATTTGCCATTTTCTCACTGTTTCTTTACCAGCCATACAAAATTGATCTTTGGTTATTTTTTTCAACTCACTTTTATACTTTCAAAGACGTTCTCTCTGGTTTAAATACTTGTCTCCTTCTTCTTGCCCCATTTTGCCTATCCATCAGCTACTCATAATCTAGGTCTTAAGCTTCTCAAACTTTTGTGATCCCTGAACTGAGTTTATTGACCCTTTTGTGGGCTGTTTTTGCTTATCCATATCCTCTGTCCAGACGTCCGTCACATTTTTGTCATCCTCATGGGCACATCACAGTGACTAGCTCAGTGCCAGACATATGATAAACGTTTGATAAATGTTTGCTGAATGAATAAACGAATCACAGCTAAGGGAAATAGAGGGGAACATAGAATTTATTAATAATTATGTTATTTTTATTATAATTATATAATTATACAATAAATTGACTTACATTATTGGTTTTTATTGTTTTTTGGGGGGTAGGGTAAGTTGATATCAATGGAAAAAGTATACACATCTCTATTATGTTAGTCTCTATCCTTTAATTACTTCTATTTCCTTTTAATAAAATGACCAAGTTGAAGGTTTTGTGGAAGATAAAGGTGAAGATTCTAGACAGTAGATGGAGAAGTGCATAGATGCATATTCTTTCTCTAGTAAATAAAAGAGAAAATGGTGAAATTTAAATACAGAAGAAATTTAGCTCTTTCAGAATGATTGAGTTAGTAAACAATGGAGCCAGCCAGCACAGCCGCATAGTAGAAAGAGAGAAGCTTCCTCTTTGAAGTTTCTGTTTTGGTTGTACTCACTAGGATTATCCTTGAATAAGAGAGAATTTTAATCTAATACTGTTGGAGCCTAGAAGTTAAAAGAGACATTTTATAATTTATAAACATCAAAAGTGGCAGAGTCTAGAATCATTGCCAAAAGAGTAAGGCTGAGTTTGTAATTTTTTTTACCACTGACTATATTTCTTGGCATAATTTTAAAATCATAATTCTTAGAAAAGAGTTATTAGGAAAAATAACGTTAGTGAAAACTTCAAATATACTGTGTTCTTTGTTTTATGAAATCCACTGTAGCGAAAACAGAAGCCTTCACATTCATGTGATTATTGAGGAAAGATAAAAACATACTGTTTTCTTTAATTGAGGTATAGTTTCTATATAATATTATATAAGTTACAGGTGTACAATATAGTGATTCACAATTTTAAAGGTTATATTCCATTTACAGTTATTGTAAAATATTGTCTATATTCCCCGTGTTGTACAGTATATCCTTGTAGCTTATTTTAAACCTAATAGTTTGTACCTCTTACTCCCCTATCCCTATGTTCCCCCCCCCCAACTGGTAACTACTACTTTACGAGTTTAAAATACAAGAAACCAGTGAGCATAACAAAAAAGAAGCAGACCCACAGATCTAGAGAACAAAAACATGCTGTTTTAATGTGAAAAATAGAGCATAACAAAGGAATGTATCAGAAAAGTAAGTAAAATGATCAAACAGGAAAAAAACTTTTTATTTCCTTTTGCATTTTCAGAGTAAATTTTACAATTGCTTGTAGAGAGCTATACCCATGTTATTTTTTAAAAAACTGTCCCACTAGTAATCCTACTCTATTGGTATTTGAATGACATTTAATTCATTACTTAAAATTATGTTATTAAAAGCACATTTTAAAAACTTTTCAGAACGAACTCTCCATCTACGTGTGATATAGCTTGGCTTTTTCATTAAACATACTTTTTAAAATCTTACATTGGAGTATAGTTGATTAACAATGTTGTGTTAGTTTCAGGTGTACAGAAAAGTGATTTAGTGATACATATACATGTGTCTATTCTTTTTCAAGTTCTTTTCCCATTAGGTTATTACAAAATATTGAACAGAGTTCCATGTGCTATACAGTAGGTCCTTGTTGATTAGGATTGTTTCCTTCCTCTTTCACTCTGTTGCTCCTTATGTTTCCAGGACAACCCACTGAATCTCTAATGTTTTGTGAAGATGTGCCCAGCATGTATTCTTACCTGCTTGGCATCCCATAATCTGATATCTGAGCTCTTTTCAACATGACAGCTAACTTACCTGAAAACCTAATTGCTAATGGTGTGTAAAAGGAGTATTCATTATTCATATGCTCCTAAAAGGGTAGAGCTATGATTTTACAAGTAATTTTTTGCATAAAAATATTAAAACAATAGGAGTACGAAATAAAATTAAAACTATATTATCTTCACCCAAAATGACTATTTTAAGCTATTTTTACTTTTCAGTTTCTCTTCACTTGACCATATCATCATATATTTTTTAGTAACTGAACTAGTATTGTGGAATATATTCATCTGTTAATTCATTCGGCAAATATTTATTATATACATTGAGTTTGAAGTTGATTGGTTGGTGCTTTGGAAAGGTAGCTTCAGACTGCAAGGAGCTTATTGTGTATTTGGAGATATGACAAGCAAGTAGAGAAATGCCATATAGAGTGATAGCAACTATATTAAAGTCATGTTGGAGTGCTGTGGAAACACATCAGTGAGCAGCAGATCAAATTCCTGAGAAGGCTTTCAATCAGAAGTGAAATGAGACATAGAGAATACAAGAATATTAGCACTAAAGATGGATTATGGATTATGCAGTGAACACAAGTCTAGGAAGAAGGAACAACAAGAAAGAGCCCAAGGAGGGAGCATGATGTATAAGGGAGGTGCAAGAGTGAGTGCAGAGCGTGTGGTATACTTGAGTGTGTGGAGAAGGTATCAGGAGTAGGAAGCGTAATTCTGGATAAAAAGATCAATGCCACATAATGAAGATGATGTTTGAAGCTCTTAATAAGTATTAAGCGCAAAACGATGTGACTATTTGTTTAGGAAGCGTTTTTGTTTGTTTGTTTTTGAGAACAGACAATAGACTTCAGGCAACAAGACTGGAAAGACCAGAGGCATGGAGACCAGTTATACTGGTCTAAGATATTTTCCTGTCTCCAAATGGACTATGGTTGGCTTGATACACGTAGGAGGAGTTGGGCCATAAAGTTTTCCAAGTGATGCAGTTCTACCTTAATAAGTGTTACACACCCATTCCCTTCTTAAATGAACTACCCAAAGTTCTAATGATTCACTTGATTTTGCACAGAGTGATTGCAAATTTCACCTTTTCATGCCTGTTATAGGTGCATATATCTGTAACCTTTATCTGAAAGGGATCTGAAACTTCTGCCCACCTAGGAGGACCTAAGGCTGACTGTCACAATTGTGACAAAATCCACTTGCCTGGAGGTTGGTTAGCAACAACCCAGGGTACCACTCTGGCAGATGCCTTTGAATTTACTTCCCAGTACTTGTCCTGCAATTACCCTACTAATTCCTCCTCATTAACAGGCAACTAAATAAAGGACTATTTATTGCCTGAATAACCATATAATTTGGTCAGTGTTTTGGGTATTGATTCCCATGGACTTCCCTCAAATTCTGTTAATTGGCTCACCAGGCTTCATCCCTCCTCTCCCAGAAAGCTGTGTTTCTATCAGTATCCCATTCTTATTGCCAGAACTATCAAGAGCTGTGAAGGATCTGAGATGTTACCCTGAATGCAAGGTAGAAGTTAGCCCCTTGAACTTAATGAATGCTGTCAGAAGACATGACCCTCCTAGGACAAAGACAAAGGAATCAATCACTTCAGTAGTAGTAGAGTATCAGGTTCTTATTGCACCTGTTCTATAAGCCCATATTTCTAAAGAGTGATGCAAAGAAAGACAAGTGACATCTGCACACACACAATAGGTTAAATTACAGGCGAGGAACCTTTTTCTTAGGAAACCCAAATCTTTTATAATGGACAGTAAGCATTTATAATGGACAGTTATGCTCTGGAGGGAGATTATCTTCCAAGGCTGTTTGCTCTACAGACATCCTTGAAAAGATAGTCTAGGACAAAGGCAGTAAGTGCCACTGCTCACAAGATGTGGAGAAATGGAGGACCTTCATAGAGAATTGTCTTCCAATGTGCAAAGGTAGAGAAAAGGAAAGTAAAGGAGCAAAGAACAAGATTTCCATTGTACAAAACAATTGAAATGACTTTATCTGGGACCTTACCTCATGCATGGATGAAATTCTCCTCAAGACCCATGGCAAAATGTTTTGTAATAAAACAAGATTACTGCATAATCCAGATAGAAAAATGCAAGGCCTGCTCTTGGTGGGCATAAGACTATGCACTGAAACTGTTACATAATTTTACACAATTGTATCGGAGAGAAATATGGCATTAGATGTGATAGAGAAACTGAGACTGGATTTACCCAACCATCACTTTTTGGACATTAGAACATGGACCTAAAGGCCCCTCCAAAACTGCCGTGTAGGGAAACAGATTCTGAGCAGAACACTGTCTCACTGAATTAAAGAGACAGAGGTAAATGTTCAACGTTACAAAGTGCCTGTAACATAAACTTGTTTGTATCTTATCTTTATAGTTTCATTTAATTGCCCTTTTTTCATATTTCTAGTGTTTCATTATTTATACTATATATTATTTTTCCATTTACTCTAGTTCTCTTTTAAGACATGATAAAAAGAATACCATACCAAAGATATAAATTTATGATTGCTGGAGAGTTGATCCTTGGTTGGGACTCAAGCTGTAGGTGCTTATTCCAAGGAAATTGTTTCAAAGTAGAGTATTCAATAGTAACCTGAGTCTTTTTTTTTTTTTCTTTTCTAATGTAATGAAGTTTTACTTTTTAAGTCATGGGGTTTTATGTCTGTTTTTTATCTAAGTGTTAGGTTTTGAAATTTGCTACCTTTTCTAAAATTGATATAGTAATTATATGTTCTGTGGCAGGAACTAACAACACATGGCCCTGTTATAATATATTAACATGATTTCTTAGTGTGATTGGGAACTTAACTTACATTTAGCTTAACAGTATTTCTTCAAAATTTGTAAGGCAATTTATAAGTTTTTTTCAATTTCTGAGTAAGGGATTATGTCTATACAAGTCTATTTTTTGAAACATTTGATTAATTTATGTTTTTGAAATATGACTGTCTGATTTTTTTATTAATGGGTCCTTTGGTATGACCTCTAATGACAGTCAGTATTTGGTTTACTTCTAACCTTCTTGTTCTTGGTACATTTCTTCAGTTTTTGAGGATTTTTTTCTGACCATTTTAGTGTTTATACTTTTCAGTTTATAGAAGTTTATGTGTACATGTGTGTGTGTACATATATGCTCATGTCTCTATGTTTCATAACCAAGTGCATATTTATAGTATAAAATGCCCCTTTATATGAAAAGAATTTAAAATTATAACTTCTATTATTGTCATCCTTTTAATTTTGTATAAGTACATATATTATTCTGTACTCTATACTACTTTTTTCTTTTGGATTCATGGATTTTTATAAATTTAATCCAAATTACCATAATAATTTTAATATTTCATCTCCTATTTAAGTGTTACAACTTGGCCAGTGAGTGCCCCTTTAAGATGGCTTCAGTACCTCTGACAACTCTGAAAGTATCCTAAATGTTAGGTAGTGACAACAGAGTTCACACCAAGCCTATTTCTTTTTCTTATGCAAAGCAGTGAAGTTAATTTTCCTCCGAGGAGCCTTAGTTACTTTTAGTAGATATTAGTGACAAAACTAAAAATAACATGAATTATTTTGTAGGGATGTTCAAAATTTCCCTGAGAATTTTCCCTGGACTAAAGTGCAGTTATTCTATTAAAATACTTTTAGAAATTATGGAGCTGGAAAATATTTCTCTTTATAAGTGATTTCCAACTAAGTTTTCCATTATAACGTATACCTTTCTTACAGTGTGAGGCTTCATAGACACTAAAGATATTCTGATGCTTCGATAGTATGTCCTCAGTTCCTTTTAAACTTCAGGTAGTTATCCTCTTAATGCACTGCATTTCTATGTCAGTTAGAAATTTAGATTTATGTCAGTTTAGAATTATAGATGAATGGTATGGTATTAACAGGAGCAGCAAAGGTAAAGAATCATAAGAACTGAGCTACATCTTTATATTCTTTCCAAACTCTCAGTTCTAACTGAAGTTTCAATGTGGGGCAACCAGGCCCAGTATATCACAGAATAAATCAGCCTTTCTAAGCTTACTTGCTACAATTCCTCAGGCATACATTTAAAGGAACATGAGTTGACACTTTCATCTCCTGGCCCCAGCTTCCAAAACTAGAATTCTTGAAATCATTCTTTCTTCCCCATTAACTTTATTCCCCACATCCAATTTGTTGTCAAGTTCTCTTACTTATACTTCCTGGATTTCATTAGAATCCACCCTCTTCAAGGTCATTACTGTCACTGCCTATGATCAGTGACATTTCTCCTCTTATTTACTGCATTATCCTCGTAACTTTTCTCCATTCCTTAAGCTTTGACCCTCCCCTACAATTCCTTTCCAGGCTGCTGTCAGTAATTTTTATAAAATGAACATATTCTGCAGCTTTATATTGTAAAATGCTTCCACGGTTTTCTACTGCACTCAGAATAAAACTCAAATGCCCAAGCATGGCATAGGAAACACTTCATTCTCCTAATAATCTCTTCAGCCTTTCATGACATCTACAGTGCTTGCTAAACTGAAGACACTTTTTCAAAACTATCGTTTCTTTTTTACCGAATCACAAACCTCTCTCTTAAATGTTCTGCTAAACTAATTTTTCTTCCCTTGGGGACATTATATAGATATGAGTCCAAATGAGAAAATTAGTATGAAGTACAGAATAATGTATGTACTCATACAAAATTAAAAGGATGTCAATAATAGAAGAGTTATAATTTTAAATCATTTTCATATAAAGGAGCATTTTGTCCTGTAAATATACACTTGGTTATTAAACATATAGGCATGTGCATATATATACATACACACACATAGACACACAAACTTTTATAGACTGAAAAGTACAAAAACTAAAATGGTCATATATATATATATATATATATATATATATATATATATATATATATGACCATTTTATATATACCTTTTTTTTTAAAGGAGCCTACCTACTGCTTCTCTAGTAGGGAGAAGAATGCTTCCTCACCTCCAAAGATGCGCATGCCCTAATCTCCAGACATATGTTATCTAATGTAGCAAAAGGATTTATAGATGGGTTGGTTAAGGCTAAAGACATTGAGGGAGGGTGATGATGGTACATTATCTGGGTGGGCCCAATCTAATCAAATGATTCTGTAAAAGAGGAAGAGGAAGACAGAAGAGTGAGTCAGAAAGATGTGATGTGAGAAAGACTGGACCCACTATTGCTGGTTTTGTGGGGAAAGGAAGGAGGCAAGAAGCCAAGAAATGTGGCAGCCTCAAGAGGTTGGGAATGGTCCTTCGTTTACAGTCAGCAAGAAAATAGGGATGTTAGTACAAAAGTTGAAAGGAGCTGAATTCTGACAATAATACAATGAGCAAGGGGATGGATTTTCCTCTAGGAGCCTTCAGAAAGGAACACAGCCCTGCTGATATCTTGATATCCCATGCAGAACTTCCAACCTACAGAACTGTAAGGATGTCCTTCATATGTACTCCAATAGCAACTGGGATGATCTTTATTAAAACACTCATTACACAGTATTATGACCTCACTTGACTTGTGCGTGTCCCTAGTAGACTGCACTCCTAGTTGGCACCGTCTATATTCCTTCAACTTGCATGATGCCTGGAACATAGTAAACTTTCCATAAGTCACCGATAAACTAATATAAAAGTATAACACTATTCATACAATTAATTTATCTTCTGTGCTTTATTATAAATAAAGATACCTTTAGATTTCATATTTGATTACTAAATTAAAATGTCTTCTTTCCTTTTGTTTCTTTCTCTTTTATCTTCTTTTGTTTTTCTTCATTCTTTCTTTATTCACTCTTCCTTTCTTTTATCACATCTGCCTCTTTCCACAGAAAATGCTTCAGTATCTTCCAGATATCAATAGATTTCACCATTGAATATTTTAAAGCTTTTTTCACAAATGTAAAAAAGAAACAGAGCTCAGAGCAAGTATAGTAAAATTGAAAACTTAGTACGACTTATTTACAACTAAGTTATAACTTATTTGTTATAAGCTATTGACAAATAGATTATATTGAGCACAGAAAATCATTGGGACAAGCAAGGTATTATCACATTTCTATTTGAAATTAGATCATAGTTAATAAATGGGAGAAATATCAATAGATTACATTTAAAATGACAACTATGCACAGTACCTTATTGCAAATACTCTTAAAATTTTTAAATTCCCTAAGAACTCCCAAGTGTTTACAAGTAAATCCTGTTAGTTAAGCACTGGTTAAGAACTTAGCATCATTATATTGTTTCTAATTCTCTCTATATATTACTTATTCTTAGGAAACGTAAGTTTTTCATTGCATATGAAATTAATGTTAAATTAATTGTAGTACAGCCTTAGAAATTGTCCTGATTTGATCTTTACTCATAACATGAATACTTTTAAATGTAAAATGGATCTAGGAAGAGAGAGAGAGAGGAGAAAAGCATGATATAAATAATAAAACTTGTCTCTATCTTGTCTTCATGAAGAATTATTGTTAGAAATTCACAATATTTCCATTCCAAGTTTTACATTTGTCCTCTGATTTCCCTGTCTCCGTATTTTATAAAATCAGTTTGGAAGAGAGATGTTATTTTTACATTTAACAAAATCATGTTCATTTTAGCAGACCATTCTAATAAAATGGATTATAATTTTTATTTTCTTCTTGATTGATACATTAGCATTTCTTTCCCAACAGTTATAGACAGTGGTGGAACATTTGATAAATTGATGTTTAGGAGAATAAACTTTAGTTGCAACCAACTGTGGAAGAGAATGGAAACAAATTCTCTGGACTGCATCCTCTGCTGAATAAAGATGGGCTAGGTGAGGAATTTTTCAGCTCCGCTCCTAAGATTTCCAAAGGGGCTTTTGGAAGGTGTCTCATGGGCCAACTTAGGATGGTCAAGGTTAGGATCTAGCGTTCAGGGTATTGGACCCTCTATCTTCATTTCAAATAGAATAGCTCCACTAATTTTTTTTCCATATCAAATACTAAGATTCTGGGTAATATTTACTAGTAACTTTTATGTTTCTAAGTTCAAACTGAGGAATTAGAGTATGTCAGTTACTTAGTCTAGATCTAAAACTCTACATTTCTAAGTAAAGGAAAACACGTTGAAAGGGGAGTGGTCACTAATAAGAAAAGGTCTTTATTCAGAGTCAATGAATCTTAAAATCCCCTACCAGAAGTTATTTCCTTTTATATAGTCAGTGGCAAGTGTGGCGGAAAGATTGTATTAGAAGATAGGATGCACAAGAGGAAAGAAGAAATTCTGCACCAACCCATGACAGCTTTGAGAATAAGCAGAATTATATGAAATAAGAAGCTACCAGAAAATATAAGACATAAAAAGAAGCTCTATAAACTTATGAGCTTGTTAATTGAATACCCGAAATACATTGTTTTTAAAATTTACTTTAAAATATGAGGAATAAGCCTCAACAAACCCCAAAGAATGGCCTTACAGAAGATGTGCTCTGACCAAATGGGATTAAGCTGTATATCAATAATAAGCAGACTCCTAGAAAAATCTCAAATTGTTTCAAATTTAGTCAATATTCTTAACTGACAGAAAATGAAAATACAACATATTGTAACTTAAGCTATGCAGCTAAAGCTGCTCTTGGAGGGAAATATATAATTTTAATGTATGTAATAGAAAGATTAAAAAGTTAACAATTACTAATATAAATATTCATCTGAACAAGTTAGCAAAAGAAAAACAAATAAAAAACAAGGAATATAGAAGAACATAAATGATAAAGATAAGAGAAATTGAAAAAGTAGAAAACCAAATTATAAGAGTATAAAATCTCTCCAAGTTGAGCTATTTGTTATTTGAAAATATTAATAACTCAAAAAGACTTCAACCAAGATTAAACAAAAGAGAAAGCACAAACATTCATTACTAACATCCAGAATGAAGACGGGGCATCACTTCATATGTTATAGTCACTAAAAACAGTTCATGTCAAATGTTTTCCCTGCTATCAGGAATTAGCCCATCACCATTTCTGTTTATTACTGGCCTCGAGCTTTTCCCTAGTGCAAAACAGTAAGAAATTTAAAGGAAGGGATATGAAGGGAAAAAATCAAATTTTCATTATCCAGACACATGATTGTCTATACAAACAATCCAAGATAATCTATAAATTGTTAGAATTTATAAGTGGTTTTAGCAAGGTCACTGGACATACCAGTATCAAACATCAATTGAGTTTTTTTAATATAACAGGACACAATAAATAGAAAATATTTTGAAGCAGGTACAGTTACATTACCATAAATAATCAAATACCTTGAGTAAATCTAGCAAAAGTTATATTAGATTAAAACAATTAAATATTACTCAGTAAAAGTATAAAAAGGTCTTAAATAAATAGGGCAATAAATCATATTTGGTGTTTGTTGTTTAGAAGGTTCAATAGTGTAAAGACGTCAATTTTCTCCAAGTTATTTTATACATTTGTAGCCGTCCCAATGAAAATATTAGGGGTGTTGGGGATATATGTATATGTATAACTGATTCACTTTGTTATAAAGCAGAAACTAACACACCATTGTAAAGCAATTATACTCCAATAAAGATGTTAAAAAAAAATTAACACATGTACACCTAAAAAAATAAATAAGTAAATAAAAATAAAAGGACAATAGTACTAAAAAAAAAAAAAAAAATTAGGGGTGTGTGTGTTTGTGTGTGTGTGTGTGCATGTATTGACAAGTTGACTCTTTAATATGAATATGTAAGGGGTCAAGAGGAATTAAGATATTTTTGAATAACAAAATTTGAAACTTACTCTCCTTGATTACAAAAGTTATTGTAAACCCACAGTAATTAAGACAGTGTGAGACTGGCTCAAGGACAGACAAAGAAATGACTGTATTTATGATCTGGGGCACCCAAAGATTTCCTAAAATGACTACAAAAACAAAAACAAAAACAACCTTAAAGGGCAATTTTTGATTAATTGCAAAATAGTATAAACTATTCATCAAAAACATTAAAAGAATGAAAAAGCAAACTAAAGAATGGAGAAGATTGTAGCAATATATATACTGAACAAAGGGCTCACATGTGGAATGTAATAAAAATCTCAGTAAATCAAAAAGAAAAATTTAATAGGAAAATGGATTTGGGACTTGAATAGGTGCTTCAAATAAATAAGATATCCAAATGACTAATAAACCATAAAGAGAGGTTCAATCTCATTATTTATTAATAAAATACAGATAAAGTTGCAATGAAATTATTATTGTCACTTTATTTTTATTATTATAGCCAACACTTCTATAAAGCTTGCTATGTGCCAGGCACAGCTGTAATGTGTTGCATATATTTACTTCATAATCTTTACAACTATATTATTTCCATTTACATGTAAAGAAACTGAGGCACAAAGTAGCCAGGTTATCTATGAAAGATTTCAGAGCTGGTAAGTTATAGAGTCAATTCAGTTTGAGTCAGGGTGGTTCTACTATTCATGCTCATACTACTACAACATGAGTTGGCTTAGTATTTCAGCTGGGAATTATGTTACAAATACAGTCTGATTTTTTTCTTCGAATTCCTTAAAACACAGTAATAAATTCTTCAGAATTAAAGATGAAAGAAAATTTTTTGTACACCATATCTTAATTACTGTTCTAAACTGCTACTGACTGATCCAGCAGGACAGCTTGATTTGTCATGGCTACCATATTTTCTTGTCACAAAAATTGGGAAAAGCAATCACCTTAGAAAAGGTAGAAGCATTTTGAGAAGAGGGGCACTGTTTTTCCTGTTGACAGATGTATGCTCAGAACCTAATGCAGTGACTGGGGCATAGTAGACCCTCCATAAATGCATACTTAATAGATGAATCTGCTTCTGTTGGACTGGTCTCCTTATTGTGCATATTCAGTATAGCACTTATTCAGATTTTGAAATTGCAATATAATCTAGCCCACTAGACAATGAACAACACTTTGATAGTATAAGTTGTACCTTAGCCAACAGAATATGTTTTACTTTTTTTGATCACACTGTTCAACTACTGAAAATTAGTCCCCACTGTATTCTTTTTTGCCTATTTACCTCTTACTCCCTTGTCATAGAAGAGGTTTCCATTCCTCTGAAAACAACTTCAAAATAATGTTTATTATTTAGTTTTGGTGGGGTATTTTTCCTTTCTCTCCTCCTATTACTGTTTGTTTGTTTTGTATTACCTTTTGTAACACTTACATTTTCCCTTGGATTTTAGGATTTCTTGTCTATATAAACTCTTCTTGAACTAATTAATATTTACTCAAATACCATGATCTTTGTAAATTACATTTGTTTAGAAAGTTCTTTTCTCTTTTTTTCCCCCCAAATGAGTCCTCTTTTAAGCTTATCCAATAATATCTTTGCTATTTAAGGACTCACTAAAAGAAAGTGTTTACAGCTTTCCAATGATGCACACTTGAAGTCCTATGTAGATATTAATTAAATATTCCAACTTTAACCAAAAAGATGAAGTTGTTTTGAACTTATAAATAGCATTTATTTGGGTTAATAATTTTTCTTTATGTCTGAATAGAAATGATCAATTATTAGCTATTAAGTTTTATAAAATAATATTTGCAAAAGGAATCTTTATCTAAACAAACATGTAGAAAAATACTGTATGTTACTTCTAAAATAAACAATGTTCTCAGCTGAGTGAATGTTTCTGATATTTATAAATGGTCAATTGTATGTCTATCTAACCATTTTATTAACACTAGAAGGCAAAAATTGCATAAGTATATGTTTTGCTTCCTTCCTTATCCAGTAGCTAAAAAGTTAGATTTGTACATGCTTAGGTTAGGCAACCTACATTTACTGCATTTGATACAAGTATAACTTTTGGTTATTAAAAAATAAGGCACAGAAAACTTTTTCTAAAAATCTGTAACAGTGAATCATTAATTCTTAAATGTATCAATAAGGATTCCATAAAAAAGGAAAAAATTAAAATGAGTTTTGATCTGGGAACAACGTTAACGATTTATAAAAAATCGAGTTCAAGTATTAGTTTTGCAAGGTCTGAGCACAAATTAAGTAATACCACCTATTACATATGTGTTTTACCTTAAACGTCCCGTTCAATGTAGAGCTAGTAAAGTAGAAACAGATACAATGTAAGGATGACTAATTTAATGACATAAAACTAGCCAAAATTACTCAACGATATGTACACCAAAGAGAACTAGATAATATTTATATTCCTGAGAAGCAAATTTTTAAAGGGTAAAATATAATATCAAATGTGAAAATAAGTAATAAATCGAGAAGCCTAGAAAATACCCAAATATTATTAATTGTTTCTTGGCAAAGAAGACAATAGATAGTGGCACTGATGACATGACAAGCAAAAGAAAAGGGGTTGAAATTGGAGAAGACAATTAAGTGGTTGTCAAATTAGGAAATGAAGGAGTGATAGGGGAATGTACGAATGGAAAGACATATAAGCAGAACAAGGACATGAAAAAGCACTGGTGAAATCATAAAGAACAATATTTAATATATGAATTAAATATTGAAACTTGCATTCATGAAATTAGATCGTTCTTAGATTTAAAATCCAAAATACTTAATATGATCCCAAAAGTCCTAAAAAGTCCGAATCTTTTATCCGTTTTTACCTTGTATTCTCTGTGCTCACCTCCAAACCCTCCATCCTCAACTCTCATCCCCTTGACTCCAAATCCTACTCTGCACACACAGTTATTTTTAATCTTCAATATACTCAAATAGTTAATGTCTCAGATTTTCCAGTCATTCACAAGGATCTACACATTAAGATATAATGGGTTTTCATCAACTCTCACTCACATTCTAAGTTGCTCGCATAGAAGAGCACAGGAAATTTTAACTGTGTTGGAAATATCTGGTCTCTCCATGATGACCAAGAGAGAAGGCTGTCTTCAGGTATTAATATTCTACCAAATGGACCTGCTCATTGAAAACGAGTGTTTATTAAATGAAGCTTACGTAGACGGTGATGCTGTCCAATCATACTTAGCCTGGCCATATCGACTACATGGTGATAAAATGTGGCTGTCTGTAACATTGAATGGTCAATGTCATATCTGATACTGTCAGAGTCCCTGCTGCCTTTGTAGAGGCAGAAAACTTTTCCTCTCTTCCCTTCCAGGTTCTTTGGCTGGTCTAATAATTAAATTGACATAAAACAGATTAAAAGAAGAAAAAATTAATTTTGTATGTACAGGAGTCCCATAAACATATGAGACTCAAAGAAGTGACAAAAGCAAGCAGCTTTTATATTCATACCTTTTAGAAAAATCAACAATAAATTTGTGATGAATTGAAAAGACAAAAAAGTTTGGGATCAGGGTAATAAGTTAAGAAAAAGTAACAAAGTTTGTTTATACAGCTTTCTTGGCCCTGAGTTCCCTATTCCTCGTGATAAGGATGCCTTCTAACTCCTGGTACAGTGAGGGTACCTTTCTCATGGGAGATTTATTTCATTTTCAGGGGCACAAAGAAGGGTCAGAGTGTCCTTCTTGCACTGGCTGTTTCTTAAGTAACTTTAAAATAATCAGTATGCCAAAATGGCATGTTTGGGGGTCGCATATCCTGCTCCCTTTCATCTTCATAGCTGAAATCTTATTACCCTAGATTATTCCACTGTCTTGACCATTTTTGTTTCCTTGTTTGCATAATCGGCCTGCCTACAATACAACATCATCATCTCTAAGTTGTGTCATCGCATCTCAGGTGTTCACGTGTGGCCTTATATGATGCTCGTTAATTAAATACCCAGAGATTTCTGTAAATCACCAAATGCTTTATTCCCTCTGATTCATTTGAAACATTTTCATCATAATTGCTTCATTAAACAAGCTTCTACAATTGTGATTTTTTTCATTTGTTCCCTAGAAGTGTTTACTGACTCATTGCAAATTAATATGTGTGAAAATGATTCATCAAACATTGAACTGAAGACAATCCTTTTCCATAGACATTGGCTTCTTCTATTTGTTGCTAGTTATTTGGCAAAGGTATTATCATCAGACTATTTATCCATCCTCATAGACCTACACTGTTACACACTAATGATTAGGAATGTGAACTTCAGTACACCTGAGCTCAAGCACTGGTTTTGTGGTGCATTTTTTATGGCCTTTGGATTATTTTATAACTTTTTCAGACCTCAGCTTTCCTTATCTATAAGTGGAATATAAATGTGAGCAATGTTTAGGCTTATAGTGAATATTGAAGGAAATAATGTATATAAAGCACTTTGCCCATTCCTGTCACATGTATGTTATACAAATATACTATTACTTTAAAATTTTTTTTACTATTACTCCTGCTATTACTGCTTCTGCTGTTGCTGCTACTTCCATTATTACTACTACTAACACATTACTAAAATATGCTTTTAACTAAATTGTTGCTGCTAATTTATCTGTTTTATATCAGTCATGATACTGTTTGGTGATACTGTGTCAGGCAGATGTAATTAAAGGCAATAGAAATATGAGAAAAAGAATGATCAACATGAATAGTCTAGCAGAAGTAAATTCAAGAATTATTTGTTCATTTTGGCATCATTCATTTAGTCATTCAATCATTCATTCCTTTATTCAAGTGAGAGACACTATGTGATATATGTCTTACACTACGTGTATGGGTATGAAAATTAATATGGAATGGTTGCTAATTAAAGATGCTTACATCAGATTTCTTTTATTTACTAATTATCATTGAAGCCTTCGGAGTACAGATAAGTCATATTTTAAAATTATTGGTGGGAAAGGCTGATTTTTACTGAGTCCTTATGTTCTTCTAGTGATAAGAAGAGTACAATTTAACTTGGATGAAAAAATAAAAATTACAATTTATTTATAACCAAATTGCTGTAATAATCTTAAGCATTGAATCTATTTTCAGAAGTGACAGTATACTTAGATCTATAGAACTGTGGTTTATGCTCCCTTTAAAATTCTAAAGTATGTCTTTTATATAAATGTAAATTCATATTTCACTATATTCTTTTCTCACTCTGTCTCTGGCCCAGTATAAATAATGCATGACGACACATTGTTCCTATAGAATAAAAACAAAAGAAGACTCTTAGAAATTCCCCATTGTCATTGTTGCTAGTTAAAAGAATACTTACATAATATCAGTCACATGTATTTATAAAATGAAAATGTTTTCCTAATCATGTTTGAAATATTTATTTCTCACACAGAATCATTTATCAACACAGGCAAGATATATGTGCAGATGTGCATGTGTGTCTGTGGTGTACATATAAAAATAAAACTTGGAATTTTTCATATATATCTATGTGTACATATTTTCATGAGTATAATGTTTATCTACATATGCATTGTAATTTTGAAAATGAATCAAAAATAGTTATAAAATTATAATCTCATTCTAAGAAATATTGTTTTATTTCTCAGTTGAAGCATAATTTACAAGTGTACATTTGATTCCTCCAAATTATTCAAAACATTAAGAGATAAACATGACATTCAGATTGACCCTTTTGATAGATTATAACTGGCACTGGTTCCCACAGATAGCATTAAGAATGGATTGAAGAATCTGTATACACATTAATGCTTTATTTTTCAAGGGTATAATATTTATTGACTGGAGAATGTGAAAGTATTTATATATAATGTAAAATCCAAATATATAATTTTCATAAAGATAGATTTTCACAAACTGAAATATCAGATACTATACTTCATACACTCGTGTTGGTTAAGTCATCAGGAGGAATAAAAGACAATTTGGTTCAAGGAACATTACAATTCTACATTCTGAAAATTGACAACGCAATAAAATATAGAGATGAAAGAAGGAATATTTTGGAGAAGTAAAATAAAAAATGATATTATCACTGTCACATTGGAAATTAGCAGTGGTGGTGGAGATACGGCTATGGCAGTAGAGGAGATAAGTACTTACAATGAGAAAAAAGATATTAGAGAGCCCATAAGGAGACCAAGAATCTTTAAAACCTCAAGGACATCCAGAACCTTATGAGACATAAGAGTCTTTGAAATCTCAAGACTGACAATCACTATGCCTAGCTCATGTATCTAGGGAACAGAGACAAGACAAAAGACTTGAGGCTCCATTAGATGAAGCATTGGGAGGTTGAAGTTATGTATCATTCAAAAACCTTAATAATATATGACAGTTTATTTCACATATAATACAGCACTCTTTATCATTATGATATGATAAAACTATCTATTTTCAAGAAAACATCCTCAAATAGGAATTTAAACCAACTCTAGAAAAAAGATCAGGAGATGACTGTGGTTAACACAATAATTAATATACCAATTAATTTATAAGACTATTTGTTTTCCTACATCTACACTTTTGGTAATGCTTTTCTTTGGCATTTTAAATTGATCTTCATCAGAAAGTTAAACATTACTGTTGGAAAATACCTTAAAAACAGACAAATTATAGAAAAATGTTGTGAGTGTTTAAGAATGTTAAAGTCATAGTTTTGAACCATTCATTAAGAAATTACTTATGTCTATTTCAGTTTACTGAACAGTTTATACTGAGAACAAAAAAGGTCTATTTTCATAGAGTTTTCAAAATCCCAAATAGTGGGTAAAATGCTTCAGATGAATTAGAGTATAAAAAAAAGTTTGAAGCCCTCTGAATCTGACTGTGATAGAGTAGTGGGTATCAGACATATTCTTCCTCCAATTAAATCTGTTTGAAACAGATAAAACAATTGGACCAGGCATTGGACTGCCGTCAACCAGGGTGAAGAGGTTCCTTGAGAAAAGGAAAGATTATGAACTGTGACCCACATTCATATAGCTGTTTTGCTGAGGGCATTTTCCAAACTGCAGCAGAGTAAAATAGTACCGTTTGAGTCTATAATCAGTGAAAATACCTTTAAAAATGAAGGTGAAATAAAGATGTTTCCAATCTCCCAAAGAAAAACTTAAAAGGATTTGAAGCTATAGACCTTTCCTACAAGAAAAATAACCCCCTGATGAAATCAAGCAACTTTAAGAAAGAAGTAACAACATCAGAAACAGTAAATAAATGGGTAAGTAGAAACCGATATTGATATGATAAAATTACATTAATACTAAATATTATGGGACTTATAGCATATGTAAAATAAAATATGCTATAACGATAGCAAAAATGGAATGAGGAGAGTGAATAAACTAAAACTAGGAAGTGTCTTGCCTTTTGGTGAAATGATAAATTACTAATTTAAAGCAGATTACAAGACATCATTGATGCATATTGAAAGTAGTAGTGTAATTACTAAAAAATAATAAAGGACAGAGCATCTAAAAATCTCACAGGGAAGAAAAAGATACAACTAAATAAAGATATATAATCAAGGTAAAATAAAAACGTAATACAGGATAAAAACTGAATAATTTAAAAGAAAGGGGTCCATGGCTGGACCTAGAGGTTGTCATAGTGAGTGAAGTAAGTCAGATAGAGAAAGAAATATTGTAAGATATCACTTATATGCAGAATCTTTTAAAAAAAAGATGCAAATGAGCTTATTTACAAAACAGAAACTCACAGACTTAGAGAACCAACTTATGGTTACCGACCGAGGGGAAGGGTGGGGGGAAGGGACAGTTAGGGAGTTTGGGATTGATATGTACACACTGCTATATATAAAATGGATAACCAACAAGGACCTACTGTATAGCACAGGGAACTCTGCTCAATATTGTGTAACAACCTAAATGGGAAAAGAATTTGAAAAAGAATAGATACATGTATATGTATAACTGAAAAAAAATGTATTACAATCCCAGGGGAGAAAAATCACTGAATTGTACACTTTAAAAAGGGAGAGTTTTATGATACGTGAATTATATCTCAATAAAGCTGTTATTTTAAAAAAGAAAAAAGAAAGGAAGAAAGGGGGTAAAATATTAGTACAAAAGCAGATAGAACTTTAGAAAACAATAGCAAGATGTTAGACTAAAGCCTATTATGCTAGTGCTTTTAATAAAAGAATTTCTCTGTTAAGTAAAAAACAAAGCCAGGCTTAAGTAAGGAGAGACTTCACTGGAAAAAACTATTACAGTAGAGTGAAGGTAACGATTGCCAGTAAGGAGATGCTCAAAGACAAAGTCAGAAAAGTCTCAGGGAAGTGATGGGTGAGCAAAAGCTTTTATATGCAGAGACCTTGGGAAGCTGGCTGTGGAAAGAAGAAGGGGGAAACTGAAAACTGTTAGAGGGGGCTGAAACGTAACAAACTATCAAATGTTCTGATAACAGGAAAGTGGAAACAGTAAATATTCCTTTGTGATTAAGCACAAAAAATGGAGGTGTGGGAAACTCTGGGCAAAGTTATAACATGGGGAGTTCATGTAAAGTTCTGCACCTAGATGTCCTAGTGAAACCAGCCTACAGATATGACTCAGGAGCAAAATATTAAATAATGACAAACTTCTACTCTTCAAACTACTCTTTTACAATATATTAGTATGATTTTTCTCCCCTGGGATTGTAATACATTGTCGTAACATTTGAAATTTAATCGGTATTTTCCACATTAAAGGAGAAAACAATATAATTAGATGAATAAGATGCATTTGATAAAATTCAAGACACATCTATCATTTTATCACAGAAATAGGAAAGTTCCTTAACGTGGTATGGTATATATATAAAAAATATATAGATATCATTAAACTGAAAAAAAATGTTGATTTTTCATACATCATGATAATGTCATAGAAAATCACACCCCCCCAAAAAAAAAAAACAGAAATACTACAAACCATAGGAAGTCATGACTGAATTTAGCTGGATACAAGGTAAATAAATATATATTTGTTAATTACATTTCTTTACCCTAGCAATAAAAAATGGGTATAAAATTTAAATAGATAACTCCATTTGTTACAGCACCCAAAACACTAAACACCTAGGAATGTGTTTGGTAAACATAATTTAAATGCACAATATCTCTATACTCAAAACTATACTTTCATTTACAGAAAGTATATCTAAATAAATGGAGTTATTTCAAGTTCATGGACTGTTAGACTAGTACTAATAAAATGCCATTCCTCCCCAAATTTCACTAAAGATTCTGTGCAACTCCAATCAAAATTCCAGCTGGAATTTTCCTTTTTTAGAAATTTAAAGTATGATTCTAGTGTGTAGATGGAAATGCAGATGACCCAAAAGAGCCAAGGTAATTTTGAAGTAAAATAAAGCTGGAGGACATATATTACCACTTACCACGACTTTCTATAAATATATGTTAATTCAAACAATGTGATATTGGCTCAAGGACAAATGGTCCAATGAGACAGAATACAGAGTCCAATTAGAGACTCACACATTAATTTTTAACTGATTTTTGACAAAGACTTCACTAGTTTTGACAAAGGGAAATATCCTGGAGAAAAAAAGTTCTTTTCAATCAATTGGATATACATGAAGAAAAAAAAAATCCACTTGCCCTTTCAAATAAGCACAAATTAATTTTAGTTGGTGTGTAGACTTCAATGTTAAATCTTAAGTGATCAAACTTCTAGAGGAAAACATAAGAATGTCTTTATTAACTTGGTCTATGCATAGATTCATTAAATAGTGCATGGTAAGCAGTAACTAAAACAAAATGTTGAAACACTGCTTCATTAAAATTAAAAACTTCTCATTTTCGAAAGATTAATGGGAATGATAAGGACTATCACAGCCACAAACGGACATTCTTCTAAATCAAGAAAAAGACAGGCTGAAAATAATTGGACACGTAATTCACAAGAAGATAATAGTTAGAAAAAAACTTACGGAAATGTTTCATCATAATTATTCATCATAGAAACGCAAATTAATATCACAGCAATCACAACATGCCCCATCAGAATGTCTAATAAATAAAACTGAAAATACCATGAGTTATTGGGGATGTAGAGTAACAGAGCGGCTACTATACTGCTGGTGAGAATAAAAATTTATAAAACCATTATGAAGAAAATGTTTTGTTAGTACCTATTTGAAAAAAGTTGGCAATACGCTTGGAATCAGCAATTATATTTCTTAGTATATGCCAAGTTGAAATGCACCAAAACAGATGGATAGAAGTTTTACTCATAATAGCCCCAACTTGTAATAACACAAATGTTCAATAACAGGTAGCATGAGTAAATCATGTATCTTTCTATCTTGGAATTCTATACAGAAATGAAAAAGATTAAATTACTAGTGGGTACATATGGAGTGAAACTCGCGTTATATAATGTTGGTGAATGAAGTGAAATAAAAAAGAGTTTATGTTGTGTGATTCCATTTATATTAAGTCAAGTATAGACAAATATATATATGCATATATATACATATATATTTATACATGTGTATGTATATATGTATACATATATGCATATATATTCTTTTTCAGACTCTTTTCCGTTATATGTTATTATAAGATACTGAATATAGTTCCCTATGCTATACAGTAGGTCCTTTTTGTTTATCTGTTTTATGTATAGTAGTGTGTATATATACCAAAGGGGAAAGGGTGGAGGATAAATTAGTAGTGTGGGATTAACATATAAAATAATGCTTTTGACAAGTGGAGAATTTCCTCATTCCGCAGCTCACAAAGTAAATTACATAAAGCTATATTTTATAAAACACAGATTAATGTACCACTGTGAACTACATTTATTCTTGGTTAGTTTCCATTTTCCATTAGTGTAATATTAAAACCATAAAATATTTTAGGCAAGAAAGCAGTTTACTTTTAAAAGGAGATTAGCACCATCTTCCACTGTAATCCTATCCATTAGTATCTTACTCAGAGTATGGTATTTTTTAAAAAGGTTCTAATAAAGTATAAAATTTCAGATTTATAAGAACTCTTATCATGGTGTGAGATACTACTATGCTTCAAATCAATGAATATTACCTACATCAAACTTGAACACCTTGAACAATAAAAATACAGTCATTTTCCATAGCATCAGACTTCAAATACTTTTAATATGTGGAAATTATAAGATATGGAAATAAAATTCATTAACACATGATAGTAGAAGGAATTTGATCCTAGTTTTTGGAGACTCTTGGAAAATGAAAATTATATAGAGAGTGCCAGTTGTGTGTCAGGCACTATTCCTTATCCTAGAAAAGTAATGTATCACTTAATCTAATAATAATTATAGTATGTATTATTATTCTTTCCAGAGATGGGTAAATTTAATTAAGAAAAATTAACACCCATACTTAAAAGAAATCCTCACACCTTCTATTTATAATGACACATGGAAAAAATTTATCTATCCTGTAGCTATTTTACACAAGTTCCAAACCTTTTACAACATTAGTAGTGTAATTATTAATATTGCTTCTACCAGGAATCTTCCAAAATGGCATACTTGGGAGAAATTTGATTAAAAAATTCTTGGCTCATTTTATTAAAAGTAATGCTTTCTTTTTTTGTTAAGTCTGTGCAATTTGGAGCAAGCCAAAATATCTGAGAATAAATCTTAATTTTCTTCTTAATTATACCTCATCAGAAAAAAATGTAAATTTAAATTGGAACATAGATAAAAATTTTACTCACATTGTGGTCAAGAACAGAGAACACTCTTAGCCTCTGATATTTGATACTGTAGAGTAAACACCATTTTACTTAAGAGTTTTCAAATAAGGGACAAGGGGAAACAGAGTCGCCACTTTGTTGGCATTCATCCTTGGTTGTTTCCTTATATCTCTCTCGTAGACATCTTCCTTTCTATCAAAACTCCACATTGGTTCATAATCTTCCAATTTGCCGTATCTTTCAAAGATGCTCTCTGCTTCTCTTCAGAAACATTTTTTTTTGGCCAAGAATAGTGGTCTTCCTTCTCTTAGTGAATGATTGTTTTAGGCAAGGGCATCTGACAAAGTTGTGGCAATTCAGAAGTATAAAACAGTTCAAAGAAAGCAATCTATGAAGGAATTTTTTTATTCCTGAAGCAGATAAAAGACAGGGATGTTCTTTTATCTGCTTCTTGAACCTGTCCTCTGCATGTGACACCTTGAAATGGGATTGCAATCTTAGAACTACTTGTAGAGAATAAACATGCTGAGGAGGGCAGAACTGAGGACTAAGTTCTTATTTAGCCATGGAATTAACCATACCTGGAATTGCCCTTCCAGACTTGTTGTTTTTTAATTTTCTGTAACTTGCAGCCACAAACATCATAACTTTGATTTTTCATTTCTTATGTTCTAAAGGTCTACAAAACGAATCCTGTGCCAATTATAGAGTAGATTCTGAGCATTTTGAAGTAGAATACTATAACTATAGTTGAAATACTGTTACCATTTTCTTTGACTGGGAGGAGAGACAAAAGGGATCAGTTCAGGAAACAACTTTGCGTGGGTTCTCTTCAAGGAAGGAGAGTATGGTTCCTGTCTAAACAATATTAAAATTGAGTAGTCTCAAAACAGTGTTGGAGGTATTTAAGATCAACCTATGAATATTGGTATTTTGTGAGCATAGATAAATATATTTTACATTCTCAAATATTCAAAAACTTATGTGAAGAATTTAAAGTAGTTATTAAGAGACATGAAAGTGTAGAATTTTTAAATTTAACTTCTTATAAAACTATACTTGACTATGGACTCTTTGAGGATACAACTTAATGCTGAAGATAATGAAGTACTCAGTCTGTGCATGACTTCAACTGCAGAAAGCTGAATTGACAATAAACTACTCTTGTTTAGTGTCATCATGTTGAAGGTAGTGTGGAGGTTCACAGAACAGAAAAAGAAATTGCAAAAAGAGAAGCCAAGTGACAGTGGCAGAAGTTTTGCAAAGAGTATTTAAAAGTGACATATAACTCTTTATGATTCCATATTGCATGTAAATGAGCAGAAGAATATTCTTACTAGCCTAGCTAGAGGTGTGGAAATGTGTGTATGTTTGTGTGTGTGTGTGTGTATACACACACAGTCATTCTGTGGAACCTAAGTTTGTAAATTTCATAAAAAATCAATACTGTTAATTCCTTTTGAGAACTCTGAAAATGTGACTGCACTGAACCTGGATTCCCACGTGGCAGCAATCAGTTGTAGCTGCTTAAAGACTGTCCCCAGTCGGTAGGATATGTACTTCCTCTTCTATCGGCGGCCACAGTCCTCACTACTCTTTATCACTTCTTAAAACATTAGAATCAATGATCAGCAAAGTGAATCAGTTATACATATACATATATACATTCTTTTTTACATTCTTTTTCCATGTAAGTTATTCCAGAGTATTGAGTAGAGTTCCTTGTTGCTGTATACCTGAAACGGATACAACATTGTAAATCAGTTATACTCCAATAAAATAAATAAATAAACAAACAAATAAATAAATAGCATCAATGATCAGCTACTATTTACTTTCATACCCCAACAAGGTAAACTCAGTAGCCTGGTACATATGCATGATGTGATTCCAACCTTGGCCTTGGTCTCTTCGGATTGACACTTTCGGTGAACTCACCACAGAGATTTTAATTTTGTGTTTGCCCTTTGGCTCTTTATTTCTTTGAGTCTTACTTACTTCACCTTGGCTCTGTTCAGGACACCATTTTTTTCCAGTTATCTGCCTCTTTCTGAATTATATACCATATTCAGGCTGGTAATTTGTACCACATTGACTTGATAGTTTTAAAAAAGTATTATGCTTTTTTTTTTTTTTTTTGAGCACTGTTTTCAATAGAAACTAACTACTGTAAGGCTCTCCATGTTTGAAACAGGATACTAAATCTCTCAGGGTTGAGAGAGAAAAAGAAGATAGTCAAAGTGAGTTATTTGTTAACGAGAATAGTACTTTGTAAGACCAATTATGTAGCTTTCTCCAGCATCCCCATCATCACTGTTTTCCCTTATACTGCTAACTTTTATTGATTTATGTTTTTCATTTCAATTTGCAGCACATTTGAGTTCCTTTAGAAAATATTTCATCGATGAAAGCCTTTATGGAAAACATCTGCCCCATAAGTAAAATATTTTTATCAATGATTTATATATACTTTCAATTATGTTTAATTTTTTGCTATGTCAGAAGTGTGAAGAAATTTTATAATTAAGTATCTACTACCTATATAGCTATATGAATTCAGTTATTTATTCAACATACATTTAATGAACTTCTCCTTTGTGAATTGCTGGAATTACTGAAAAGAAGTGGAATATAGCAGCAGAAATAATTTATAATATAATATGGTAAGATATGGTGTGGTACCTTTACTCTTAAGGCATTCCTTAAATGTTAAATAATTTGCATGAAATTTCTCTTTATTATTATTAATGGCTAGATAAATTAATTACAAAATTATATTTACATTTGTGAAAGCTAAAATAAACAAACCAAATCATAATCTAATTTCAAACAAAATAAATGCATAAATAAGTAACTTAATTCCCTACTTCCTAGGTAGGATAGCCCCACACATAGTCTCTATTCAAAAAAAATTGTAGCTATAATTTCCAAGGATTGTTCTTTTATTCTTTTCCCCAATAAATACTCTCATCATTTCTTTTATGCACCATTTTCTAAACTTAAATGGGCACATTTAGCCTCTGTCTTCCTGTCCCTCTCCTTCCCTTCCTCTCCTTTTCTTCCTCTTCTTTTTCTCCTTCTTCTTTCTCTTCCTCCTCTTTGTACCCCTGCTCCTTCTCCTCCTCTTCTTCTTGCTTTATCACCATGCATTTAGAGTGGTATCACAAACATTTGTGCAATGTTCAACGGCCTAACCCTTCCAAAGAAAATGTAGTCCTCAAAGAAGGTTCAGCTGAATATCAAGTGAGGGAAAATCAATCAACCTGACAAGTAGATGGTTATTGACTATCCAAAGAGATGAAAGAAAGAATGGTATAGATTTTTGGACTTAAAAGAATAATCACATAAAATTGGTATTAATGATAGAGTCATACAATTTGGTCTATTTCTGCTTTTGGGACTTACAGAAAAATGATGCTATCATTATTTACAAAAATTATGGACTCAAAAATGGTGAACCTTCATCATGCAGAATTTTCATAGTTTGTGTGTGTCTGTGTGTGTGTTTATGTGCATTTAATGTTAACTCATCTCCAATTTTTGGAGATAAAATTGTCATCATGGCAGAGAAATATAAAAGTTGTTCAAGAGCATATTTGCATGAACCATAAGGAAATATTTAGTTGTTCATATGAAGATGGCTTCAAAATAAATAATTGTGAAACAGCATTCAACGCATGTTACAGTATAAAAACAAGCATGGCCTGAAAGCCAGACCACAGAAAAGAAAGAGGGAGCACCCATGCTGCCACTTAGCAGCTTCCCGGAAGTTAGCACATATATGGACTTCATTATCATAAACTTCTGAGCGTTTTGGCTACTAGAGTTTGTTTGTTTGTTGTTTGCTTGCTTGTTTTAAGACATAATGGGAGAAAAAACAGTAGATTTATGCTAGAAGCAACTTTACCTTTTATAAACAAAAGGTACATTAATGATGAGAGCTAATGAGTAAAAGAGCAATATAAGAAAGGGACAGAGATGACAGTAGAGGGCACCTGTACACCTCAGGGTACAAATAAGAGAAGGACAAATAGCAATGTAGTAGAAAAATTGCATTTCAGCCGTGGCAGTTTATAGTTGACCTAATGACAAGGTCGAGTATTATGCACTGAGTGTAAAATTAATGTCAGGTCGAAATGGGCTTTTCATCTGGATGGCAGTTGCTAATGCAAAGCATTTTAAAAAGAAGCCATCAGCAACACCTGGGGAAAGATAATTTTGAAAGGAGAAGTAATTCATGTCATTTATTTTAAGAGGGAAAATAAACCCTTGAGAGCAATGCTTTCATTTTCATGTTTAATTTTGAAGAAAAAGAGTCAGATGCAGACAAAAGGCATATAGATATCAATAATTATTTCTGTTCACCTGGAACCAGAATAGTAATTTAATTTGTATTAAGGCAAAATTGAACATTTTTCTTTTTGCTGATAAAAGACCTTTGGTATAATGTCCCAACTTAACCAAAGTAGCGTTTAGGATCCTAAAAAGGAAATGGTAAACAATGTAACTTAGAGTAATAATACTTGACATATTTAGATGAGAGGCAGCTCACCAGCTTTATACGTTCCAGCTCCCTGGAGACCAAATGGGACCATATGACTAGGTTTTATTGATGAAATTTGAGTGGAAATGGTAAGTGACACTTCTGTGTCGAGGCACTTAGGAAATGAGTCATGCTTCTCTAACTTCTCTTTGCCAACCTGCCACTGAATGAAGAGGTTACAGAGGCACTAAGAAATGGAAAGAGTCGTGGCCCCTGAAGCTCACTCACTGACACAGCCACCCTCTTCGACTGAAATGAGAACAAGAATAAACTCTACAGGGCTAAGCTGCTGAACTTTTGGAGTTTTATTTCTCATGCCTAACTAATGTAGCTGCAAAAACAATATATGTGTTTTCCTTAAAAAATAATGAGTCCCCAAATACTGTTAATGTTCAAGAAGAAACTTTAAAAATCTGAAATATTAATACTGTGCTATACTGATTTGGTAAATAAATGTCCATCTTTCAGAATCTTGTAGTTCCACATATGGGTTTAATCAATCTACTTGGAAGACAGTTAAAAGTAGAGCAATTTTCTTACAAAATCAGGTTTTTGCTTTCTGATTTTCAATTTTATAAATACTTCTTTCCAATTTTGCATTCAATATATACTTATATATTCTGCGAAATGCTCTGTGTTCCCTTTACCCAGTGGAATTGTGGTATAAAATATACCAAGTTTGGTACCTGATCAGTTTTATACCATCAAACAAATTGTGAGAGTCTCAAGAATGAGTCCTCTCTTTTTTGAAGATGGAGTAATCACCATATAGTTCAGTGTCAACAATGTCAAACTCAAATACCAATCCAGAGGAGCAATGAAGTCAAATTGTATATTAACAGGTTTTGCAACTAACACTGAGAACTTGATGATAAGGGTTAACTATGCAGAACAACAAGATATCAATGTCAGGAAAGGAGTTTGTTTTCTAAAGATCTAGAACAAAAGAGAGTAAAGCCAAGTTACAGAAGTAAAAAGCAGAAAGTAACAGACACACACGCAAAAATTTTAGATACGAGAGATCAACAACAGGTTTATTAACTGAGCCCGTAGCCACACTTCTTGTGGTTTTCTCTTCTACCCATCCTTGATTTGATGGTTAATGCACATCTTTTCTGGTCAGCCTACTTTCTTTCAAGGCTTTGCTTATTATGAATGGCCCCCAGCGCTATTCACATTGTGCAACACAGAGTGTGTACAAAGACACATAAGTATTATACAAAAATAACTATTTTCTAGATCTTATCTCCAAGCTGTTATTGCTGTAAAATGGACTAACATATTTTTTGCCAACTTCTCATAGAGAATATCTGAATTCAAGTTGTTCACACTTCTGAAATTATTTCATTCATAGATTAAAAAAACAGAAAAAATTCTCTAGAGAAATGTGTTGAGATATATCACGTGTTATATTAGGAACCATCCATGCTTAGAACATTTAAAATAATATTTTCTGAGAATAGTGCATTGAAATCAAATATGTAGTATATTCTATATATGATTTACAGAAAATATCACATTAAATTGCTAAATATTCTTACAGGAGGATTATTGCATTATTAGCTATTGTGAAGTAGGATACAATTTAATGCTAGAAATGTTTTTAAGAATATTTATTAAATCTCTGCTATCTGTATGTACAAACTAATGTGACAACTTTTTAGTCTTTAAAGATATGATATTATAAGAAAGGAGTCAGGAGATTGACTGTTTTAATATAATATTAATAAAATACTTTTTAAAAAATTGTTGAAGCCTCCAAACAAGAGATGTCACAACACTGGTTATAAATGGGGAGTAGGGGCGGAGTTGTCATGTGGAGTATATCTGAAGAAACTAGGAATATATTTTTTCAAATTAACATAACCTAGTCACCTTTTTTTTCTTCTGTGGATCCTTAGTAAACTTTTCCAGTGAAAAGGAGAGCTGTAGTTGACTGACGTTCCTAGGGAATTCTGATTGTTCTTCTGCCCTTTTCAAGAGCATGGTGTGTTTCAAGATTTGAGGAAGTTTCCTTTGCATGGATTAACTTGTAAGAAATGGGCCATGTAGTGATGGGAGAATGTGTTATAGATTGGATGGACTAATGGTAGTATATGGGTAGCACAGAGAGAAGTTAATTATTTTTGCATATTTGATGATTGCGCTAAGCAAATGCATTTGAAAGGGTTCAGATGAATTGGCTCTTTTCTATGATTATTAATTTCAAATTTGTATTCTTTATTGTGGTTCATAAATGAAGAGATTTTGTAATTAAATCTCTCTAACTTAGCAAATAGAAGATGTTTTCCAAGTTACTTGGGATAAATGTTTATTTCCAAGTTATTTGGGATAATTGTTTATTAACTGATGAAATCTTAATTTTCTTCAGGAAATAAGTGGCAGATTTTCTTTAGATACTGTATAATTTAGTCTTTACAGCCCTCTAAGCCTTCTAAGGCAGTGGTCCCCAACCTTTTTGGCACCAGGGACCGGTTTCGTGGAAGACAATTTTTCTACGGACCCGGGGGCGGGGGCGTTCAGGCGGCAATGCGAGCGATGGTTCAGGCGGTAATGCGAGCGATGGGGAGCGGGCAGATGAAGCTTTGCTCGCTCGCCCGCTGCTCACCTCCTGCTGCGCGGCCCGGTTCCTAACAGGCAAGGACTGGTACCGCGGGGGAGGGGTTAGGGACCCCTGTTCTAAGGCATGTCTGAATGCTTTGAGAAGGATGTAACTGTTAGAGACAATGTACATGCACGAGGAAGAAAAGAGAGGAAATAAATGAGGATCTTGACCAGGCAGAGTTGAATGGAATGCAGGGCAGATGCAGAAGGTAGCAGCAGGTGAACTGCACTGCATATGAAGAAGAATTCACCTCTGATAAATGCAATCACTTGTGCTATTTTGAATCAGGAGGAAAGAAAGGGATAAGGATGGAAGCAAGTAGAGTTATAGATTTGGAGCCTGAAAGTTGAGGAAGTTTCTTGCTAAGTATCTGTTATCTTCATGATATGTGAGACTAAGAGGAAAGGAAGGCTAAAAAGTAAGATTTAAGTAGAATAGAGAAGATACAAACAAGTTATTTTAGAAAAGTAGGAAAAGAAATGACCAAAGAAATGTGGCAATGTGGCAAAATTTCCTTTATTTGTCGAGGACTCAGTTGAGGTTGCTTATTTATATTTTATTTATTGTGCTGTTCACATAGTAATAAGCTCCCGAAGCCAGAGGGGGAGGATGACTGGAAATAACCAGGGCCATGGATAGACTCTGTGGGTGCATCAGAAAAGAAAGGAGGAGACAGTTAAAGGTATTTGCAAGGCAGCCTAATGATAGAAACTAATTAAAGTTATGTGATTTTTATTCAGTAGGTTTTAATAGTAAACCTAAGAGAATTATGTAGACACTAGTGGTGTTAGACTGAACTATGAATGAGATGTGTGAGGTGAAAATATGCTACACTGATCACAAAAAGTCAGCAAACAAAACATAAATGTATGGAATTTTGAAAGTTATATTATGACCTCCTTAATTACACAATATACAGAAATACAATGATTATTGACAAGTTTTATTTAAAAATGCAACATAACCCCAAGTTCTGTTAAAAGTAGCCTTCAGGGCTTCCCTCGTGGCACAGCGGTTGAGAATCTGCCTGCTAATGCAGGGGACACGAGTTCGAGCCCTGGTCTGGGAAGATCCCACATGCCGCGGAGCAACTGGGCCCGTGAGCCACAACTGCTGAGCCTGTGCATCTGGAGCCTATGCCCTGCAGCGGGAGAGGCTGCGATAGTGAGAGACCCGCGCACCACGATGAAGAGTGGCCCCCACTTGCCGCAACTAGAGAAAGCCCTCGCACGAAACGAAGACCCAACACAGCTAAAAATAAATAAAGTAGCTATTAATTAAAAAAAAAAAGTAGCCTTCAAAGGTTTCTATAATCCAATTTAATAACAAGAACTAAAATCACCTTCTGGAATGGTGAACAAATGAGTGTTTTATGCAAGCATGTTTGGGGGGATTTTTGAGCAAAATTTTGTGTTTTCAGCCACGTTTTATCGTAGTTTGACCAAAGTTGGAAGGGGTATGACTCAATCAGGCAAGATTAGGTGATAACAAAGACGCCCAAACACTTAGTGGCTTAAAGTTTAAAAAAAAAAACGATTGCCTTTGTTTGTCTTTATTTTTCTTAATTCCTCATGCAAGTCACATATTTAAAAGAGCCTCTGATGTGTGTCATTGTTATCCTCGCAAAGTAGCTGCTCTTAGAAATATTGCCTCAGGAGGAAAAAATAATGTTAGAAAACATCCTCTGGATTTTAAATAGTCCACCTAGAAATGAGGCAAATCACTTCTGCTCACATTTCACTGAAAATAATCACGAGAAGAAATATAATTTCAAGAGGATGGGAAAGTGCAAATGTAGAATGACTGAATAGAAAAAGAGCCAGCATGTTTGTGAAGAAGTCTAATGTGTATTAGACACCCTGTAAAATAAAAGACATTGAAACTTCTTATTGTGTACATGTCAAAACTCTGAGGTAAACATTAATTTTTCTGTGTGTCTTCCTGGTTAGAAAAATTAATTTACTTTCTTGGTTTCTCATATCAATGGAACATCAAAGTTGAATTCGGAATTCAAGGCTGCCATTTAGCAATTGGTTGAAGAAAAAAATATTTTATTGTCTCAAAGTTAAAAATGGAGAAAGATTCCTTGTAGAGTTAACTGAATGCAAATGGTACTATAAATTTGATGCCAGCTCTATTGAGAATAAATTCCACATTTATGTGCTTCTGTAATTAGTTCCAGTCAGCATGCTATAAATATGTAATGGTTTTACCCATCTATCACTTGCATCTCCAGTTTAAAGCTCTTCAGTTGAAAAGACAAACACAGATTCTGAGCAGGGTTTACCTCGGTGTAGATCTGTCTGAGATTGAAATAAAAGCTACAGACAACTCCTTATTTTCCTGAGTTTTAAAACCTTATTTTTCCTTTTACTAAATATAGTTATCATTGTTCTCTAAAATCAGAGAAAACTAAAAGAAGTAGTTTTAAATTAAATTTGAAAATAAGGAAATTTTGGTTGTCATGGAAGCTTGAGAGATAGGGATAAATCCTCGTTATTAGTCATCTAAAGGTTTACCCATGACAGTGATAGCGGAATAGGAAGAGAAAGGCTGCTTATTAAATATCTAGCTGAAAGTATTGAGTTTCCCATAATGCTTTACCTTTCTCTTATAGCCTAGCTCTCCTATTTAAGTCAATAGTTTTCAACATTTTTGCAACCATAAAACACATAAGAAGTCTGATGCACCTCCAGCAGCAGCAATGCTGCACTTCTGCAGTGATCCTCTTAGAAGTTTAGAGGCTGGTTAGGGCACATCACTGAAGGGGTGTTTTGCATTTCAAAATTCCCTCAGGGGAGTGATGCTTAAAAACATGCAGTTGAAAATTCTCTCCTCAGGGGATTCTGATATCCTCAGCTTTATTAACTCATTTATTTCAGTTGAGAGTAAGTGAAAACTATTCCAACACTAATCTTCTTCCTATATAAAGTAGAAATTCAGGAATGGAAATTTCAGTGAATTCATATTCTGACATTGTCAGAATGTCATGTTCAAGAATTTACTAATAGTTTCAAGTCTCTGTCATCAGAAATGACTGGGTAAATAAATAATCCCCATCAACAACAACAAAAAACAACTAGGAATAGAAAGTAACTATTCCAGTATGCTTGGGCTAGGCAAGCATAGATATAATCTAACAGATACATGTGCAGGACGTGAATTTATTTTAGTTTAGTTACTGAGATTTTGATCTCAAAACCAGTTTAAATTTGGTGCAATTTTGTGTGCGAGGACCTCATTTTTATAGATACTAGAGACATCCAAAGATACTGTATTATTTAGAATCTTTCTTAATATCTCAATATAAAATAAATTAGCATTTTCTAAGGTGTCCACTACCCATTCATTCATTCATTTAGACTGAACTTATTTAGTGCCTGCTATGTTCAGGCTTTGGTAATAAAAAGGTTAGAAAAAATGAGACATTCTACCCTTTGACAGTTCACAGCCTAGTGGCAGAAGACAAATAGTCATCCAAGTAATTAAAAATCACAAAATACAGATAATTGTTATAAAAACAAAACTATAAATTACTGCTTTAAAAGCATATAAAGTACACCTCACTAGTTTAGAAGATGAGGGAAATATACTGCAAAAGTGACTTTTAGCTGTAATATAAAGAATTTTTAGAAGTTAAGTAGATAAAGTTCAATTTTGGGGAAGCAGAGCTCTGCAGAGAGAATTTCTAGAAGAAGAAAAATATACATGAAAGTCCTTACTGCAGATGAAGAGCATGGAATGTTTCAGGAACCCACACCAAGGCAGTGAGACCTGAGCGTGGCAAGCTGGAAAAGGAAAAATGAGAGATAAAAGTAGGATGTTTTACAAGGACAAAAATACTGGATCTCAAAGGCCAACTTGAAGGTGTGTGTTTTGGGCCTATGAATAATGAGAAGTAAAACAGGTTTTATAAATTTAATGATATTATTAAATTTGCATTTAAAAAAATAGCTTTGTTTGCAATGTAAGGAACCAGTCAGCTTTGTGAAAGTAAGCTTTGTCACTTATAAAACACAGCTTTTCCATCACCATGCAATAATCACCATTGTTGCTATTTTGATTTAAAGTGATTAACTTAAAAGTGAAAATAAGCAAAAAAAAATTGCACAGGAAAAGACATCTATAAAGTTTTTAATTTTTATTTTTTATTGGAAACTATTTTAGAGTATTTTTATACTTACTGTGGTACAGCAGTTTTTGTGAAACTCATAAGATATGTTGTTGACAAACCCACTACATATCATATCATATTATATTATATTACATTATATTTTATATGTTACATAATATTAGAATATATATGTTGCATAATATTAGAATATATATTACAATAAAGATTTATCTCCGTATTTATACTAAAGTAAACATTTTTGTTAGATGATTATAAAATTTTCCAAGGGGTACAAATCAATAGAGCCTATCTTATTATTGGTTTACCATTAATACAGAGATGAAAATGTAAAAACAATCTAATTCTAGCCTAATTTGGCAATGGTCACATTAGTTCAAACAACATAAAAACATGTAATTTTAAATTGTTTTCAAAGTGTTAATAAAATGTAACGTGTGAAAATCATATGCTGCTTTACTCTCATTTTTAAAAAAAATTTAATTTTGATAAATAAATGGTGAAGTTCGAAAGTCAAATTTTCTCTCTTTGGCTAGTGTAAAAAGAAGTAATGAAGATTCAGGAACTGTCCTCAGAAACCTCTGTTCACATATTCTGGAAGGCCAGGAACGACTTCCAGATGAGGGCATAATTGTCCATTTTATGATTTCTTATAACATGAGCTTTCTCACACTTGGCAGTCTCCAGTAATACATTAAGTCATGACAGGTATTAATTAATGATGGGTGCCCTTCTCTTGACATCATGAGTCTCAAAAATACTTTATCGCTTACTAGATTAGAGACTGTAAGAAATGAGTAAAACCAAGAATAGGAATTAATTAAAGACTTCATTAACCTCAGAGATAATATATGATTTGTTTTCAAGCTGAATTTCACAACAGCTATGACAGAGTCAAGTTCAAATCAGGTGACTTAATCTAGTGTCCATTAAGTGAAGGAGCTAACATTAACATCCTGAAAGTAAATAAACACAGATATAAACCATTGCAGCCCTTGATGTCATATGACTATGTAGAATAGGCACTAAAATAAACGTGATTAGAGATTCTTTTTGATTATTTCTATCACCACCACACTGAAGCATTCGGATAAGTGTATGTTGTATTTTTAAAATTTCTAAAACAACTCACATTCATTCAAAATTAATATCCATGTCCTTCTTTAATAATATAGCACATATAGTTAACATATAAAATGTGGGGCAATAAAACGGAGAGACTATTCTCCAGTCCTAGCATGGTGATATAAAATTTACACTGTAGCCTCATAGCTTGTAGGGATGGATTTTCTTTTTCTATCAGTCAAAATACCATAATAAAAGCATGTTTCGTAGATAATGTTTAATTGAACTAAAGAATTTAAGCAGAAAATATTGTAGAAGGAAAATGTATTCAAAATTGTGACCTTTTCTGGAATATTCTTATCATTTTGACTATCATCTAATGTAAAGTTCTCTGATTGGAGGCTCAGTGATTTAATATATCTTCCCCATCTTGGACTATTCCTCTAGAACAGGAGAAGAATTGTTTTCTATTTGTAAGGGTTCTTAATAAAACATGTAAAAATCATCACCCTAAGGGCATATATCAGTTTTGGCCAAGGATAAATCCTTACAACATAAAAATGAAAATGTATTCCAGTTTACATGCACAGCAGTTATATCTTAAGGGCATATCTTTACGAATTTGATTGACAAATACCTGTTTTCAAATAAGCTCCAGAAAGTGCTAATGATCCTAAAGGCTTGACTTTTGTCAAGAGGAAAAGGACTTTTTACAAGAGGGTCTCTAATTTGTAACAAGATTTATATCATATTTTACTGGCAACTTTCCTCTCTGTGAAAATGAGATAGTTTATGTTTGTTAAATTTGTAGCTTTGAAAACTGAAATATATATTACATTTAAGCTAACCTATTGCTTGAAAACTTGTTGTCATTTGGCAAACTCTAGTAATCAGAAAATAACTGCAGTCTCTTTGCTTAGAAACCTAAATAGACATAGCTATGAGTATTTTCCATGAGTGACATAGGCTATAGACACTTCTGATAGTTAGGTAATATAAGTAAAAATCCTTTATCATGTGGTGAAATGGAAATTTTACTTGGAGTCAGGGGTTATGACTTCTCATCTCATTTCTGCTGCTTCTTAGTTGAACAAATCATTGAACTGACCAATTCCCTAAGTTTTTCATATTTACCTGTGCAATTTTCATTTAGCCTAGAAGGTCTTTAAGGTTCTTCATAATCTAGTATTCCATTATCTTAGCATTAACATTCCCAGAAGTAGAAGAACTCCAAATCTTTTACTCAGAGATACATAGGTACTTTGTATGGGTTTATTGAATGGTCATCTCACACAGTAAACTATTTTGGGGTTTACCTGCACAGGACTATGACTATATGTGTCAAAATAAATAATGTTTTATAAAAACCTTTGTACAGTAACTTAAAGGAACCTCAAAACTTAACTTAGCCTCAAAATACAATGACATGCAAATACAGATCTTGTCACTCCGAATTTAATTGATTCGGGAATTGATGCTATCTTATTTGACGTGTATAAATTTGTAAGTATAAAAAGGTCATCACTTGTACTAAAAACGTAGTCCTCTGATTTATATATCAAAACAGCAATCATCATTGGTATAGCACTTTATATTTTCAATGCTTTTTTTCACACACATTATTTACCTTCTTATTTTCTTAGGTTTGAGAGCTACAGAAGATTGAACCATCTGCTTGGGTACCAGTGGGAACCAGAGAAGTCTAACATACACGTTGAGGAGTTAATAAGGTATGAAACGGTAACATATAAATAGAGATAAACAAAAAAAGGTGAAGGAAAAAGATAAAGAGGAGAAGGAGGAAGCAAGGAGGAAAAAACATGTGGGAAGTGATAGATTAATACTGACTAATAATTTAGAGCTTATAATATGGCATCTACCCCACAGCTGCCTTGAAGCAGGAAAAGCTCTCTCCTGTTGAAGGATTCAGCGTCAATGATTATTGAAATGTGGCATAAAATTTTTATTATATCCAAGCTTTAACTCAATTCCCAGCTTACTCCATATTCTATAAGTTCACAAGCTGACACTTGAAACTGAACTCATGTAAGTGAACTAATTTTGAGGTACATTCTTCATTCAACGAAATTTCAAGTACCAATTGTATGCTACGCTCTGTGCTCTGTGCTGAGTGAGCAAAGTGTTCTTAAGTGCTGTCTTCAACAGAGTGGTTCTTAAATTGTAACTTGCATAAGAATCGCCAAGGATCTTGCTAAACTATCAATGCTTGAGCCATAGCAAAATGAACCTGATATGTTAGTTGTAGAGTGGACTCCAAGTATTGGCATTTTTGACTATGAACCCAGGTGATTATAGCTCCACTATACAAAAACCATTGCTTTAGAGTCAGAGAATGATGCTAAGTAAGTAATTATTTAAATAATATCTAATAAGATCAGTTTATTTTGTGCTAGCAAAGTACAGGATAGTATCTGAGGAAAATAACTGGAAAAACTTAATCCAGTCTGTGATGAAGATCAAGTAACACTTTGAGACCTGGAAGATGTGTAATACTTAGCTAGATGAAAATGTTAGGGGGGCAGAAGAGATTTTTCAGGAATAGGAAACACCAGATATGAAGATCTGAATGATTGGAAGGAGTTTAACACCTTTATATGTCAGAGGAAATATTAGTATGATTAGAAGGAGTGTGGCTGAGGAAAGAGCAATAAAGGGTCTTTACCCCTGAGCCCCTCATGTACTCCTAGTCTCACATAGAAATCCTCCAACCACCCAAGATCCAAAAACTTAAGAGATTATGCCTGGCACAGCATGGGCCCATTAGCTGGAGTCTCTCCTGGGAGTTCCATGCCTGTGCTTTACTAATGTTAAGTATTTTCAGTACAGTCACTGTGTACGGATAGAAGACAAAATTGGAAAGTTAAGTGGGAACTGACAATGGAAGACTTTGTGGATAATGTTAAGGATTTTTAGCTGTATCCTGAGAGTAACTGGAATCCACTGATGGAGTTTAAGCAAGTGAATTCCATGATTAGAAATATATCAGTATCAAAGCATCTGTGGGTAAAAGTGTGAAAGAACAGAAGCAGAAATATTCCTGTTCTCCTTCAGAGCAGGACAAGGAAAATGTACAGAGGTCTGTTACACCATGAGTATTGAATATTAATTCTCAGAACATGAGAATCAAATTTAGAGTTCTCATCTGGTCACACAATATTGAAATAGTGTCTAGACTTGCTGATTGGCATCTGAGTGCCTGTTTCTCATTAAAGTGTAATACTCTAGCTAAACATGAGAGTAGTTGCGTCTTCAAATGAGATTTTCTATTCAGAGCCAGTATAATTTGGTTCTTCTCTCGCTGAAGTCTATTATCACTTTGTCAAATTAGACTACTGTATAACATAAAATCTAGTTATAGAGACTTGAAATCTAGATTTGGCAGCATTTAACACATTTGTCTCTTGCTCCAAAAATCTCTTTTACCACTATAAGCTCAAGCTTTTCACCCTATCACATCTAGGCAGGCAGTTGAATACACAATTACTTCATAGTTCAGGTCATAAACTTTGCACTATTATGCAATAAGGTAATATGTAGTATGATTTTTCTCTCAATTTCTTTTCTTCTAAAATGTTGTTTTCATTTCTGATTTTAATATTAAAATGTTTTCAGTCCTGCCATAAAAATGTGTAATGTGACTGGTTGCTTATATTCTCTGCCCAGTGAATAATGAAGTATCCTAAATATTAAAATGTTCTCATAATTAGTAGTGTCTGCTGTATCCATTTAATGCTGGGTGTGCTTCAGTTTCTTTTGATGCTTCTGGTAATTTACTCAAGCAAACTGCATACTATAAATGAAGTCAGTGTTTATATGCTGTACGCTATAAACTAATGAATATACAATTAAAAGCCTTTTTTAATCTCCAGTGACTTACATTATATTTTATTCATTGAAAATTAGAAGAAATGTTTAAATTACTACTGAATTGATTAACTTTATTTGATAATACAGTTCACCAGTGTGACTCAGCATTGAAGCGATTTCTTCCCTGTTTTTGGTTTTATCCTATCCTTTTTAAATGTCTTCATTGTTGACCTGACTTCCAGAAAATTAATTCTTTACACATTTTATTTGTTCTGTCAGCATAACAGAAACACAAACTTCCAGCCATAAATTGTACTTGCAGTTAGAGCTCAGTGATAACTAGGTTCCTGTTCTCTGTGACTTCCAATGATGAAATGCTATTAGCACTGAACTCTTAGTTTACTACTCCAGGCCCAATGAATAACATTAATTGTTTATAACCCTACACCAACTCATTCTGCCTGATTCATAAAACAGTTATGCACCATTTAGAAGCATTTCTCAGTAGGCTTCATTTTCTCCCTAAAACAAAGAATTTGACTTTGTTAATCTCCCTTTTTGTATCAAAATGCAGCAGAAACTTTGAATTATATACTAAATATTCACAACTCTCATGGTTTCTGAATTAGCTGAGAAAGGGAAGATTTAAACTACATTCAAGTGTGAATTTAGCCCAAAAGTGTTGCAAAGAAAATATTCAGTTATTTTTAACAAATACTTCTGTTACCTGAATTTCCTTAAGTTAAAATATTCAGCAAATATTAAATAAAAATGATATTTGATATTCAAACCTCAAAGAACAAAAGCAGCACAAAAGGATACCTAAACATCAAGTGCTACTCAGTCCAGTATTCATAAATATGAAGAAATTATATCAATTCTGTGCCTATGGTTTAATTAAAGGAAGTAAGAAAGGTTGGATTTAATTCTTGGCAGAGACTCTGAATACCCCAAGTTATATAACCTTGTAATCCAGAAGGGCAGACGGAACAGGAAATGGAATGAAATGAGTAATTAAACATCTTTTAGAAATCTGTAAAGCACTGTATAGGGAATTTCCTAAGGAATATTGTTATCTCCCTATGGAAATATGGATAATTAAACCCATGTATGTTTTAGTTTAGAATGCATTCTTCTAATTAAACGAAGTAGGTATTAGTTTGTATTAATGATTAAAACCAAGTGGCAGATTTTTTATGATTCATTTTATTTTTATTTCCCTATGCAGAATAAAAAAAAAGATAAAGTAACAATATTTACATTTCTGTATTGAGCACACCTTAAATATTTAAAAACCTAATGAAAAATAAGCCACCTAGTGAGAAATAGACCTGTATGAAACAATCAAAGTTTAAAATGATCAGGAGTGGGACAAACTCTCAAAGAGGATCATGTTTATAGGGCAAGACTGCTGAGGTAGGCATCTTGTTTTATTATTCAGAATACACTATTAGAAAAATGTTAGCCTCCTTTTTGTTCCTGCATTAAAGAAACACTGAAAATCAAGGCCAATTTAAAGAATGATGGTCCAAAATTAGTCACTACATAATATCCGTCACCAAAAGTATTCTAGTTATAAGAGAAATCAGTCTGCCCATGACCCCAATAAATGGGAAATATTGTTTCTTTAGTGATTACAATTAAGACTACTCAGAGCAATTGGATCACCATGGTGGACTGAAGTAGGCAGTCTGTATTTATGGGCATACATTTAGCAGCCCTAGGAAACCTGTGCACTTCTAGAATTACTTGATTTTATTAAAAGAGAAGAGTATTTCTCAATACGCTTTTAAGTTTTTGTCTCCATAATTATTCAATAAGACATTGACAGAACTGAATTGACTAAGATATGATCAGTCTTAATCTTCCATGAGGGAATCTATATAAAACTCTTATAGTCAAGGATCTAAAGAGCAAGTTTGTGATGAAATATAGATAGCAATATTACTAAATAGTAATAAGAGCAGAGAAATATACTTGAATATTTTAATTTTATTAAATAGATGTATGCCCCATATCTATTGATAATCATAGATTGATTATATATACATGTAGATGACTTCTGCAAAGCAGCTCATCTCTTTATTCAATTGTAAGTACAATGAAAAACTGTATAATATCCATTTCGATAAAAGGTAACACCAATGAGAGATACAAAATTCTATGAAAACATAGAAGTGCAGGTCCTTGAAGTGTGTACATGTTTTTACGTGGTGGAGAAATAATCTAGAGGAAATGAGCACTGTTATGTACTGAATGTTTGTGTGTTCCCCCCCCCCCCCCCCACCAAATTCCTAAATTGAAGTCCTAACTCCCATTGTGATGGCTTTAGGAGCTATGGTGTCAGGTTGTTTGGTCAACAACCTGACACCATAGTCTAGATGTTGCTATGAAGTTATTTTGTACACGTGATTAACACCTAAAATCAGTTTACTTTAAATAATGTCAATTACTGTGGGTAATGTGCGTGGGCTTCATTCAATCAGTTTAAGGCCTAAAGATCAAAAACAGAGGTTTCTGAGGAAAGAAGAAATTCTGCCTCTAGCTTCAGCATAGAAATCCTTCTTGAGATCCCAGCCTGCCTTATGGATTTCATACTTGCCAACCCCAATACTTGCCACAATTATGTGAACCAATTCCTTTGTATATGTATACGCACACATATATATAAGATTAAGATATATCACATATATTATATTAACATGTTTATATATAATACAATATATAAATTTATATTTATATTTTACCTATCAGTCCATTTATCTACCTATCCTATTGGTTCTGTTTCTCTGAAAAACTCCGATTGATAGAATTTTTTTATTAACATGATAAATTGAAGAAAAGTTTTACATACACTTTTAGAAAATATAAGTTGCTTTCAGCAATTCTGCATTGTCAACATGCAGCTGGCCTATGGTAGCTGCTGCTCTTTCTCAATGATAAAGAAGTTGAGAACTCTGGGTAATGGCACTGCACACAATGGCTCTAGAAACAAACCTTCTTTGTTTTCATCCAAGCCTTCTTAAAGGTATCCTGCACTCTCAAAATTCAGTAAGCTAGATGTCCCATAGAGGGACTTTGGCTTCCACAAAATGAGAAAAAACATAGGCTGTGATGATTCTGCTGGCAGCGGAAGTGCAGCCTTAACTTCAAAATATGTTTCTCTGTTGTCCTACATGTACATCTGCTCAGCAGAAGCTAGGCCTCATGCAAAACCTGAGTATCAAGGGAATCCATAAAATCTGTTTATTCTTGGCTTCCTTGCCTCAGTAAAGCATGTTACAAGAAGTTTGAAAGAGTCAGATGAAGCAATCTTCAGTTCACCTTTGGATAGTCAGTATTCTGAATCATTCCTTTTTCCCCCAGGTAAGCTTTCAAATAAAATCCTCTCATCAAACATAAGTGAACTATCAGTCATATAAACAAAATATATCTTAAGTGGTAGTTATATTCATCTTTGATGGTATTCAGCTCATCTCTCTTTCTGGCAAAATTCTATCTTATTTTGTAATTCATGGACTAAATTATAAAATTAACCACTACACGTACTTTATATAAAAAGTAGGAATGCGTGAAAGGGAAATTTAAATAATATGCATAAAAGTATGCATACCCAATAAGGAAGGAAGATGTGCATATAGTTACTAGAGTCCTCACTTATTGTGAACTGATCATAACATCAGAAAATAAACAATATGGGACTTCCCTGGTGGTGCAGTGGTTAAGAATCCACCTGCTAATGCAGGGGACACAGGTTCAAGCCCTGGTCCAGGAAGATCCCACATGCCGCGGAGGAACTAAACCCGAGCACCACAACTACTGAGCCTACGCTCTAGAGCCTGTGAGCCACCACTGCTGAGCCCGTGCACCACAACTACTGAAGCCCACATGCGTAGAGCCTGTGCTCTGCAACAGGAGAAGCCAACGCAATGAGAATCCCACACACCGCAACGAAGAGTAGCCTCCGCTCGCTGCAAACTAGAGAAAGCCCGCGTGCAGCAGTGAAGACTCAATGCAACCAAAAATAAATAAATTAATTAAATTAATTTATTTTTTTTTTTAAAAAGAAAATAAATAATATCCTTCCTCTTTTTCTTTTTACCCTCAGCCAGAAATTCAGCTTAGCAGTGTTGTTTACCTCTTGCAGAAACTCAAAGCTTTCATTCCTGAAGACTCTGTCTTTGATGGACTGGTCAGAACCAGCCCATTAACTTTTATCAATTGACTTAAAAAACAGTAGGATATGTCTCAACAGATAGCTTGAGTTCCACGTGTGTTCCTTCATGCTTACATGGTACAAACCAACCTATCACACCTTCCTAATTAGAGTTCTTCATCCCAGCCAAAATAGCAACACTATTCATTGCCTCTTTGCGTAGTAAAATAAGACAAATTACTGATACAAACTATAAAACAAAGATATAAAATAAAGATGAGGTCATTGGAAGTGCCTGCTTCCAATTTGATAAGACATTATTGTGGGTCTTGGGGGAAACCGTTTTCCCCCCTTCACACAAATACTTTTAAACACGTAGCCTAATGCCATTTGGGGAAAATAGAAAAATTTTGGAAAGTGTGTCACTGCTTGTAGTCCTGAGAGTACCACTCCTACCTTCACACTTTGGTTACTGTACCAATGTAGTCAGGCAGTAGGGAAAGAGCATCATATTATACCATTGATTTAAAATGTATTATACCATTGACTTAAAACCCCAAGCTCACAAGGGTTTTGCTTCCAGCTTATATCATACCCAAAATTTTAACAGGCAGTTGATTCATTCTAAAAGGACAGGCATTTCTGAATGAAGAGTTACCTGATAAAACCATTGCCTTGTTCCTTTTGAGGTTAATCAAATCCTTAGCCAGAAACAATTTTTGTGAGATTCCACACACAAATACAAAAGACAGGAAACGCTATATAGAGCCATAAGAGCCAGGGGAATAAGTGTAGATTTCAAAATGGCATTTGAAAGCCGTAATAGAATTTAGTTCAGTTGAGTAAGGTGATTGGGTGGTACTGACTCTGTTCTATGTAAGGAGAATCAGACAAGCCTGTAAATGAAGTTGTGAAAGACAGAAAGAAACAGTAATCCAGGTAAGAACAAATTTGGACCAGGGTGAAGATAGTGGCAGGAAACAGGACATAAGACATACCGACAAACATTTATATGGCTGTGTATGCACATATGTGCATACATATTGAAATTTGGGACAGATTTTCATAAGGGTTAAAATGGAGGAAAAATTTGCAAGGAAAATCCAGTTTAGCTGGATAAAATAAGTTATTATTGCAATAAACTTGTATAATTTCCTATAGATCCGATGAAAATATAACAATTTGTCTTTATGATTTTTAAATAGTAAATGACATTCAATTAAACATTTTTCTGTAATGAGATTCTGCCTCAGTTTATGTTAGCAAATGCAGATGGTTATGTTCAATTTATTTACATTTCCAGAACTTTCTAAGTTCAGTGACTAAGCAATGACTTTTTCCAGTGATATCAAAAAATGTCTTCAACTATTTGCTATTTTTTGAAGCTGAGAACAAATGTCAAACCAAGAGATATTATAACACTTGACAATAAAGTTTTCATAATGAGGGTGGTTAAATGAAATCTAATTTTATCTTTAATAGTCTACATAATAGGCCATTTTTCTCAAAGGAAATTATTTGCTCTATCGAATTTTTCACAGTGTAGCTTTTCAAAAAAGAAAACACTAGTATTATCTCATTTAATTGATTATTAAAGAAAATTATTACTTTAAAATAAAGTAGATCTACCTTATATTAAAATTTTAAGGAACTGCTGGTTTCATCACTATGTGAATCTGTTTGCCTATTAGAATGTCCTTTCAAACCAATGTTAATGGACATTATATAATTTATGATTATACTTTCTGGGTAATTTTTGGTGATAATCTTGTCACTTGTGACATAGGTTAGTAAGTGTACTGGACTCTATTCTGCTTTTGTGCATTAAAAATCACTGAATCATTATATTTAGAATCATAATATTCATCTTCATTTAAAGCAAGATCATCTTGAGTAATCCTTTGGTATGATCCAAAAACTAATGGAGTTATATACCTTTTGGAGGAAACACTGGAATAAATAACTATCAGAGGAATTTGGCTAATAAAGCATTCAGAATGTGAATTGTTAAATTGAAATCGGGCTTGCTCTTTTATTTCTGGCAGCAACAGAATGAAATAGTTGGAGCATTCAATAATAATAATTGTTTTCTTTTCAAAATAATTGATGAAGGAATCTAAACATTCTCCAATTATTTTTAGAAAAGATATCTAAACTGTAGACAAATATATGTATATAAAATATATATATAAATTATTTTATTTTATTGAATTTCTTTTATAATGTAGCACCATTTTAAACTCTGTGGTTTCCATCTTTGCATTTTACAGGTATATGTGGATGAGGTTTCATGTAGAAGTACATCAAAGGCTTATGTTTAGTTGAATTGAGTTTGTAGTAGAGTTATTTCCTTAAAACATGAGCCATGAAAGAACTAAACCTCTGTGAACAGTATTTCTTGAAAGTATTTCTGAGTGAATATGCTGCCTGAGTGCATTTCTGGATCAAAAATTTGAAAATGTAGCACTCATTCATCATTCATTCATTCATTCTCTGCCTAGTTTCATTCCAAGATCTAAGCATACAGGGCTAAACAAGGCAAACAAGGTCCTTTCAGTCATTTTTATCTGGGAAGAAAAAGACTAGAAGCAAGTACATTGTAACTTAAGAGTACAATCTCAGAGAATGATAAGTACTATAACAAAAAGTAAAACTGGGTGATATAAAGAAAATATTAATTTTACAAAAAAAGACATATGATCAAATCTAATCATGTTTCCTTCTTTTGTCAATGTGTTTAGTACCCCAAAATGTTTCAGCAAGAGTGGAATAGACATTGTTCTGAGGTTACTAAACTTACTCCCCTAGTCAATAAACCACAACCCATTTTTGCTTGGGGTTGAATTAAAGGAAAGGGAAAGAAAAAGAGCAATCACAGAGGAAATGTATAAATGCAGCTGTCATCTACTCCAACTCTGTATCTACAGACAATAAAAGTCCAATCAGTAGTGCTCCAAACCCTCCTCCCTCCCCAATGTGCTCCTTCCCTCCAATAATATCTAACAGGAACGGAGAATCAGCAGCAATTGCCTGAGGCAGACTAATTTATCCAAATCTTTTTTGTCAAACTACACAATTAAAAAAAATCAAAATTAGAAAAATATTTCTTGTGTTTGTGAACATAATTAGGCATGGCAGCAACTACCCATCCCACCATGATCCTACCTTCCCTTTCTTCCATGGCAGTTTACATGGTCTATGTTCCCATATTCCTGTCCCTGTTCCCAGAGTATATGTTCTCGACATCTGGCCTTCTGTTCTTGAAGATGGATATGGCTGGTGACAGGATCTTGGTGAGCTCTCCTAGTCCGTGACATGACTTCATTGCTCTTGGGTTTTCCCTAGGCTTATTCTGAGAAAATTAAAAGTGTCTTTTCAAGACACAGAACACTGAGGAAACAGATAGTTTGCCTGCCCAAGGCTCCCACTGTTATAGTGGTTCCTTTCTATTAATTTCTGCCCACAAGAAATTTGTCTATTCCTGACTCTCCCTTCTTTTCAAAGACAAGTACATCAGCTTATTTCCTCAAAAGGCAGAGTGAATAAGTCGTGATGTTTATCATTCAAAAGAATCATATACAAAATAGTCACTAAGTAGTGAGACATACTTCTGATCTAACAACTATTCCTAAGCAAAATCAAAATATGACCAAACTAATACCAATATCTTCTGGAAAATACAGTCTGACCTTAGTTTTTCTTTTCTTCATTTTGCTAATATGAGCTAATTGTAAAAAGAATTACAGGAATACACATACATTTATTAGTAAAGATGTCCCCATAATTAGCTACTTCTTGATCAGATGCCACCACTCTTGGCTTCCACACTAACATGAGAAAGATTTTAGATCATTTCAGGTTCTTGACAAGATGAATTCATCTTTATCTCCATACCCAGACTAATTCCTGTAATTATTCTTTAATCTTCCTCAGCCACACACTTCCGTCATCGTACAGTGACCCCAACGATAACTGCAACCAGGGTGAGCATCGCCCTCTCTTATCACCACCTCCTTTCTTTCCTGACCACTTTCTATAGTAACCTGACTCCAGCAATTCTTCAAATATCCCAGGACCTATAATCTACTGATCCTACTGTTGTTAACCACTTCTCTTTCCTTTTCCTACTTTCCTCCTTACCGGAGTGCATATTCCGTTGTTATTATTATGACTTTCTTATGTATATCTTCAATTTCCTTGTCCTTTCTTCCTCCATCACACTTTCTAGAATCATCACCAACCCTATTTAAATCCAACTTACTCTCCATTCCATGTGTGCTAGATAGTCTCCCTTTCCCTCTACTGATCTATTATTATCTTATTTCCCCTTGATCTGTCCTAGAAATTTATCTTCTAGGGACTGCTTCAACTCAACTTCCTGCCCTTCTGGATTCCTACTGGGATCAACAGATGGCATGAGATAGGAGGAGATTGGAGGGTCGGGGAGACGAATTTCAAGGTACTTTGTCTTCTGGCTTGCTTCCTATCCGGCCACGGGTTTGCAGGGGCTGCCAATCCTCTAGCAAAGCCACTGTCCCTACTGAGTGGCATTTTCACATCTTTCAGCTTTGTGTCCTCTCCAGGTTTTTAGTTCATCTCTAAACAACGGTTTCTGAACCATGATCCAATCCCTGGACATCTCTGTTCTTTCTGTCTTTCCTCCTCTGGTGATTGCATCCATTTTTAAGACTTTAAATTCCAACTCTACAATAATGAGTGTTAACTTTTTATCTCCAGTCCACAGTTCTCTCTTGTATTCTGGAATCTATGTACAATAATCATCTCAGCCCCTAGAGTGGGATGTCTGATAACATCTCAACCTTAATAAATCTAATTTGGAACTCCTTATTCAGAGATCTCAAACCTGCTTCATCTTCAGGTTTTCCCACATTGGTTAATGGGAGCTTCATTCATCCAGTTGCTTAAGCCCCCTTAACCCCTCCTTCTCTCATTCCTTCTCACTACCCACACCCCCAGTCACTACTTTTAGCCTCAATCTTCACCTTGCTCATTCCACTTCTTGCAACCCTTAAACATGCCAAGTATGTTTGAATGTGTTACACCGTTTACCTGGAGAACTATTTTCTAGATATTTCCTGGTTCATTCCCTCTCTTCAGGTTTGTTGCTTAAATATCACTTATTGAGGGAGGCCTGCTTTCACCACCCCACATAAGGAAAAAAAATCTTCCCATCACAGGCCCTCCCTATGTCTCTGACTTTGCTGAATTTTTCCCATAACTCATATCACTACTTAACATGATTTATTTATGTTTTTTCTACTTCTTTTTCACTGTATATTACCAGTCCCTAGAATAGTGTCTAGTATATGTGCTCAATAAATATTTGCTAAAAGAATTAATGAATAACACAGTATAATTATGCATATATACTCATAGTCTATAGAATCACAAAATCTGAAAGGTATATTTATGTTCTCTTTTTAATATTATCACAAGACATAGTGACTACAGTGTAAATGGTGTATTATTAGCATTCTTCAGGTATCTTCTAGGACTGTGACATTGAGGAATGTAACTGTTTTTCAAGTAGAAGCAACTAGATATTCCAGCAACCTTATACTTTACATGAATTAGAAATGATTTCTTCTCCCCATCAAATCTTTCATGTCTTAGTACATAACTGAATGAACGTAGGCCTTTTTATTAGACACTAGCAAATTATATTCAGTATGAATGGCTTAAATGATGATTTAAAAATACAGGACAATTGCAAATATATCAGACCTCAGTATAGTTCTAAGCTCTTCTAAATTTTTGCATCATCATTTTAACTTAAATATTTGTTTAATTTATACTAATATAATATAGTTGATAAGTATTCTGAAGTATATAGACATTTGTTAGGATTATAATGCCTTCCTTTATCATATCAATAAATATATATGTGACAGGTGGATACCTCTGTTACAGTACTTCTAAAAGCCTGTACAGTTTAAAAGACACCAGTATACCTTTAAAACATGTAACAGCAAAAAATATATTAGGCAATCTTCCTGGAAAAAAACAATAGTATGTTGTCAACTCCATTAATTTACTTACTAAAATTAGGCGGTTTGGGGTTTTTTTTTTTTGGTGATATCAATATACAAATGTTTATTAAGTGCATACCACATATCTGGGATTTTAAATGTGACACAAAACAGGCAAAATTCCTTTTCTTTGTTTTCACAGACCCTATATTCTAGAGAATCACCTTTCAATGGAACTTTATGAGATGGTGGAAATGTTCTATATCTGCACTGTCCAATAGCCCCTGGTCACATGTGCATACTGAGCACTTGAAATGTGGCTGGGATGATTAAGAAGCTAAACTTTTAATGTTATTAATTTTATTAGTTATTTATTTATTTTAATTAATTTTAATTTAAGTAGACTCATGTGGCTACTAGCTACTATATAAGACAGCTCAGTTCTTGAAGGTCATACAGTACACACCCTCAACATCATGAGGCCAGTCCCCACAGTTAACATGTCATTATAATATAGGTTGATAAGTGCTGTGATAAGTGAGAAATTCTGTGGAGCCACACAAATGTATTCTATCCAAGAGTTTGACTTAAGGAAGTCTTCTTAGAGAAATTCACATCTGATAGATAAGATTATACTGATTTTTTAAAAATCCCTGGTATGTAGTAAAATAACATAATGGGACAGTAAATAAGAGCCCTAAACTAGATAATTTACAACCAGGATAATCTGTATGACAGCAGAAAAAATAGGTACTTATTACCTTCCATTTTAGATCTTAGGTTGTCTAACAATAAATTATGAGTCTTTTCCACATTTATTAAAATGTCTGTGACCTAATACGTTCCATTAGCACATGCAGAGACACACACTACATGATTCTGATGAAACTGGAAATGCCAAATAAAACATTATATTTCCTTTTGATGTCCTAGTTTTAAATCACAAAATCCATTTGAAAAGGCAAATTATTCCTCCTTAAACAATATCAGCATGAGTAAACTATTTTCAAGTCTTGGCAAACATATACCACTTGAATTAGTAAGCATTCTGTAATTGGTTATGAAGAAATTGAATTTGAAGAAATGAATTTTTGAAGAAATTGAATTTGAAGAAAATTCAATTTTGAAGAAATTGAATTTTTAATTTTAATTTTAAAAAATTTTCCCAGGCTCAGATAGTGTTACTGGAGAATTCTACCAACCATCTGAAGAATTACATAAATGATATACTATTTCTTCCAGAAAAAAAAAGAAGAAAACAATCCCTTGCTCATTTTATGAAGATAGTATTACCCTGAAACCAAAATCAAAGACCATAAAGAACAGAAAACTACAGAGAAATATCCTTAATGAATACGGACACAAAATTTCTTAAAAATTTTAGTAAGTAAAATTCATCAACATATAAAAAGAATAACATACCAAGCAAAAATGGATTTTTTCCAAGGATGCGAGACTACTTCAAATTGAAAATCAGTTGATGGAATTCACCATAGTAACAGGATAAAAAAGAAAAATCACGTCATCATATTAACCAATGCAGAAGATACATTTGCCAAAATTCAAAAATTAGGATTTTAACTCTCTATGCAGAATGAATTACAGAATCAGAAATACTTTTCTGCAATTGCTTCATAGTGTACATAGGTTAAATTCAACAGTTGGTCACAATTGTATGCATAGAGTTTTGTTGTTGTTGTTTTTAAAAGGGTAAACTGCGATGCTTTTTTCTATTTTTTATTTAAAAAACTTTTTTGGCCACACTGCACGGCATGCAGAATCTTAATTCCCTGACAGGGATCGAACCCGTGCCCCCTGCAGTAGAAGCATGGTGTCTTAACCACTGGACTGCCAGGGAAGTCCCATGTCTGGAGATATTTTTAATTTATAAGTCATTGTAAACAAAAGAGACAAGAGTAAAAAGTTATTGTATATACATTTTATCAGAGTAGAATAGCCAAAAACGCATTTTCCTTGATCCAGTGCATAAATAGTGTTAAGATAATTAAAAAGAACATATAAAAACAGTACACAAAATTATTATTTTTAAAATCTAAGAGTCATATTAGATATGAGACTAAATTTTGCTCAGGCATCAAACTTCCCTCCAGATTTATGCATTCTCTTCCTCTAGTCAAAATTAAAAGTATATATCCCCCTCAGTCCCTGGGAAACAATGGGGGCAGGTACATCTTCCTGCTTGCATAACCTCTACTTGTCTGCCAAGTCTCCTCCTTGTCTTATAAATGCTCTATTTAGCCCTGCCTATCAATATTCACCTTAGTGATTTGAAATGAGCAGTCTTAGATAAACAGATTATAGCGTATCCATATAGTTGAATGCCACATGACAATAAAAAAAGTGAAAGAAGATACAAAAAAAAAAAAAAAAAGAACATATACTTTCACATTCCATTTATTCCAAGTTCTAGAACAGGCAACTCTAAGCTATGGTGGAAGGAATCAGAACAGTGGTTTCCTACGGGGTCAGAGAAGAGGATTGACAGGAAAAGGATGAGAAGAAATTTTCTGACTGATCAGAATGTTCTATAACTTGATCAATTTGGTGGTTACTTAATAAACTGTTTACTTAAATTTGTTGTAGGCAAATTATACCTCAACAAGACAAGAAAAAGCATTTTCCCTGCTTTATGCTGGGTAATCTCAAGGTCTAAGGGTTACTCTTCATCTTTACATTACGTGTGAAATACAGTGAGTACTTGGAAGGCATCTAATAAATATTGCTTGAGGGAGCAATCCCTTCTCTATGAGATATCATTACATGACATTTAAAACATTTTATCATGATTTCTAGAGGGTGATATGTTAAATTTGAGTGTTTTCAGATGCTTGACTTTCAAAGCAAATTGTCTATAAGAAAAAAGTAAATGAAAAGACTAATCTCAAGAGGACCTGAACTTATTTTATTATAACACATTTTTTATGAGAAATTTTTATGTGAAAAGTTCTTCCTATAAAGTGCCCTATTATTCTGACAGTAAATGAATAGGCTCACAGAGAAACTCCATATAACCAGTTTTCCTTTTTAAAATCACAGTCATACAACTCTAGTGTTTTGTCTAACATTAAGTGTACATCATAGCTTTTTTTTTTCTTTTTAGGCAACAATAGGAAAAAATGAAGGTAAATATATCATAAGCACAGTGTCTGCTCTATTATTAACAGGGTTTTAAATAAAAAAGTTTAAACAAATATAGACCCATACAATCTCTGCAACCTTGATAGTAAAATGTATTCTGTTGTAAATATCTTGTATATCACTAACAAAAGTCAAAATAAGGAAGGCTAAGGATGAATTGTACTGCAGTTTTTTTATTTGAACTGTTCCACCACATGCTGTTTTGTTATTGGCAGTGAGAGATTCCCTCTTACTGTAGTTTGCTTTCCTTTTATATCATAATGATGGCAGTAAACTCAGAACCAGATAATTATGGGGTGCTACAAAATGGGTAGTACGCCAGGGCATAGGGTAACTTGACCTTTACAACATCCCCTGGCAATACTTACCTATTAATATGAAGGAAAATGCAGAAGTATAGATGCTAACAAGTATTTTACTTATTACATATATGGATTCTAAAAGCAGCCCAGGACACTGTCTAAAGGTTTATTAAAGAAACATATATTTGCTTATGTGTAAAAGTCTTGAGAGAGACAGGTTGTTAATTTGTACCAATTGCTGATTCAATGTACTATACCCATTACATGATTGAATAAAAATAGAGGGAGGGCATTAAAGTTGCTCTATTTATAGAGAAAAATACAAAATGCATTTTTATTTACTTGCTTGATAAATTAATTGTATGTTTTGTTATTACAGTGAACTGAAATTTTGAATATGACTACATTGAAGTCTCTGTAATCTACTATTCTAGGGATACATGAATTCATCCTATTACAGATACCCTTGGATTTAGTTCAAAATAACAATGTTTTATAAAGAATGCATTTCTGTGAAGAATAGCTATGTCTATAATCCTTTAAATTTTTCAAATATAAATGAAATATATTGTTTTATGCTTATAGGTGATTTAGGGTAGTTGAGACTTTTAGCAATAACAAGATTCACTTTGCATACATGTTTATGTATAGGAAGAGTCAGTATACCATCCTGGAATGCCAGGGGATCTTTGTTTGGTAACAGAACAGACTTCATTTTATACAGACTTTCTACTCATGCTCTTATCAGATTAAACTTGTCTGCTTTGCCAAAACATTGGATAGAGACTGACTTTAACTAAAAAAAAAAAAAAAAAAACAGAAAAAAAAACTCCATGAATTTACCTCTTGATTGAGAAGCCTCACCAGATAATTTTCAGACATAATGCATTAAATTCTTTAAAGTATTCTTTTTCTGTATATGCACTATTCCATTTCCCTCCTAAAATTTTGTATACTTTCAGATAAAACAGTTTATAGAAACTTAACATTAGATAAAGTAGAAGAATAGGGTAACACCTATTATAACATTTAAAATATTAAAAATTTCAGAAAATAAATCATCAATCATGAAAAAAGATTTTTCTGAAGATAGTAAAAGAGAACAAAAAAGAGAACTTAATTCACAATTAAATAAATAAGTACATTTATGCACACATATCTTTTTCTAAGTTTTTATTGTATCTGACAAACACATAACGATTATTCCCTCAAGCTACAAAACATAAAGGCATTTATAATATGAACCAGTTATTAGTAAAAATAATGTTGTTTTGTCAAGTATAGTTCTAGCTTAATACTTCATTCATTTCTTACATTATTTTCCACTTGTGTTTTCTTATGAAAATGCAAACAGTAAATATGGCTCAATTCACAGGCAGGAATTATGTTTGTCATTGGGATGCAAGATAAGCAAATAGTTGTTATTGATAGGAATTAGGTAAATATTTATGCCAACTATAAACTAAATAACATATTTAAATGCTTAGATTATCACTTGACACATAGTACTCATAGTGTACCAGATATTTTAAAATATTATTTCAAACTGTAATTCCCCAGCAGGTGTCCTAAATAATGAAGTATTATTTTTTAAAATTTCTTATTTCAATGTGGGTGGACATCTAAAATATTCATTTGTATATGGGGTTTTTTTTTGTTTCATATATTGTAACGTGTGATATAATATGTAGGATATCTACTCCTAGAACCTGACACCATTTCTCTTAATCAACCGAATATTCTTTTAATACCTTTGAATTTTGCAACATTTGACCCTAACAATATAATTCAGGCTATAATTTATTACAGTTGTCTCACAGGATGAATTTACTTTTGGAAGTGGAAGTTGGTTGACTTGAAAATGTAATACCTGAAAGAGTTAATTTGTCTTCCTGTGCTTGGTTACTTATTACTGGGGATGTGAGTGGGACTCTACACTGTGGAAAACAGTGCCAAATAAATATTAAATCAATCAATCTATCTATTGATGAATCAAAAATGACAAGGAATGTTGGCTTCTGTTCATCTTCTTGGAAACTAGATTATAGAGCTTATTTCAGAGCCAAAGCAGAGTAAGTCACAACAGCCCTAGCAACCAATATTCTGAGAAAAGACTGTTACACTGAGAAAACTCAAATGTGTTATCACCCTATCAATGCAGGGAAAGTCACATCATTAATTATCCTAGTGCTACAAATATTTAGCATAATAAACTTGGCAACTACTTTTTAATGTCAGACTAAAAGCATTTGAGTATGAGAGATTTAGTTTTCTGCCCACTTTTTTTGCTTCTGACAGCATATGGTTTGTTTTCAACTGCAAAATATATCAAAAATATTAAAATAGAAGTAAATAATACAAGCAGAGTTAAAGGAGTTAAAGAGTTTATCAATGTGTACTTCAGGTTTTGAAATATTTAAAAATAATTAGTTTATTAATACTGTCTGATTTTTAGAAGACCTTTTATATTATTTTACTAAACACCTATCATATGATATTCATAAATATATATATATATTTTAATAGATCTTTATTGGAGTATAATTGCTTCACAATACTGTGTTAGTTTCTGTTGTACAACAAAGTGAACCAGCCATATGCATACACATGTCCCCATATCCTCTCCCTCTTGAGCCTCCCTCCCACCCTCCCTATCCCACGTCTCTAGGTCATCGCAAAGCACCGAGCTGATCTCCCTGTGCTATGTGGCTGCTTTCCACTAGCTAACTATTTTACATTCCATAGTGTATATATGTCGACGCTACTCTCACTTCGCCCCAGCTTCCCCGTCCCCACCCACCGTGTCCTCAAGACCATTCTCTACATCTACGTCTTTATTCCTGCCCTGCCACTAGGTTCATCAGTACTTTTTTTTTTTTTTTTAGATTCCATATATATGTGTTAGCATACGGTATTTGTTTTTCTCTTTCTGACTTCTCTCTGTATGACACACTCTAGGTCCATCCACCTCATGACAAATAACTCAATTTCATTTTTTTTATGGCTGAGTAATATTCCACTGTATATATGTGCCACATCTTCTTTATCCATTCATCTGTTGATGGACATTTAGGTTGGTTCCATGTCCTGACTATTGTAAATAGTGCTGCAATGAACATTGGGGTGCATGTCTCTTTTTGAATTATGCTTTTCTCAGGGTATATGCCCAGTAGTGGGATTGCTGGGTCATATGGTAGTTGTATTTTTAGTTTTTAAGGAATCTCCATACTGTTCTCCATAGTAACTGTATCAACTTACATTCCTACCAGTAGTGCAGGAGGGTTCCCTTTTCACCACACCCTGTTCAGCATTTATTGTTTCTAGATGTTTTGATGATGGCCATTCTGACTGGTGTGAGGTGATACCTCGTTATAGTTTGATTTGCATTTCTCTAATAATTAGTGATGTTGAACATCTTTTCATGTGCCTCTTGGCCATCTCTGTGTCTTCTTTGGTGAAATGTCTATTTAGGTCTTCTGCCCATTTTTGGATTGGGTTGTTTGTTTTTTTGATATTGAGCTGCATGAGCTGTTTATATATTTTGGATATTAATCCTTTGTCAGCTGCTTCGTTTGAAAATATTTTCTCCCATTCTGAGGATTATCTTTTCGTTTTCTTTATGGTTTCCTTTGCTGTGCAAAAGCTTTGAAGTTTAATTAGGTCCCATTTGTTTATTTTTGTTTTTATTTCCATTACTCTAGGAGGTGAGTCAAAAAAGATCTTGCTGTGCTTTATGTCAAAGAGTGTTTTTCCTATGTTTTCCTCTAAGAGTTTTATAGTGTCTGGTCTTACATTTAGGTCTTTAATCCATTTGGAGTTTATTTTTGTGTATGGTGTTAGGTAGTGTTCTAATTTCATTCTTTTACATGTAGGTGTCCAGTTTTCCCAGTACCACTTATTGAAGAGTCTGTCTTTTCTCATTGTATGTTCTTGCCTTCTTTGTCATAAATTAGGTTACCATATGTGCATGGGTTTATCTCTTGGCTTTGTATCCTGTACCATTGAACTATGTTTCTGTTTTTGTGCCAGTACCATACTTTCTTGATTACTATAGCTTTGTAGTATAGGCTGAAGTCAGGGAGCCTGATTCCTCCAGCTCCATTTTTCTTTCTCAAGATTGCTTTGGCTGTATGGGGTCTTTTGTGTTTCCATACAAATTGTAAAATTTTTGTTCTAATTCTGTGAAGAATGCCATTGGTAGTTTGATAGGGATTGCATTGAATCTGTAGATTGCTTTGGGTAGTATAGTCATTTTCACTCCATTGATTCTTCCAATCCAAGAACATGGTATATTTCTCCATCTGGTTTTGTCATCTTTGATTTCCTTCATCAGTGTTTCATAGTTTTCTGAGTACAAGTCTTTCGCCTCCTTAGGTAGGTTTGTACCTAGGTATTTTATTCTTTTTGTTGCAGTGGTAAATGGGATTGTTTCCTTAATTTCCCTTTCTGATTTTTCGTTGTTAGTGTATAGGAATACCAAAGATTTCTGGGCATTAATTTTGTATCCTGTAACCTTACCAAATTCATTGCTTAGTTCTAGAAGTTTTCTGGTAGCATCCTTAGGATTTTCTATGTATAGTATCATGTTATCTGCAAACAGTGTCAGTTTTACTTCTTCTTTTCCAATTTGTATTCCTTTTATTTCTTTTTCTTCTCTGATTGCTGTGGCTAGAACTTCCAAAACTATGTTGAATAAGAGTGGCAAGAGTGGACATCCTTGTCTTGTTCCTGATGTTAGTGGAAATGCTTTCAGTTTTTCACCATTGAGTATGATGTTTGCTGTGGGTTTGTCATATATGACCTTTATTATGTTCAGGGAGTTTCCACTATGCCCCTTTTTCTGGCGAGTTTTTATCATAAAATTGTGTTGAATTTTGTCAAAAGCTTTTTCTGCATCTATTGAGATGATCATGTGGTTATTATTCCTTAATTTGTTAATATGGTGTGCACATTGATTGATTTGCATACATTGAAGAATCCTTGCATCCCTGGGATAAATCCCACTTGATCGTGGTGTATGATCCTTTTAATATGTTGTTGGATTCTGTTTGGTAGTATTTTGTTGAGGATTTTTGCATCTGTGTTCATCAGTGATATTAGTCTATAATTTTCTTTTTTTGTGATATCTTTTTCTGGTTTTGGTATCAGGGTGATGGTGGCTTTGTAGAATGAATTTGGGAATGTTCCTCCCTCTGAAATTTTTTGGAAGAGTTTGAGAAGGATCAGTGTTAGCTCTTCTCTAACTGTTTGATAGAATTCGCCTGTGAAGCCATCTGGTCCTGGACTTTGGTTTGTTGGAAGATTTTTAATTACAGATTCAATTTCATTACTTGTGATAGGTCTGTTTTTATTTTCTAATTCTTCCTGGTTTAGTCTTGGAAAATTGTACCTTTCCAAGAATTTATCCATTTCTTTGTGGTTGTCCATTTTATTGCCATAGAGTTGTTTGTGGTAGTCTCTTAAAATCCTTTGTATTTCTGCAGTGTCAGTTGTGATTTCTCCTTTTTCATTTCTAATTTTTTTTTTTTTAATTTTTTTTAAATTTATTTTTGGCTGTGTTGGGTCTTCATTTCTGTGCGAGGGCTTCCTCTAGTTGCGGCAAGCGGGGCCCACTCTTCATCACGGTGCACGGACCTCTCACCGTCACGGCCTCTCTTGTTGCGGAGCACAGGCTCCAGACGCGCAGGCTCAATAATTGTGGCTCACGGGCCCAGTTGCTCCGCGGCATGTGGGATCTTCCCAGACCAGGGCTCGAACCCGTGTCCCCTGCATTGGCAGGCAGATTCTCAACCACTGAGCCACCAGGGAAGCCCTTCATTTCTAATTTTATGGATTTGGGTCCTCTCCCTTTTTTTCTTGATGAGTCTGGCTAAGGGTCTATCAGTTTTATCTTCTCAAAGAACCAGCTTTTAGTTTTACTGATCTTTGCTATTGTTTTCTTCTTTTCTATTTCAATTATTTCTGCTCTGATCTTTATGATTTCTTTCCTTCTACTGACTTTGGGTTTTCTTTGTTCTTCTTTCTCTAGTTGCTTTAGGTGTAGGGTTAGAGTATTTATTTGAGATTTTTCTTGTTTCTTGAGGTGAGATTGAATTGCTATAAACTTCCCTCTTAGAATTGCTTTTGCTGCATCCCGTAGGTTTCGGGTCATTGTGTTTTTGTTGTCATTTGTTTCTATGTATTTTTTTATTCTTCTTTGATTTCTTCAGTGATCTCTTGGTTATTTAGTAGCGCACTGTTTAGCCTCCATGTATTTGTGGTTTTTACAATTTTTTTCCTGTAACTGATTTCCAGTCCCATAGCGTTGTGGTCAGAAAAGATGCTTGATACGATTTCAGTTTTCTTAAATTTTCCGAGGCTTGATTTGTGACCCAAGATGTGATCTATCCTGGAGAATGTTCCATGTGCACTTGAGATGATAATGTATTCTGCCACTTTCAGGTGGAATGTTCTATAAATACCAATTAAATCTGTCTTGTCTGTTGTGTCATTTAAAGCTTGTGTTTCCTTGTTTATTTTCTGTTTGAATGATCTGTCCATTGTTGTAAGTGGGGTGTTAAAGTCCCCTACTGTTATTGTGTTACTGTCGATTTCTCCTTTCATGGTTGTTAGCATTTGCCTTATGTCTTGAGGTGCTCCTATGTTGGATGCATAAACATTTATGATTGTTATATCTTCTTGGATTGATTCCCTTGATCATTATGTCATGTCCTTCCTTATCTCTTGTAACAGTCTTTATTTTAAAGTCTATTTTGTCTGATATGAGAATTGCTACTCCAGCTTTCTTTTGATTTCCATTTGCATGGGATATCTTTTTCCATCCCTTCACTTTCAGTCTGTGTGTGTCCCTAGGTCTGAAATTGGTCTCTTGTAGACAGCATATATATGAGTCTTGTTTTTGTATCCATTCAGCCAGTCTGTGTCTTTTGGTTGGGGTATTTAATCCATTTACATTCAAGGTCATTATCAATATGTATGTTCCTATTACCATTTTCTTAATTGTTTTGGGGATTTTTTTGGGGGTCTTTTTCTTCTCTTGTGTTTCCCGCCTAGAGAAGTTTCTTTAGCATTTGTTGTAAAGCTGTTTTGGTGGTGCTGAATTCTCTTAGCTTTTGCTTGTCTGAAAAGCTTTTGATTTCTCCATCGAATCTGAATGAGATCCTTGCTGGGTAGAGTAATCTTGGTTGTAGGTTTTTCTCTTTCATCACTTTAAGTATATCCTGCCTCTCCCTTCTGGCCTGCAGAGTTTCTGCTGAAAAATCAGCTGGTAACCTTATGGGGATTCCTTTGTATGTTATGTTTTGTTTTTCCCCCTGTGGCTTTTAATATTTTTTCTTTGAATTTAATGTTTGTGTTTGATTAATATTTGTCTTGGTGTGTTTCTCCTAGGGTTTATCCTGTATGGGACTCTCTGTGCTTCCTGGACTTGGGTGACTATTTCCTTTCCCATGTTAGGGAAGTTTTCCACTATAATCTCTTCAAATATTTTCTCAGACCCTTTCTTTTTCTCTCCTTCTTCTGGGACCCCTGTACTTCGAATGTTGGTGCATTTAGTGTTGTCCCAGAGGTCTCTGAGATTGTCTTTAATTCTTTTCATCCTTTTTTCTTTATTCTGCTCCTCGGCAATTATTTCCACCATTTTGTCTTCCAGCTCACTTATTCCTTTTTCTGCCTCAGTTATTCTGTTATTGCTTCCTTCTAGGGTATTTTTCATTTCAGTCATTGTGTTGCTCATCTCTGTTTGTTCGTTCTTTAGTTCTTCTAGGTCTTTGTTAAACATTTCTTGTATTTTGTCAATCTGTTCTATTTCCGAGATTCTGGATCATCTTTACTATCATTACTCTGAATTGTCTTTCAGGTAGATTGCCTATTTCCTCTTCATCTATTTGGTCTTGTAGGTTCTTACCTTGCTCCTTCATCTGTGACATATTTTTTTTTGCCATCTTGTTTTTTTTTTCCTTTTTTTTTTTATAAGTGGGGTTGTGTCCCTGTCTTACTGGTTGTTTGGCCTGAGGCTTCCAACACTGCAGTTTGTAGGCTGTTGGGTAGCTGGGTCTTGGTGCTGAGGTCAGGACCTCCAGGAGACCTCACTCCGATGAATATTCACTGGGGTCTGAGGTTCTCTGTAAGTCCAGTGGTTCGGGCTAGGAGCTCCCACCACTGGAGCTTCGGCCCAATACCCAGCTCGTGAACCAAGGTCCCACAAGCCATGTGGGGCAGCAAAAAAAAAACAAAAGGAGAACAATAACTAAGTAAAAAATAAAATTAGACTAGGAAACTAACAGCTATGTAGAAAAATATAAAAATGAAAATATAGATGAAACAACAACTGGAAGGTAAAATAGAACCACAGTAGTAAAAAAGAGGAGGAGAAGAAAAAAAAAAAAAAGGTGGAAAAGGCCTTGGCTGTGGAGAGTGGGGCCTAAGCAGGGGTGAGGTTTGGGCAGTGGATGGGGCCTATGCTTAGGACCCACAGGGCTGGAAAAGGCAGGGGTCGGGGGGGCTTTGGGCTGTGGAGCTCAAGTTCAACAGAACAGAAGGGGCCCAGGCAGGCCTCCCTCTGGTCTCAGAGGGTGGGGCATCCCCACCTGGGAGCCCAGCAGGCTTCCTGGGCTCAAGTGGGCAGGGCAAATGCCCTCCACTCCTCTCCTGCTCCTCCCATCCCAGAGGTCCCCTCCCACCTGCCTCTCCTGATCTCCCCAGCCTCCCTCCTAAGCCCCCAAGACCAACCCAGCCTGGAGGGGACCTCTGGGGGCGTAGGACCTGGCCCAAGAGCCGGGCAAACTTCCCTGGCCGATTGGGCAGGGGAAACGCTGGGCCTGCTCCCTGCTGATCTGAGCCCACAAGGGTCCCTCCAGGTGTGGGAACCCCTCCCCCAGCTCAGCCACCCCTCAGGGGCGCCAGTCCTCTCAGACCTCCACTTTTCCTCCCCTCTCAGTCCCCTCACATCCTACCGGTTCACTTGGGGGGTTCTTCCCGTCTCCTTGGGTGTCAGGGTCCCCCACTAGAGTCCAGCAGACGCCCTAGTTGCGGGGAGATGCAAACTCTGCGTCTTTCCACACTGCCATCTTGACTCTGCCCCATAAATATATATTTTTAGAAGTCAAATTTTTTCTGATACTAGGTCAAATTTTAAACACACTTTAGATGTTCTTTAAGATATATATCCAAAAATTATGATAAGCCTCAGTGTATAAAAATGAAAATTATCTCATATAAATTAAATAAGAATAAACAGACTCTATTTTCCTATGTTGTATAACAATAAAATCAACATTCATCAGATTCAACTACTCAGCATAGCAAAAAAGATATTAATCTCTGTATAAAAAATTCATGAGTTCATAAACTGATGTTATCTATTATAAAACAATAAATGGGAAAGCACACATGATAAATGAATACTCCTTAAATCCCCAGTTTTATTATGATACATTCAATAGTGCCAAAGGGAAAAAGAACAGCCAGAGATACTTGAGAGAAGATAAAAATCAGAACAAATATAGACATTTTAAAATTTGGTATTTTCACTTCTTATAATACAGTCAAGGAAAAAATAATATTGAAAGCTCTCAGAAAAGGCATTAACTACATGAATATTAAACAATTGTTCGGAAGCACTTAAATACTTGAGTGGAGTGAATGTAAGTAGTGGGAGGAAATACCCTTCAATCATTCAAGATAGAATAAACAAATTAAAATAATGATGCACATCAATGATATCCCTTCTAGGCTTCACTAATTGAAACTGTAACAAAATCTACAACTCAATCAAATGTAAATGGACACTTCCTAACAAATAGTTATACTACAGCTGAGCCTTCTAATCAGAGCTGAGAGGAAAAGCAGTACTGTCATCTTACCCAACATAGTCATTTTGCAGATGAAGAGACTAAGACAGTTAAGTGCATTCCAAAAAAAAAAAGGTGATCAAGCAATTAAGCAATAAAAGGAAAAAATTATAACTCGATCCTATGTCTTTGATTACAAGGTCAATACACTATCTAATGTATGTGACATTTTGCCTGGTCTCAAAGGTAGAAATGTGGGGAATTTTAGGAAAGATTGGTTGGACAAGGTGATGTAAAGTGAAACCTGCAGCTTCAGCATTAGCCAGGCAAAACAAGGAGAGCACATGTGCCTGGCAAGTTCAACATCCTGGGTGTAAGAGGTAACACAAAGTTTGAGGAATTCAAAGGAGTTCAGTCTAATAGCTTTTCTTCTTTTCCTCCTTCCCTTTTTCTTAGACAGCCTTTGCAAATCCAAGATTGGGATGGAATATGGAGGTGAGGGGAGGGGAAAAGAAGAAGGATAACTGACAGAAAACCTGTCACCTGAATAATACAAGCATTTTCTCGGGGGCCTCTGTCTGGCAGATAATGAAATATTTATTCTTTCTTTGTGTATTTGTGGTTTCTCAGGCCTTTTTCTTCTGAAGACCCTCACATTCAGACCTCTGGCACAGATGGCATGTTCCTGGTTAGCTGCCTGTAATTACCTTTCAACACATGATTTTTGATGGGGCTCCTCTCCTTGATTTGCCAATTATTAGCATTTTTCACAAGAAAGATAAGTACCTAATCCTGAGTACACCATGTTTTATAAGACATAGACGATATTTTCCATAGGTGTATCTAGACCTTCTCACTTGGAGACACATGAGCAAGGACACTGCCTGCCCACTCCCAACAAAAGGGAAAAGTACACCAAACAAATCCTCATTACTGACTTATCTGCCCAATAGATTCTAATTAAAAACTCTCTTGTATGTTCAAATTGCATGATAATTAATGGTTTTCTAAACTACTTTTTTTGGCAGTTGGGCGGTTCCTCAAAATGTTAAGCGTAAAGTTACATATACCCCAGAAGTTCTCTTCCTAGTTATATACCCACAATGGGTATGAAAACATATGCCCATCCAAACAAAAACATTACATGAATGTTCATAGATGAAATCATAATAGTCAAAAGGTGGAAACAACCCAAATATTTATCAGTGATGAATGGATATACAAAATGTGGTATATCCATACAATCGGATATTATTTGGCAATAAAAAGGAATGAAGTACTGATACATACTACAACATGGATGAACATTGAAAACATGCTTAGTAATGAAACATGCAAAGACACAACACATATGGTATGATTAATGAATTAATATGAAATATCAAAAATAAGTAAATCTATAAAGTAGAAAATAGATCAGCGCACAGGACTGGAAGGGCATAGATGAGGACTGACTGTCAGTGGGTTTGGTGTTTCTTTTAGGGTGAGGAAACTGTTCTAAAAATTGATTGTAGTGACAGGTGCGCAAACTCTGTAAATACCATTTAATAGTATACTCTATGGGTGAATTTTGTGGTATGTGAATCATATTTCAATAATGTTTCCCAAAAAAAACCCAGCATTTGCCCACACTCCTTGCAAGTCCTTCAGAGATCTTCCTGCGCCTTGTTTTAGATTAGCACATGGGATTACTTTGCATCTATTGGTCTCAGCTTTAAAACCTCAACCCCAAGATAAAATATTTATTTTAACATACATATACAATTGTACTCTATTCACAAATAAGTAAAGATATTTTATAAGAATATACATAATACAAAAAAAGAATAGTAGGATTTTGATGGAATCGGGGTCAAATATAAAATTAGAAAATTAGTAGGTTAGGAAAACCATTTTCAGAAACGCAAAATATAGAGTACTTTAAGTTTTTATATAATTTCAAAACGCTAAATATATAAACATTAGTTATCAAAAAGTGTTCTAAACCAGATATTCTGGTTATAATTATTTTTAAAATATTTATTTATTTTCTTTATATTTTTGGCTGCATTGGGTCTTAGTTGCAGCATGCAGGGTCTTTGTTGAGGGGTGCGGGATCTTTCATTGCAGTGCAGGCTTCTCTGTAGTTGTGGCACGAGGACTTCTCTCTTGTGGCATGCGGGTTTTCTCTCTCTAGCTGTGGCGCTTGAGCTCCAGGGCACGCAGGCTCCAGTGTGCGTGGGCTCTACAGTTTGCGGCACGCGGGCTGTCTCGTTGAGGCCGCGAGCTCAGTAGTTGTAGCACACGCAGACTTACTTCCCCGCAGCACATGGGATCTTAGTTCCCCAACCAGGGATCGAACACACGTCCCCTGCATTGGAAGGCAGATTCTTTACCACTGGACCACCAGGGAAGTCCAATAGCATAATTATTATTATAAATGTATTCATCCTGTGGCTATACTGCTAACTTTTAATAAATTGGTCATTAAAATTTGGAAAAAAGTGTTCTAATCATCTTACCCACCAAAGCAAATAGGAAACTATGATCAGTTAAAAGATTCTTAACTTTCTAAAGATTAAAGCAAACCAAATTTTTACAATGTGCGGGGTTTTTTCCCAATACAGATAATGGAAAAATTTTTCTTCCAAGGGACGTGATAGGAAGTTTCTGCAAGATACAGACTAATGCAGCCTTAACATCATCAAAATCAAAATACAATTTTAAAAAACTCAAACTTCATATTGTTCTTTCTTATAATAGCCCTTAATGTTGGATAAAAGTGTGACTCCGGAATCCATTACAAGAAATAAGCCAATAATAAAACTAAAATGACATGATTCTAGTATTTTGTTCTTTAATGAACTTTTTTGGTCCATGGTTCCAAGTTTAAATTGTTTGGGGTAAAAATAGAAGCCTCACATCCAGATTAAACTCCTTGGTCATATTATTTAAGCTAGCTTTTCATTTAAGAGCTGAACAATTCAAAATTGTTTTCTCTGAACAGAATATATTTTGTGCTGTCTTTCATCAGAGGGCTCTTTGGATTTCTAATTAACAAAATACAGTAATATGAATATAAGAAACTCTATCAGTCAGGGTCCCAACAGAAAACTAGTTTCACACTCATTTTAAGAAATTTGTTGATTCCATATATATGTATTAGCATATGGTATTTGTTTTTCTCTTTCTGACTTACTTCACTCTGTATGACAGACTCTAGGTCCATCCACCTCACTACAAATAGTTCAATTTCGTTTCTTTTTATGGCTGAGTAATATTCCATTGTATATATGTGCCACATCTAAAAAAAAAAGGGTTCTGATGAACCTAGGGGCAGGACAGGAATAAAGACGCAGATGCAGAGAATGGACTTGAGGACACAGGGAGGGGGAAGGGTAACCTGGGACGAAGTGAGAGAGTGGCATTGACATATATACACTACCAAATGTAAAATGGATGGCTAGTGGGAAATAGCTGCATAACACAGGGAGATCAGCTCGGTGCTTTGTGACCACCTAGAGGGGTGGGATAGGGAGGGTGGGAGGGAGGCGCAAGAGGGAGGGATATGGGGATATATGTATACATATAGCTGATTCACTTTGTTATACAGCAGAAACTAATACAACGTTGTAAAGCAATTATACTCCAATAAAGATGTTAATAAAAAAGAGGAAATTTGTTGAAACTTTAATAAGGAAACATTGATAAAGTCATGGGAGTGTAGGAAAACCACAAGGAACAGTTCAATATTCTGGGAGGTAGAAATTGTAGTGTTCTTATCTCCTCCAATCCTGAGAGGGTAAAGACAGGAAACAATTACCAAAACCGAGACAGAAGGCAAAAAAAGCCTGCTTTGATGGAGCTATAAGCTCAGATCAAGGGAAACTACCAGTTGAGAAAATTCCACAATGACTGAGTCAAGGGAATAAGAACCCAGACCTTACTCTTCTTTGCACTGATTTCCTGCCCCATTGGTTATACCCAACCAGAAGCCAGAACACAAGATAGTCCACTGATGTATTGAAGCCCTTATAGATCAATCTGCCAGGGCACAGATCAGGGTGAAACAATCAGGAGAGGCAACAATACCCATAATATGTATCTAAGTGTATGGCTGCCTAACTCACATTAAAAAGATGACCCCTGTTACCAAACCACCTTAATTCTTGGGCTCGTTTTTATTGATCTGTTTTATAATTTATTTATTTACAGTCTTCATGGTATTTTTCTTGAGAAACGGCAGTATTTTGTACCACCAAAAGAGAGTCTTTGAGTATTTTTATTACAGATAATTTTAGAAGATTAAAATTTTATATTTAAAATGATCATTGTCAACAATGGGGCAACATTGTTGCCAGAAAAACTAGTTGGTAGGCTCTAGATGAGAAAATAATGAAATGAAATATTTAATTTTTAAATGGCAGCAGGACTTTTAAAGTTATTCTGGCATTATTCTGCAAATGTCCTCCTACCAACCCTCTTAATCTACTTTTTTGACCCTATTACTCTGGGTGGGGTATGCTGAGGTTAGATGCAGGTCGAGAGAGGGGAACCAGAAAGAGTGTTACAGTTTTGTTATTCAGAGTTCCCCAGGCAAGAACATAGCATGCCACCAAAGGGCCACTCAGGAAAGCACCAGGATCAGTCATGAGGCAGAGCGAGAAAGGGGAACTGTGGCCAAGTGCCTTAACTGTGGTTTCCATGGGAAGGAATGCTTAGGATCCGGTAGTTATGGGGCATAGGGGCTTTTCCAGGTTGTATGATGCCTGGCCTTGAGGAGATTAGGATTGTAATGAGTGTGAAAGCCCAGTAAGGGAGTTGGCTGCGGGGTGGACTTAATCAGCTGCCCAAGAAGGGGAACTGATTAGCCTTTGGTTAGTGTCTCAAAACTAAGTTAACACAGGATTTTTTTTAATTATATTATATCTAAGTACCTCCTAAATCTAATTAAAATTACCACACCTGAAACTAATACGTCAATTATACTTCAAATTAAAAAAAGAAAATTTATTAACTAAAATATAATTCAGCATTGTTTTAAAGTTCTGGTATGTGTATTATGAATAAAAATGCTAAATTATAAACATGTTTAGGACAGTATTGTTTCTAAGGCCATCCAAGGCAATGATGTTATCTCAAATTCACAATTTTCACCATGCTTAACATAATGCCTATACTTAAAAGTACTCAATAAACGCTTACTTAATGGAGTATTTTCTTTATGTTTTCTACATAACACTTAGCTCAATGCCTTGACTATAGTAAGTATTTGATATATGTTGAAGAAGAATAAATAAATGAATGAAAATATTTTTAAAATAATAAGAAGGAGGAGGAGAGTTTATAGAATAAGACAGTCATTACCTTACTTTTTCTACCATATAAACCCATTAGACAGATTTTATCAATATTATAATCCAATTTTACATTTCACAGAATTTTTAGGTGTTGATCACCAATATACGTCCCTTTTATTGACACACCAAATTTTCTCCCCAATCTCTTGTTCTAATCCCTTATTTGAGATAATGAGTATAATAATGTAGAGGTCATAATCTTATTTTTAACTGTCAGATTAAAAGTGAACACTTTAACACCAGATATAACAATAATAATTAATATTAATTGATAGATTACTATGAGCCAGGCACTGAGCTAAGTGTTTTACTTACATTACTTATAATCTTACAAGAACCATTGACATGGATATAATCTCCATTATACAGATTGAAATCTAGGGCATAATATATCATGTTGCACAAGATCATTGAGTTGCAAATAGAAGAAGCAAGGTTTGAACTAGACCTTCTGCCTTCAGTACTCATGTACATAGCCTGGATGTTAACATTAACGGATTATTTATATTGTTTTATGATCCAAAAACTCTACATATATTTTCCTGGTCTTGAGTTTAACATAAATACAAGAAACATTTAAGAAGCAATTATGATTAATTATGCAGGTTTTTTAAAACGTATTTATTGATATGTTAAGACAAAAGAACATTGCAAGGGCTTCCCTGGTGGCGCAGTGGTTAAGAATCCGCCTGCCAATGCAGGGGACACGGGTTCGAGCCCTGGTCTGGGAAGATCCCACATGCCGCGGAGCAGCTGGGCCCGTGAGCCACAATTACTGAGCCTGTGCGTCTGGAGCCTGTGCTCCGCAACAAGAGAGGCCGCGATAGTGAGAGGCCCGCGCACCGCGATGAAGAGTGGCCCCCGCTCACCGCAACTGGAGAAAGCCCAAACACAGAAACGAAGACCCAACACAGCCAAAAGTAAATTAATTAATTAATTTAAAAAAAAAAAAGAACATGGCAAGACGCAATGGTTATTATGCTTAGAAAACTATCTGCTTCTCAGTTTATGAAGACCTGGGCAGAGCTGATGACCAATAGTAAAAGCCTTTAAGCGTTCTAACGTATTACTTAAATAATATTATATCATTCATACTTTATATCTTCTGTGGTTTTAAGAGAATAATGACAATCAAAATACCCAAGAGAAATATATACACACACACACACACACACACACACACACACACACACACATATATATATATATATATTCCCTTCTCTAAAATGAAGATAATTTAGGGAAATTAGAAAAATATGTAAGAAAGAGATTTATATAAAAGCAATGCACTAGCATTCTCCATTAGTTATGGTTATTTCACTTGAATATTCCAGCTCAATATTCAATATTTTGTGAACATTTTTTACAACAGATACGAAAATTTCAAAGCGTCATTATTTTAATTTTTTTCATGATTCCACCCACTAAATCTTACCTGGTGGTGCTGAAAACGTTTTAAAAAAGCATCTATACATGCATAATTTAGAACTAGGGGGCTACTTAAACACAGCACAAGTATGGTACTATAAGTCTGGCATGGATTGGGTTTTGGAATACAAAGGCTGTACCTGGCAAATGATACAGTAGATGGCAAGATAATATTGAGGAAGTAAGTCAATGACAAGTCATACTTTCCTACCATCTCTGGTTTCTGTGGTGCCTTTATCTAATATGATCAAAAGATGCATTCAACTTCTACTTCTAACTGTTCCCTGTTCTGATTAATGGCATGTTTGGAAAAGCTACTGACACAGGAAGGTAGGGGGAAGTGCCACTCTGTATGAAGTGTGCAATCATTTTGTACAGGTGAGAACATTTTACTGTCCTCACCATGGGTTTTAAGAGTATGAATACTGAAGACATTTCTGTAATATATGTGTTTCTTAACAGCATCTCTCTCCAGATGTAGTGAACAGTTTTCCTTCACTGACTGAGGGAAATTAGTTTGTGAAGAATGTGAAGGACTTCTTGCATAAACCAAGAAGGACTGAGAGGAGATAACCAGCAACTGGTAAAAGAAAATGAAGCACCTAAGAGGAAAAATGAGTGATGTATATGAGGATGACAGCTTTCTTCATCTTTTGACAAATATTTAAAAAGGTTGCTCTCTGCATTTTGTAATAGTGTCTAATGGGAGTTAAAATATTTAGTAAGTCATAACTATTTTGCCTTGGTTTAGAAGGCTCTTTGTATAATGTATCACAATTAATCCTCATAATTATTATAGGTACCCCTATGTTTTATAAGCAAAGAGGGCTAAGTCTCTAGGTAAATGTCCACAAAGTATGCCCCATGTTATATATACTGAGTTGAGGGTTTCCTTCCCTGCCCTATGCTCACTTTAAAATACTCAATGGAATAAACTGTAAGTGGATATGAATCATAGTGGCAAGTCTGGAATATCATAACCTTTTAAAAATCTCTCTTCCATTTGTGATGAATCAGAATTAATGAGCATGAAAATAAAATGCCTGAGGCTGAAGTCTCATAAGAGGCTACATGGAACTTCACTGCCTGATTTTGTAAAAACAGTCCTTATTCTTTGGTCCAACACTATAGCAGGGTTGTTCTTTAGTGGGTCAGTAGTATTTGTCTATGTAGAGGGCACAGGTGAAGTCATATATTACATACTCTGTGTGTTCAAGAATTCATGTAGTCCTTGTTTTAACATTTGATATGATATGCTTTGGCAGAGAATCTAGCTTCTTTCCAAAGGATAAAGGCATAGTTGCTGAAACACATTGTTGGTGATAAATAATGGTTTCTTTGAGAAAATGGGAAAATAATAATAATAATGGTTTCTTTGAGAAAATGGGAAAATAAAAATAGTTCTGGACTATTGGACCTCTAAGAAATTTGTGATGCTGATTATTCCAGGTTTCTAATTGTTGTCCTTATTTAGATGTTTATCTATTTTTATTTATTTATTCATTTACAGTAAGCTTCAACTTTATTTTTAAGATGTCCTCTTCATTCAGGTTTGCAAGAAACCAGGGTATGTGAATCACTTTTAAGAGAACAGTTTTTCTACTATCCAAGGAATTGAGTCATATTAACATTCATTGTAGCTTTACTATTACCTAATAATAGATGAACAATGATTTTAAAAGAATATTAGTAAAAAGTATTTAAGGTTTCTTGCTCATCTTAATTCTGCATGCAGTACCTGACCTCTAAACCCATAATGAAAGTGTTACTTTCATTTTGGTTTTCCTCCTTCACAGAAAAATAATTGAAACACTTTTTTTTCTCTCAAGGATTCCCAAATGCAAACCATACTCATTAAATGTGAATCTGTACCCCTCATAAAATAGCATATATGCCAAAAAAAAGATCAAATGAGGTTTTTCTGATTCTTATGGTTATATATATTCTTTTTGGTTGAAAATTGAAGCATAATTGACATAATTGACGTACATTATATTAGTTTCAGGTGTACAACATAATGATTCAATATTTGTCTATACTGCAAAATGATCACTACAGTAAGTCTAGCTGACATTCATCAACATACATAGTTACAGAATTT